>NC_090407.1:25547859-26147859 GCF_036365525.1 Heterodontus francisci | reverse complement strand
TGTTAACATTGTTGGCACAATAATGCCTTAGCTTAGTAACTAACCTGGACAGTTCAGTGCCTGTTCAAAAAAGGAATCTTGCCAATACAGGTGACACTTTCTGGTTTCTTATAAACATTTGAATGGGCCCTGCTTTAAGTGGCAGAACTTCTTCACTGTTTGTAAAAAAAATTGTGGTGTATTTTTTTAAAAATAATCTGGCCTATTCAGAGTAATAAAATCAGGACTGTGTAGTTTTTAAAATAGCAGGGACTCTCCACTGCCTGAAAGATCAGAGCTTCCTTATCCACTTTTCCAACTCCACTCAACTCTCTCAATTCAGAGGTAGATTCCCCCCTTCCCTGTTGCTGATGCACTTTTTCAATGCCCCAGCTGAAGAAATTGCCCCATTCCTTCCCCCACCACCCAGTAAGGTAACATTTCCCCATACCCCAATGAAGAATTTTACTAACCACCATTCCCCCACCCCACTGTCTGAGCTGCTTCTACAACTCTCCCTGCCAACCACAAAGTTGTTTTCCAATCCCTCCTGCTGAGGTACTTTTCTTACTCAGTTTCCATAACTGCCAAATTCCTCTCCCCTCTCTGTTCTGCCCTCCTCCCTCTGCCTTGATCAAATTATCCCCCCATGTGTAACAACATCGGAGTTCATTGTGAAAACACTGCATCTCCCAATTCTGGGAAATCTTTACATCCAACTTGATTATAGTCTTGAATAATAAAAATCAAAGTTTTAAAATTATTCTAAATAGCCGAATCTAGTCATCCCCAAATTGCTCCATATTTTTGTGATAATGTAACGTAAATCCTAAGCTGTGAGTTTTAATCAGTTACCTGTTTCCTTTATGCAAAGGCTGGCAACCATCTCAGGTGCACCCTTCATATACGCCTCTACTGGCAAATTTCCCGGTTTCTTTACGATCACACTCATCCGCTGCAGCGATGAAGCAAATGGAAAACGACGAATAATCCCCAAACTCATCTCTTGTTTCTGGGGGAGGGGAGGAAAGAGCACAAAAATGCAGCAAATGTTATAGGTTAGGAACCGCTACCTAACCATTTTCAGGGGCTTTGCCTTCACGTTATCTTTCTTTAGCCAAGAAAGCAGGACAACCTGTAGGTCAACCAGCTCCATCTCCCCTGCAATATCACTCTGCAGCAGCTAACATGACATACAATATTTGACTCCCTGCTAAAACAATTTTGTCAAGTTTCACCTCTTTCTCCAGTCTTTCCTGAAGATGCTGGTTCTAGCCAGGATCCAGTTATATGGGCACTGTTCACCCTTTACTGCCTCATCCAACAAGCGCAAATTTATTTGTGAGCTTAGACTGTGAACGTCTGCAGGCTAATTATAGAAGGCATCACAGCCAAGCCAAACTCTGTCTTTAACTGCTGTCCCAAGATGTGGCCAACGGACAGCAATCAGGAGCAAGAACCCTTGCTGACCTAGATAACGGCACACATTGAAAAATCACTGCAATTTGAGGCTGTGTGGTTTACTTATCGATTGCCTTCATGAACAGTCTTCAGGAAGCTCCCAGACAGTTTTGAATACTCCACTCCAGAGACAGTGACTGAGCCAAGAACACACAGATAGGTTGGATTATCAAGGAGCATATTTGATAACATTATATATGGTTATTATTTTTTGGTTCGGGGTTTGGGAAACAAACATTTTTTTCTGTAAAATGATACAGTTTACACAAATTTTGAAGTAACAGCCTTTGTATTCAAGCTTCTCTGATTCCAAAGTTATATTTGGTCTATGAATCATAACCTTATCACGTTTTAACTGGAAGTGCCCAGGATGCTTGTTGGAGAGTAGTCATGTTTTGATTCTGTCATCTCATCCTGAGGTATACTTGAAATAACACAGGGCTATTGACAATACCGATGTCAACTAGTTTTAGCATTGTAACTCACTGACTGGACGATTTGCCAGTCAGGAGACTGGAAAATTAAATTAAACAGTGCTGAAGCTGAACCAATGCAGCTTTTCCACAAACTGAATTGATTAGTCTCTACTTATGTGATTAGTTCTGATAAACTGGGCAGAGACCAGTCAATTTAGTTTACTGTTTTTGTTTTAAATTCCAAGACTCTTTCTTCTTCTGAAATTACTGACACTCACCCAAGTGTTATTTATTTTTGAAGGTAGATCGTGAATGTTCGCAGGTCATTCAGAAACGAGGGCCTCACAACTCAGCCCAATCTTGTTCTCATCCAACATCAATACACATGCAATTTCCAGCAGGGTCGATCAATAAGAAGAGGAGTAGAACTCCTGCCAGATATTTCCCTTCCATAGCCCCAGCACAATGAAGCCAACTCTAATGCCTTCACAGCTGACATCTACAATATATGAAGAATTGATCCTGGGATATTCCTGGTCCTAATGCCTCACTACCACACTAGGTAGCAAAATTACCACCTTTAGTTACTCCTCACAGACATTATTGATAGGAAACTTTAATCACTTGGTCTATATGGAATCCAAAAGGGAAATTAGTCTGAGGTAGTAACATTGTTAATACTGTCATAGCATCAAGCATTAACCATAGGCACTCACACTTCCATAAGGCTGTTCTTCCAGCAGCGGAGGCTTCATAACAGCCACAACCTTCATTCCAAATCTTGAGACAATGTCAGATTCCGTAATCTCGTCAGTCAGAATCTGAAAGCAGAGTAGGTTCTCCGTGTAAACAGAAGTCATTTACAGACTAACTCTCAATACCCAGAGAATCAGCACAGGTTACACATACCACCAGCCAAACAGCAGTTAGGACAAGTACACTAAATTGAACACTGGATCCTACCCAAAGCTATCTCAGTTTTCCACAGTTATACTCTTAAATGTTGATGCTCCAGATGTAGTGCCATGATGGAGCAGGATGTCGGTATTGCGACATCACAAATGTAGCCATTCAGTAGGCGTCAGGTTCTTCTCCATAGGGGGAGGGCAGAATCTGAATGGAAAGTGATCAGGGCGCTATTGAGCATCACACACCAGATGCCTTGACTCTGCCCCCTCTCAGGTTGGGCGACTGTGTTGAATTTGAAGCAACCTTGTGAAGAAAAAGTTGAGTGGGGAAATTGAGGCGAGGACAACAAAATATTTTTAAATGAATAATTTTACACTGTGGTTTGATCTTGGTTCTGTTAGTTCAGAATCATACAAGGAGTCAGAAATGAAAGAAATGCCATGAAGCTCATGAAAGCTCTTCCTTGTAAATTCCTGGCTTGGGTTTAATGAATAAAAATGATCCCATTACACTACTCAAATAATAGCAATAAGCTTTCCCAGCGTCCTCGAAAATAATCCCCCTTCAAATCATCAATACCAAGAACTGATCAATTACCCACTCATCTCGCTGCTGCTGTTTGTGGGTTGTTACTGGTACAGAATAGCAGCCATGTTTGCCCAAATAACACTAACTGTACCTCACTGTGTAGAGCATGTGGAGATGTTTCAACACAAGATGCTTTACAAATCCAACTACAATAAGTTCTCTCAAACAACTAGAAAACTAAACTCCGAGCTTTGGGTACCAACCTGCCCTCCCATGGATATTTTCTGGGAAGCCTTTTTGAATCATGGGAAGAGGGACCCAACCAATTGCAATCATCATCTCCTTTTAGTACCATCTTCAGAACAATTAGCACACTAGAAAACCTGGTCTGAGAGCTGACTTACCCAACCAGTTGACTCGATCATCTTCAGGTCGAGTGGGTCACCAATCTGTTGATTGTTTAACAGCGTGACACTATGACAGGAAGTCAGAGCATGTAGCATTGGACTACTAATATTCCAGATGTCATGAACAATTGGCTCAAAGGTCTTGCCCACCACCAATACAACTCCCCAGATGTCTAGGCCTTCTTCTGTAAGTGTTCCTGTCTGAGAGGAAAAATGGTAACTTTAAGAATGGCTGCTGTCACTTCACACTCAATGATGCATCAATAGTACTTAAGAGTCCCAATTCCAGTCAATCACTGGCAACCACAAAATTAAGTGAAAATGTTTGTTATGAGGAAGATGCAATGCGGCTTCAAGGGGATTTGACAGACTTAGTGATGGGAAAGAACATGACAGATGGAATATAATGTGGAAAAATGTGAGGTTATCCACTTTGGTAGGAGGAATAGACGTGCAGAGTATTTCGTAAATGGTAAGAGATTAGAAAGTGTAGATGTACCAAGGGACCTGGGTGTCCTTGTCAATAAGTCACTGAAAGCTAACATGCAGGTGCAGCAAGCAATTAGGAAGGCTAATGGTATGTTAGCCTTTAATCGCAAGAGGATTTGAGTACAGGAGCAGCAAAGTCTTGCTTCAATTCTATAGAACCTCGGTTAGACCGCACCAGGAGTAATGTGTGCAGTCTTGATCCCCTTACCTTAGGAAGGGGATTATTGCCATAGGAGTGCAATGCAGGTTCACCAGACTTGTTCCTGTGATGACGGGACTGTCCTATGAAGAGATGAGAGAAACTGGGCCCATATTCTCTAGAGTTTCAAAGAATGAGAGGTGATCTTATTGAAACCTACAAAATACTGAAAGGGATAGACAGGGTAGATACAGTTAAGATGTTTCCCCTGGTTGGGGAGTTTAGAACCAGGGGACACAATTTCAAAATAAGGGGGAAGCCACTTAGGACCAAGGTGAGCAGAAATTTCTTTACTCAGAGGGTAGCGAATCTTTGGAATTCTCTACCCCAGAGGGCTGTGGAAGCTCAGACATTGAGTATGTTTAAAGCAGAGATTAATGAATTTCTAAATACCAGTGACAAAGGGATATGGGGATAGTGTGGGAAAAAGGCACTGAAGTGGATGATCAGCTATGATTGTATTGAATGGCAAAGGAGACTTGATGGGCTGAATGGCCTCCACCTGCTCCTATGTTCCTATATGTTCCACTGTCATCCACCTCACCTTATCAAAGCAGATGAGTTTTAGTTTGCCGCAGATGTTGATGCGCGGTGGACTAATGCAGAATATTCCATATTTTTTCAGTCTGTTCTGGGCATAGATTGTACCAACAGTCATAGCTGCAGGGAGAGCAGGCGGGATAACGATAGTGATCAGATCCAGGATACGTGTCACCAGTCGCCCCACAGACACCTGCGTTGGCAGAAGGAAAAAACATATATTACAGGAAAGGACAAAAAAATGAGTCACACCCAAATAGTAAAAGGCTGATTTTCCAAATGCACTCCTGACATGGAGCCTCACCACCAGGATCTCAAATTGGTAAATATGGGAGTGATCACGAGGATTTCTCAATATATGCTCCAGGCAGGTAGGGATCCATGCTGGTAGCAAGCATTTGGAAAACTAGCCCTGAAGTGTCAGTCTCCATTGGAACATCCAGTCGCTTATATATTCTATTTCTCATATTATACATAAAAATGCTAACTAGACAAGGAGAATAGTGTCAATGATGAAGGCATACACAGCACACTATTTGCTAAGTCATTTATGCTTAGTAATAAACAATACTTAGTAGATCCTTCCCGTCAGCGTCACTGGCCCCTGGGACAGGCACTCGAAGACGATCATTTTTCTCAGTTAAATCACAAGCTCCTCAGACATCACAAACTGAACCACTCGGTTACAAAAATTCACTTGGAAGTGAACACAAAGGTGGACAAGTTTACTCTTTAACTGTTCTTAAGATATGTTTGAAATAAAAGCAAAGTGCTGGAAATACTCCGCAGGTCTGGCGGCATCTGTGGAGAGAGAAACAGGGTTAATGTTTCAGGTCTCTGACCTTTCATCAGAAGTGGCAAAGGTTAGAAATGTAATAGGCTTTGAGCAAGTGAAAGTGGGGGTGCGGGCGGGGGGGAAAGAAGAACAAAAGGAAAGGTGTGAGATAGGGCGGGGGGCAGGAGAGATTAAATGACGCAGATGTCACAGAACAAAAGGCAAACTAAGTGCTAATAGTTGTAGTAAAAGACAAAGCATTAGTTCAGAGTGATGAACAGTTCTGTCCAAAAGCAAAAAATAATGAAAAACAAGTTTAAGACAAGTACATGGTTAAAAAATAAAATAAAACAAATTAATTGGGTTTTTTTTTAAATGGCAGATATGCTCTGAAATTGTTAAACTCAATGTTGAGTCCAGAAGGCTGTAGAATGCCTGATCGTAAGATGAGGGGCTGTTCCTCGAGCTTACAGTGAGTTTCACTAGAACACAGCAGCAGGCCAAGGACAGAAATGTGGGCATGAGAGCAGGGTGGTGAAATGAAATGGCAAGCATGGTAAATGGCTAATTTCCAGCACCTACCGTTTTTATTTCAGATTTCCAGTATTTTGCTTTTATTTTGTTAAAATATGCTTGTTCAGTGAACAATACTTAGTAGTAATACAAAAATGCCAGCAAATCCATTGGGGAGAATGTTTTCTCCAAGTGTTGTAGGTTAGTGATATCGTAAACAAAGCAGGAAAATTTCCTTAGAACTCAATTTTGCGAGCAATCTTCCTAACACCAGTGGAAATCTAACCCTCCCAGCTTTCGCTGAGCATTTTGTTGCTGAAAAACATTATTTTGAGATCATTCACATTGTAGATGACTTCCACATTGGGTTGTCAATAAATCCACCTTATTTGGGTTATTGCTTTAAAAATAACTGACAGATGACATTCTAGAGTCCTGCTTTCCCTTGAAGGCTAGGACATCAACAGTGGAAGACAGCAGGTCAACAAACTGAACAGAGGTGGAAATAGATTTTCTGAAGAAAATCTGAGTTATGCAGGCAGGCTGCCTAGTACAGTAAAGATTTTGTCTCCTACACTGCACTGGATTGCACTTCTTGACTTGCCACGATTTTAGAATTCCTGCTGAAAAGAAACTAGAATTTCAGGTTTGGAGAAATAAAACTAAAAATAGTATTTCACGACAGTTTACAACCTGCTCCCCACTCCCTATTACTGATATTTCTAAGGTATGCAAAGAAACTGCAGTGCCATTTCCTAACTATATTTCCTTTCACTTTAAAAGTCTGATTTCCACTCAAAGTCGCCCCAAGAAAGCAGAGCCAAGAGTACTCAGTGTGTGAGGCATTGTGGTATGAACCCCCATTACACCACTCCACTGCTCAGCATCTTGGGGCTCACGGCCCACAACACTCTTGGATCCCATCCTTCTAGAGTTGAGGATTTGCAATTTGCACGGTATTAACTATGATTACAAGGAAAGACTGATTGGTCTATATTCAAATAAATAAATCCAAGACCTACAAATGTAGCTGCCAGTCATAATGAAGATACAAGGTACTCAAAATGCTTACCTTCTGTCTCTCTAGAACCACAATGCTGTATATGTCCCCAAGTAGAGCTGCAAAAAAAAAAAATTAGAGGTATGAAGGAAGAGTTGTCTAAAGCAGGCTGGGAAGATAAGACTACAGGGGAAGTCAGAAGATGAGTAGTGGCAGACGTTAAAGCAAGATATTTCATAACACTCAGCAAACATTTATTCCAGTCAGAAGGAAGGACTCGAAGAGAATGATGAACCACCCGTGGATAACAAAGGAAGTTAAGGAGAGCATCAAATCAAAAGAAAAGGTGTACAATGCGGCGAAAATGAGTGGTAGGCCAGAGAACTGGGAAGCTTTTAGAAACCAGCAGCGGATGACTAAAAAACTAATAAAGAGGGAGAAAATTGATGAGATTAAATTGGCAAGAAATAAAAAAACAAACAGTTAGAGCTTCAATGGGTATATTAAAAGGAAGAATGTAGCTAAAGTAAGTGTGGGGCCCTTAGAGGATGGGAATGGGGAACTAATAACAGGGAACAGGGAAATGGCAGATAATTTAAACCAATATTTTGCACCGGTCTTTACGGTGGAGGACACAATAAATATCCCACAGATATCAAATAAGCAAGGAGCTAATGGGAGGAAAAATCTTGCAACAGTCTCTATCACGAGGGACAAAGTATTTGAAAACTAATGGGACTAAAGGCAGACAAGTCGCCAGGACCTGATGGCCTACATCCAAGGGTTTTAAAGGAAGTGGCTGCAGAGATAGTGGAGGCATTGGTCAAAATATTGCAGAACTCACTGGATTCCGGGATGGTCCCAGCGGATTGGAAAACCATTAATGTGAGGTCTTTGCTCAAGAAGAGAGGGAGACAAAAAGCAGGAAACTATAGGCTAGTCAGCGTAACATCGGTCATTGGCAAAATGCTAGAGCCCATTATTAAGGAAGAAATAGCAGGACATTTAGAAAAACATAATGCAATCAAACAGAGTCAGCATGGTTTTGTGAAAGGGAAATCATGTTTGACAAATTTGTTAGAGCTCTTTGAGGATATAACAAGCAAAGTGGATAAAGGTGAACCAGTAGATGTTGTGTATTTGGATTTACAGAAGGCGTTTGATAAGGTGCCACATAAGAGGTTGTTGCACAAAATAGGAGCTCAGGGTATTGGAGGTAATGCGTTGGCATGGATTGAGTATTGGCTAACACACAGAAGGCAGAGTGTCGGGATCAATGGGTCTTGTTCAGGTTGGAAAGCCGTAACTAGTGGGGTGTCACAAGGATCGATCCTAGGGCCTCAGCTATTTACTATCTACATTAATGACTTAGAGGAAGGGATAGAGTGTAGAGTATCCAAATTTGCTGATACAAAAGTAGGTGGGAAGGCATGTTGTGATGAGGACACAAAAGAATCTGCAAAGGGAAAGGGATATAGCTAGATTAAGTGAGTGGGCAAAAATTTGGCAGATGGACTTCAATGTGGGAAAGTGTGAGGTAATCCACTTTGGTAGGAAGAATAAAAAGGCAGATTATTATTTAGATGGAGAAAGACTACAAAATACTGCAGTAGAGAGGGATCTGGGTGTTCTTGTGCAGGAAACACAATATGTTAGCATGCAATGCAGCAAGTAATTAGGAAGGCAAATGGAATTTTGGCCTTTATTGCTAGGGAGTTAGAGTTTAAAAATAGGGAAGTCCTGTTACAACTGTACAGGGTATTGGTGAGGCCACACCTGGAGTACTGTGTACAGTTTTGGTCCCCGTATTTAAAGAAGGATATACTAGCATTGGAGGCAGTTCAGAAATGGTTCACTAGGCTGATTCCTGGGATGATGGGGTTGTCTTATCAAGAACGGCTAAACAGGTTAGGCCTTTATTCATTGGAGTTTAGAAGAATGAGGTGATCTTATCAAAACATATACGATTTTAAGGGGGCTTGACAGGGGAGATGTTGAGAATGTGTTTCCACTAGTGGGGGAATCTCGAACTAGGGGACATAATTACAGAATAAGGCGGGGGGGGACACATTTAAAACTGAGATGCGAAGGACTTTCTTTTCTGAAGGTGGTGAATCTCTGGAATTCTCTGCCTCAGAGAGTTGTGGAGGCTAGGTCACTAAATGTGTTTAAGAAGGAGGTAGATAGATTTTTGAAATCTCGGGGAGTTGAGGGTTAGGCAGAGCAGGTCCAACAGAGAAGTTGAGGACTGGGACAGATCAGCCATGATCTTACTGAATAGCGGGGCAGGCTTGAGGGGCTGAATGGCCTACTCCTGCTCCTATTTCTTATGTTATGTTCTTAATCCTGAATTACACCTGATCACAGTTTATGGGCTGGATTTTGTGCAGGAGACCAGGCTCCCAGCGCCGGGCCAAAAAGTCGGGGGAACCCCGCCTCTGCAGCTTTTCAGACCTCCAGAACAATCCTCCAGTCTTTTAGGGTCAAAGTTTCAGGAGGCAGGATTCCAGTCCCTTTATAGACTTTATCTGGACAGGGATCCCGCCTCCAAGAGCTGCCAGCCAATCACAAGGCCAGCTCAGTAGAATCGGCAGTGCCACTGGGAGCGGTGTCCGCTGTCGGTACTGCAGAGGCCTTGGACCCAGGCCCAGTGGTGGAACCCCAGAGAAGAAAGAGGTAGGTGAGGCAGGGTCGCCAGGACCAGCACAGAAGGCCCTGGCAAGTGGGGTTGGGGGGACAGTGGGGGTGGGGAGAGGTTGGCGGGCATTCGGTCCGGGGGAGGGTGGTCCCGCGTAGAGGCCTGCTTTAGGTCGGGAAAAAGAACCTGACCCGAACCACAGGGGACTCAAGCCCGACCCGACCCGAGTCCCCCCGATTTTGCCCCAAGCCCGACCCGAACCAACCCCGCCACTACTCGGACCGACCCGAGCCTGACCCGACCATCCCTTTACTTACCTTCCGACTGGGAAGCTCCACGAAGCTGCAGCGCATGCGTGATGACATTATAGTGACGTCACTTGCTCACTGCGCAGACTCAGTTTCGTCCCGGACTCCCAGCCCAGGTAAGTTTTTTATTTTTAATACTTGCCAGCAGAGCACTTACCGTGCCAGAAAGCCGGCCCTGACCCGACCCGAACCCGACACATGTCGTCGGGTCCCATCAGGTTCGGGTCGGGTAGCAGGCCTCTAGTCCCAGGGGTACAGCTGTTCCCGGTGGGGGTTCTTCATGGGCCATAAATTGCCCACGAAAGAGGGACCCTTCCCCCAAGCCCACAGGGAGGGCACCTCATTTTCCAAGGCATCCTCCCCATGCAACAGAGGCCCTGCCCCCGCCGCCGCTAACATCCCAGGCGCGGGATAGGCCGACGACGATCTTCCCTCCCAGAGGCCAATTAAGGTCATCTTCCTGCCGCCCCTGGGAGAATCGGAACCGGGAATCCCAGTTTCAGGTTCTGTGGTGGGTGACTCTGCCCCGATTCTCCAGCGCATCCCCACCCCAGCACACGCCCCCCACCCCCCCAGTCATGAAACCCACCATCGGGATGAGAACAAAATCCTGCCCTGTGACTCCCAATTTTCTACCAAATGCTCCAATCTCTGGTGACTGAGAAGTGTGACATCCAGTTTCCTTGCTGACACCTTTTTACATTTTTTACATTTCTGCTGAAAGCGTTGACTCATGCTGAGGTCCAATTCTACAGGTGCTGGCATCTTTAAGGATGAGCTTACGGAGTGCTGGCAGACTATTTTACCAGGGACGATGTCACAGCCAAATCTGATTTTGCCTTTCCCAGGTCCATCTATTTGCTTTACAGCAGCAATCAGGAGCCCTAGATCATTATAAAGATCATTCTTTACCACTTTTATATAGGCACTAGTTTAGTTTCCAGTCTGGAAGTATAGTAAACATGTGCTGCATCCCCAAATTTAACCAATTAAATCTGGTCCCCATTTTTTTTTTAATGGATTATCAATTCTTCTGTCAGGATAAGCGAGTTAATTTTAGCAACGTAAACTCATGGATACCAGCCTCCTGCAGTCGAAACTATAAATAAACACGAGGGCAAAAGTGGCTTTGAAATATAGAATCCTTATCAGAGACCAATGCCCAGGTCTATCCCATCGGAAAGATTTACACGGATTGTATATCAACCAACACAGGAGGCAAGGAATCAAGAGTTAAGATGAATAATAGATTGTTATGGGCTTTCACATTCCATGGTGAATAATCGTGTTAATTTGTACAACAATGATATTGAACACCTACCCACCTCAGTTCCAGCTGTGTTGTTTGAGAGGGACTGAGTGGAGGCCTGTTCCTTCCTCACAGAGGGAAATAGATCATCACACACACACACAAAAAGCACAAATTTCCCCTCCCAAATAAAAGATGCAGCTTACCAAGCATTGCAAGGAAGATGATAAATTTCACAGCATCTTTGTAGAATTTAAATCCTAGAGGCTTGGGGTATAGAATGGAACTAATCAATTCTCCTTTAGCAGTGCAAAAGCCTGCAGGAAGAAAGAGATATGAGGAGTTGTCTCCGATTGGAAAACAATATTTAAAGAGAAAACTGACAATGGAGCAGAATACCATGACAATAGATTACTACATATTGATGTATATGAAAGCCAATCTCCCTACAAGCCATTTCTAATAAGAGCTGAAAGATCACCTCTTCCAACTTTCCTCACATTTCAATGTAAATTTCAATTCAATTCACTCAACTTCAAACTGTAATTTGCTTATTGGGGAACATAAAGCAATTGTCCATCACTGCTTCTTTTTAAAAAAAAAAATTATTTGTTACTCCTCCTACATGTGAGAAAATAAAATCCAACTAGCCCAGTTACAAGGTAAGTTGCTAAGATGATCAGCATGTCAGGCGTCCTAGATGGAAAATAATTTTTTTTATACTTTCATGGGATGTGGGTGTCGCTGGCTAAGCTAGCATTTATTGCCCATCCCCAATAGCCCTCGAGAAGGTGGTGCTGAGCTGCCTTCTTGAACTGCTGCAGTCCATGTGGTGTAGGTATACCCACAGTGCCATTAGGAAGGGAGTTTCAGGATTTTAACCCAGTGACAATGAAGGAACGGCAATATAGTTCCAAATTAGGGTGATGTGACTTGGAGAAGAACTTGCAGGTTGTGGTGTTCCCATGCATCTGCTGCCCTCATCCTTCCAGGTGGTAGAGGTCGGGGGTTTGAAAGATACTGTTGAAGGAGCCTTGGTGAATTGCTGCAGTGCATCTTGTAGATGGTACACACTGCTGCAACAGTGTGTCAGTGGTGAAGGGTGCCCATCAAGTGGGCTACTTTGTCCTGGATGGTGTCAAGCGTCTTGAGTGTTGTTGGAGTTGCACCCATCCAGGCATGGAGGAGTATTCCATCACACTCCTGATTTGTGCCTTGTAAATGGTGGACAACTTTGGGAGTCAGGTGGCGAGTTACTCGCTGCAGAATTCCCAGCCTCTGACCTGCTCTTGTAGCCACAGTACTTATATGGCTACTCCAGTTCAGTTTCAATGTAACCCCCAGGATGTTGATAGTGGGGGATTCTATGGCACTACCATTGCTGAATGTCAATGGTTGGATTCTTTCTTGTTGGAGATGGTCATTGCCTGGCACTTGTGTGGCGTGAATGTAACTTGCCACTCATCAGCCCATGTCGGAATGTTGTCCAGATCTTGCTGCATATGAACACAGACTGCTTCAGTATCTGAGGAATCATGAATGGTGAACATTGTGCAATCATCAGCAAACATTCCCAATTCTGACCTTATGATGGAGTAATTGAAGATGATTGGACCCCAGACACTACCCTGAGGAACTCCTGCAGTGATGTCCTGGGACTGAGATGATTGACTTGCAACAACCATAACCATCTTCCTTTGTGCTAGGTATGATTCCAACCAGCAGAGCGTTTTCCCCGATTCCCATAGACTTCACTTAGGCCTTGCACCAGCATCCCTTTTGTCATTTAATGAGTCCTGCCCTCTACCCCATCACAGACCTTCCCTTTTGTTCTGTCCCCTTCTCCCAATGCCTCCCCACCCCCATCTTCTTTTCCTAGCTCTATAACTTGCTTTTAAACTTTTAAATCTCTGACTTCTTCCAGTTCTGAGGAAAGGTCATTGACCTGAAACAGTAACGGTTTATCTCTCCACAGATGCTGCCTGACCTGACTATTCCTGCATTTTCCATTTTAACTTTTGCCTTTACCATTTGGGAATTCAGTATGTTTCAGACCACCTCCCCAACTTTCTATCAGCAGCTTTTAGTGGTGACACTTACAGGTATGAAGCCTTGTGCCAAATTCCAGACTACTTCCTGGCACCTGCCAGATGGAGTCCTCATATCAAAGTTCATGATCAGACAACAAGAATACAAAAATAAAGCACTCAGTTTTCTTAGATAACATGCAGCCAAGCTCATGGACTATGTATGCTTTGTGGTTCACAAGGCAGATCCCACTGCTGCTATTCTATTAAGGATATCGATTATTAGTTCGCCTTTAATTAAAGCTGTCATTTGCATCCTTTCCCTCCCTTTACCTGACCCGTGGCTCTGCCCACTCAATACCTGTTCTCACTACTACAGCCACCACCTGCTGATCCAAGCTGTAGTTCTTTGACTGTAGGACCTGGGTTCCACAGAAGAGTGTGTGCCGCTTGTGTTCTTCTGTAGAATAGTTCACATCCTGATCAGGTAGAGGGGTCTTCATCACCGGTACACTCTCACCTGGCAAAATATCATACAGCAGTATTGATTCCTTTTCATTGCATAACGGTAGGCACCTACCTTCAGCATGCCCTTCCTCATGCCATCCATGTAGTTTATCCTAATGTTTCAAAAGGACGAATAGGTCATTCAAATACTATAAATTACAGGAGAGTGTCCCTTTAATAGTTTTCATTTGCAGCACCCCTTTCTCTGGAATTCTCTCCCCAAATCATTTCACCATACATCTTTCCTTTGAAGTCCGCTAAAAACTATTCTCTTTAACCATCGCTTTAGTCTTCACCCCATTTTACCCTCCATTTTTCCTTCTAGAAATGCTATAAACGTGTACTTTGTTAATCTTCCTCACTCTTAAAGAAGATCTCAATCAGGATTGACTTCTCTTAATTCTTCAAATGACAAAAGAGGGAGCATTTCAAACACAATTAATAAGGTGCAACAACCCCACATCAGCGAAAGAAGGGGGAAAGAGGGCTGGAACTGTGTGTGGAGGGTACACAGGAGAATGATACACTAGGGCGGCACTGTGGCTAGCACCGCAGCCTCACAGCTCCAGCGACCCAGGTTCAATTCTGGGTACTGCTTGTGTGGAGTTTGCAAGTTCTCCCTGTGTCTGCGTGGGTTTTCGCCGGGTACTCTGGTTTCCTCCCACCACCAAAAGACTTGCAGGTTGATAGGTAAATTGGCCATTATAAATTGCCCCTAGTATAGGCAGGAGAATATAGGGACAGGTGGGGATGTGGTAGGAATATGGGATTAGTGTAGGATTAGTATAAATGGGAGGTTGATGGTCGGCACAGACTCGGTGGGCCGAAGGGCCTGTTTCAGTGCTGTATCTCTAAATAAAATAAATAGTGAATCCCAATTTTTTCTGCTTTCATTCATTTTCCACACATATGAACAGATTATACCAGAGCAGAAATATAACAATAGCGAAGGTAACCCTAGGATTTAATATTAGGACAAGCTGAGGTACTGACAAACCAAAACACGTTTCTGAGATTGCCAGAGGGTGACTGGCACCTGTGGAACCACAAACCAGCCAATCAGCACTTTGAGGACAGCAAGGTGGGGGGAATAAAAAGAACTGGTTCAGTTTGGTTCTCACCTGTAAGCATGCTCTCATTGACCATACACTCTCCAGTTAGAAGTGCTGCATCACAAGGGACTTGAATCCCATCTTCGGGAATCACAATACAGTCACCAGGTACTAAATCTTGAGAATTCACCATTTCCTCTTCTGTAAAACAAAACAATAAACCTACTACCAACGCAGTAAAGGAGACAAGCTCGCCAGGAATTACAGTGTAGCTCAAGGACAAGGGCACAGGCTATGCCATTCAAGAGTACAATTACAAGGTTATGACAGCGATCACTTTTACAGAATGTGTAAATAAATGTTACAGTGTAGAAATTAGAGTTGGCACAATTCCATTACAAATGCTTAATCTGCTGCGCTATTTGGGTTAACATCTGTTACAATAGCACAGGACAGCACAGTGGTTAGCACTGTAGCCTCACAGCTCCAGTGACCCGGGTTCAATTCTGGGTACTGCCTGTGCGGAGTTTGCAAGTTCTCCCTGGGACTGCGTGGGTTTGCGCCGGGTGCTCTGGTTTCCTCCCATAGTCAAAGACTTGCAAGTTGATAGGTAAATTGGCCATTATAAATTGCCCCTAGTATAGGTAGGTGGTAGGGGAATTGAGGGAAGGTGGGGATGTGGTAGGAATATGGGATTAATGTAGGATTAGTATAAATGGGTGGTTGATGGTCGGCACAGACTCGGTGGGCCGAAGGGCCTGTTTCAGTGCTGTATCTCTAAATAAATAAATAATTTGTTGTAAGTTAGTTAAACATTTATATAAAAACCATTCTTGCAAAGTGCTCTGTAATTTCAAACTACTGAACATTGTAGGTTCTAGTAGGATTGAAAAGCTGCTCAGCAGAAATAGTGCAAGATGGACATTTATTAAAATACTCCATTAAGATACAGTAATCACAGTAATAAACACCTCACACTTATTAACTATATTTCACATCGCTGTTCAGTCCTACTCCACAAAGCAGACAGAGTGCAGAATGGTAGATGGGTTGTCTTCAAATATTGAATGGCATTTCAGGTGTTTAATCAGGATAGGAAGGCTAGTATGAGGACAATTACATGTGCACCTGTATGTGGAAATAGTTCAGTAACAGTGTCCACTCAGGAATATACAATGCCTGCCATTTCTTCTATAATATGCATTCCATCTGCCATTTGATAAGGCACTTAGTGTCATTCTTACTTTATTCCCTCTCCTCCTCGTCTGAAGGTGTTGGCTTTTTACTGGGGTACCGGTTTCTCACGATCCTCCAAATACTTTGCCCATGTGTCTAATCCTCACATGTATCTTGACAGTGAGTGTTAGTAGACTAATCAACCAAGGAGGATATTGCAGTTAATCCCATCCTCCAAATCTCCTCAAACACTGTCCCACATTTACTATCAAGCATTCTTGCTGATTTTTCCCTTCCTAGCTCAAGGACACTAACAAACCTTAACTGTAACAAGTATCATAAAATTAGTGCTAGGCCATTTGGGAGCGAAATCAGGAAGGACCTTTTTGCTCAAGAGTACTGGAATTTGCTTCCAGTTTGTGGATTCTGGGTAAATTGAAATTGTTTAGATTGAGATCAATAGATTTTTGTTGGGTGAGGGTATGAAGGGATAGGTAACAAAAATGGGTAAATGGATTTGATGCATTTCAGTGGTAGCACTCTCATTTTTGACTCAATAGGTTGTGGGTTCAAGTTCCACTCCAGAAACTTGAACACAAAATCTAGGCTGAAACTCCAGTGCAGTACTGAAGGAGTGCTGCACCATTGGAGGCACTGTCTGCCTTATCAGCCGTATGTAAAAGATCCTAAGGTACTATTTCAATGGACAGCAAGGGAAATTTTCCCCAGTGTCCTGACAAATATTTATCAACCAACACTTTTTTTTTAAAAACCCAGATTATCTAGCTATCATATTGCTGTTTGCAGGACCTTTGTGTGCAAATTGTCTGTCGCGTTTCCTAAATTCCAACAGTGACTACATTTCAATGGTATGTAGTTGCTGTATATGCCTTGGGGAATCCTGAAGTTATGAAAGGTGCCATGTAAATGCAAGTTCCTTCTTTAATTGAGGTGCAGATCAGCTAAGATCTAACTGATCAGGCTTGAGGGACTAAATGGTCATCTCCTGTTTCTACATTCCTAATATCCAGAGTTGAAAACAGTTAATACAGTAGTCTGGGGACTGGACCAGAGAAATGGAAGATGATCACCGATGCATCCACTAAGATTCTATAGACTCTGGAAGAGTTCCTACAGATTGGAGGGTAGCTAATGTAACCCCACTATTTAAAAAGGGAGGCAGAACGAAAGCAGAAAATTATAGACCAGTCAGCCTGACGTCGGTAGTAGGGAAAATTCTAGAGTCCATTATCAAAGATTTTATAGCACAACACTTGGAGAACACTGGTAGAATCGGACAGAGACAGCATGGATTTACGAAAGGGAAATCATGCTTGCCAAATCTACTAGAATTCTTCGAGGATGTAACTAGTAGAGTTGATGAGGGGGAGCCAGTGGATGTGGTTTATTTGTCAAAAGCTTTCTGAAAGTCCAAAGTCCTACATAAGAGAGTAGCGTGTAAAATTAAAGCGCATGGGATTGGGGGTAGTGTATTGCGATAGATAGAAAATTGGTTGGCAGACAGGAAACAAAGAGTAGGGATAAATGGGTCTTTTTCCGAATGGCAGGCAGTGACTAGTGGGGTACTGCAGGGATCGGTGCTAGGACCCCAGATATTCACAATATATATTAATGATTTAGATAAGGGAACTAAATGTAATATCTCCAAATTTGCAGATGACACAAAACTGGGTGGGAGGGTGAGTTGCGAGCAGGATGCAGAGAGGCTTCAGGGTGATTTGGACAAGTTGAGTAAGTGGGCTAATGCATGGCAGATACAGTATAATGTGGATAAATGTGAGGTTATCCACTTTGGTAGCAAAAACAGGAAGGCAGATTATCTGAACGGCTATAAACTGAGAGACGGGAATATGCAACGAGACCTGGGTGTTCTCGTACACCAGTCGCTGAAGGCAAGCATGCAGGTGCAACAGGCGGTAAAAAAGGCAAATGGTATGTTGGCCTTCATAGTGACAGGATTATAGTACAGGTGTCGGGATGTCTTGCTGCAATTATACAGGGCCCTGGTGAGGCCACACCTGGAATATTGTGTGCAGTTTTGGTCTCCTTATCTGAGGAAGGATGCTCTTGCTATAGAGGGAGTGCAGCGAAGGTTTACCAAACTGATTCCTGGGATGACGGGAGTCACGTATGAGGAGAGATTGAGTCAGTTAGGATTACAATCGCTGGAGTTCGGAAGAGTGAGGGCGGGGGGGGATCTCATCGAAATCTATAAAATTCCAACAGGACTTGATAGGGTAGATGCAGGAAAGATGTTCCCGATGGTAGGGGAGTCCAGAACCAGGGGTCATAGTCTAAGGATATGGGGTAAACCTTTCAGGACTGAGATGAGGAGAAATTTCTTCATCCTGAGAGTGGTGAGCCTGTGGAATTTGCTACCACAGAAAGCAGTTGAGGACAAAACATTGTATGTTTTCAAGAAGGAGTTAGATATAGCTCTTGGGTCTAGAGGGATCAAAGGGTATGGGGAGAAAGCGGGAACAGGTTACTGAGTTGGATCATCAGACATGATCATAATGAATGGCTGAGCAGACTCAAAGGGCCGAATGGCCTACTCCTGCTCCTATTTTCTATGCTTCTATGAGACCTTTATCGCTGGAATTCAGCACTAGAATGGGCAGTGCCTTACCACTAACCCATGAACTAAGATACTCTCATTGTTTAATCATCTCAATCCCACATGTTACTATCTCATAACACACTTTACACTGTGAATTGCCCATTAAGACAATCCAGCCTACATACTACCCTGTATTATACAGTAATAGTGTCAGACACTCACCTCCAGTATCTCTGCGAACCCGCACATTGACCATATGCTTTACCATATCCCGTAGCGTTACACTTTGCTGCACACACAAAAAGTCACAATAAGTGACCACACCATGAAACATCTCAGCTTTGTTGTTCAGTATGCCCAACATTGATACAAGTCATGCTGCCCAATACATCAGCCACATGTGGCGAATTGCATTTCTGACTATTAAAGATTGGTAATAGACACCACAGTTGGGCACGTAATCTCAGCACTCATTCACATGGTGTACGCATATCCACTTTAACTTTTTTATGCATTTGTTGGGATGAAAAACAGATTGCGCGAGTGTTTTGTTTTGAGTATTGCGAGTGCTTTACTCCTTCATTACTGAATGGTGGCAAGATGTTTGTTAAGTAAATATACACATGGCATACATTTACTTGTATTGTGTGAATGTATGCAAGTTATTTCCTACTAAAATAGTGCATGTGGCTAAAATCGTGTTGCTGTAGCTAGTCTGTGATTTCTCTTCCAACAATACAACCCTCCAGGATGTCCGCACTCCTTCAATTCAGGCCACTTTCACACCCGATTTTAATTGCTCTACCACTGACAGCCTTGCCTTCAGCTCCTGCAGACCTAAGCTCTTGAATTCCCTCCCTCCACCTCTCTTTCATCCTTTAAGACACTCCTTAAAATCTACCTCTATGATGAAGTCATCTGTCCCAATATCTCGTGTGTAACTTGGTGTCAAATTTTGTTTGATAATGCTCCTGTGAAGTACCTTGGGACATTTTACTATGTTAAAGGCACTATGCAAACACAAGTTGTTATTGGGCAGCAATGTAGGTTAAGTGCCAATGTCAAGTGGCGCAAAGTAGGTGTTGGTATTCAATGACAGTGGGAAGACATAACCCACAAACTTAAAGGACAAGTGCATGACTTGCCTCTGATGTTACAAACTGAATTCTTTTCTCATGTCCTATTATTCGCAAGCCAGTAATTTTACTTACATTTGTCTAATACAGGTTAAAAAAAGATGCGTTTGTTGTAACGAGAGATTATGTAAATCTGTATGTGATTGCCTGTGGCCGCTGGCATTTTCTCAGATTTTCATATCTGATTGACAAACTTTCAAACTTTACAGTGCCTCAGAGCAGTTCAATGTACAATATTTAAAGTATTAAAGGAAAGGCAGGAGAGTAGAGAAAGCAGTGCAACTTTCAAATACTTGAGTACTAATAAACTCAATCTCACAACTGTTAACATTGTTTCTTTTTTTTACAATACTCTTTACCAGGAGCAACTTTTTTTATTATTTAATCTACAGATTGAAATTCTCCTTTGCCTGTCTCCTAGTTTCTACAATTATTCTTTGGGTGCAAACTGGGCCGACCCTGTAGTTTCCTTTTGACTACTATAATCCTGCACTACAGAAGTTGTGCTCTGTGAAGTGCAGCTATGGCTTCAATAGTTTGCTCACACTTCCCTTCTGTTCTAGCGATGACCATACATCTACAAGGCAACCAGCACATTAAGTCAGCTTCACTGCTGCAAGTTTTTTTTTGAAGTCTCCCCCAATTTACTTCCTTCCTCTCCAGAATGCTGATTCTTGATGGAGTATATTCCACCAGTGCCAAAAGTCCCACTACACCTCATTCAAGTTCTCATTCTTCACGTGCGAGTATAGATCACCCCAACTCGAGCCCAACATGTGGCCCTCAAACCCTGACACTCAAGAGCTCAAATCCCAGGCAATTCAGTCCTATCAGTATTTATCCTCCTCCTTCACCGACTTCTCCAGTTTGATTTTTGCAGGTCTAGAGCTTTGCAAAAGAGCTGTCCATAGCATCAATGTCTCATTGGTGATTAAATTCCAAATCAGAACAGCAAGAGCTGATGTGTATCAGCAACTTTGCATGTGACCCCACACCTCCCCACCCTCCCAAGGCTCCATGGAACACACTTATGCAGCCCACAAAGACAAAAACTTTGATATCCTTGATCTCAACAATGATTGTTAGGTTACTAAACCATGGAGGGCATCACAGTTGAACCTGATCCTTCCTCAGCTGACATTTACACATACTTTCCAGTGATCACTGTAATAATGAGAAGCAGTGGCTCGGCAGATGTTTCCCTTCCCTAGACCAGAGGTGGTGCCCTGGCTGAGATCAGCTAAGGGCACAGACTGGGGATTTGACGTGGAGGCTCTTACATCTATAAGGTTCAGTATATCACAGGGTGCATTTGCCTTGCTTGTCTCTGCACCAATAATGTAACAGTAACATCTGACTCAAACAAACATTTTGGAGATAATGACCTGGATTCCCGACAGTTAGTAGTAACTCAACCTTCAATGTCTTATTTCATACTGTAATCTAAAACATTTGATTTTGTTTACAGCCATGTAACCTCCTCCCACGTTTCTGTGGAAATTACAACAAGCCAGAAACAAATTGACAAGCGCTGGGAATCTGGAGTTGCATCACACTCTAGGTAGATGGTCCACAACAACTACAGGTTACACTCTTCATTCAGTAAATAATGTGCACCAGAGGCATTCTGTAGCTGCACCAACACACCAAGACCCACTTTCCAAATAAATGCCAGGGCAATTAATTTCAATAGGGGCAGGGATGAAACAGAATCGAAATAAACACATTCCCTTCCCTGAATTTATTATTCTGTCTGTACTGTAGTATTGGACTGTATGGTTAGGCAGGTAATACACCAACCTTAGTGGGAATCCAGCTCTCTGCATTTATTACATTGTCCCCATTCATCAAAAACCAATAAATTGTCTCAAAAGTTCTCACTGTACAATGTACACAACTACTAACAGGTACAGACAACCTCCCCGCAACCCAAGTTAACAGAGGTTTGTAAGGCTCTTGAAGCACCGGATCTGAGCAGCAGGTACATTCCATTAACTTTAGAGTGAGTGCAAGCTTGTACGTTCCCCAAATGTCTGGTGTGCAAAACGTTTAGTTTGCTGCCAAAACTCACTGCAAGTGACCATAAAATAGGAGAAAAGCCCCATTTTCATACATAACACCCAAAGACGAAACAGCACTCCAAGTCATCCAAATAAATAGGTGGTAAATGGTGTTTGACAAAACCCCTTAAATATTCTGTGGATCAGTGGAAATTTGTCAAATGTCTGCAAATGACTGTCTCCCTGTTAACAGGACTATGCAAATATTCATTTATATCTAAACCAACTTTTTTGTTTCATATTAAAATTATATTAGGGCACCAAACTGATGTTATTTCCAGTTATGGGTCTTCGGGTCCGTCACAAAGAAGCCAACCCTATGAATTGTGTCTTCATGTTGTACCTTGTGTGTCTGGTATAGGGATATACCAATGGATATCATTGAGATGAACAGGATACATCCTGCATAGTAGTAATATTGCTCTGTGATCCAAAGTATAATACTGAAGATCTGGAAAATATAGAAAGGATTCAGCACCTGAAATGGAAAAAAACAAAAATTAATTTTAAAAACTACAGCACACAGCTTCAGAATTGAATAAAAACCAGAAGACTGTGAAAGTCAACAGGGCTTCCATTCACCTTCCCCAAAGTTCATTGCTTTCCTTTATTCTTGCCTCCACTGCTGAATGTGCCAAATTACATTAGGGTTTCATTTACCCTCCTGTACCTCAACCGCATGGCAATTCTTCATTTGCCAATCTAGATGGTGAGTATCAGCAGACTCTCTCTCTCTGGCAGCTGAGTTCAATACTGCCCTCAGTGTCAGTATACAAACATACATGGAAGTGCAGACACATAGGGCAGAGTGTCACTGGGCTCTGAACAGCAGGAACTCTAACTTTTTTCCCTTCTTTAGCCAATCGAAGTCAATTTAGCGCCTCCTGCTACACAGGTCAAGATCAGCTAAATCAGTAGATATCAGGGGGTTGAAGTTGGAATCACCATCTTCGTGCTCAGACCAACATTGTGTGGCACCTTTACTGTTTTTCTTGTTAACGGTACTTGCATTCATACATTTGGCCCAAGATGAAAGGATGGTTGAGACTCAGGTTTCTCGACTGATCACTATAATGAGTTCAACAAATATAGAAACTTCTTACTTTTGAGCAACTATTTTCTCCCTCCACCAAATAATGGGAGATTTCATCTTTGCCCCCCATTTATCATCTCTAAGGGTCAATAGTATGAGGGGTATTGCCTCTTTATGACAACGATGTGCTGCATTTGTGCAATTGTACTGGTGCTTCCTCCTTCCTTGTGATGAAGTGCCAAGTTCCCATTTCCATCTGCCGACAACAGCATGAATGAGGTCAGGAGCGTGTCCTGGGGCACCAACCTATCTCCCACCAAGCCCAGAGAATTCTGGAGCTCCAATACCTTATGCCAGCATGTGACTACAGAATGAGCAACTTAATCATTAAACTATTCACCTGACCAAAAAATAGGACTGTCTTCTATGAAAAACTAAGGCCACCTTGACTCACCTCCTCTATTAACAGTCTGAAGTATGACTTTACTGGCACATCAATCATGTTTGGTCCATACACCCGTCTTCTGCAAGAAAAACAAATAAATGATAGCACGATGGGCACATATTCTGCATCTTATCAAATTTCAAACTCCATGATTTACACACTTAACTACCCTTGTGTGAATCTGGAGGCCAGATGGACACATTATAAACACATGAATATTATATTCTGTACAGACACCCCTATTACAGCATTCTTATTATATTACAGCTTCTATTATAGCATTAACCAGTAACAGTACCAAGGTCAATTTCTATTATCTCCTCCTCTCCTGAAGAGATCGACTCTTGCTGGGCCATAGCTCCAAAGGCACCAGTAGCCCTCCGGCATTTTGCCTAAATACAAATCTAGACAGTAAATGTCAGCAATCCATTCATCCATGCAGCACATCACAGCCAAGTCTGACGGAGAGAGCCAAGTCTGATCCTGCTCTCACCTACTGCCCATATAAATACACTTTCTGGCCAAGGTCACTAAGGCAGTGATTGGAAGCTGCAGCCCTGGCTGATTTGTCTACCCATCCAGCACTCCGCATCCCCACCACCAGCCGCCCCCCTCCCTATCGTCCAGGAGTACCGTGACCAACTGTAGCACTCCAACTGAGTTAACTGTATATAATGTTCATGACTGAAGGCAATAGATTTTTGTTAGACAAGGGTATCAATGGATATGGAGAAAAGGCAGGCAAACGTAGGTCAGGCACAGATGAGGTGTGATCAGACAGAGTAGTAGAACAGGCTTTAGAGGCTGAATGACTTATTCCTGTTCCAATTTTCCAACAGCTGCCCCAGCAAATAGCTAACTCAACACAGGCCAGGGATTGAGCATGTACCCTTCTAGAAATATATCTTCCTAACTTTGCTGATTTTAAGCAAATAAAGTGGTTAACTACAAAGTGTTAATTCCAGCTTCAACTAGTGTGCATGGCTCAGCAGCACAAATCCTCTGAAAAATTCAGCAACCATCCTGGAAAGTGAGTTCTACATTTATCTGGCTACAAATTAAGCTGTATGGCTCTCTGTCATGTTATTATAAGAAACAACCATTAAACAGACATAGGTTCAATTGTCATAAAGCCTGAAGCCAAAGGCATGCTCTTCCTTAGAGCATTACCAATTGCTTGCTGTCAGGGATAGTTCAGCAAAACATTCCATCCAGATAAAAAAAACCTTTAGAATCTGACAAGCACTCACTTTGTGTTTTGGTTGTGTCTGCTGAGTCCTCTCTGTTGCCTGTGAATGTCTCCACATGTCAGTGTCTCTTCAAGAACACTGCAAAAAAAAAACACTGATCAGTGTTGAAATCTCACACAAAAAAAAATTGCATTTATACAGCAGCTTTAATATAGAAAAATGCCCCAAGGTGCTTTGCAGAGGTGAAAAATGAATGCAGAGCAAAAGAAGATATTAGAAGAGGTGAGGTAAAGCTTGGACGATGAAGCAGTGGGTTTTAAGGAGGGTCTTAAAGGAGGAGAGGTTGAGAGGCAGGAAATTCCAGAGGCCTAGGAGGCTGAAGGCATGTCTATCAATGGTGGGGCAAAGGAAGGGCAGGTGGTGAATAAGAGGTCCAAAACAGAGGAGTGGAGTGTTCCAAGGGTGGAGGTTTGGAGGATGTTGCAAAAATAAAGCAGAGCAAGTCAATGAAGGGAATTAAGCACAAGGATAAGACCTAAAAATTTCAGGTGTTGCGGAAGGAGTGGCAGACGATTCGAGCAGCAGAGTTCTGGACAAGCCAAAGTTTATGGTTGCAGGACGAGAGGCCAACCAGGACAGCATTGGAGTAGTCGAGTCTGGAGGTGACAAATGCATTGAGAGTTTCAGCAGCAGATGGGCTGAGGCAGAGGATATTAGCGGTGGAATTAATCAGTCTTTGTAATGGAGGGTGCATGAGCATCAGAAGCTCAGCTCAGGGTCAAAAGGATAACAGGTTTGTGGCCAGCCTGACACAGTGGCTGGGTAGGGGATGGATTCAGTGGCAAGGCTGGAGTTTGTGGTGGGATCCGAAGTCAATATCTTTAGTCTCTATGCTTAATTGAAGAAAAATGAAGCTCATTATGGATATCAAACAAGCAGTCGGACAAAAAAAAACAATGAAGGGGTTTAGAGAAATGGTAAAGAGTTAGAGCAGGGCGACATCAGTGCATATGTTGAAGCTGACCCCAGGTCTGTGGATGATGTCGCCTATGGACAGCATGTAGATGGGAAACAGAAGGTGGCTAAGGATAGATCCTTGGGGATGCTGGAGACAGCGGTGAGAGAAGGCACTGCTGGACATGCTCTGGCTAGGTTTTGGCAAGAGTAGAGCTAAGTGAACAGTTCATATTGTAGGAAAGTTGTAAAGAAGAAAAAAATTAAGGCACCGCCACTAGTGAGGAATCCTAATCAAGAACAGAATATGTAGGGAAGAAGAGTATCCAAAAAAAAGACCATGCCCAAGGCCACTCATCTGCAGACCACATACTTTAGTTTAGTTTAGTTTAGAGATACAGCACTGAAACAGGCCCTTCGGCCCACCGAGTCTGTGCCGACCATCAACCACCCACTTATACTAATCCTACACTAATCCCATATTCCTACCACATCCCCACCTGTCCCTATATTTTCCCTACCACCTACCTATACTAGGGCCAATTTACCTATCAACCTGCAAGTCTTTGGCAGGTGGGAGGAAACCGGAGCACCCGGAGGAAACCCACGCAGACACGGAGAACTCGCAAACTCAACACAGGCAGTACCCGGAATTGAACCCGGGTTGCTGGAGCTGTGAGGCTGCGGTGCTAACCACTGCGCCACTATGCCGCCCACCCTGTTAATCTCCTGACCAATCACAGGTAAAACCTCCAAGAAAATAAAACTAAAATGTCTCCTCAATCACAAAGGTAATCAGGTAAAGCTATCAAGCCAAACTACATCTTCCCCTATTCAACACTGACCACCAATGTTCCACAAACATCTATGGACCAGGCAGCATCAAAAACACTGGAGACCTGATCATTTTATCATCAACGTTGATTCATATCTTACCAGGTTTCACACGAGTTTTTGTCAGTCAGTATCTGACACACTATGTTCAAGTCACCAAAGTAAGCAACAGCAATATTCTGAAACCACAAAATTGTGGAATTCCTTCACTCCGTCAATTTTCCTTCCTTCCTCCTGCAAGCTTTAGCCTCCCAAAACCCAGACTTGACATCATCTAATCAGTGCTTCCTGATTTAGCTCATTTCTATCTCTCTTTTTAACTCTCAATGGCATCTTAAACTACGAATCATCCTTTCTTTGCACCCACACTTAAATATGCAGTTTTTTGCAATAGGAGTTAAAGTGACACCAATTGCTTTTGCCAGCAGCTGTCCATAGAGTCATAGAGAGATACAGCACTGAAACAGGCCTTTCGGCCCACCGACCAACAACCACCCATTTACTTTAATCCTGCATTAATCCCATATTCCCTACCACATCCCCACCATTCTCCTACCACCTACCTACACTAGGGGCAATTTACAATGGCCAATTTACCTATCAACCTGCAAGTCTTTGGCTGTGGGAGGAAACCGGAGCACCCGGAGGAAACCCACACGGTCACAGGGAGAACTTGCAAACTCTGCACAGGCAGTACCCAGAACCGAACCCGGGTCGCTGGAACTGTCAGGCTGCAGTGCTAATCATTGCGCCGCCCCTTTTTTTTCAAAATCCAGCCCAATGTAATGTACATAAACTTCCCATTTTCACTTCCAACATATCCACAACTCTGTGGTGGGGGAAAGCAGAGAGAACAGGAATGCTTCTCACCTCATCTAAAGTTTACTAATCCGTACTTGTGTTTTCTAATGTACAATGGAGAGAAACATCCTGATATTGAAGATATACCACCAAATGCCCCACTTGTGTGTAATTAGGGGGTTCATACATCATAGGACATACTCATCCTCCTCTAATTTCCAGGTTACATGAATAAACCACAAGACAACATAGATTCATAGAATGGTTACAGCACAGAAGGAGGCCATTCAGCCTGTCATGTCCGTGCCGGTTCTCTGCAAGAGCAACTCAGCATCACTCTCCCGCCTTTTCCCCATAGCCTACAAATTTTTTATCTTCAGATAATTATCCAATTCTCTTTTGAAGGCCTCAATTGTATCTGCCTCTGCTGCACGCTCAGGGGAAAATACACTTAGAAACAAAAGTGTGAACCAAAAGATCTATTCAAAACTGGCTCCAAGTACAATCCCACAGAAGGGATTCCCAATAAGTAACCCTACAGAGTCACTAAGTATTCCTACACGAGTTTACATACCTGAGCTTGCAGAAGCTTTGTCTCTTCTCAGTCCAAATATAGCGTAAACCATCAAAAGTGTAGTAACGAATCACATTTTTCTTTTAAGAAATAAAAAACATTGTTTTTAAAAAGATTACAAAATGACTTTGCTACAAAGTACAAGGAGCCCTGATCATAGCAATACCATGTTACCTCAGGTGAAGCTAATTATTGAAATTTGAATAAGTGACAACACTGACTGCGAAAAAGGTGACCTCAGATATTTTCCTTTCCATGATAGTTGTTAATTGGGCTCAACAAAATTTAATTTTGAAATGTTTTGAAATATAATGTAGTTTAGAAAATGAATCCACTCCTTTCAAGATTCAAAAAACAGCTGCCCTTTATATGTTGTTCACATTCAACATGTATTGTGACCATTCATGTTGGCTCCCTCTAACAAACACGTCCCGTCAGTTTTGGGGTGAGCTGGAAAGGAAGGAGAGTTGTCTGGGATGGCCCTTTGTTTTTAACAATCACATCTACACTCCTGTATTTTTATACTGATGATATAAAAACAGACCAATGTGCTTGCTGCACAAACAGCAAATAAAAAAAGAGTCACAATTTGGTTCTGTTAATTAATACAAAACTGGTATTTCATAGTTGGCAGCAATGAATTTGTTTTATACCAGGGAATGGAACACTTTCACTTGTAGGCACCTAATGGCCACATCAAATATTCCCAGGTAAGATGCAGAGCAGAGCTCCCTTTATTCTTCCCCAACAATATGCTGGTGTCAAATCCTCCACCAGCAACATCCTGAGGGATCACAATTAACCAGGAACTTAACTAGACCAGCCACATAAATACTGACTCCCCAAAGCCTTTCCACCATCTACAAGGCCGGAGGGTGATGGAATACTCTCCACTTACCTGGATGAACGCAACTCCGACAATACTCAAGCAGCTCAACACCATTCAAGGCAAAGCAGTCTACTTGGTCAGGACCCCATACATCACCCTAAACATTTACTCTCTCCACCACTGATGCGCCATGACTGCAGTATGTGCCATCTACATTCGACAGCACCTCCCAAAACCACAATCTGTTCCACCTAGAAGGACAAGGGCAGAAGGTGCATGGGAACACCACCACCTCCTCCAGATTCCTCTCCAAGTCACATCAGCCTGACTTGGACATATATCGCCATTCTTTCATTAGGGCTGGATAAATAAAACCTGGAATTCTCCATCTAACAGCACCATGAGAGTACCTTCACCACACGGACTGCAGTGGTTCAAGAAAGCAGATCACCACCACCTTCTCAAGGGAAACTAGGTATGGGCAATAAATGCTGACCTTGCCAGTGACCCCCACATCCCGAGAATTAATTTTTTAAAAATGCTTCACCCTCAACTTCAGAAGCACTTCCACTGCTGCACCAGTGCAACATTTTTCCATTTCCTATCCTTCTCTGAATGAGACTGTCAATTAAGTTTCGGTTTAGTTTAGAGATACAGCACTGAAACAGGCCCTTCGGCCCACCGAGTCTGTGCCAACCATCAACCACCCATTTATACTAATCCTACACTAATTCCATATTCCTACCACATCCCCACCTGTCCCTATATTTCCCTACCACCTACCTATACTAGGGGCAATTGCTAATGGCTAATTCACCTAACAACCTGCAGTTTTTTGGCATGTGGGAGGAAACCGCAGCACCCAGAGGAAACCCACGCAGACACAGGGAGAACCTGCAAACTCCACACAGGCAGTACCCAGAATTGAACCTGGGTCGCTGGAGCTGTGAGGCTGCCAGAGTTCATTGGGAACAGGTTTGAGACTGCCCAAGCTCATATCATATAGGAGCCTTGTCTCTGATACATATGTCTATATAGCTAGTAATATAAAATACAGGTGACACAGAATCCAATCTCCTACCTCCTCCTGTTTCTGAAGTTGAATAGTGTCCTTCCAATCGTCTTCAAGCACTCCTATGGCTAAATTAATTCGGTTATCATCTTCACTAGACTCAACTGGATGAGTAAAACTTTAGAATAGAGACACAGAAAAGCAAGAGCATTACACAGAGAAATGGTCGATATGCTACATTTGCTGATAACTTTAAATGGAGAAGCAAATTGAGGCATGAATACAGAAACAGGGAGCTCTAGCCCCAGATTTCTGCAGTAGTATTTCAATGCACAAAATATAACAGAATTCTTTCCCACATGCATTTATTCCACCCTCCTTTGTAGGAAGAATAGGACTGAACCATTGAGCTCCATTGAATCCATCACTGCAACCCATCTGAGGTATGTTCAAGACCTGTGCAATGAGAATTAATTTTAGTTAACTGTTCAAGCTCCTGAAGACCGCCTGCCAAAGATTAACAAAGCTCACCCTTCTAGTTCCTCTGATTACTTAATGGCGAGAGGCACAGCCCAGGACAGTTCTAAGTCAGCTGATGTCAGTCAGGATAGGTTGAGGGTACTACAATGAGTATGCAGCGAGGTGGCAGGGGAAAAATCAACCAAAATTCTTGCTGAGAAGTAAAGGTGTATTAAGAACAGGATCTGGGTTTGGTCTGGATAACTTGAGGCAATCAGGAACTATATACACCATGTAACATTTTACAGGCATCTCCAGAGTGAATAAAATTACAGGACATATGTCTCCCTTATTCTTGATAGGATGGGTTTCCACAGCTGTCAGCTGCTTCCAGGAACCCCCACCCCCAGGGGTCAATCTTCCTTTGAGACTAAACAGTGAGTGTGAATGGACTATTTGACTGTGGAGGTACAAAACAGAGCCTCATGCTATCCTCGCTTGATTCCAGCAGGGGTCCATACATAGCAATTAGGAGCAGAAACCCTCTCTACAGCCTGAAGCACTGATGCCAATTATAGTACTCCTAGTGCCAGCCTAGCCAGTTGGTCGGGTACATACATACATTTTGTGTCACCAGATCTTTGGGCAATGATCTCTATGATCAAGTAAACACTGGATTAAAGCTGTAGTTGTGCAGTACAGTTCCACTGTTATGTGAGATTCCGTCATTCTATGTGCACAGTAATTCTGACCAACATAGAAGAACTAACCAGTCTTCCTCTATCTCTTCTGTCCAGACTCTGGCTACGAACTGCTGGTTAAATGAATCCTGCAAGAAAGCAGTTTGAATATTAACTCCTGTCAATCTGATCTTTACAAATTTGTTAAACTTTATGTATATTTATAACTAACAATTGAAGCAAAAAAAATTTCAAAACTTAATGTTAAAAAGATTTTATATGATTAAAATACATAATTCTTAAAAGGCTAAACATATGGGGATCTTTGAATGGAACAAAAAGCCCATACTAGGCTGCTCCTTATTCAATCTGTGAAGCTGCAATGTTTCCCTACAACTTAAAAGGAGAATCTCAGCAACAGGACTCTCCTTTAAAAAGAGGCTTCCTCCTAAAAACTAAATGATCACTTGTTCAGGTGAGCAAAATTACATTCAGAAACGTACCTACTTATAGTAAAATAATTCATCACTACTAAAGCAAATCAGATGTGTATTGTTAAACACGAGGTCACAACACAAAAAATAGAACAGAAAGCAATAGAAGGACAAGGTCTGAAGACTTTTTAGATTGCTTTCACCATCCTTGCTCTCCACCTTCATCCAATAAGAACTGGAGACTTGTAGGTGGACAACTTCAAGACTTCATTAGTGCTGATAATAAGTCAACCATTTGCAACAAAAGGAGAGATACAAACCATGGTATAATGGAAAGTCAGCTTAGAGATGGGAAGCCAATCAGCTGCATTCCCTTAGAAGGAACAGTGCAAGTAATTGAACTATTGGTGTTAACTGCCTTGACAGAGACAGAGAGCTGCTGCAAAAACTTATAACAGTAACTACAAGAGAGCTGCCAGTCCAAAAACTTATCAAACTGATCTTCAAACCTCAACAATGCCAGCGAGATCCCATGTCCAGGCTTGTTTTTCTTACCTTGATTATGACACAGTCAGACTGGCTCAGGTGGCAGCGATGGCACTTTGCGAGCACTTCCAGAACTGGCTTCCAGTGAAAGATTATCCACAGTACTCCCACTGTCAGCACAGTAAGAATATGGCAGAGAATTACCCGCCATTGCACTCGCTGGTAGCCAGTCACCTCCTACAGAGAAAATGTGTTAGCATTAGTACCACTTTACGACAAAAACCCCCAGAACCCCAGTTAATAACAATACCACTCAGTACTATGTAGATCACTCACAAAGACCCAATATAATCATGAAAATTTGGCACATCTAAAATTAAACACCTCACAAAATCCCAGTGATTCTGGAATTAAATAGATCTTTCCCAAATCTGTTAAATTTTAAAATTGTGTTGCTTAAAAGGGATATGAAGCCAAGGAATACTTTCCTATTCAAAGCACTTGCCCCAGCTCAGCTATTTGTATCACCTCACAACATTAGTCACTGAATTTGCTGCCTCACTAAGACCCATCACTGGAAGTCTCACTGCCCCTTCCTTGGTTGCTCCAATGACATCAGGTATCGGGAGGATTGGTGTGTATTCTGGAGCAGATCCACTTACTTCAGAGTCAGTCCAGGGCCGCTGAACCTCTGGATAAATACTTTCCGATGCAGAAATGAATGAGCTCAAGTTTTCACTGGGATGTCCCCATAAATCTTCTGCTAGCCAGCTAAGAGCAACCCTGATGACACTGTGGATCAGACCACATACTCCCATAGTCAGATGCAGGTGCATAGCTCAGAGGGGCTGGGGGAGTGAGGGGATTTGTGGGGAAGAGAATATAAAAGTGTATGTCTTCACAGAAGAGAATTAAATACACCGTCAACATTTTTAAACAAACATGCTACCAATATTGACCAGACACCTGATTTCATTCTTCTTAGCCCCTCCAAAATACATTACCATGGAGATGGCAGCCCCAGTATGCCGGACTGTACCGTAACAGGACGGCTGGTCCTTCAGCAGCTTGCTGCTATCTGTGGAAGAACAGAAAACTATTTCAGTCCACCATCTACCTCAGTGTATACCCTGCAGCAGTGTGCAAATTTCACAGGATAATAGCTGTAGAACACCCAAAATAAAGCTGTTAACTTTCAAGCAGATTCATTCTTCAATACCAATATTTTTGTTTCACAGCTCCATCCACTAGGATTTCAGTAAACTATAACAATAAGCGTGTGAAGTCTTTGTACTGCGTTCATATGAATGTGAACAACTTGATCTTTTCCTTGCAAACTTCACCTGCATCTGGGGAGTGCAGTTTGAGCTGTATAAAACACCAAAGTGAAATCCTGGTGGTTGAATATCTGTCACTTGTGGTGCTAGCAGTTGGAGCAATCTAAGGGGGTGAATGAGTTTCACGAACAAATGAATTAGTTGGTGTGTGAATCTTCTATAGACGATATGGGACGAGGGAGCAGTACCTCAGGACATGCGCGATGCCAATATCATCACCCTCTATAAAAACAAAGGTGACCGCGGTGACTGCAACAACTACCGTGGCATCTCCCTGCTCAGCATAGTGGGGAAAGTCTTTGCTCGAGTCGCTCTGAACAGGCTCCAGAAGCTGGCCGAGCGCGTCTAACCTGAGGCACAGTGTGGCTTTCGTGCAGAGAGATCGACCGTTGACATGCTGTTCTCCCTTCGTCAGATACAGGAGAAATGCCGTGAACAACAGATGCCCCTCTACATTGCTTTCATTGATCTCACCAAAGCCTTTGACCTCGTCAGCAGACGTGGTCTCTTCAGACTACTAGAAAAGATCGGATGCCCACCAAAGCTACTAAGTATCATCACCTCATTCCATGACAATATGAAAGGCACAATTCAACATGTTGGCTCCTCATCAGAGCCCTTTCCTATCCTGAGTGGCGTGAAACAGGGCTGTGTTCTCGCACCCACATTTTTTGGGATTTTCTTCTCCCTGCTGCTTTCACATGCGTGCAAGTCCTCTGAAGAAGGAATTTTTCTCCACACAAGATCAGGGGGCAGGTTGTTCAACCTTACCCGTCTAAGAGCGAAGTCCAAAGTACGGAAAGTCCTCATCAGGGAACTCCTCTTTGCTGACGATGCTGCTTTAACATCTCACACTGAAGAGTGCCTGCAGAGTCTCATCGACAGGTTTGCGGCTGCCTGCAATGAATGTGGCCTAACCATCAGCCTCAAGAAAACGAACATCATGGGGCAGGACGTCAGTAATGCTCCATCCATCAATATTGGCGACCACGCTCTGGAAGTGGTTCAAGAGTTCACCTACCTAGGCTCAACTATCACCAGTAACCTGTCTCTAGATGCGGAAATCAACAAGCGCATGGGTAAGGCTTCCACTGCTATGTCCAGACTGGCCAAGAGAGTGTGGGAAAATGGCGCACTGACACGGAACACAAAAGTCCGAGTGTATCAGGCCTGTGTCCTCAGTACCTTGCTCTATGGCAGCGAGGCCTGGACAACGTATGCCAGCCAAGAGCAACGTTTCAATTCATTCCATCTTCGCTGCCTCCGGAGAATACTTAGCATCAGGTGGCAGGACCGTATCTCCAACACAGAAGTCCTCGAGGTGGCCAATATCCCCAGCTTGTACACACTACTGAGTCAGCAGCGCTTGAGATGGCTTGGCCATGTGAGCCGCATGGAAGATGGCAGGATCCCCAAAGACACATTGTACAGCGAGCTCGCCACTGGTATCAGACCCACCGGCCGTCCACGTCTCCGCTTTAAAGACGTCTGCAAACGCGACATGAAATCCTGTGACATTGATCACAAGTCGTGGGAGTCAGTTGCCAGCGTTCGCCAGAGCTGGCGGGCAGCCATAAAGACAGGGCTAAAATGTGGCGAGTCAAAGAGACTTAGCAGTTGGCAAGAAAAAAGACAGAGGCGCAAGGGGAGAGCCAACTGTGCAACAGCCCCGACAAACAAATTTCTCTGCAGCACCTGTGGAAGAGCCTGTCACTCTAGAATTGGCCTTTATAGCCATTCCAGGCGCTGCTTCACAAACCACTGACCACCTCCAGGCGCGTATCCATTGTCTCTCGAGATAAGGAGGCCCAAAAAGAAAGAATCTTCTATAGCGGGGGTGCCAAAACTTTCCATTGTTGTGGGCAACACAGATATCATGATACCTCAGGGGTTGCATACAAGGTTTAAATCCATGATTAAAACAGATCTTGGTACTTGGATTTAGGATTGAACACTAAAGAGGCAACTAAGAACAGCTCTTTCCAAATCTCCAGGCCACAAAATTCAATCATAACAAACATGTCATAGTTTGGACACTAGTGTCCTACAATATACTGGTACCAATGCATTAAACAAGCCTGGTGAGAACCCAGATCTAAGCCTGTGGTGACAGACTGACAATGATGACAACAACAAAGCACATCACAGAGGCATGATGAGGAATAGATGCCAAAGAGAAAAAATTATGAAGGGTCACTAAGGGTTTGGACAAAGGGCCTTTGACTGCCTTTAAGAGCAGTCTTAATAGTGGGGGGAGATGGAGAAGCAAGGGGTTTGGGGAGGGAATGCCAGACAGTAGGACCAAGGCAGCTGAAGGCATAGCCACCTTTGGTGAGGCAAAAAGAGGAAAGGATAAGGAGAATGTGCAAGAGGCCAGAATCATTTGAACAGGCAGCTGAATGGATGGGCTCAATCACTATGACAAAGAATCCACAAGCTCCTCACATTTGGCGTTAGAGGTAAGGGAAGGGAGAAGAGAATGAGATTTAAGGAGTTCAGTGTTAAAGGAGCTTGGAGTTATCCTTACCCAGCAGGATAACCATAGAATATTGCATGGTTTTGGTGACGGTGTCAATGCCCAGTTGAGCTTCTCATGGTCAAACCATATCCAGTATGAAATAACTGGAGTCAGTTTTATACCACGCATGTGCTCCTGTGATTTGAGAAAGTAGGAAGAGGCGGGGGGGGTGGGGGCGGGGGCATACAGAGAGTTATGAGGATAGGAGACAGTAAAAGGTTTTGTAGAATATCAGTGTATCAAAAATAATAGGGTGATTGTGTAGTCCATATTTCATCCTTAGAATTGCCAACTCCTTATCTACTAAGTGGAATGGGGTAGTGCGGTGCGATGCAGTGGTGATGCATCACACATTTTCAAGGCCATCACACCAAAGCTGTAAAGTCTTCTGATCAAACTGCACCTTGAACAGTCCAGCTCTGGCCACTGAAGCACAAGGGAAATAATCAAAGCCCTGGAAGTAGAGAACGGCTATATGAGAAAGGTTCAAGAACATTAGACACTTCAGCATTGAAAGAAGGTGAATGATTTGAGGGGGGGTGTGGGAAAGAGAAAAAAGATACACCTATTTGGGCTACACATGAAAAGAATCACTTGCCCCTCACAATTCAGGCTCCAAATAGACCTCACCCACTGCAAGTTGGGAGTTATGTTTAAACCATAGTCAAAGGTGACAGGACCATTTCTATCGTAACACATGACACTGAAGCTTTCCAATTTAATGACTGTTTGGTTGCAGAGTGACTTCCCTTTGTCCATACAAAAAGCATGCACACAACCACTCAAGGTTACATTGAAAAACCAAGTATCAGCAAGAAATGCTCAATTTTCTCCTTTCCTTCTGCATGATCTTTAGCCGAGCTGTTTTGATGCAAGTTGGCAAACTTCTGGCCACTTACCCAAGGCTCAAATTTTTCATGAGTCTAGACAGTCAATGATCGATGGTGAAATCTTAGGCTTACAGGAAGATTTCGACAAGATACTAAAAGAAAGACATCTAGTTAAGCTAAATATTAGGAATCCAGGGCAGCAAACGAAGCTGTTCAAAACGGAAAATCAAGGGCTGTCGGGGAGATCTAATATCAGACGAGGGTGTGGAGGTAATGACTGTATCGTCAGGAATTGGTGCTCAGGTCATTATTGTTTCTCATTTAAACAAAACTTAAACACTGCAATCAAATGAAAATAACAAATTTGTAGACAACTAAAATACCAGTGAAGATCTATAAAAACAGTAAGTTATATAACCAGGCCAAAAAGTGGCAACTGAGAATGCAATACTGACAAGTGTATTGCACATTAGTTGAAAAAAATGTGCATCAATAAACAAACAATTAAAGGAAATGAATCAGTGCAGGGAGACTTGGCAAGGGACCTGGGAATCACAGAAACATGGTCAAAACCAAGATAGTTAAACCATAGAGATTTACAGCACAGAAGAGGTTGTTCACCCTATCATGTCTTTTGCCAGAGCAAATCAGAATTAATTCCACGGCTCTTCTCTCTCCCCATAGCCCTGTTTCAAATGAAGCAACCCATGCCAGCCTATAACAAAAGGCCTGGAGAATATCCAGACTTGGGCTGACACGGGGGCAGGAAACATTTGCACCAGTTAAGTGCCAGATAATGACCAACTTACACAAGTATCTCAATTTGGTGAAGGAATTAAAAAAATTATAACGTCAGGATATTCACCAGCACGGCTGGAATGTAACAGAAACTGCATGTTGAAATCCTACAATGGAGTCGTGCTCAATTCTCACCACCATATTATAAAAAAAAATTCTTGCTTAGAAAAGTACAGGGAACAGCAGCAAAAATCATAAATATATGAACTATGAGGAAAGATTACAGACTAATAATTTCTACAGGTTAGAGCCATTTGTGGAGGGACATCACACGAGGGGCAACACAGGCTCAACAAAAACACCAAATGGAACGTCATTGCTTATCGGGGCTGAAGTCAAAGTGGCGACATTGTACTCGCAGACCATTATAAGCATGTGTTGCTGCCCTCCCAGGTCTCACTGTCCACTTCCTTTCAATGGAGATGGAGTATTATAGCCTACTTGTTATGCTACTGGACTAGCAGCCTAGAAATCATAAATTCAAATCATGGCAAGTTGCAGTATTGAAGTTTTTAAAAACCTGCTAATTTGTGGACTCACATGAGTAAATGACTATGAAAAATGTTGGATTGTGATGTGGAAAGTGAAGGGTTAACAGGGTTACCAGAGTTCATACTGTGGTTTACACAAAGGAACACAAATGTGTTAATACAAAGGGATACTTCCCAATAAGATGCTGTATGAATAGCCCTGCTGTAACTGCTGATTTTTGAGAGACTTCAGTCCACTGAGCTTGTAACATGATTGTAATAAAGATTTTCAGACTTTGGCTCACTCCTGACTCAAGTGGTTTTGTCCCACAACAACTTGGCACAGTCAGCAGGATCCACTGACAGTTCCAACCAAAGGAGAGTTCTCACGAACAACAGATACTGGAGGGCGAGTACACTTCATTTTATACCACACCCAGCTTTAGTTAGGTCTGATTGACCGCTGAAACCTCCTTGCAGCCTCAAGGACAACAAATTACGGAGTGACTCTAAGAGGGAAAAGGGTAAGAGGACAACGTTGTACATAGTATCGCCATCAGCTGAAGGAGACTCAGCAGATACCTCTGAGGTAAACAGCCTTGCGACCGAAGTTTAGACACTCCTACCGACAGACTGATTGTGGTGGGAACACTTAGCAGGTGTTTCCCAAGGTGAAGAGCCTTGTGCACAGGGGTAAGACACCAGAATAGGGAGACGGGTTGCAAGCGCTGAAGGGCCGAGAGCCAGTCGTGCTGCAGCACATAACCCGAGAGCATGGCAGAAAAGGAGGTGGGCTCCCAGAGGCCCATCACTGAATACCTGCTACAGAAATGGACAAATGTGAGTTAATTAAGGAAAGCCAGCATGGATTTCTTAAGGGAAAATCATGTTTAACTTGCTGGAGTTTCAGGAGATAGAGGGGGTTGATAAGGGCAATGCTGTTGATGTGGTGTACATGGACTTTCAAAAGGGGTTTGATAAAGTGCCACACAACAGACTCGTGAGCAAACTTGTAGCTCATGGAATGAAAGGGATGATAGCAACATGGATATGAAATTGGCTGAGTAACAGGAAACAAAAGAGTAATGGTTAATGGATATTTTTTGGGCTGGAGGAAGGTTTGTAATGTAGTTTCCCCAGGGATCAGCGTTGGGACCCTTGCTTTTCCGGATATATATTAATGACCTAGACTTTGGTGTACAGGACACAATTTTAAAGTCTGCAGATGATACGAAACTTGGAAGCATTGTGAAATGTGAGGAGGATAGTGTAGAACTGCTAAAGGACATAGACAAGTTGGTGGAATGGGCAGACAGGTGGCAGATGAAGTTCAATGCAGAGAAATGTGAGGTGATTCATTTTGGTAGGAAGAACAATGGAGAGACAATATAGAATAAAGGGTACAACACTAAAGGGGATGCAGGAGCAGAGGGACCTAGTTGTATATGTGCATAAGTCATTGAAGCTGGCAGGACAGGTTGAGAGAGCAATTAATAAAGCATACAGTATACTCGGCTTTATTAATAGAGGCATAGAGTACAAGAGCAAGGAAGTTATGTTGAACGTGTATAAGACACTAGCTTGGCCTCAGCTGGAGTATCGCGAGCAGTTCTGGGTGCCACACTTTAGGAAAGATGTGAGGGCACTGGAGAGAGTACAGAAAAGATTCATCTGAATGGTTCCAGGGATGAGGAATTTCAGTTATGTAGATAGATTGGAGAAGTTAGGACTGTTTTCCTTGGAGAAGAGAAGCCTGAGAGGTGATTTGATAGAGGTATTCAAAATCATGAGGGCAGATAGAGAGAAACTCATCCCACTCGTGAAAGGATTGAGAATGAGAGGGCATAGATTTAAAGCATTTGGTAAGAGAAGCAAAGGTAACACGAGGAAAAGCTTTTTCATGCAGCGAGTGGTTAAGGTCTGGAATGCACTGCCTGAGACTGTGGAGGAGGCAGGTTCAATTGAAGCATTCAAAAGGGAATTAGACAGTTATATGAAAAGGAAGAATGTGCAGGATTATAGAGAGAAGGCAGGGGAGCGGAACTTGCTCTGAGAGCTGGTGCGGGACACAATGGGCCGAGTGGCCACCTTCTGCACTCGGGCCCCAACTATTTACAATCTATATTAATGACTTGGATGCAGGGATAGAAGGTACTATAGCCAAATTTGCAGATGACGCTAAAATAGGTGGGATAGTAAGTTGCAATAAAGAAATAAGAAATTTACAAATGAATGTGCAAAGGTTAGGTGAATGGGCCAAAATTTGGCAGATGGAGTTTAACATGGATAAGTGTGAGGTTATCCATTTTGGTTGGAAGAATGGAAAGGCAAATTATCTGAATGGAGAGAAACTTCAGAGTGCTTAGGTACAGAGGGATCTGGGTGTCCTCATGCATGAAGCACTGAAGACTAGTATGCAGGTCCAGCAGGTAATAAAGGAAGGCAAATGGAATTTTGGCATTTATTGCTAAAGGAGTAGAGTATAAAAGTAGGGAAGCATTGCTGCAATTGTACAAGGCATTGGCGAGACCGCACCTGGAGTATTGCGTAGTTTTGGTCCCCTGACTTGAAGAGGGATGTAGTTGCATTGGAGGCAGTTCAGAGGAGGTTCACTAGATTGATTCCAGAGATGAGGGGTTTGTCTTATGAAGAGAGATTGAGCAGTTTAGGCCTTTACTCTCTGGAGTTTAGAAGAATGAGAGGAGATCTAACTGAGGTATATAAGATGAATAAGGGGATTGACAAAGTAGACATAGAGAGGATGTTTCCGCTTGTGGGGCAATCTAGAACACGAGGTCATAGTTTTAGGATAAGGGGTAGCGGATTTAAAACACAGATGAGGAGAAATTACTTCTCTCAAAGGGCCGTGAGTCTGTGGAATTCACTACACTGGAGTGCAGTGGATGCCAGGACATTGAGTAAATTTGAGGATAGACAGATTTTTAATTAGTAAACGGTTGAAAGGTTATGCAGAACAGGTAGGAAACTGGAGTTGAGGCCTAGATGAGATCAGCCATGATCATATTGAATGGCGGAGCAGGCTCGAGGGGCTGAATTGCCTACTCCTGCTCCTAGTTCTTATGTAACAATTCTGTGATTCTGTGAAATACGAAAAGATACGGAGAGAGATGGTTGGGACATTGAGTGGATCCCAGACCAACAAAAGGATTGGTGGAGGAAACAGACGAAGGGCAAAGCAGAAAAGGGAACTGTAGCCCTTTGTTATGCACACATGAAATTGTGTAAATTGACAGTGGGGCTAAAAAAAAGCAGGACTTGGAGAAATTAATCAAGGCCAAGAGAGCTGATGCGCAGCAATCATGAGGAAAGGTATAGGATCTAAGAAAGTCAGCAGTAATGAAGATGAAGTTGATTGGGATGAGTTAGGGCAGAAAGCATGGGAGTGGGGATGGCAAAGTCATGATGATGACCTGCCATGATACCGCTCCAAGATCAAGGGTGGAAACGTGTCCAAGAATTCAGAAGAAGAATCCAAGGGCGCAGCCGCCCCAGTGAGAAAGGGAGGGCACTGGAGGTCACTCAAGGATGCTCCAACCAAAACCATAATCAGACAGGCGCCAGACATGCAGGACCAAGGACAGATGATAAACCTGACCACCTCTGTCCACAAGCCATTCACCCCAGGGGCAAAACAGTTAATCTTAAATAGTTACTGTCATGGAAGTTGGCATCTGGGAATACTGAACTTTGGAGCAAGTTAGAAGAAATGATAAATACTCATCAAATGCACCCCAAAGATATACACATAACTGTAAAAGTGAACTGACCCCACAATGTGTGGGAGAGGTGTCCAGCCAAGGTACGAGATGGCACATGGACACAAGCTGCCAGACAAACCAATGATCAAAAGTACCAAACTCTTAAGACAGCCGTTTCAGGTCAGCTCGGGGGAGGACAAAGCAATTGGTGCACCATAATGGGCGTCACCCTGAAAGAGGGAGAAGCTGCAAAAGAGTACGTGGAACGAAATTATAGGGCGTATGAGCAGTTCTCAGGGCTTCCCAATCCAGGTAGGGACGATGCAGTATTCTTGAAAATGTTGAAGGAGGGTCTCCGTGGGACCCACCAAGACATTTTGGGGATGGGTATTCGGGTAGGAAATACTTATGCTGCAGCAGTGAGTTGGGCAAGTGAGGTGGATGGGAAGAGGGGAAAGAAACCCACCAAGAAGGCAGCCGCTGTAGTGGCTGCAGTAGGCAGAACAAAGGGTGATTGTTTCAACTATGGTAAGCCAAGGCATGTGGCCCAAGACTGCTGCAGTCCAAAAGGCAGAGCAGAGTAGAGGAAGGGCAAGTCCACAGTGGAATGCAAGAACTATGGAAAGTTAGGGCACAGAAAACAACAATGCTACAGATGTGAGCTAGCAGTTGAAAGGGAGGAAAGTTGTGGAGTAAAAGACACTCCATTAGAGGGAGACAGTGAAGTGTTCTTTGTCGCTGGCTCAAGGAAATTCATAAATGGGTCACCACACACTGGTTGGGCGGTGGTGAAAAACGACAGCCCGATAGTCCGGCAGGCAAATCTGCCGGGAGGTGCCCTAGCTCAGGCAGAAGAACTGGTGGCCGAAAACCAAATGTTACACTCGCTGGGGAGATGCTGGTGGTGGCCGAGCATGGGCCAGGACATAGCTAAACATTGTCAGAGATGTTTAATCTGTGCGCAGCATAACCCAGGGAGAGGCATAAAGGTGTGCATGGGAATTCAGCCCAAAGAGGGGCTTGGGAAAATCTGCAAATTGATTTTACAGGACTCCTGCCTAAGAGCAGAGGGAAAATTTACTGTCTGGCAATAATAGATCATTTCACTAGATAGGCGGAAGCGTTTCTGATGCAAAATTGCAAAGCAGGCACAGCTGCTAGGATACAGGCAGAAGTGATACCATGGCGGGGTGTTCCCCTGCAGATAGACTCTGACCAAGGAACCCATTTTACAGGCAAGGTTATGAAGACCTCATGCAGACTACTGGGAGTCAAACAAAGGTTTCACATAGCCTACCAACCTAGAGCTCAGGGATGGTGGAGCGTGTGAATCGAACTTTTAAAAAAACGTTATTTCAAAAGCAATTGTGAGCACAGGGAAAAACTGGGTAGATGTACTCCCAACAGTACAGATGAGGCTACATGCCACTCCTAACTGAATAGGTCTGACCCCTGACGAGCTAATGACTGGAAGGGCTATGAGAGTACCTGAGGCAGACATAGCTGGGAATAACAGATCAGAACTCCTGAAGGTCAGAATTAAATGCTATGTGACAGAACTGGGCAAGCAGCTCCAAGGAACGAAAGCAGATGTGAATCAGCAGCAAGAAGCCACCGACAGGAATAGACAGTGACCTGAGCTTAAGCTGCCTGAGCTCCCAGAGGTAGGGTACAGAGTAATGGCAAAGGTAGTTCCATCTAAACTGGGATTGGCGCTCCACTAGATGGGACCCTACATGGTCCTGATGACCAGCGATGCCTGTGTATGCTTGGATATGCCAGGGGGAGTAGATGAAAACACTGGTCTCAGGTTGTTATATCACTCACATTCTCTTTCTGCCAAAAGGAGAGCGAGCAGCAGATCTCTTAATTATTTTGTTTCAGGCAAACCACTGGAACAATGGCAGCCTGGTGGACGCCAGGGGCAATGATCACCCTCCTGACAACAGCAGCAGCATGGGAGACGCCCACCGTGCACATTAATAGCGACACTTGTGTGCATCCCGGGCAGTATGTGCAGCTCCCCAAAGGGGGAAAGTGAGAGTGAAGAACCACCAGGATAGATGGGGGTCATGCATGGGTAAGCGATGTGTTGACAGAATCTGACAAAATCAAGGTACTGAAAATAAATGAATCCTGGGCCATGCCAAAACCGTGATGGGAATTCACCTATTCACGAGGACAAACCTTGGCTCTGAGTAACGGGAAGAGGTTGTGTACGATAAGTAAGGATGCCAGAGGAAGCATAAAAATCTCCTCAGGATGGACTAATTTGCCCCCGTTCGTCTGGGAGCTAGGACTTGAGAGACAATATTGTCAAGAATTATGTACTGATATTATTAACTGGTTATGATGTACTGATATAAGATGCTATAATCTAACATGTGGTTATCGGAAGCTGTCCAGTCACTGTGTAGCCTCCTGACGACTGCGTGATAAGGATAGGAAACCCAAAAATGTTGCTACATGATGTTACTCTGATCACATTAGAAGTAACCTATAACTTGAGTAGTGTAATCGCCACATTGAAGACCAACTGCAGTAATCATCCTGAGTCAATTGGCTGGGCAGAGTGCAAATTGGGGCAGCTTATCAGTGACTATAAGAGTCAGATAGCCCCTGGAACAAAGAACCCACATGGGAGAAAGAAGTGCAGTATACTTAGGGATGTAGGGGACCTGTTCAGCAGTGCTAACTCGGTCCCAAGTTCACGGGGTATTTTGAATATCAATGATTACACTGCATGGGTGGCACAGGAAAGTGCTAAAGTATTGCAATTTGTGGCTCGAGGGACAGAATTTGCACTCACAGCAGCAGATTTGCAAGGAATAGGATTAGTAAAACAGTTAACTCCGTTGGGAGAAGCCATAATGAATTCAACTGATTCACAGTCCAAGGGACAGGCCTGCAATGTACTGGCTCAAGACTTAACTGGCAGCGTAGACTTGGATATTGAGGATATTCGAATCAGCACCGTGCCCAGACACCACACTGGCCTAAGTTTGATTAATTTGGAGCCAGGTAGAGAAGAACTACTAGTAACCCGATCAACTCATGGTGGTAGGGAAAACACGCTCAAGTTTTTGCTGATAATGCCACAGGGCACCAAGAACAGTACATATCCAGGGGGATGTTGAACAGAATCTCGGAGTGGTCAAGGGTGAATCGGTATATAGGGTGAGGTCACTTGGATGTGAAAAAAGGCACTAATGGCACCTTGCTCATTATCACGGACGAGTGCTGTACCAAATCACATTAGATAATGAGCACGTTACATTTTAAGACCAACAGATGACAATTCCGCAGTGGTTACAGTTGAGTCCATACAGGGAGCACTCAAGGCAGTTCAGGTGTCCCCAACACAGTGGTGTTTCCTGACCAAAGAGAAGAGTTACCTCTATGGAAGATTGGTATGTGCAAATAATCACATGTTCTGTCTCCAAGTTGCAGACTCATTCAGCTTGGGAGGCTTTCACCTAGCAGGAAGGACCCTGACAGGTTTGGTCTTCGGCTCTTGGTGGATGATAAGCTGAACGTAGATGATGCGGCCAGAAAGACACCCCGAGAAGCAGTCAAAAGGGCTTGGCTACAGTCATAGATCATGTTGATCGATTCAGCAGGCCATCACACATGGAAGGGTGCAGGTGAACTTAACAAAGGGGACCACTAAGGTATTGGAGGATTCGGCCAGCGCCAGTGCCGTGGCCGGCCGTATGCAATACAATTGGTGGCAAATAGGCAGAATGGCTACCACTGTCGCTTTGGTACTCATTCTGATCATCAGTATGTGCATTTGCTGTTACCAGAAACAGATGATTTTGCACACTGTGCAGATACATACTTGACCTCATCCTCACCAATCTGCCTGTCACAAATGCATTTGCCCATGACAGTATTGGTAGGAGTGACCACCACACAGTCCTTGTGGAGACGAAGCCCCGTTTTCACATTGATGATACCCTCCATTGTCTCATGTGGCACTACCACCGTGCTAAATGGGACAGATTGCGAACAGATCTTGCAATGCAAAACTGGGCATCCTTGAGGTGCTGTGGACCATCAGCAGCAGCAAAACTGTACTCAATCACAATCTGTAACCTCATGGCCCGGCATATCCCAGTACAGGAGGGCATGCCAGGATCAGCACCTGGCATACCTCAAAATGAGGTGTCAACCTGGTGAAGCTACAACCCAGGACTACTTGCATGCCACACAGCGTAAGCAGCATGCAACTGACAAGAGCTAAGTGATGCTGCAACCAATGGATCAGATCTAAGCTCTGCAGTCCTGCCACATCCAATTGTTAATGGTGGTGGACAATTAAATAACTAACAGGAGGAGGTGACTCCACAAATATCACTATCCTCAATCATGGGGGAGCCCAGCGCATCAGTGCAAAGGATAAGGCTGAAGCATTTACAACAATCTTCAGCCAGAAGTACCGAGTGGATGATCCATCTTGGCCTCCTCCTGACGTCCCCAGCAAATTCGATTCACTCCACCTGATATCAAGAAACGACTGAAGGAACTGGATACGCCAAAGGCTACAGGCCCTGAAACATCCCGGCAATAGTAGTGAAGACCTGTGCTCCAGAACTTGTCGCACCCTTAGCCAAGCTGTTCCAGTACAGTTACAACACTGGCATCTACCCAACGATGTGGAAAATTACCCAGCTACGTCCTGCACACAAAAAAATGGGACAAATCCAACCCGGCCAATTACCATCATCAGTCTACTCTCGATGAGTAAAGTGATGGAAGGTGTAATTGACAGTGCTATCAAGTGGCACTTGCTTAGCAATAACCTGCACACCGACACTAAGTTTGGGTGCTGCCAGGGCCACTCAGCTCCTGACCTCATTACATCCTTGGTTCAACCATGGACAAAAGAGCTGAAACTCAAGAAATGAGGTGAGTGTGATTACCCTTGACATCAAGGCAGCATTTGACCGAGTATGGCATCAAGGAGCCCTGGAAAAACTGAAGTCAATGGGAATCGGTGGAAACGTACCTAGCGCAAAGGAAGATGGTTGTGGTTGTTGGAGGTCAATCATCTCAGCTCCAGGACATCACTGCAGGAGTTCCTCAGGGTAACATCCTATGCCCAACCATCTTCAGCTGCTTCATCAATGATCTTCCTTCAATCATAGGGTCAGAAGTGGGCATGTTTGCTGCTGACTGCACAATGTTCAGCACCATTCGCAACTCCTCAGATACTGAAGCAGTCTGAGTAGAAATGCAACAAGAGAGGATCTAATCATCTCCCCTTGACTTTCAACAGCATCATGACCGCTGAAACATAGAAACATAGAAAATAGGAGCAGGGGTAGGCCATTCGGCCCTTCAGGCCTGCTGAGCCATTCAAAAAAGATCATGACTGATCGTCTAATTCAGTACCCTGTTCCTGCTTTCTCCCCATATCCCTTGATCCCTTTGACATTAAGAAATATATCTCTCTCCTTCTTGAATATATTTAATGACTTGGCCTCCACTGCCTTCTACGGTAGAGAAGTCCACAGGTTCACCACCCTAAGTGAAGAAATTTCTCCTCACCTCGGTTCTAAATGGCATACTCCGTATCCTGAGACCGTGACCCCTGGTTCTGGACTCCCTAGCCATCGGGAACATCCTCCTTGCATCTAGCCTGTCTAGTCCTGTTAGAATTTTATAGGTTTCTGTGAGATCCCCTCTCATTCTTCTAAACTCTAGTGAATATAGGCCTAGTCGACCCAATCACTTCTCATCCGTCAATCCTGCCATCCCAGGAATCAGCCTAGTAAATCTTCTTTGCTCTCCCTCCATGGAAAAAACATCCTTCCTCAGATAAGGAGGCCAAAACTGCACACAATACTCCAGATGTGGTCTCACCAAGGCCCTGTAAAACTTGCTCCTGTACTCAAATTCTCTTGCAATGAAGGCCAACACACCATTCGCTTTCCTAACTGCTTTCTGCACCTGAAAGCTTGCTTTCAACGACTGGTGTACAAGAACACCCAGGTCTCGTTGCACCTCCCCCTCTCCCAATCTATCACCAGATAATCATCTGCCTTTCTGTTTTTACAACCAAAGCGGATTACCTCACATTTACCCACATTATACTGCATCTGCCATGCATTTGCCCACTCACCTAACTTGTCCACATCACATTGGAGCCTCTTTGCATCCTTCTCACAGCACACATTTACCTCCCTGCAAACCCCCCCCCCCACCCAGCTTTGTGACGTTTGAAAACTTGGAAATGTCATCTTTAGTTCCCTCGCCCAAGTCATAAGTCATTAATATATATTGTGAATAGCTGGGGCCCAAGCACTGATCCCTGCGGTACCCCACTAGTCACTGCCTGCCACCCGAAAAAGATCCGTTTATTCCTACTCTCTGCTTCCTGTCGGTCAACCAATTCTCAATCCATACCAGTATATTACCCCCAATCCCATGTGCTTTAATTTTGCACAGTAACCTCTTATGTGGGACCTTATCAAAAGCATTCTGAAAATCCAAATACACCACATCCACTGGTTCTCCCTTATCTACTCTACATCCTCAAAAAACTCCAGTCGATTTGTTGAGCATGATTTCCCTTTCGTAAACCCATGCTGACTTTGTCCAATCCCGTTTACGCTTTCCAGGTGTTCTGCTATCACATCCTTTGCAATAGACTTTAGCATTTTTCCCACTACTGATATAAGGCTAACTGGTCTGTAATTCCCTGTTTTTTCTCTCCCTCCTTTTTTAAATAGTAGGGTTACATTTGCCACCCTCCAATCTGTGGGAACTGCTCCAGAGTACATTGAATTTTGGATGACCACCAATGCAGCCACTATTTCCAGGGCCACCTCCTTTAGTACTCTGGGATGTACATTATCAGGCCCTGGGGATTTGTCAGATTTTAACCCCATTAATGTCCCTAGCACTTTTTTTTTTTACTAATACGGATTTCCTTCAGTTTCTCCCTCTCATCAGACCCTTGTTTCCCTAAGATTTCTGGGAGGTTATTTGTGTCCTCCTTTGTGAAGACAGAACCAAAGTATGTGTTTAATTGTTCTGCCATTTCTTTGTTCCCCATTATAATTTCCCCCGTTTCTGACTATCCCCCACTATCATCCTGGGGGTTACCATTGACCAGAAACTGAATTGGAATAGCCATATAAATACTGTAGCTACAAGAGCAAGTCAGAGGCTAGGAATCACCTCCTGACTCCCCAAAGCATGTTCACCATCTACAAGGCACAAGTCAGGGGTGAGATGGAATATTCTCCACTTGCCTGGATGGGTGCAGCTCCAACAACATTCAAGCAGCGCAACACCATCCAGGAAAAAGCAGCCCGCTTGATTGTTACCCCGTCCACAAACATTCACTCCCTCCACCACTGATGCACAGTGGCAGCAGTGTGTACCATCTACAAGATGCACTGCAGAAACGCACCAAGGCTACTCAGGCAGCACCTTCCAAATCCGGGACCTGTACCACCCAAAAGGACAAGGGCAGCAGATACGTGGGAACACCACCACCTGCAAGTTCTCCTCCAAGCCACACACCATGCTGACTTGGAACTATATAGTCATTCCTTCACTGTCACTGGGTCAAAATCCTGGAACTCCATTCCTAATAGCACTGTGGGTGTACCTACCCCATATCGGCTGCAGCGGTTCAAGAAGGCAGCTCACTACCACCTTCTCATGAGCAATTAGGGATGGGAAATAAATGCTGGCCTGTCCAGCGAAGCCCACATCCCATGAAACGAATAAATTAAAAAAACACTGTGCAGATGGCAATGATGTCCAGCCAGAGAAATGCCCCACTATCAACCTTCCCAAAACCACATCCAGAGAAGGGGAAACCAAGTTAATATTTATAGCATACAATTTGATTCACCATATTCCGAGCCTAGCCAGACATCACTAGGATGACTGACAAAGCTGTAAGAGAATTCCAAATTATTAAGGATTTGATGCCCACAGGAGTCCAGTAGGATCCCTGGACGACCCTGTTGGCCAAGAATTCTACGAGTAGGTTGTGCCCACCTGGATCAGATACAATCTGTCCAGAGGTCAACAGGACGGACAGATGTGGAAAGTGAAGGTTTAATAGAGTTATCAGAGTTCATACTGTTAAAGTTATGCTTTCTCTCTCTGTACGGGACAAGTGTGATTATGCAAAGGGACACAAACGTGATCATGCAAAAGAACACTTCCCGATATGCTGCTGTATGAATAGTCCTGCTGTAACTGATGATTTTTGAGAGACTTTGGTCCATTGAAGATTTTTATAGTTCGGCCCACTCCCGGCTCCAAAGTGGTTCTGTCCCACAACAGATTGTTATAAAGTCACCACAGAGAACTGACGCCGTACTCAGCCTGGCCAATATGCAATTCCAGTCCCAAGCTATGTGGCTGACTCTTAAAGCTCTCGAGGTAATTAGGGTGTGCAATAAATGATGCAAGAGCAAATCTTGAAAACTGTACATAGCTCCTTCTGACTTCAATGTCTCAGCACTCAACTGTAATCAAATCTTTTGAGATCTTGGGCTCAAGTCTGCTCACGCATCCTGCCCACTCATATCGTCTGCAACCTGTAGCCGAACCCACCCTAACTTTTAATGATATCTTTTCCATAGGATAATGAAAGAACAGTTCCAGATTTATATTACTTTTTCTGTACAGATACTGCACTTTCCATGATGCCTCACCATCTAGTTCTGCTCAGTTACTTTTGTTTCTATGTACATTACATGAAAAGGATAACGAACAATCCAGAGTAAGAACAATGAACTGGGGGACAGCCAAATTCAATGGGGTAAGAACATAAGAACATAAAAAGTAGGCCGTTCGGCCCCTCAAGCCTACCCCACCATTCAATAAGATCATGGCTAATCTGCCCCGACCTCAACTCCTCTTTCGTGCCAGCTTCTTACAGCCTTCAACTCCAAGATATTTCAAAAATCTATCTACCTCTTCTTTAAATACTTTCAGTGATCTAGCCTCCACAACTCTCTGGGGTAGAGAATTCCAGACTTTCACTACCCTCAGAGATGAAATTCCTTTGCATTTCAGTTTTAAGTGTGTGTCCCCTTATTCTGTAACTATGTCCCCTAGTTCGAGATTCCCCCACTAGCAGAAACATATTCTCAACATCTACCCTGTCAAGCCCCCTCAGAATCTTGTACGTTTCAATAAGATCACCCCTCATTCTTCTAAACTCTAATGATTAAAGGCCTAACCTGTTTAGCCATTCTTGATAATTCAACCACTTCATCCCAGGAATCAGCCTAGTGAATCTCTTTTGAACTACCTCCAATGCCAGTATATCCCTTCTTAAACACGGGGACCAAAACTGTACACAGTACTCCAGGTACAGCCTTACCAACACCCTGTACAGTTGTAACAAGACTTCCCTATTTTTAAGCTCCAACCCCCTAGCAATAAAGGCCAAAATTCCATTTGCCTTCTTAATTACTTGCTGCACCTGCATGCTAACTTATTGTGTTTCATGCACAAGAATATCCCGATCCCTCTGTGCTGCACTTTTTCGAAGTCTTTCTCCACTTAAATAATAGTCTGTCTTTTGATTCTTCCTATCAAAGTGCATGACCTCACTCTTTCCTACATTAAACTCCATCTGCCAAGTTTTTGCCCACTCACTCAACCTATCTATATCCCCTTGCAGATTCCTTATGGCCTCATCACAACATGCCCTCCCACCTATTTTTGTATCAGCAGCAAATTTGGATATATTACACTCTGCCCCCTCCTCCAAGTCATTAATATAGACAGTAAATAATTGAGGCCCTAGGACTGGTCCTTGTGGCACTTCAATAGTTACGTCTTTCCAACCTGAAAAAGACCCATTAATCCCGACTCTCTGTCTTCTATGAGTTAACCGATCCTCAATCCATGCTAATACATTACCCCCAATACCATGAGCTCCTATGTTGTGCAATAATCTATGTGGCACCTTATCAAATGCCTTCTGGAAATCTAAATACACTACATCTACTGGTTCCCCTTTATCAACACTGTTATATCCTCAAAGAACTCTAGCAAGTTTGTCAATATGATTTCCCTTTCACAAAACCAGGTTGACTCTGTTTGATTGCGTTAAGCTTTTCTAAATGTCCTATTTCTTCCTTAATAATGGGCTCTAGCATTTTCCCAATGACCGATGTTACGCTGACTAGCCTACAGTTTCCTGCTTTTTGTCTCCCTCTCTTCTTGAGCATAGACCTCACATTAGCGGTTTTCCAATCCGCTGGGACCATCCCGGAATCCAGTGAGTTCTGCAATATTTTGACCAATGCCTCCACTATCTCTGCAGCCACTTCCTTTAAAGTGGATGTAGGCCATCAGGTCCTGGCGACTTGTCTGCCTTTAGGCCCATTAGTTTTCAAATACTTTGTCCCTCGTGATACAGACTGTTACAAGATCTTTCCTCCCATTATCTCTTTGCTTATCTGATATCTGGAATATTTATTGTGTCCTCCACCGTGAAGACCGGTGCAAAATATTGGTTTAAATTATCTGCCATTTCCCTGTTCCCCGTTATCAATTCTCCAGTCACATCCTCCAAGGGTCCCACTCTCACTTAAGCTACTCTTTCTTTCTATAAACCTGTAGAACCTCTTGCTGTTTGTTTTTATATTTCTTGCCAATTTACTTCCATAAACAATTTTCTCCCTCTTTATTAGCTTTTTAGTCATCCGCTGCTGGTTCCTAAAAAATTCCCAATCCTCCGGCCTACCACTAGTTTTCGCCGCTTTGTATGCCTTAGTTTTTGATTGGATACTCTCCAACAGCCTTCTCGAGTCCTTTTTGACCGGGATAAATTTTTGCTGACCGTTATAAAATATCTGCTTAAATGTCTGCCACTGCTCATCCACTGATCTACCCCTTAGTCTATTTTCCCAGCCCACTTTAGACAACTCTTTCTTCAGACCTATGTAATTGCCCTTGTTTAAGTTGAGGACACTGGTGGTGACCAGAGTTGCTCACCCTCAAACTGAACTTGAAATTCTACCATGTTGTGATCGCTACCCCCCTAGAGGATCCTTAACTACGGTATCTCTTATTAATCCTACCTCATTACACATTACGAGATCTAAAATAGCCTGTTTGCTGGTAGGTTTTGCAATGTATTGCTCGAAGTAACAATCTCTGATGCATTCTACAAATTCGTCTTCCATGTTACTTCTGCCAATCTAATTTGTCCAGTCAATATGCAGATTAAAATCACCCATGACAATTACAGACCTCCGTTATTTCCCGATTTATACTTTGTCCTACAGTGAGGCAACTCTTCGGGAGCCTATAGACACCCGTGACTTCTTCCCCTTGCTATTTCTTATTTCCACCCAAACTGATTCCACATGACAAGCTATTGCACCTATATCACTACTCACCACCGCACTGATACCTTCCTTTATTAACAAAGCTAACCCACCTCCTTCTCCTTTTCGCCTATTTTTCCAGAACATCGAATACCTTTGAATATCGAGTTCCCAGTCTTGGTCACCCTGCAACCGCGTCTCTGTAATAGCTATCAAGTCATACTCATTCATTTCTATTTGTGCCGTCAACTCATCTATCTTGTTACAAATGCTGCATGCATTCAGATAAAGAGCCTTAAGCTTTGACTTTTTGCCATTACTACTCATTCTGGTTCTAAGTTCTGTTGCACTCTTCCACTTATATTTTCTGCCCCTGCAAACAAATCCAGAGCTCCCTGAATGACGAAAGAGATTAGGAAGAAAAAGTGTGCTTACGACAATTGTCGTCAGGTGAATAACACAACAGAGAGTCAGACAGAATTTGGAAGGTTCAGAGGAGAAACGAAAAAGTAACTGAAGCAAAGAGAAGAGGAGAGGCTGGCAGCTAATAAAAGGTTTTCCAAAAGTCTTCGATGGCCATATTAATAGCAAAAGGGTGGTGAAAGGAGGATAGAGGCCGATTAGGGACCAAAAAGGGGATTTACACATGGAGGCAGGGGGACATGGCTGAGGTATTAAGTGAATACTTTGCATCTGTTTTTACCCAAGATGATGCTACAGTGCAGGTCATGGTGAAAGAGGAGGTAATTCAGACACTTCAAGGGTTTAAAATTGATAAGCAAGTATTGGATAGGCTAGCTGTACTTAAAGTTGATAAGGCACCAGGACTAGATGAGATGCATCCAAGGATACTGAGGGAAGTGAAAGTGGAAATTGCAGAAGCCCTGGCCATAATTTTCCAGTCTTCCTGGGATGGTGCCAGATGACTAGAGAATTGCTAATGTGACACCCTTGTTTAGCAACTACAGGCCAGTCAGTTTAACCTCAGTGATGGGGAAGTTTCTAGAAACGATAATTCAGAATAAAATTAATAGTCACTTGGGCAAATGCGGTTAATTAGGGAAAGCCACCATGGGTTTGTGAAGGGCAAATCATGTTTAATAACTTGGAGCTTTTTGATGAGGTAACAGAGAAAGTTGATCAGAGCAATGCTGTTGACGTGGTGTACCTGAACGTCCAAAGAGCATTTGATAAAGTGCCACACAACAGACTTGTGAGCAACATTGGAGCTCATGGAATAAATGGGATAGGAGCAACATGGATACGAAATTGACTGAGTGACGGGAAACAGAGTAATGGTCAATGGAAGTTTTTCGGACTGAAGGAAGGTTTGTAGTGGAGTTTCCCAAGGGTCAATGTTAGGACCCTTGCTGTTCCTGATATATAATTGAAAGAGAGGAAGTATTAGCTGTTTTAGCGGGCTTAAAAGTGGATAAATCCCCAGGCCCAGATGAGATGTATCCCAGGCTGTTATGTGAGGCAAGGGAGGAGATAGCAGGGGCTCTGACACAAATTTTCAAATCCTCTCTGGCCACAGGAGAGGTACCAGAGGATTGGAGGACGACAAATGTGGTACCATTATTCAAGAAGGATAGCAGGGATAAACCAGGTAATTACAGGCCGATGAGTCTAACATCAGTGGTTGGGAAACTATTGGAAAAGATTCCGAGGGACAGCATTAATTCCTGCCTCTCGAAGTGAAGATTAAGCAGAGATAGACAGCATGGCTTTGTCAGGGGAGATCATGTCTACAAACTTGAATTTTTCGGGGAGATGACTAAATGTGTAGATGAGGGTAAAGCAGTTGATGTCGTCTACATGGACTTCAATAAGGAATTTGATAAGGTCCTGCATGGGAGATTGGGTAAGAAGGTAAGAGCCCATGGGATCCAGGGCAATTTGGCAAATTGATCCAAAAGTGGCTTAGTGGCAGGAGGCAGAGGGTAATGGTCGAGGGTTGTTTTTGCGAGTGGAAGCCTGTGACCAGTGGTGTACCACAGGGATCGGTGCTGGGAGCCTTGCTGTTTGTAGTGTACAATAATGATTTAGACGTGAATACAGGAGGTATGATCAGTAAGTTAGCAGATGATACAAAAATTGGTGGTGTCGTAAGCATTGAGCAGGAAAGCCTTAGATTACAGGACGATATAGATGGGCTGGTATAGCTGAACAGAGCATTGGCAAATGGAATTTAATCCTAAGAAGTGTGAAGTGATACATTTTGGGAGGACTAATAAGGCAAGGGAATATACAACGGATGGTAGGACACTAGGAAGTACAGAGGGTCAGAGGGACCTTGGTGTACTTGTCCATAAATCACTGAAGGCTGCAGCACAGGTAGATAAGGTGGTTAGGAAGGCATTTAGGATACTTGCCTTTATTAGCCGAGGCATAGAATAAAAGAGCAGTGAGGTTATGATGGAGCTGTATAAAACGCTAGTTAGGCCATAGCTGGAGTACTGTGTACAGCTCTGGGCTATAGGAAGGATGTGATTGCACTGGAGAGGGTGCAGAGGAGACTCGCCAGTATGTTGCCTGGGCTGGAGCATTTCAGTTATGAAGAGAGACTGAAAAGGCTAGGGTTGTTTTCCTTAGAGCAGAGAAGGCTAAGGGGGGACATGATTGAGGTGTACAAAATTATGAGGGGCATTGATAAGTTAGATAGAAAGAAACTTTTCCCCTTAGTGGAGGTGTCAATAACCAGGGGGCATAGATTTAAGGTAAGGGATAGGAGGTTTAGAGGGGATTTGAGGAAAAAAAATTTTGCCCAGAGGGTGGTTGGAATCTGGAACACACTGCCAGAAGAGGCGGTAGAGGCAGGAACCCTCACAACATTTAAGAAGTATTTAGATGAGCACTTGAAACACCATATCATACAGGGTTATGGGCCAAGTGCAGGAATATGGGATTAGAATAGTTAGGTGTTTGATGGCTGGCACAGACATGATGGACCAAATGGCCCGTTTCTGTGCCGTATAACTATGACTTTATAATGACACAGACCTTGGTGTGCAGCGCACAATTTCAGAAGTTTCAGATGATACCAAACTTGGAAATATTGTGAACGGTGAGGGGGATAGTGTAGAACTTCAAAAGAACAGACAGGTTTGGTGGAATGGGCAGACAAGTGGCAGATGAAACTTACTGCAGGGAAGTGTGAAGTGATTCATTCTAATAGGAAGAAAGGGGAGACACAATACAAAATAAAGGGTGCAATTCTAAAGGGGTGAAAGAGCAGAGGTACCTGGGCGTATTTGTGCATAACACATTGAAGGTGGCAGGACAGGTTGAAAGCACAGTTAATAGAGCATACAGCATCCTAAGCTTCATTAATAGGGGCACAGAGTAGAAAAGCGAGGAAGTTATGTTAAACTTGCATAGAACACTGGTTCGGCCTCAACTGGATTACTGTGTCCAGTTCTGGGTGCCGCACTTTAGCAAAGATGTGAAGGCATTGGAGACTGCACAGAAAAAGGATCATGAGAACGGTTCCAGGAATGAGGAACTTCAGTTACGTGGATAGTTGGAGAAGGTGGGACCATTTTCTTTGAAGGTTGAGAAGAGATTTGATAGAGGTATTCAAAATCATGAGGGGTCTGGACAGGGTAGATAGGGAAAAACTGTTCCCATTGGTGGACGGATTGATAACAAGAGGGCACAGATTTAGGCAACTGGCAAAACAAACAGTGACTTGAGGAAAAACATTTTCACTCAGCGAGTGGTTAGGATCTGGTATGCACTGCCTGAGAGTGTAGTGGAGGTAGGTTCAATGGAAGCATTCAAGAGGGAATTGGATTGTTATCTGAAAAGGAAGTGTGTGCAGGGCTACAGGGAGGCAGCCAAGGTGTGGCACTAGGTAAAGCACTCTTTGCTGACACGACAGGTCGAATGGCCTCCCGTGTCTCTTGACCAGTATGCACGAGTAATGAAAAATGCCCAAACCAATGTCACATGGCTAACATCCAACAGCTTTAGTTAATTCTGAAGGAATTAAAAGTTAAGGAAATATTCTCCAGTCCAAGTTAGCACCTGCAGGAGGAAAAAAAGCCAGTGGGGAGGAAAGAATTCTGCAGTTATCCGTTACCTATAAGTGTTTAGTTTTCTAAACAGCTATTCAAGTTGGAATTACACATCCTTCCATAATATCTGAATATTTTATGAAAACAATGAAAAAATCTCAATTATGATCAGGAGCAAGAACCATGACAATTTGTTTTTTTTCCCCTCTTCCTTTCCCCTCATTCTCTCTTAGCTCAACGATAACGTGACCTATCGTCAGCTAACTCGGCAGAGATTAAGAATCAAACCGCAAACCTGGGATCTTCCTAGTCAATATGATCTTGTATTAAACAATTTGATGCTTTTATCCATTAGGCCAACAGTGTACTGCAACAATACCTTATGGTAAACTCTGCACTATAAATTCCTTCCCCGTCTCTTTCTGGAATGCACTGCCTGAAAGAGTGATGAAAGCAGATTCAGTAATAATTTTCAAAAGGAAATTGGATGAATACTCGAAGGGACTCCATTACAGAGACATGGTTACAAGATGACTAAGGTTAGGAAATAAATATTCCAGGGGACCACAACATTTCGAAAAGACAGGCAGAATGAAAAAAAAAGAGAAGCCCTGATAAAGAATGACAAAAGGAAGTAGTGAGAAAGGATCTTGGCTCAGAAGATCTAGGAAGTAGAATCAGTATGGGTGGAGATGAGGAACAACAAAAGGAAATGGGATGGGCACTTACAGGGCTATGGGGATAGAGTGGGGGAATGGGACTGACTGGATTGCTTTACAGAGAGCTAGCATGGACTTGCTGGGCCAAATGGACTGATTCTGCACTGTAACGATTCCATGACATAAGAGGTGAGAAGAGTTTCTTCAGTAACCATAGACACTTATTCAGAAAGGAAGTAGTAGAACTCAACTAACAGCCGGTGCCAAGGGAGAGCTGAAAAACATACCACTGTGCACCTGTTTTACTCAAGTTACTGGTCTGAACAAGCTTAGTCTACAAAACCACTAGAACTGATTGTGAAGAAGAATATTTAACAGATAAACTATCAAATTGCTGCAGCACCTCACCTCCTTCCCAGATTTGGTTCCTGAACCACCTCACCTCCGGTTAAGAACCACTCCCACAGGCTAATATTTTACCCTTTCATCACCACACCACACTCAATTCTGTCATGCAACAACGGCTTGCATTTACACGGTGCCTTCAGGTATAAAAACATCCCAAGGCACTAGAGAGACATGGATTTGCCAAGAAACGACAGAATTTTCTTGGAGAATTGAAGGTTTTGAATAAGTTCATGCAGGATACTTGGAAACATAGGTAAGTGAGCAGAATAAGGCAGTGAGGAATTTGTACAGAACAAAATGGACTTTGAACCCTGTTGTTTTCTGTAGCAGTCACAGTCAGTGAGTGCACTGAAGCATCCTACACACTACTTCTGCACCATTGTTCTCACCAATATTTTTGTTTATCAGCCTAATTCTACTTGGTTCCACTGACCCACTTGAACCTTAGACTCCTGTTTCTATTCTACTCACCTCACTCACTGTTTCTACTCTACCCAGTGACCCACATAATTCTCAAGCTCCTGTTTCCACTCTTGCCCTGTAGAAATTTCTCAATCCATGTTTCCTTACAAAAATTCATAAAAACCAATGAGCTTATCCATGTGGAGTCCACAATTTAAACATCAGGTGACCCTTCACCAGGTTGTTCGGCAAGCAGAGTTGAGTGTAATTATTCCTCTGTATATTATCAAACAACTCACTGTGGGTTTCCACACCAAGCACTAACTTAGTCTGCCTGCTGTCTGAATGGAGTCAGATATTCATGAGAGACAGAAACAAACAAAGCACAGTTGTACTAAGTGAGGATAAAGTTGAGCCTTATCTGGAGACACAGCCATACGTATACTCTTGATTTTCCAGCCCAGCTGTTACAATGTGAAATGTTGATGTCTGCTGCACAAGGCTTTTCTTTGATTATTTTCAAATATCCTTTAGAATCAAAAGTCTTATATGGGTAGGAATGAACCCAAAAGCTGGATTGTAAAAAGGCTGGATTCTTCTTGAAATGATTTTTGAATGATTAGCTGACTTAAGGGGACGTTAGCATAGTGATTATGTTACTGGACTAGTAATTCAGAGGCATGAACTAATGAACCAGAAACAGGAGTTCAAATCCTACCACAGCAGCCGGTGAATATAAAGTTAATTAAATAGAATCTAGAATGAAAAGCTAGTATCAGCAATGGCGATTATGAAGCTACCATATTGTCATAAAATCTCATCTGGTTCACTAATGTGCTTTAAGGAAGGAAATCCGTCAGCCTTACCCAGTCTAGCCTATGTGATTCCAGACCCACAGCAACTGCCCTCCCAAAATGGCCTAGCAAACCACTCAGTTGAACTCAAGGCGGCAGCTCACCACCACCTTTTCAAGGACAATTAGGGGTGGGCAATAAATGCTGGCTTTGTCAATGATGCCCACATCCTGTGAATGCATTAAAATAAAACCTCTTTCTTCCCTCTTCAACGTACTGGCTCTTTCTGGAGTTTGTCTGCATCCAAAGAAACATTTGATCTACCAGGTAGTGGAATTGAAAACATTGGGGAAGTTCAAGATGCAGTTGGATGCTAGGCTGGGTTACTGAAGTACTAGAAGGACTGAAAAAATGCCCTGTGGATTGCCTCCCAAAACTCCACTTTGAGACATTTTCTCATTTTCCCACTTAGGGAATTGGCCACATACTTGAAAGCAAAAAACTTGCAAGGCTATAGGGAAAGAGTAGGGCAGCGAGATTAATTGGATAGCTCTTTCAAAGAGCCTGCACAGGCATAATGGTCTTTATCATGTAATTTCCTTGAAAGCAAAAGTGCCCATTACACCATGACTGTGTGCAGAGTAAACATCAGACAGGGAGGGAGGCTCTCGTGCATGCCTCCCAGCAACACATCAGCAGTGAGAAGGTTAGCAAATTGAAAAATCATCTTCCTCTGCTTTTTAGTATACAGAGTGATGGAAGGGCACCATCCTAGCCAAGGCATCAAAACCCTTTTTTGGTGCTATTTTTGTCAATCGTACATAACAACCAAAGCAGACATCGTCAACCCAAACCAATAGCCCTTCAGCACACAACAACAAATTGCATTTATATAGAGCCTTTAACACAGTAAAATGTGCCAAGACATTTCACAGGAGCGTTACCAAAATTTGACACCGAGCCACGTTAAAAAGATATTAGGATAGATGACCAAAAACTTGGTCAAAGCGGTAGGCATTAAAGAGCGTCTTCAAGAGAGGTAGAGGCAGGGAGGTCTCGGAAGGGAATTCCAGAGCTGAGGACCTAGGCAGCTGAAGGCATGGATGCCGATGGTGGAGCAATAAAAATCAGAGAGGCTCAAGAGGTCAGAATTGGAGGACGACAGAGATCACAGTCCACTAAGGATGAAACAACTATCAAAGCATATCACAGAGCAACTCACTGAAAATGCCTGGGGCTTTCTGTGCTCCAACATTGCTGTGGACAAGAGCACTGTTAATACAGACACTGTCCAGCAGCTCATCTTTGAGGAGTTGATGGTTCCTTCAATCTCATAGAAGGGCTCACTACTGCAGACAGTAATAGAGTCATTACTGCACAGAAGGAGGCCATTTGACCCGAGTCTATGCCGGCTCTCCGTAGAGCAATCCAATTAAGTCTCATTTCCCCACTCTATGCCCGCAGACCTGAAAATTTGTTTCTGTTATGTCCATCCAATTTCCTTTGAAAGCACTGATCATCTTCGATTCCACCACCCTCGTGGGCAGTGAGTTCAAGTTCATTACCACTTGTTGCATAAAAAGGTTTTCCTCACCTCCCACCTGCATCTCTTGCCCATGTTACGCCCAGGTGCGAAAGGTATCTTAGGGGTCTGTTACTATCTTCACCTGGTCTTATTGTAATAGGGTTTAATTTTAAACACACTGTTTTGAGCTTCCCCTTTTTGTGAATCCTTGTTCACAACTTTCCAATTATAAGACAAAGAAACCAATTCACAAAGGCTTTCTGAGGTTTAAAGAAGAAAAATGAAATTTTATTAAAACTTAAACTTAAACTCTAATACAGTTAACACCTATGGATATGCGATGCGCCCACGCTAGCATGCACACATGGTACACACATGCAAATAGGGACAGAAAAGAGCAGAAGAAAAGATAAGTAGAACAGTTTGAGACAATATCTTGTTCCTGTTTCTCAAGCTCGCTGTAGTCCTTGATCAAAGGTATGGTGTTGCGTTTGGTGGGGCCCAGTATTCTTAGTAAACCTTGTTCACGTAGGAGATTTTCATCTCTGAGTTAATGTGTCTTCAATGGTTTCAGTTCCGAGAGATGAGCAGGCAGGAGAGGAGAGGACTGCTCAAACCAGGCGCTTCTGATCTCAAGTACTGTTTTCTGCAATTTAAGACTCTCAGTTCAAACCTCCGCAACAGCCAGTTAGTCATGTGACTAAAACTGGTCTGAACACTCCTGTGTTCTTTTGGGCCTCCTTATCTCGAGAGACAATGGATACGCGCCTGGAGGTGGTCATTGGTTTGTGAAGCAGCGCCTGGAGTGGCTATAAAGGCCAATTCTGGAGTGACAGTGTATTGGGGAAGCAACTACTGGGTCCCCATTGTTTCAACACCGTCTGCTACTATGCAAATGTCTTTCCAGTCAAGAACTTGCAATTTTTAAGTTTTAATGTTCATGTGGCGAAATCCTGTATGCCTCAATCTTGGCAGGTGGGGGGGTTTGCCTGACACCCAAACCTTAAATCTATGTTCTCTAGTCCTCGTACCATCAGCTAAGGGGAACAGTTTTTCTTTGTCTACCTTATCTAAACCAGTCATAATCTTGTATGCCTCTATCAAATCTCTCCTCAATCTCCTTTGCTCCAAGTAAAACAACAAAAGCTTCTCCAACCTAACCTTGCAGAGTTAAACAGACCACCTCAGCCAGAATTCTGCAACAAGGCATGGCTAATGAACCTTGCATCCCTCAAGATGCACTGAATATTCTCAATGGGCTCATCAGGTTGTGAAAGAGGAACTCAACCTTGTGTGCGTTTTGAGACTAACGTTCAGGTGTTTGAAAGTCAGCTGGTGAGCCATCACGTCTCCCTTCACATGCTGCCACTATAAAGGAACTGCAAAGGCCAACTGCTTCACTGCAAAGCTAAGGAGTGTGGGTATGAGTTTGTCAACACCTTCATAGATTTCCAGAACAAATGGCCAGAGCTGAAGGTCTATGGAAACTGTTGTTCTGTCAACTGTGAGTCTGCCCCACCAAACATTTCAAATTAGCTCCAACGCAAAGATCAGCTGAAAATCAGGTTTGACACAATATGCCGGCATTCTTTAACTACTTGCCTGCAATGTCACACCCAGCAGGTCATTGCCTGGTAACAAGTATTTGTGAAAAAGCATTTTGACAAATGAACCTTCAGAAATTGCACTTCTGCTCAAGGTTCAAAATGAATATTGGCAGGATTTCCTCCAGTTGTCCATGGCAAAAGCTGGAAATACAGGTGAGCAATCCAGTGAAGCAAAATCAAAGCCAACTCACATTCTGAAAAGTCAACTTGTATAAGAAATGCTTTTCTTTCCAATAAATGTAAGAAACAAATTGCACAAAAAAGAGATTGTGAAAGTGAGACAAAATGTGGAAATGTTCTATTAAAAAATAAAACAACGGCGTGTGGTGTTTAATCCCGATTCTACCAAGCCTAAAAACATTTCCTTCATACGCAGGCCCCTCTATTGTTGTGGGACACGGATTCACCTCCCCTCCATTCTAAAGTCTTGTACATCTCTGGTCTACTGCACTAGAAATGAAAACGTTCAGTGAGTAAAACGGAGATGACAAGCAGTTAAATTCTTTAAACAGGAAAACAGCAACAAGACAGATGGCCAGAGAATGTAGAAATCTCTAGCCATTGGGGGAAGGGAAGGACGACGTATAAAAGTAGCAGCATTGATAAACTGCAGTTTGCTGCTTAGTTCCTTTGTTAGGCCCATTCCTAACTGAGGTTTATGAATATTAACACAGGATTCTTTGCAGGAAAAGATATGGAGTAACAGCTTGCTAGAGGAGTGAACACATGCAAAATGGGTGGGCAGGCTGTGCGCTTGATAACTCGCTGCATGGTGATAACCTGAAGGGGATTCTTTTTAATCTGAAAAATAGGAGACAGGAATTTTTTTGTAAAAAAGTAAAAAGTTAGATTTTCAGCATTAAAAATGGCTTATCAGCAGCACTGTGATGGTAATAAAGTTCGCTATCAGTTTGTAATCTATAACTTGATCCACCAAATGGAGCCAAATACTGATTCAGAAACAACTTATTGGCATCAGATCAGTATTTAATGTGGAACAAAACAGAGGCGAACTCCCAAATAGAGGCATGAGGACACAGTGGACCAGTAACTGATGAAAACAGGCATTAAATTTCACAGTTTGAGTACATATTTAGAAACACTTCAGAAGGTAAGATGGCGTACACTTAGGCTGAATATATAAGTAGAGCTGATCGGAGATTTATTTGGTGTTACATTGCCATTTTTAAAACCCATCAACCCGCTTTCAAATAATTGTATTAACCTTGAATTGTAATTGAGCTCAGTCCAATATAGGTCCAGTGCTTCATCTGAACCACAGCTCCATACAGATCAGATTTGACTCGTGTGTTTCCAAAACGATGCTTTTTGTTCACAACTTTAAAATGTTTCTATTCTCCCTTCAACTCCCCTGAAGGCATAGTCTCTTGGCTGGGCCCCACATGTACCGGCCACCACGCCCAAGCAACCATTCATGTGAGAATTTATACAGTTAGAACACGCAGTGCACCATGGAAGACATAATTGCTGAGCCGATCCTGTTCTCAATCAATATCACCTTGCAGTTTCCAGTAGGATCACTGGAAAGTGATCAGAGCACGAATTCGAGCTAAATTTTTCCCTCCCTAGCTCGAAGAGCACTGAGGCCAAATGCATTGCCCCACCCTCGCGGAGATCAACTGACTCAGAACTGCAGGATCGAGCGGGGGAATGGGACTGACTGGATTGCTCTGTGGACTCAATAGGCCGAATGGACTCCTTCTGTGCCGTAAATGACACGATGACTCTATAGTCATGGTGAAACCCAGAAAACCTCCTGGTTTGTACGGCTCAGCGTCACACCAAGTAGCCTATCAACTGAGTCAGGGTTTTAATTTTAACAGTTATAGAAACTACGTGCAGCACTTTCTCAGCATAACTCAATGTGTCGTTCACTACTCAGACCAACAGCTACCGATCAAGGCACTTTTTTGCTCCAGCAATTTTTTTTTTTTTGAGAGATACAGCACTGAAACAGGCCCTTCGGCCCACCAAGGCTGTGCTGACCAACAACCACCCATTTATACTAATCCTACATTAATCCCATATTCCCCTACCACCTACCTACACTAGAGGCAATTTACAATCGCCAATTTACCTATCAACCTGTAAGTCTTTGGCTGTGGGAGGAAACCAGAGCACCCTGTGGAAACCCACGTAGACACAGGGAGAACTTGCAAACTCCACACAGGCAGTACCCAGAACTGAACCCGGGCCGCTGGAGCTGTGAGGCTGCGGTGCTAACCACTGCGCCGCCCACTTTTGCTAAATATTTCCATACAAGAAGGGCTTATAACTTTTAAATTCTCATGAAGCCCTGGTTCACACCTCCATTCCCAACAATGAACATGCAGCTAATTACCCAAGACAACCGTTCATAGTCAGCTCAGACTCCTTTAGCTGCTTGGAATGCATATGAAATGTGGTCAGGGTCTCAATCCAAGTTCTGGATAATTGTAATGCACGCTACACAAAAATCAAGTTGAGTGCTAAATCCAAAACCTTTCCAAAAGGTAGCTTGGGGGGGGCGGGGGTGTGGTGTGGGGTTGGGGAGGTGAAAGACAGAGAAAGACCACTATCTGGCATTCTCCAGGAAAACCACTACACTTCAAGTTTCTCTCCAGTGTCATGGTTCTTAGTTTCAAAATTACCACAAAAATGCTGTCTTTAACAGCTAAAGTTACCATACATTTCTTGCAATTTTCCTGGCAAAACTGCAAAAGGGGAAGACAGAAGCGAGAGACTTCTTTAAAACGCTCAGCATTGAATGACACTGCATGAGCTTCTCTCAAAAGACAGCTACAGGAATTGCCCAGGCAGCAGTTAGTCACAATAAACATCCTGTACCACTCCCTGAACTTTTTTCCTAGTAGTTCTCAGTTTTGCTTGCAGCCTTTCCCACTACTGACTTATCTATGATCAAACTATACTTGTGATGCATATCCCATGCCACACGGCACCATTAACTAGCAGGACGAGGTCCCAGTACCACAAAGCTGGATTCCCTGCTGCTCTACCACACTGACTTATCAATACTCTACAAATAAAACTTTAAAGCAAATTAAAACATTGTTCAAAGTGTCCTACCCACAATGTCCATGGTCGCCATTGTGAAGTGGAATGCCACACTAAAGTTCTGCCAGCAGGGTTCACATTGATTATTTTACAATGAACGAAGCATCAGGTCCGGTCTCTCTCTGTTAGGAAACAACACACTCACAATATGAGTTCTTTAGTAGCACACTCAGGTTCGGTTGCTGGGAGACATTCATATTCTTATTGTTGCAATAGAGCATGCTTATCACAGAAACTCTTCTTTGTAAAGCCTCCCCATTTGTTGCTAGCAATTCCCGGTTCTCTCATCTTTTCATGAAAGCTCAGTACTTAGATTGCCTTTGCAGCTGCATTATCAAAGCAGACAGGATAACAGCTGGCCAGGGTGCTTTTGACCTCTGCTTTAGTGAGTTTGGAAAATACCGTAAAAACTCTAATATATGAACAATGACAATTTCCCTTGCAACTTCAAGACACTGTTTCCTCACGGCAGTATAACTCCACATTGCCTTAGTGGCCGTTCTTCATGCAAATCTAGCTTTGGTGGTTTCCAAACTACAGATGCCGGCCACATACAGAATCATAGAAAGTTTACAGCACAGAAAGAGACTACTTGGCCCATCGTGTCTGTGCCAACCGAAAAACGATCCACCCAGTCTAATCCCAACTTCCAGCATTTGGTCCATAGCCCTGCAGGTTACAGCACTTAAGGTACATATCCAGATACCTTTTAAATGAGTCGAGGATTTCTGCCTCAACTACCCTTTCAGGCAGTGAGTTCCAGACCCCCACCATCCTCTGGATGAAAAAATGTTTCCTCATCTCACCTCTAATCTTTTACCAATCACTTTAAATCTATTAGTCACTGACCTCTCTGCTAAGGTAAATGAGCCCTTCACATCCACTCTATCCATGCCCCTCAGAATTTTGTATATTTCAATCAGATCTCCCCTCAGCCTTCTCTGTTCCAAGGAGAACAACCCCAGACTATCCAATGTTTCCTCATGGTTGCATTTTTCCAGTCCCGGCAACATCCTCGCAAATCTCCTCTGCACCCTCATTAGTGCAATTACATCCTTTCTGTAATGAGGTGCAATGATCTATACAGTTCCAGCATAACCTCCCTGCTGTTATATTCTATCCTTCGGCTAATAAAGGAAAGAATTCCATATGCCTTCTTAACTACCTTATCAACCTGTCCTGCTACCTTCAGGAATCTGTGGACATTCACTCCACAGTCCCTCACTTCCACCACACTTCTCAGCATTTTGCCACAATTTTGTATTCCTTTGCCTTGTTTGACCTGTCCAAATGCATCACCTCACACTTCTCCAGGTTGAATTCCATTTGTCATTTTTCTGCCCATCCGACCAGACCATCAATATCTTCCTGCAGCCTACAGCTTTCCTGCTCGCTATCTACCACACGGTCAATCTCTGTGTCGTCTGCAAACTTTGTGATCACGCCCCCTACACTTACGCCTAAATCGTTAATATATACCACAAAAAGGGGACCCAGTACAGAGCCCGGTGGACCGCCACTGGAAACAGCCTTCCAGTCGTAAAAAAGACAGTGGCACAGTGGTTAGCACCGTAGCCTCACAGCTCCAGCAACCCGGGTTCAGTTTTGGGTACTGCCTGTGCAGAGTTTGCAAGTTCTCCCTGTGTCTGCGTGGGTTTCCTCCGGGTGCTCCGGTTTCCTCCCACAGCCAAAGACTTGCAGGTTGATAGGTAAATTGGCCATTGTAAATTGCCCCTAGTATAGGTAGGTGGTAGGATGTGGTAGAGAATATGGGGTTAATGTAGGATTAGTATTAATGGGTGGCTGTTGGTCGGCACAGACTCAGTGGGCCGAAGGGCCTGTTTCAGTGCTGTATCTCTAAATAAATAATTACCCTTTGTTTCTTGCCACTGAGCCACTTTTGTATCCATCTTGCAGCATTTCCCTGGAACCCATGGGATTTTATTTTTTTTTAAAACCAGTCTGCCATGTGGGACCTTGTCAAAAGGGCGGCACAGTGGCGCAGTGGTTAGCACCGCAGCCTCACAGCTCCAGCGACCCGGGTTCAATTCTGGGTACTGCCTGTGTGGAGTTTGCAAGTTCTCCCTGTGTCTGTGTGGGTTTCCTCCCGCATGCCAAAGACTTGCAGGTTGATAGGTAAATTGGCCATTACAAATTGCCCCTAGTATAGGTAGGTGGTAGGGAAATATAGGGACAGGTGGGGATGTGGTAGGAATATGGAATTAGTGTAGGATTAGTATAAATGGGTGGTCAATGGTCGGCACAGACTCGGTGGGCTGAAGGGCCTGTTTCAGTGCTGTATATCTAAATAAAATAAAATAAAAGACTTGATAAATCCACGTAGACGACACCACCTCATCTACCTTCCTTGTTACATCTTCAAAAAATCCGATCAAGTTGGTCATATAACCTGCAAGTCGCCTGCCAACTCCAGTCTGATTCCCCACCCCCCCCCCCACCGCGCCCCAACGAGACTAGCGCCTACATCGCTAGGGTCACATTGTCTCCTGCACTCACTCACTGCATTCCTCCCCATTTTCATGTCAAAGCACATTTAAAGCAGAGATTAAGACGATGGTGGAAGCTGGCAGCAAGACAGGAGGTATGTGCAGACATAAGTCCTGGGATGAGCAGTCGCTATTAGTATGGAGTTAGTCAGACAGCAACACCTGGAGTCCACAAATGTCAATTAAAATGGAAATTTGGAAGCTGCTGTCCAATTTGTCCTGTTCCTCCACAAGCTTCGCTCCATCAGTGCCAATAGATTTGGCAGTGAAATCCAAGGGAAGGGTTGAATTTGCAGTACTTACACACGACACATGCCAGAAAAGTTAGAGCTACTGCATTCAGGTGTAAGTGAATTTTTAATGGTATGACAAGACTTAATTAGTGTCAAACAATCTCACTGTCACTGAAAATTTAATTTTCTAAATGTGGAGTCTCATTCCTTCAGAATTTAATTAATGTTGGAAATTTTATTTATTTATTTTAATTTTTGAAATTTTTTGTCTTTTTTATCTCTCAATCCCATCATTCTTTTACTGTATTTTGTTTTCTGTACATCATTGAAGAATTAAATATTTTAACTTCCTGGTTTAGACTGCGCATGGCACAGTAAAGATTCTTCAATTTGATTGGTCGAAGAGCCATGCTATTGCTTTTCCAGCTCATACATGCCACAGATCCACTGTAGAGGGCATCGCAATGGAAATGATCCCTAGCGACCTTAAGTTGCCACTTAAAACTCTGGGCAGCCTGATCTGATGAAAGGTCAGCGTCATTCCTTCACCACTAACCGCATAATCTAGTCCAATCTGAAAAGCTGATCTATGCAAGTTCAGAAGCCATTTTTTTACTTCTAACTTCAAGCCTGAAATATTAAAATATTAATTCCTTCCTTTGTTCCTTGGGGGTGGGGGTGGGGGAGGGAGGGGAAAGAGAGGGGGGAGAGAGAATCTCAAGAGCCCCAGGATGAAGAGGATGACCTGCCTCTGATTGCAGGGAACTAACATGAAGCTCCATCTCCCTGTTCATTCAGCAATGCTATTAGTAGGCAATCAAAACACCAGGATTGGAGTAATCCTCCAACACCACCTCCCTCACCCACACCTCCCACCCCCCACCCCACCGATGTCCTGCAGTCAAATCTGAAAATACATCAGCAAGGATGCACAAGTTGTAACTGTGTCAAGTAGGAACGCCAATCCCAAACCATTGAATACGTGATCCACAGGTCTCTATTACAATCGACTAAGTTATCCATCAAGGCTAAAAGTCGAGTCACCCCAGGTCTAGACGGAATGTTGGAGGGTCACACCAGGCCTAGAAAGTTGGAAAGTTGTTCAACAAAGGGGCACCACCAAGTCCAATCTTATCCTCAGACATGCACTTTCTAGCATGAATCAGCCACTGGATAGCAATCAAAACAGAACTTCTGACGAAAGGTTTCTGTGGCCGCAAACGAGACTCCGGGATGGTATGTTACCTCCCTGGTGCTAGGGTCAAGGATGCCTCGGAGTGGCTGCAGGACATTCTGAAGGGAGAGGGTGAACAGTCAGAGGTCGTGGTACACATTGGTACCAACGACATAGGTAGAAAAAGGAATGAGGTCCTGCAACAAGAATTTAGGGAGCTAGGGAGCAGATTAAAAAGCAGGACCTCAAAGGCTGTAATCTCTGGATTACTCTCGGTGCCATGTGCGACTGAGTATAGGAATAGGAGGATAGAGCGGATGAATTTGTGGCTGAGGAGGTGGTGCAGGAGGGAGGGCTTTAGTTTCCTGGATCACTGGGTCAGTTTCTGGTAAAGGTGGGACCTGTACAAGTTGGACGGGTTGCACCTCAACCAGAATCGCACTGACATCCTTGCTGGGAGGTTTGCTAGTGCTGTTAGTGGGGGGGGTTAAACTAATTTGGCAGGGGGATGGGAAACAGAGTGGAGTTACAGTAGAGGTGATGCACAGTCAAATATAGAAGAGAAACTGGAAGGCAGAGCAAATATAGACCTGTTAAGGCACAAGTGAAAAATGCCAGGCTGGACTGCATCTATTTTAATGCAAGGAGTCTCACTAGTAAGGCAGATGAATTGAGGGCATTGACTAGCACATGGCATTATGATATTATTGCTATCACAGAGACATGGTTGAGGGAGGGGCAGGACTGGCAGCTCAATATTCCAGGGTATAGAATCTTCAGGAGTGACAGGGGAGGGGGTAAAAGAGGAGGTGGCATTGCACTGTTGATTAAGGAGTCAATTACTGCAGTAAGGAGGGATGATATCTTAGAAGGTTCCTCAAATGAGGCCATATGGGTAGAACTTAAAAACAAAAAGGGGGCAATCACTTGGCTGGGAGCATACTACAGACTTCCAAACAGTCAACGAGAGATAGAGGAGCAGATATGTAGGCAAATCTCAGAGAGGTGTAAAAATAATAGGGTAATAATAGGAGATTTCAACTTCCCCAATATCAACTGGAATAGTATTAGTGCAAAAGGCTTAAAGGGGCAGAATTCTTAAAATGCATACAGGAGAGCTTTTTGAGCCAGAATGACGAAAGTCCTACAAGAGAAGGGGCAGTACTGGACCTAATCCTAGGGAATGAAGCCGGACAAGTGGTAGAAGTGTCAGTGGGGGAACATTTCGGGGATAGTGGCCATAACTCTAAGATTTAAAATAGTTATGGAAAAGGACAAAGATGGACCAGGAATAAAGCTACTGAATTGGGGGAAGGCCGATTTTATGATGATAAAACAGGATCTGGCTAAAGTGGACTGGGAGCAGCTACTCGTAGGAAAGTCTACATCAGATCAGTGGAAGTCAAAGAGGAAATAGTGAGAGTTCAGAGCCAACATGTACCCATGAAGGTGAAGGGTAGGACCAACAAGTCCAGACAACCCTGAATGTCAAGGGATATAGAGGATTGGATCAGGAAAAAAAAAAAGGAGGCTTATGGCAAATTCAGAGTGCTGAAAACAGTGCAGGCACTAGAGGAGTATAGAAAATGTAGGAGGGCACTTAAAAAAGAGCGAAGAGGAGACATGAAAAAACACTGGCGGGCAAGATAAATGAAAATCCTAAGGCATTTTATAAGTATGTTAAGGGCAAGAGGATAACCAGGGAAAGAGTGGGGCCCATTAGGGACCAAAGTGGCAATGTGTATGTGAAGCCGGAGGACATAGGTGAGATTTTAAATGATTACTTTTCATCTGCGTTCACTACGGTGAAGGACAATGTAGGTGTAGAGATCAGGGAGGGGGATTGTGATATACTTGAACATATTAGCTTGAAAGGGAGGAAGTATTAGCTGTTTTAGCAGGCTTAAAAGTGGATAAATCCCCTGGTCAAGATGAGATGTATACGAGGCTGTTATGTGAGGCAAGGGAAGAGATAGCAGGGGCTCTGACACAAATTTTCAAATCCTCTCTGGCCACAGGAGAGGTACCAGAGGCCTGGAGGACAGCGAATGTGGTACAATTATTTAAGAAGGGTAGCAGGGTAATTACATGCTGGTGAGTTTAACATCAGTGGTTGGGAAACTATTGGAAAAAATTCTGACGGACAGCATTAATCTCCACTTGGAGAGGCAGGGAATAATCAGGGATAGTCAGCATGGCTTTGTGAGGGGGAGATTGTGTCTAACTAACTTGATTGAATTTTTCAAGGCAGTGACGAGATGTGTAGATGAGGATAAAGCAGTTGATGTAGTCTACAGGGACTTCAGTAAGGCTTTTGATGAAGTCCCACATGGGAGATTAGTTAAGAAGGTAAGAGCCCATGGGATCCAGGGCAATTTGGATCCAAAGTAGCTTAGTGGCAGAAGGCAGAGGGTAATGGTCGAGGGTTGTTTTTGCGAGTGGAAGCCTGTGACCAGTGGTGTACCGCAGGGATCAGTGCTGGGACCCTTGCTGTTTGTAGTGTACATTAATGATTTAGACGTGAACATAGGAGGTATGATCAGTAAGTTCGCAGATGACACGAAAATTGGTGGTGTCGTAAATAGTGAGGAGGAAAGTCTTAGATTACAGGACGATGGGCTGTTAAGATGGGCGGAGCTGTGACAAATGGAATTTAATCCTAAAAAGTGTGAGGTGATGTATTTTGGGAGGACTAACAAGGCAAGGGAATATACAATGGATGGTAGGACCCTAGGAGGTTCAGAGGAACCTTGGTGTACTTGTCCATAGATCACTGAAGGCAGCAGCACAGATAGATAAGGTGGTTAGGAAGACATATGGGATACTTGCCTTTATTAGCCGAGGTATAGAATATAAGAGCAGGGAGGTTATGATGGAGCTGTATAAAACACTAGTTAGGCCATAGCTGGAGTACTGTGTACAGTTCTGGGTACCACACTATAGGAAGGATGTGATTGCATTGGAGAGGGTGCAGAGGAGATTCACCAGGATGTTGCCAGGGCTGGAGCATTTCAGATATGAAGAGAGGCTGTAAAGGCTAGGGTTGTTTTCCTTACAGCAGAGAAGGCTGAGGGGAGATATGATTGAGGTATACAAGATTATGAGGGGCACTGATAGCTTAGATAGGAAGAATCTTTATCCCTTAGCAGAGGGATCAATGACCAGGTGGCATAGAACTAAGGTAAGGTGCAGGAGGTTTAGAGGGGATTTGAGGAAAGAAATTTTCACCCAGAGGGTGGTTGGAATCTGGAATGCACTGCCTGAAGGGGTGGTCGAGGCAGGAACCCTCAGAATATTTAAGAAGTATTTAGATGAGCACTTGAAACGCCATAGCATACAAGGCAACGGGCCAAGTGCTGGAAAATGAGATTAGAATAGTTAGATGCTTGATGGCCGGCACAGATACGATGGGCCGAAGGGCCTGTATCTGTGCTGTATAACTCTATGACTATGATTCTGAGGTCATCAACCTGAAGCATTAACTCTGTTTCTCTCTCCAGGCTGCTGCCTGACCTGAGTATATCCAGCTTTCTCCATTTTTATTTCAGATTTCCAGTATCTGCAACATTTTGCTTTTACATTCTAAAGTCTTTTGTTACTTGGATAGATAAGCGCATCAGATAAAAGGCAAGACAGTTACACTTAAACAGTAACTTACACAATCTCCGGACATCGAAAAGGAATTCAAAAATACATAATTGGCCATGATGTGTCACTACAGTTGCAATGCAGGAACCACAGCAGCCAGCACGTGCACAGCAAGCTCGCATAAACAGCACTGTTGCAGTTAGTGTCAGATAAGATTTTTGTACTCAAGTCTCTGGAGTGGGACTTGAACTCACAACCTTCTGACTCCAACCGAGCCATGTCTGAGACTGTAAAATGAACAACCTCTCACTTTTGTGTGATAATCCTGTTTCTTTTAGTAATATTTCAGTCTATAACAGTCTATGTTTTACACAATTTAATAAAAGGATGAAGTGGTTGATGACGGATTTCGTTTTTCATAACAGCTTAAAATAGTTTTTTTTTTAAAATGCTTTTAAATAAATGATGATTCAACGGCAATCGTTTACATTGAAGCTGAGCGTTGCAACACAGTGTTACAATACAGACAGCATATAGAGAATTGTCCAATGTGTCAGGATTTGCAGTAATTTATAATATGGGCATGTGCCTCAGTTCAAGCAGACATTGCCTTTTTTTTTTAAATGAATTTTGTATTAGCCAAGATGAGGGATGTTCAATGTTTAGGAAAGGAACACTTTCCATTTCAGATACAACAGTGCCACCATCTAGCATTGGTCAGATACAGACCAATGTTCCTTCTACTCTGCAAATCAGACCCAAACTCAATATCAAAATAACTTGCATTTATATAACACCTTTAATGTAGTAAAGTGTGACAATTGGACACTGAATCACAAAGGAGACATTAGAGCAAATAACCATAAGTTTGGTTGAAGAGTTAGGTTTTAGGGAGCATCTTAATGGAGGAAAGTGAGGGAAAAAGGCAGAATGGTTTAGGAATGGAATTCCAGAGCGTAGTGCCTTGGCAGCTGAAGGCATGGCTGCCAATGGTAGAGTCATTAAAATCGGCGACGCTCAAGAAGCCAGAATTGGAGGAGCGTAGATATCGCAGAAGGTTCTGGGATTGGATGAGATTACAAAAATAGGTAGGGCCAGGCCATGGAGGGATCTGAAAACAAGGATAGGAAGTTTAAATTGAGATGCTGCTTAACTGGGAGCCAATGCAAGCCAGCAAGCACAGGAGTGATGGACATTTGGGACTTGGTGTGAGTTAGGACACAGGCTGCAGACCTCAAGTTTACAGAGAACAGAAAGTGAGGGGCCAGGCCAGGAGTATTTCTATAGTCCAAGTTCCAGGAAAACACGGTTCAATGCTTTAAAACCATTTCCTTTAACCTGATGACAGAATTGTAAACCTATGAAAAAGTGGATCTACAGTTATTTTTTCGCGATGAGGAGCCAGTTGTACTTCTATTCCTACACTGTAACAGTGACTACACTTCAAAAGTACTTCATTGGCTAAAAAGCACTTTAGGGTGTCCTGTGATCATGAAAGGCACTATATAAATGGAAGACTTTTTTTAAATATATACACACATACATCACGATCCCAAAGCCTGAACTACAGATACCCCAAGAGTAAGACCTGTCAATCTAATGCCCAATTTAGAGGTAGTTTTATGTCATGGGCCCACTACATTCTGGAAAATATAGGCTACTGCTCAAGAAACAGTAGCTCAGCTTCAACTGAGACATGAGTTTGCCCAGTCAGAAATATCAAATATGAGAATAGAAAATGTCATTTTTCACCTATAACCAAACACATCTTCAGATGGATGAGGCTTCATAGTACATCAAATCTCAATGCAATCTGAATATGAACACAGTTCTGTATTTTTATTTTCCTGTGTTGCAACACATATAAAAGCTCTTAACAGTGTCGTCACCAGGCTTATCTAGAATATGGGTATCAGTGCATTAGAGAAAAAAAAAATCACACTTAAGCCAATACATGTGAATGTTATGTGACACTCTTAATTTGCTATAAAATTGTTCACATCAGTGGTAGATTTATAAACAATTGTACATCACCAGCATTGCAACAGCGGCTTCACTTCAAAAAGTAATTTGCTACTCATGAAGCACTGCGGAACAGGGAGCGAGTGCAGTTCAGCAAGTACAGATATGTTGAGAAAGTGGGAGCTGATACACTACGAGATCCACATGTGGCATTCAAATCAACTGCATTACTTATTTGACAGAAGGGCAGTGAACCCAGTCACTCTTTTTTTAATTTGTTTATGGGATGTGAACTAGAGCATGGCTACCCGACCCGAACCAGACGGGACCCGACGACATGCGTTGGGTTCGGGTCTGGTAGGGTCGCTCTTCCAGGTCCGGCATTCGGGCTCAGGTCGGACACACTATCACCACCTCCGGTACATGGCTCCAATCTTAATGTACTTTTTAAACAACCTTTCAAGTCCAGTTACAGTTTTTATTGCTTATCTGCACAAGCTTAAAAAGTGAAAACCGGAAGCTCAGTTCACTGAACATTCTGGTTGTCGGGTCATGTGTGGGAAAAAAATGAAAGGACTCGGGCCAAGTTGGGTTCGGGTCGGATGTGGTCCTGTCGGGCTTGGGTCAGGTTTCATTTGCAGACCCGAGCAGGCCTTTAATGTGAACACCATTGCCAAGGCTAGCATATATTGTCCATCTCTAATTGCCCTCGGGAAGGTGGTAGTGAGCTGCCTTCTTGAACGGCTGCAGTCCAAGTGGTGTAGCTCACAGTACTGGTAGGGAAGGAGCGCCAGGATTTTGACCCAGTGACAATAAAGAACAATGATATGCCTATTCTACAGAATTCCAAATCCCAGGCAGATCTCAGACCTACAGACAGATTCAATCACAGCATTTTTGGGCATGATTCATAGACTTACTGCTCCAACTTGCCAACTGATTGCAGGCCACAACATTTTCAGAATCAACAATTTGCACATACATAATAACCCTTTTAACATAATTAAACATCCCATGGATGACTCACAGAGGACTGAAAGCACATTCAAAAGAGTTTTGTGGAGGTTTTCTGATGCAGAAAGGGTGGCAAAGCAGAGGGGTTTAGGGACAACGTTTTGTTTTAAAATTCATTCACAGGATGTGGGCATCATTAGCGAGTGCAGCATTTATTGCTCATCCATATACAACCAAGTGGATTGCGAGGATATTTTGGACAGCAGTTAAAAGTCAACCCCATTGCTTTGGGTCTGGAATCACATGTAGGCCAGACTGGACAAGGACAACAGATTTCCTTCCCTTAAAAGAGTATTAGTAGGACATTAGTTAACCAGATGGATTTTCAGCAACACGGTAGTTTCACAGCCACCATTACTAATTTATTCCAGATTTAGTTTATTAGCTGAATTTAAATTCCCCATGGTGAGATTTGAACTCATATCTCTGCATCATTAGACCATCCTCCAGATTACTAATCCAGTAATCTAGCCACGATGCTAGCGTACCCATCTGGGAATCCCAGCCAGTAGGGCTAAGACAATTAAAGCTTTGCCAATATGGGAGGAGAAATATGGGAGATTGTAAGACACAGACTGGAACATAGGGTTGGAGGAACTTGCAAAAGTACAATGGGTAAAAGAATGGAGGGCTTGAAGACAAGGATTTTGAATTCAATGCAATGGGGGTCAGGGTGCCAGAAGAGATCAGCAAGGGCTGGGGTGGTAGATAACTGCAATTTATTGCAGGACATTTCACTCACACAAACAGACCATCAAGGCACAGATTAATTTTAAGTCTTGGCTAATTTCTGAAATAATTGCCCAAGGAGAAAGAATATGTGGCTAAATTTAAGAGGGAACGTGATAGATATTTGACTGCGTTTGCTGACAACGCAACTTTTTTTTTCATCCATTCAAAGAACAAAGAACAGTACAGCACAGGAACAGGCCATTCGGCCCTCCAAGCCTGCGCCGATCTTGATACTAGCCTAAACTAAAACCTTCTGCCCTTCCGGGGACCGTATCCCTCTATTCCCATCCTATTCATGTATTTGTCAAGATGCCTCTTAAACGTCACTATCGTACCTGCTTCCACCACCTCCCCCGGCAGCAAGTTCCAGGCACTCACCACCCTCTGTGTAAAGAACTTGCCTCGCACATCCCCTCTAAACTTTGCCCCTCTCACCTTAAACCTATGTCCCCTAGTAACTAACTCTTCCACCCTGGGAAAAAGCTTCTGACTATCCACTCTGTCCATGCTGCTCATAACTTTGTAAACCTCTATCATGTCGCCCCTCCACCTCCGTCGTTCCAGTGAAAACAATCCGAGTTTATCCAACCTCTCCTCATAGCTAATGCCCTCCAGACCAGGCAACATCCTGGTAAACCTCTTCTATACCCTCTCCAAAGCCTCCACATCCTTCTGGTAGTGTGGCGACCAGAATTGCACGCAATATTCTAAGTGTGGCCTAACTAAAGTTCTGTACAGCTGCAGCATGACTTGCCAATTTTTATACTCTATGCCCCGAACGATGAAGGCAAGCATGCCGTATGCCTTCTTGACTACCTTATCCACCTGCGTTGCCACTTTCAGTGACCTGTGGACCTGTACGCCCCGATCTCTCTGCCTGTCAATACTCCTAAGGGTTCTGCCATTTACTGTATACTTCCCACCTGCATTAGAGCTTCCAAAATGCATTACCTCACATTTGTCTGGATTAAACTCCATCTGCCATTTCTCCGCCCAAGTCTCCAACCGATCTATATCCTGCTGTATCCTCTGACAATCCTCATCACTGTCCGCAACTCCACCAACCTTTGTGTCGTCCGCAAACTTACTAATCAGACCAGCTACATTTTCCTCCAAATCATTTATATATACTACAAACAGTAAAGGTCCCAGCACAGATCCCTGCGGAACACCACTAGTCACATCCCTCCATTCAGAAAAGCACCCTTCCACTGCTACCCTCTGTCTTCTATGACTGAGCCAGTTCTGTATCCATCTTGCCAGCTCACCTCTGATCCCGTGTGATTCCACCTTTTGTACCAGTCTGCCATGAGGGACCTTGTCAAAGGCTTTACTGAAGTCCATGTAGATAACATCCACTGCCCTTCCTTCACCAATCATCTTTGTCACTTCCTCAAAAAACTCAATCAAATTAGTGAGACATGACCTCCCCTTCACAAAACCATGCTGCCTCTTGCTAATAAGTTCGTTTGTTTCCAAATGGGAGTAAATTCTGTCCCGAAGAATCCTCTCTAATAATTTCCCTACCACTGACCTAAGACTCACCAGCCTATAATTTCCTGGATTATCCTTGCTACCCTTCTTAAACAAAGGAACAACATTGGCTATTCTCCAGTCCTCTGGGACCTCACCTGTAGCCAATGAGGATACAAAGATTTCTGTCAAGGCCCCAGCAATTTCTTCCCTTGTCTCCCTTCGTATTCTGGGGTAGATCCCAACAGGCCCTGGGTACTTATCTACCTTAATGCTTTGCAAGACACCCAACACCTCCTCCTTTTTGATAATGAGTAACTGAGACTATCTACACTCCCTTCCCTAGGCTCATCATCCACCAAGTCCTTCTCTTTGGTGAATACTGACGCAAAGTACTCATTTAGTACCTCGTCCATTTCCTCTGGCTCCACACATAGATTCCCTTCTCTGTCCTGGAGTGGGCCAACCCTTTCCCTTGCTCTTTATATACGTATAAAAAGCTTTGGGATTATCCTTAATCCTGTTAATCCATGGGATGTGGGCGTCGTTGGCCTGGCCAGCATTTATTGCCCATCCCTAATTGCCCTTGAGAAGGTAGTGGTGAGCTGCCTTCTTGAACCGCTGCAGTCCATGTGGGGTAGGTACACCCACAGTGCTGTTAGGAAGTGAGTTCCAGGATTTTGACCCAGCGACAGTGAAGGAACGGCGATATAGTTCCAAGTCAGGATGGTGTGTGACTTGGAAGGGAACTTGCAGGTGGTGGTGTTCCCATGCATTTGCTGCCCTTGTCCTTGTAGTTGGTAGAGGTTGCGAGTTTGGAAGGTGCTGTCTAAGGAGCCTTGGTGTTTTGCTGCAGTGCATCTTGTAGATGGTACACACTGCTGCCACTGTGCGTCGGTGGTGGAGGGAGTGAATATTGGGGATGGGGTGCCAATCAAGCAGGCTGTTTTGTCCTGGATGGTGTCGAGCTTCTTGAGTGTTGTTGGAGCTGCACCCATCCAGGCAAGTGGAGAGTATTCCATCACACTCCTGACTTGTGCCTTGTCGATGGTGGACAGGTTTTGGGGTGTCAGGAGGTGAGTTACTCGCCGCAGGATTCCTAGCCTCTGACCTGCTCTTGTAGCCACGGTATTTATATGGCTACTCCAGTTCAGTTTCTGGTCAATGGTAGCCCCTAGGATGTTGATAGTGGGGGATTCAGCGATGGTAATGCTGTTGAATGTCAAGGGGCGATGGTTAGATTCTCTCTTGTCGGAGATGGTCATTGCCTGGCACTTGTGTGGTGCGAATGTTACTTGCCACTTATCAGCCCAAGCCTGGATATTGTCCAGGTCTTGCTGCATTTCTACACGGACTGCTTCAGTACCTGAGGAGTTGCGAATGGTGAACATTGTGCAATCATCAGCCAACATCCCCACTTCTGACCTTATGATTGAAGGAAGGCCATTGATGAAGCGGCTGAAGATGGTTGGGCCTAGGACACTACCCTGAGGAACTCCTGCAGTGATGTCCTGGAGCTCAGATGATTGACCTCCAACAACCACAACCATTTTCCTTTGCGCTAGGTCAGCAGAGGGTTTTCCCCCTGATTCCCATTGACCTCAGTTTTGTTAGGGCTCCTTGATGCCATACTCGGTGAAATGCTGCCTTGATGTCAAGGGCAGTCACTCTCACCTCACCTCTTGAGTTCAGCTCTTTTGTCCATGTTTGAACCAAGGCTGTAATGAGGTCAGGAGCTGAGTGGTCCTGGCAGAACACAAACTGAGCATCACTGAGCAGGTTATTGCTAAGCAAGTGCCACTTGATGGCACTGTTGATGACACCTTCCATCACTTTACTGATGATTGGGAGTAGGCTGATGGGATGGTAATTGGCCGGGTTGGACTTGTCCTGCTTTTGTGTACAGGACATACCTGGGAAATTTTCCACATTGCAGGATAGATGCCAGTGTTGTAGCTGTACTGGAACAGCTTGGTTAGGGGCGCGGCAAGTTCTGGAGCACAGGTCTTCAGTACTATTGCCGGAATATTGTCAGGGCCCATAGCTTTTGCAGTATCCAGTGCCTTCAGTTGTTTCTTGATATCTCGTGGAGTGAATCAAATTGGCTGAAGTCTGGCATCTGTGATGCTGCGGACTTCAGGAGGAGGCCGAGATGGATCATCAACTCGGCACTTCTGGCTGAAGATTATTGCAAATGCTTCAGCCTTATCTTTTGCACTGATGTGCTGAGCTCCCCCATCATTGAGGTTGGGGATCTTTGTGGACCCACCTCCTCCAGGCAGTTGTTTAACTGTCCACCATTTACGGCTGGATGTAGCAGGACTGCAGAGCTTAGATCTGATCCGTTGGTTATGGGATCGCTTAGCTCTATCACATGCTGCTTACGCAGTCTGGCACACAGATAGTCCTGTGTTGTAGCTTCACCAGGTTGGCACCTCATTTTGAGGTATGCCTGGTGCTGCTCCTGGCATGCCCTCCTGCACTTTTCATTGAACCAGGGTTGGTCTCCTGGCTTGATGGTAATGGTAGAGTGGGGCATATGCCAGGCCATGAGATTACAGATTGTGGTTGAGTACAATTCTGCTGCTGTTGATGGCCCACAGCGCCTCATGGATGCCCAGTTTTGCATTGCTAGATCTGTTCGAAATCTATCCCATTTAGCATGGTGGTAGTGCCACACAACACGGTGGAGGGTATCCTCAATGTGAAGGCGGGACTTCGTCTCCACAAGGACTGTGCAGTGGTCACTCCTACCAATACTGTCATGGACAGATGCATCTGCGGCAGGCAGATTGGTGAGGACGAGGTCAAGTATGTTTTCCCCTCTTGTTGGTTCCCTCACCACCTGCCGCATACCCAGTCTAGCAGATAAGTCCTTTAGGACTTGGCCAGCTCAATCAGTAGTGGTGCTACCGAGCCATTCTTGGTGATGGACATTGAAGTCCCCCACCCAGAGTACATTCTGTGCCCTTGCCACCCTCAGTACATCCAAGTACTGACTCATCAGCTGAGGGAGGGCGGTAGGTGGTAATCAGCAGGAGGTTTCCTTGTCCATGTTTGATCTGATGCCATGAAACTTCATGGGGTCCAGTCAAACGACTAGGCACCACAGTACTGCCACATATGCAAATGAGCCTCATCAACAGAAACGTCACTGCCTGCAACATCTCAGGAAACTGCCAGTAATAAAGATGGCGCTGCACAATTTAACAGTTAAAAAAAATTCGACCCCAAACCCCCTCAATGGCCCTGATTGCCACCTACCACCCCCCCCACCCCCCACAGAACCCTCTTGCGATTGCCACTTCTGTTTCCCATTCCCTCCCACAACTTCACACTGCTCCATCCCGCTGCACCCAACTTCTTGCCGCTCCATCCTGCCGCTCTCTCCCGCACCCAACTGGGCGCCGTTGCCTCCGAAATGGAGCAGTAAGCAGGTAGGTACGGGAGAGAGCAGGGAAGAGAAGCAGCGAATGAGGCACCGATTGGGAAAGGAAGCAGGGAAGAGAAGCGGCAATTGAGGCTGCTTTCCAAAACCCGCGCTGGAGGTTGACGTCCCTGTGTGTGATGGCGTATTCGGGCGCATGCGCACAATAGTACTAGCAAGCTGGCAAAGTTCGGGTGCATTTTGAGCTTGCACAAGGTGAATGCATTCTGCAGTTCGAACTGCAGTAATGACAGTGGCACTTGGCTGCGTTGTCAGGAGACACTCTGTAGATATTTGGGGAGAAAGCAATGAAAGTAGGAGTATACTAACCGGTACCCTTTGAACATTGGGCCGAGATAAAAAGCTCTGGTCTCTAATAGTCTTGTACGTTGTAATCTATTCTTGAATATGCACTGAATTGCAAAAGGGATTCTGTGGAACCCAGTCTCAAATTCTCTAGTACCACTGTTAACAGTCATAACTGGGCAAGTACTGCAAAAACTGAAGCTGTGAATAGAGTAGAAACTTGACTTCAGTATTTATTAGGACTGAACTGCACTAAACATGGGTTAAACAATAATGGTGTTGAAACTAGATACATTATCTAATGGAACATAACTGTTCACCATAGTCCTTATGCATTTCAACATTTAATTAAAACAAAATAAACTGCAAAGCAAGAACAATTAAATCTGTGCTTAATACCTCAGAGCTTTCAGTCACTTCTCTGTATTCCTCACCCCTCAACACCTCCTCCCCCCATCCGCATCCCCCCCCCCCCCCCCTCCCCCCTCCCCAATCTTAGATACTTGAAGATATTTTGCTATTAAAAGGTACTACGCAATTGCAAGTTGCTCATGCCATAAAACATGGCTTCGGATAAATAAGCAATGCTATTGAGGATTGAACATTGCAATGCCGTGCAGTATATCTGTGGTCGGCTAAGTCCTTCACTGCAGCATTGCCTTAAACCTGAACCCTCACCCCCCAAGGGTTGGTATAGAGTTACAGGGTGCAGTAGATTGGGGACCAGAATTGGGAAGGAGGAACAAGATGCCAGACCACACTCTGAGCCAGAATCACTGCCTCCGACTGACACCCATTCCTCCCAAACCCCCTAACCTGGCTGCATCCTCCCACCCCACCCCCTCACGTGCTTCTCCACCTCTCAGTCTTCCTCTTTCCCCCTCAACTGGAGTCCACTTCTTCACCCCCTCTCCCCCGCCCCCCCCCACCTGGAGTCCACCTCTTCTTCTCCCGCACGCCCTCACCTGGAGTCCACCTTTCCCCCCTCACCCCCCCGCCCCCTCACCTGGAGTCCACCTCTTTCCACCCCCCTCACCTGGAGTCCACCTCTTCTTCTCCCGCCCCCCCTCACCTGCAGTCCTCCTCCTCTCCCCCTCACCTGCAGTCCTCCTCGTCCTCCTCTCCGCCTCACCTGCAGTCCTCCTCCCGCCCCCTCACCTGCAGTCCTCCTCGTCCTCCTCTCCCCTCACCTGCAGTCCTCCACGTCCTCCTCTCCCCCTCACCTGCAGTCCTCCTCGTCCTCCTCTCCCCCTCACCTGCAGTAGTCCTCCTCTCCCCCTCACCTGCAGTAGTCCTCCTCTCCCCCTCACCTGCAGTAGTCCTCCTCCTCTCCCCCCTCACCTGCAGTCCTCCTCCTCTCGCCCCTCACCTGCAGTCCTCCTCCTCTCCCCCCTCACCTGCAGTCCTCCTCCTCCTCCTCCTCCTCTCCCCCCTCACCTGCAGTCCTCCTCCTCCTCCTCTCCCCCCTCACCTGCAGTCCTCCTGCTGCTCCTCCGCTCCCCCCTCACCTGCAGTCCTCCTCCTCCTCCTCCTCCTCCTCTCCCCCCTCACCTGCAGTCCTCCTCCTCCTCCTCCTCTCCCCCCTCACCTGCAGTCCTCCTCCTCCTCTCCCCCCTCACCTGCAGTCCTCCTCCTCCTCTCCCCCCTCACCTGCAGTCATCTTCCTCCTCCTCCTCCTCCTCCTCTCCCCCCTCACCTGCAGTCCTCCTCCTCCTCTCCCCCCTCACCTGCAGTCCTCCTCCTCCTCTCCCCCCTCACCTGCAGTCCTCCTCCTCCTCTCCCCCCTCACCTGCACTCCTCCTCCTCCTCCTCCTCTCCCCCCTCACCTGCACTCCTCCTCCTCCTCCTCCTCTCCCCCCTCACCTGCACTCCTCCTCCTCCTCCTCTCCCCCCTCACCTGCACTCCTCCTCCTCCTCCTCTCCCCCCTCACCTGCACTCCTCCTCCTCTCCCCCCTCACCTGCACTCCTCCTCCTCTCCCCCCTCACCTGCACTCCTCCTCCTCTCCCCCCTCACCTGCACTCCTCCTCCTCTCCCCCCTCACCTGCACTCCTCCTCCTCCTCCTCCTCTTCTCCCCCCTCACCTGCACTCCTCCTCCTCCTCCTCCTCCTCCTCCTCCTCTTCTCCCCCCTCACCTGCACTCCTCCTCCTCCTCCTCTTCTCCCCCCTCACCTGCACTCCTCCTCCTCCTCCTCTTCTCCCCCCTCACCTGCACTCCTCCTCCTCCTCCTCTTCTCCCCCCTCCTCCTCCTCTTCTCCCCCCTCACCTGCACTCCTCCTCCTCCTCCTCTTCTCCCCCCTCACCTGCACTCCTCCTCCTCCTCCTCTTCTCCCCCCTCACCTGCACTCCTCCTCCTCCTCCTCTTCTCCCCCCTCACCTGCACTCCTCCTCCTCCTCCTCTTCTCCCCCCTCACCTGCACTCCTCCTCCTCCTCCTCTTCTCCCCCCTCACCTGCACTCCTCCTCCTCCTCTTCTCCCCCCTCACCTGCACTCCTCCTCCTCCTCCTCTTCTCCCCCCTCACCTGCACTCCTCCTCCTCCTCCTCTTCTCCCCCCTCACCTGCACTCCTCCTCCTCCTCCTCTTCTCCCCCCTCACCTGCACTCCTCCTCCTCTTCTCCCCCCTCACCTGCACTCCTCCTCCTCCTCCTCTTCTCCCCCCTCACCTGCACTCCTCCTCCTCCTCTTCTCCCCCCTCACCTGCACTCCTCCTCCTCCTCTTCTCCCCCCTCACCTGCACTCCTCCTCCTCCTCCTCTTCTCCCCCCTCACCTGCACTCCTCCTCCTCCTCCTCTTCTCCCCCCTCACCTGCACTCCTCCTCCTCCTCCTCTTCTCCCCCCTCACCTGCACTCCTCCTCCTCCTCCTCTTCTCCCCCCTCACCTGCACTCCTCCTCCTCCTCCTCTTCTCCCCCCTCACCTGCACTCCTCCTCCTCCTCCTCTTCGCCCCCCTCACCTGCACCTCCTCCTCCTCTTCTCCCCCCTCACCTGCACTCCTCCTCCTCCTCCTCTTCTCCCCCCTCACCTGCACTCCTCCTCCTCCTCCTCCTCCTCTTCTCCCCCCTCACCTGCACTCCTCCTCCTCCTCCTCTTCTCCCCCCTCACCTGCACTCCTCCTCCTCCTCCTCTTCTCCCCCCTCACCTGCACTCCTCCTCCTCTTCTCCCCCCTCACCTGCACTCCTCCTCCTCTTCTTCCCCCTCACCTGCACTCCTCCTCCTCTTCTCCCCCCTCACCTGCACTCCTCCTCCTCCTCTTCTCCCCCCTCACCTGCACTCCTCCTCCTCCTCCTCTTCTCCCCCCTCACCTGCACTCCTCCTCCTCTTCTCCCCCCTCACCTGCACTCCTCCTCCTCTTCTTCCCCCTCACCTGCACTCCTCCTCCTCTTCTCCCCCCTCACCTGCACTCCTCCTCCTCTTCTCCCCCCTCACCTGCACTCCTCCTCCTCTCCCCCCTCATCTGCACTCCTCCACCTCCTCCTCTCCCCCTCACCTGCACTCCTCCACCTCCTCCTCTCCCCCCTCACCTGCAGTCCTCCTCCTCCACTTCTCCCCCTCACCTACACTCCTCCTCTTCTCCCCCCTCACCTACACTCCTCCTCCTCTTCTCCCCCTCCCTCACCTGCAGTCCTCCTCACCTGAGCTCATCTTCGCCCAGCCGTCTTCTCATCACTCTCGATGGCTCGCGCACTACGTGTTACGTCATCACGCAGTCACGCCCAATCCTGGCTTTTGCATGACACACGGATCCTGTCCGCACAAACTGCGCATGTGCCACAGCTGCAAAGGCGTCTGGGATTTGGAGTCTTGTTGACTCAATGAGACAAAAAATGCCACGTTTTCATCATGGGAGGCTGTATTGCAACACTACTTCTTAGCCCATCATCAGATGTAATTGCAAATAAACTGGTCTTACTCACACAAAACAGGTAACCCGCATAACGAAAGCACTAGTACTCACTGACCACCTCCAGGCGCGTATCCATTGTCTCTCGAGATAAGGAGGCCCAAAGAAGAAGTACCTATACTAAAAGCAAAATACTGCGGATGCTGGAAATCTGAAATAAAAACAAGAAATGCTGGAACCACTCAGCAGGTCTGGCAGCATCTGTGGAAAGAGAAGCAGAGTTAACGTTTCGGGTCAGTGACCCTTCCTCGGAACTCGAAGTGGGTCAGTGGGTTGTAGGGCTGGAGGAGATTACAGAGATAGGGAGGTCTGAGGCCATGGAGGGATTTGAAAACAAGGATAAGAATTTTAAATTGAGGTATTGTTAACTGGCAGCCAGTCTAGGTCAGCAAGCACAGGGTGCTGCATGAATGGGACTTGATGTCAGACAAGCAGTCTGATAATTTAGAGACAGTGAAGAGGTCAAGAGATGGTGGTGAGGTAGAGCTGGGTGTCATAGTGTACTGATGTGTTTTTGGATGATGTCGCCAAGGGGCAACGTGTAGATGAGAAATGGTAGGGGACCAAGAAAAAATCAAGGTCACACAATCAGCAGTGAAATAAAAGATCAGATAATTTATCTTAGTAATGTTTGAGGGATAAGTGTTTTAGCAATGTTGGGTGAGGGAAGAATATTGACCAGTACACTAATGTAGTGGACAGGGGAATGTCGATGGATATTATTTATATGGGTTTCCAGAAGGCATTTGATAAAGTCCCTCATAAGAGACTGTTAGCTAAAGTTGAAGCACATGGAATTGAAGGCAAGTTATTGACCTGGTTAGCAAATTTGCTGAGGGCCAGAAGACAGGGAGTAGGAATAATGGGCAGGATGTGACTAGTGGTGTCCCGCAATGATCTGTGCTGGGGCCGCAACTATTCACCATTTTTATTAACACTGAAAATGATGAGATACAAAGCCACATACCTAATTTTCTGATGGCACAAAGATAGTCAGCATTGTAAGCATTGTAGATGGAAGCATAAAGTTACAGAGATATTGATAAATTAAATGAATGGGCTAAACTATGGCAAGTGGATTTCAATGTAGCAAATGTGAGGCCATTTACTTTAGACCTAACAGGGATAAAATTCTCTAAATGGTGAAAAGATGAAAACAGCGGAGGTCCAAAGAGACGTGGGATCCAGGTACATGGATCAATGAAATGCTATAAACAGATACAGAAAATAATCAAAAAGGCTATTGGAAAGGCCTTTATATCCAGAAGACTAGAATAGCAGGGGATAGAAGTCATGCTACAGTTGTACAAAGCCCTGTTTAGACCACACCTGAAGTTCTACGATCAGTTCTGAGCACCACACCTTAGGAAGGATACATCGGCCTTGGAGGAAATGCAGTGTAGGTTTACCACAACAATACCTGGACACCAAGGGCTAAATTACGAGGAGCAATTACACAAACTAGGGCTGTATTGCCTGGGGTTTAGAAGGTTAAGGGGTTATTTGATTGAGGTTTTCAAGATATTAAGGGGAACTGATAGGGTAGATTGAGAGCAAACATTTCTGCCTGGTTGAGGAGTCCAGGACTAGTGCACACAGTCAATAAATTAGAGTCAGATCTGTCAAATTAGGACACACTTCAAAACACAAAGGGTGGTCGAAGTTTGGAATTCTCTTCTGTAAAATGCAATTGATGCTGGATCAATTGTGAATTTGAAATCTGAGATTAATAGATTTTTGTTATCCGGGGTATTAAGGGATATGGAGCAAAGGCCCATATGGAGTTAGGTGGAAGATCAGCCATGATCTTATTGAATAGTGGAACAGGTTTGAGGGGTAAATGGCCTCCTTCTGTTCCTATGTTACTAGCACTTCTCAGTCCTACTTCATATGGTGCTATGAGGTCTTTTGCATACAGCTGCAAGGGCAGACAGGGCTTTGATTTCATATCTCATCTGGAAGGTGTCACCTACAAAAATGCAACACTCCTTCAGTAATGCACTGAAGGCCAGATTATGTGCTTAAATCTCAGAAGTGAGGTTTGAACATGTGAAATTCTGATACAGCAGCAAGAATACCACACGGAGCCAACACTCATGATTCAGAACCACGCAAAAGATGGGAATATTCAGAAATTCAGCTGGGTTAGATGGTCTGTTAGCCAGATCTGCATCCAAGGGAAGTATACTTTATACCAACTTACAAAACTAACAAAAGGTGACCAGTAGTTTCAAATAAGATGTTATGGAGGTGGAAATAGGTGGTCTTTGTGATTGTACGGATATGCGGTTGGAAGCTCATCTCGGGGTCAAATATGACACCAAGGCTACGAACAGTCTGGTTCAGCTTCAAACTGTTGCCTGGGAGAGAGGAATGGAGTCAGTAGCTGGGGAACGGAGTTTGGAGTGGGGACTGTAAACAATGGCTTCCTAATATTTGATTGGAGAAAATTTTTACTGGAAGTCGGACAAGCAATCTGAAAATATAGAGATGCTGGAAGGGTTGAGAGAGTAAGTGGTGAGGTGGAGCTGGGTGTCATCAGCGTTTATGTGAAAACTAACACTGTGCTTTCAGATGATGTTGCCAAGGGGCAGCATGTAGCTGAGAAATAGGAGGGAGCCAATGATAGATCATTGAAGGACACCAGAGATAACAATATAGGAGCATGAAGAGAAGCCACTGGAAGTAATTCTCTGGCCATGATTAGAAAGATATGAATGAGAGGTGATAGCAGTCCCACCCAGCTGGACAACAGTGGAGGAGGATGGTGTGGTCAACCGTGTCAAAGGCTGCAGACAGTCAAGAAGGACGAGGAGGAACAGTTTACCTTTGTCACAGTCACATAGGATGTTATTTGTGACTTTGATAAGTGCCGTTTTCGGGACTGTGACAGGGGCGGAAACCTGATGGAGCTATTCAAACATGGAGTTCTAGAAAAGATGGACATGGATTTGGGACACGATAGCACTTTCAAGAACTTTAGTGAGGAAAGGGAGTTTGGAGATGGGGCAGCAGTTGGTAAGGACAGTGGGGTCAAGGGTTTTTTGACTGGCTTCTCAACCAGACAAAATAGTATTTCCCTGTTTACCCAATCAAAACTGTTAACTATTTTGAAAACTTGTGTCATATTTCCTCTTAGCTCTCTTTGCCTGCAATAGAAATAGTCCTAGCAACTCACATTGCTCTGTATAACTATTATTACACCCCTGACATCATCCTTTTAAACCTACACAAGATGCTCTCTATAGTTTCATCTGAAATATCCAGTATTAGTGGAAGCTAGACTTTTCAATTTAAATTGTCCAGTTCTCACTCGATGTGAATGTGCCTATTTTAAGTTTCAGAATAAATACTATTTAAACAAAGGTTGCATGAGCCGCAATTTTGTATAATTTGCTATTAAGAGAGACATTGTCCTTTGCTCAGAGTTTCCCCTCCACATCTCAAACTTTAAATGCAGGGAACTTGTGGAATTAATTGTCTCCAAAATTAAGACCACCTACAAAGCCTCCTTTGACTGCCCGAGCTGCAACAGCCAACCTCTGGTACTGTCGCCCATCTCCCACCCAACTGAGTTCTCACCATTCTGTCATCTACCATTCTCCCCCATCTACCTCATCCGTGAATCCAGCCATTTCCACTTACTGCCTCAACAGTGGGAAGAATTTGCATTTATCTAGGATCTAGGCAACCTCAGGACGTCCCAAAGCAATTTACAACCAATTAAATACTCTTCTCCTTAGAGAAGAGAAGGTTGAGAGGAGATTTGATGAAGGTGTTCAAAATCATGAGTGGTTTAGACGGAGTAGATGGATATAAACTATTCCCATTGGCGGAAGGGTCTAGAACCAAAGGACATCAATATAAGGTGAATGGCAAAAGAAGCAACGGCGACATGAGGAAAAACTTTTTTATGTGGCAAATGGTTGGGATCTGGAATGCACTGCCTGAGAGTGTGGTGGAGACTGATTCAATTGTGGCTATCAAAAGGGAATTGGATAAGCAACTGAAGAGAAAAAAAATGCAGGGCTGCAGAGAAAGGGTGAGTGGGACTAGCTAAGTTGTTCTTGCAGGGGGCTGGCATGGACAGGACAGGCCGAAAGGCCTCCTTCTGTGCTGTAACCATTCTATGATTCTAAGAAGTGTAGTCACTGTGGTTATGCAGGGAAACTAGTAGGCTATTTCCCTAAATGGGGTGAATTTGCAGTCCACATCAGCCAGGTACGTCATTTGTGATTGGTTTGGTTTGAAGAATGAACTATGCAAATGTCACGCTCTGCTGCCAAAATAACTGACGCCAGAGGAAAAAAGATGAACTGGCTCAGCAAAACTCCACATGGCCCTTGTGCACCCTCTGGTGGCTGAACATGATTCTTGCGTGCTCTCTGTTTACTGGAATTCTGAGGAATCATTGAAATTACACTCCAGACAAAACCATTGAGTCCATACTCGTCCCAGAATTTCAAATCAACTGAGCTTTCCAACTGGAGCCATCTATTCTAATACAATTTTCCTACTCTTTGCTGATTTTTAGATTTTTTTAAAAATGTAAACGATTTCATTTTAAATTATGTTACAATAGACTTTGCCTCAATTGTTACCCTCAAATAAAACTCTGACAAAATGAATTGGGATTGGTTTTGTTTAGATATTAAAGCTACAATTACAAAGGTTTTGAGCAATCAACGACAACAATTTGCTTTTATTGTGTGCACTTAATATAGAAAAAAGTTCCAAGGCACTTCATAGAACATTATCAAAACTAAATTTGACACTGAGCCACATGGCAGATATTAGGACAGATGACCAAAAACTTGGTTGGAGAGGTAGGTTTTCAGGTGCATCTTACAGGAGGAGAGAGAGGTACAGAGTCGCTGCAGTATATCCGCAAGGCTGACAGTTTTGTGGATAGCAAGTTTACAGATGTGGTCACATAGCAGTTTAAGGGTACGCAGGCAGACAGGGAATGGGTGACTGCCAGGCAGTCAAGGAAGACCAGGCAAGTAGTGCAGGAGTCCCCAGAGTGCATCTTGCTCTCTAACCTGTATTTCATTCTGAGTACTGGTGAGAGTGATGGTTTCTCTGCGGTGTGCAGCTAAAGCCTAGTCTATGGCACTACGACTGGCTCAGCTGCACGAGGCAGGACAGGAGGAAGATTGGAAAAGCAATAATGATAGGGGATTCAATAGTTAGGGAACAGACAGACGTTTCTGTGGCCGCAGATGTGAATCCAGTATGGTATGTTGCCTCCCTGGTGCCGAGGTGTCACTGAGCGGCTGCAGAATACTCTGAGGGGGAAGGGTGAACAGCCAGTGGTCGTGGTCCATATCGGTACCAACGACATAGGTGGGAATAGGGATGTGGTCCTGCAGGCAGAATTTAGGGAGCTAGAAAAGAAACTAGCAAGCAGGATCTCAAAGGTAGTAATCTCGGGATTACTCTCAGCACAACACACAAGTGAGTATAGAAATAGGAGGATACAGCAGATGAATAAGTGGCTGGCGAGATGGTGCAGACGGGAGGGCTTTAAATACCTGGGACACTGGGACCCGTTCTGGGGAAGATGGGACCTGTACAGGCCAGATTGGTTGCACTTGAACAGAGCTGGGACCAATGCCCTTGCAGGGTGCTTTCCCAGTGTTACTGGGGAGGGTTTAAACTAACTTGGCAGGGACATGGGAACCAGGAGATAATATTAGAGAGGAAAACCAAGGTGCACAGAGAATTGCGAGAGACAGATAGTATTAGAGTAGAAAATAGTACGGTATTATGGGTGGGGTCAGTGTAAAAGGGTAGAAATTGCAGAGGCACTGGCCATAATCTTCCAATCCTCCTTAGATAGAGGGGTGGTGCCAGAGGGCTGGAGAATTGCAAATGTTATATCCTTGTTCGAAAAAGGGTGTAAGGATAAGCCCAGCAACTACAGCATAATCAGTTTAACCTCAGTGGTGCGAAAGCTTTTAGAAAGGATAACTCAGGACAAAATTAACTTGGTCACTTGGACAAATGTGGATTAATTAAGGAAAGTCAGTATGAATTTGTTAAGGGCAAACCTGCTTGAGTTTTTTAATGAGGTAACAGAGAGGGTTGATGAGGATAATGCAGTTGATGTGGTGTATATGGACTTCCAAAAGGCACTTAATAAAGTACCACACAACAGACTTGTCAGCAAAGTTGGAGCCCATGGAATAAAAGGGACAGTAGGAGCATGAATATAAAATTGGCTGGGTGACAGGAAACAGAGTGGAGTGGTGAATGGCTGTTTTTGCACTGGAGGAAGGTATATAGTGGGGTTTCCCAGGGTTCAGTGTTAGGACCCCTGATTTTCTTGATATATATTAATGACCTAGACTTGGGTGTACAGGGCACAATTTCAAGATTTGTGGATGACACAAAACTTGAAAGTATTGTGAACTGTGAGGAGATTAGTGATAGACTTCAAAAGGTCATAGACAGGCAGCTGGAATGGACGGAAAGTGGCAGATAAAATTTAATGCAGAGAAGTGTAAAGTGATTCATTTTGGTAGGAAGAATGAGGAAAGGCAGGAGCAGAGGGACCTGGGGATGTACGTGCACAAATCATTGAAGGTGGCAGGGGTGATTGAGAAAGCAGTTAGTAAAGCATAAACGATCCTGGGCTTTATAAATAGGGGCATAGAGTACAAAAGCAAGAAAGCTATGATAAACCTGTATAAAACACTGGTTCGGCCTCAACTGGAGTATTGTGTCCAGTTCTGGGCACCACACTTTAAGAACTATGTTAAGGCATTAGAGAGGATGCAGAAGATTCACAGGAATGGTTCCAGGTATGAAGGACTTTAGTTACATGGCTAGGTTGGAGAAGCTGGGACTGTTCTCCTTGACAGAGAGAAGGTTGAGAGGAGATTTGATAGAGGTGTTCAAAATCATGAGGGTTCTGGACAGAGGTGATAGGGAAAACTCTATTCCCATTGGTGGAAGGATCCAGAACCAGAGGACACCGATTTAAGGTGATTGGCAAAGGAAGCAGCAGCGATATGAGGAAAAACATTTTTTATGGAGTGAGTAGTGAGGATCTGGAATGCACTGCCTGAGAGTGAAGTGGTGGCAAATTCAATTGTGGTTTTCAAAAGAGGATTGGATAATTATCTGAAGAGAAATAATTTACAGGTGTACTGGGAAAAGGCGGAGAAGTGGAACCAGGTGAGTTTCTCTTGCAGAGAGCTAGCATGGACATGACAGGCCGAACAGCCTCCTTCCATGCTGTAACCATTCTATAATTCTATGGTTTTTTACACAGCAGGCTTAACCATCCACTATTTTTACAGAACACTGGAGAGCAAAGATAAACACTGGTGTCTTTTCTCCACTACCAACCATCTCCTTGAACCCTTCTCCCCTGCTCTGTCCACCCTCTCATAACAACAAGTGTGAGGAGCTCATGAACCTCTTTATCACCGAGATAGAAACCATCCTTTCAGCTGCTTTCACTGCTTTCCCCCCTTCCCCACCAAGTCAAACCTCCCCCTGGGCAGCCCCTTATCCTAGGCCTGAAAGCAACCTCTCCCTCTTTTCTCTCCCTTCCCCAAACACATCTCATTCATGAGACCCACCTCCTGCTCTATCAAAGCCAGCCTAACTAAACTGATGATCACCCAATGTCCCTTCCTGGCCCCCATGCGAGCCGATATTGTAAATGGTTCCCTCTCCTCAGATACTGTCTCTCTCACTTTCAAAGCCATCGCCGTCCACACCCTCCTCAAAACAGGGCTGGCTTTAGGGAAAATGGTTCCCTGAGTGAACTTGTATTTTGGGACCATTTCTTTGAGTTTAGATATGTAGTGATATTAGTGAAAAGAAACCCTACTTTTAAATGTTTAAAACCCTCTTGTCTTTGTTCAAATACAAAGTCAACCTACCAATAAGTTTGCATTTATTAGGCAAATTTCACCTATGACTAACAGTGAACAGTGAACACTCCCAACGACTACATATTAAATGCTTTTTAAAAACTCTCTTCTCTGAACAAGGCTCAGTAAAACTCTTGAGGATTAAACACGAAGGTTCTTTTGTTTAATATACTGATTGATTGGTTTATTCAGAAGCCTGCTTGAACTCACCTGGTGCCCGCCACCAGCCTCAGTAATGGTGGCTCTACCTGGTGATCTTGGTGCCGGTCTCAGTGTTCCTTCATGTGCTCCCCTAGGTGAGACAGCCGTCCACTCTGTGCTGCATCGGGTGGCTTCACTCTGCTCCCACCTCCCAACAAACACCAAGCCTGCCTTTGGCCACCACTCATTCACTTACTCATCTGATCCCAATTCCCGATGGGAGCGCTGATTGTTCCTGATGATGGTACAAGGACTAGGGGACACAGATTTTAGGCTTTGGCAAGAGATGCAGGGGGGATGTGAGGAAGACTTGTTTTACACAGCGAGTGGTAATGACCTGGAACTCGTTCCCTATGAGGGTGATGGAGGCAGAGACAATCAATTATTTCAAAAGGAAATCGGATGGGCACTTGAGGGAAATAAACTTGCAGGGCCATGGGGATAGAGCGGGCGAATGAGACTGACTGGATTGCTCTACAGTGAGCTGGCATGAACTCGATGTGCGAATGGCCTCCTTCTATGCCATAATTACCCTATGTTCCACTCGTGGTTGTCAATTAAACAAGATGGCAGCCCAATGTTAGCACTCCCTATTTGGGGGGCGGGGAACCGAGGAAGGTTCTGATTACAGAGCAATTCACTGCTCCAACTGTTGCTTATGATCTGTGTACAAACAAAAGTAATTACTGAATCAACCTTTTGTAACCATTGTTTCAGGGTTTCCTGCCATGTCACCTTTCCCACCCCCCCCTGCCCCCACCCCCAACCACAGTACCCTGGGTAGTTGCCTCAAAGTCCCAGCCTCAATGTTTTTCTTCTTCCAAACTAGTGTCTCACCTCAACCACCCTTTCCTCTCCAAAATATATGAATGTGTTGCTTCCCAGATCCATGCTCGTCCATCCCGCAACTCCCTGCTTGAATCACTCCAGTCGTGTTTCCCCCTCCATAGCACCCAAATGGCTCCAAAATCAAGAAATACATTCTTTGTGACTGTGGCCGTGATGCATTCTCCCTCCTTGTCCGGACACAGTTGTCCATGTCATGTTGCTCCACCACCTCTCCTCTGTTCTTCAACTCAGTGGGACTGTCTTTGCTGGGTTCCAGTCCAGTAATGGCTTCTCTTCTTGCCCACACACTGGGCTGGATCTAGTTCACGTCCCGACGGCAGGTTTTGTGGCGGGGGTGTCCGGAGAATTGGAACGGTAGCAGCCATCATGGAACCTAACGCTAGGATTCCCAGTTCCGATTTTCCCGGGGGTGGCAACGCTCTGTGGTGGCACCTCCACTGTTCTGTGACGAGACTCTACTTTAAATATGGAAAGTACCTCTCTGCATTGATTTGAATGCAATTTGCCACGATCCTACCAGCTGTTCCCTATCATGAACATGACGTGCGGCACTCACCTGCCTTCACTTCCCCGTCCTTGAAAAGTTGGCGCCACCGAGGGGAGAGTCCTTGGTGCAGCAAAGGTTAGGTAAGTAATGTCTTGCTATCCTTCGGATTTGTTGCGAACTCAGACACTTCCACTAAAGTTGAATTGCCAGTAGTGAGGGGAGTTTGGAACTCTGCATCTGTGTATTGATGGGAGTTGGGGGGGGGGGAGGAAGAGCGTGGGGGAAAGGGATCAACTCTGCATTCGTTTCTCAATAAAGGGGGACAGGGGCCATTCTGCATTCATGCACCATTGGTGGTGGGTGGAAAGGGGGCAACTCTGCAAGTGGATACACTGTTTGGGGGCGGAGGGACACAACTGGGAAACTGTATAGGTTGCTGTTGTCGATGGTCCTGTGCAGGCAACTCAAGTGATATAATGATGATCAGGCTGGCTCAGACATATTTAAATGTTGTGTGAAAGGTTGTGTGGGCAATGTCAAGCCATACCATACAGCTCATGTTGAAACAGTGCTGAAGCAGAAATTAACACAAATCTCTGTTCAAATAGATGGTAATTGACCTTTTAAAGGAGCCCAAAATTACCAGGAGCATTGAGATGGATATGATCCACCCTGTCTTCCTCGATCCCCTTGCTGTGATGAGGCATCTCTGCCAGAGGCAGGCCCAAGAGGCAGGTGTAGCCCAGGGGGAAGTTCCCAGAAGTGAGCAGCCACCAAGGCACAGAGTAGCCCAGAGATGTCAGCAAGTCTATAGGACTCAGACGACATACCTCCAGATGTCTAAGTGCCAGTGCCAGAGACGACTGCGGATGACCAGAAAGGCCTTCACACAGCTCTGCGCACTGCTGAATACTGACCTGCAACCAATGGGCTTTGATGGTCACCTTATTCCTGTGGTCCTCAGTGACAGTGGCCCTACACTGCTATGCCTCTGGATCATTCCAGGGATCCACCAGCGACCTGGGTGGGGGTCTCTCAATCCGCAGTGTACCACTGCATCAAGGAGGTTACTGATGCTTTGTACAGGAGGGCTGAAGACTATGTCCGCTTTAGGATTGACCATGAGAGTCAGGCCAAGAGGGCCATTGGATTTGGGGCCATTGCAGGATTCCCACAGATGCAAGATGTCATCAATTGCATCAAAGCTCCAATGGAACAACCAGCTGCATAGATAAACAGAGAGGGCTTTCATTCAATCAATGTGCAGCTAGTGTGCGACCACAGAAAGTGCTTCCTGCAAGTGTGTGCCCGCTTCCCAGGCAGTTGCCATGACTTGTTCATCCTGCGCTAGTCCCAGGTGCCACTGCTTTTCACTCCCCCTGCTCACCTTCAGGGGACGATTCTTGGGGATAAGGGCCCTGATGACATGGCTTCTGATGCCAGTGAGGAACCCAGCAATGATGCTCAAGAGTGTTACAACGTCGGACACGGCTCTACCCGAGCGACCACCGAGCAGGCCATTGGTATGCTGAAGATGCAGTTCCGCTGCCTCGATAGATCTGGTTGAACCCTGCAGTACGCACCAGACAGGGCTGGGTGCATCGTTGTAATCTGCTGCGTTCTGCACAACATCACAGTACAGATGAGGGAGACCTTGCAAGATGCAAAGGTACGGGAGCAGGACACATCCTCCAACAATGAGGACACAGAGGGCAGTGATGGAAGGCCTGCATGGCAAGCGGTGAGCAAGGGAGGCAAGGCTGGTAATTAGATAATGATGCGGTCCTGCTAGTGGATCTTGAGGATGCTGCGGAGGCAGCGCTGATAGAAGTGCTCTAGAAGGCATACATGATGGTGGTATAGGACCCATGACTCGGCACCATACAGAAGGATGGTGAGGACTACGGTTTTGTACACTTTGAGTTTGGTCTGTGTTCTGAAACTGTGGTTGCTCCACACTCGTTTGTAGGGTCTGCCGAATATACTGTTTGCTCTTGAGAGCCTATTGACCACTTCCTTGTCTATAGCGGCATCAAACGAGATGACGCTCCCCAGATAAGTAAATTGCTTGACAGCATTCAGCTCAGTTCCCTCGACCACAATGCTTCAGTTTTCTTTAAACTGATATTGCAATACAACATTATTACCACAAGGTGGTATGTTACTCTCAAGCACAAGAGGCCACAAAGATCACCATGTCCAGATTTAGTTCATCTCTCTCTCTCTGGAAAGCTATGATTCCCTGTCACAGCATTGAACTGTCTCTCGAGTTTTAATCCTCACTATCTTACTCAAGGGATCTTTGATCATTCATTGTGTGGAGAAATGTTTCCTGACTCCATAGAATGTTCCAGCATAGTAAAGGCCGTTACGAAAGAAAGACTTGCATTTATATAGCACCGTTCTTGACCAAAGGACTTCCCAAAATGCTTCACAGTCAATAAAGTAATTTTTTGAAGAGTAGTCACTGTGGAATTTAGGAAACACGCCAGTTGATTTGTGCACAGCAAGCTCCCACTAACAGCAATGTGATAATGACTCCATTGAAGTTCAGAAGAATGAGAGGTGATCTTATTGAAATGTATAAGATCCTGAGGGGGCTTCATAGGGTGGGTGCTGAGACGATGTTTCTCGTTATGGGGGAGTCTAGAGCTAGGGGACACAATTTCAAAATTAGGGATCTCTCATTTAAAACTGAGATGAGGAGAAATTTTGTTCTCTCAGAGGGTTGTTAGTCTGTGGAATTCTCTTCCCCAGAAAGGAGCGGAGGCTGGGTCATTGAATATATCCAAGGTTGAGTTAGATAGACGACAAGTGAGTCAACGGTTTTGGGGAGCAAGCAAGAATGTGGAGTTGAGGCCACAACCAGATCAGCCATGATCTCATCGAATGGTGGAGCAGGCTTGAGGGGCCGAATGGCCTACACCTGCTCCTGTTTCTTGTGTTCTTGTGTTATGACCAGATAATCTGTCTTTATGTTGTTGATTGAGGGATAAATATTGGCCAGGACACCAGGGGAGAACTCCCCTGCTCTTCTTCGAAATAGAACCATTGGATCTTTTATGTCCATCTGAGGGAATAATGTTACCATCTCCTGCCCTCTCTCCATATCGTTTAGTTTAGTTTAGTTTAGTTTAGAGATACAGCACTGAAACAGGGCCTTCGTCCCACCGAGTCTGTGCCGACCATCAACCACCCATTTATACTAATCCTACACTAATTCCATATTCCTACCACATCCCCACCTGTCCCTATATTTCCCTACCACCTACCTATACTAGGGGCAATTTATAATGGCCAATTTACCTACCAACCTGCAAGTCTTTTGGCTTGTGGGAGGAAACCGGAGCACCCGGAGGAAACCCACGCGGACGCAGGGAGAACTTGCAAACTCCACACAGGCAGTACCTAGAATTGAACCTGGGTCGCTGGAGCTGTGAGGCTGCGGTGCTAACCACTGCGGTGCTAACCACTAACTATCCTTTAATATTCACCGCCTTCAAATATCTGATATTAAATATACTTATAAAAGCATTTATGGGCTCATTTCTGACACAGAACTCCACATCCTAACCACCCAATCTAAAGGAATTTTTAAGAACCTCCCATTTCATTCATTTTGTGATTATTTTAAATTTGTGCTGCCTGGTGACCAATGGAAACCACCTGTCACTATTTACCTTATCATAACCTGTACCTTTATCAGGTCACACCCTCAAACCCCCCTCCGCCCAACCTTCTCAGTTTCAGTTCACCTAAATTCCTATAATGGGATACCCAAAACAGTACAATATACTCCAACAGTGACCCAACTAAGGCATTGTACAAGTTCACTAATATCTCCTTGGTTTTGTATTCCATGCCTCTCAGTCCAAAGCCAATGATTCTGTTTGCCTTTTTCACTGGTGAATTTATTTTCACTGTAATCGTCTATGTTTCTGTTAAACAAAGTTTGTCTGTTGCTGTACTCCATTTCAAATCTGATCAGCAGCCGTGAATTTGCCCTTTATCAGTTTGCACCTATGTCTCCTTCTGTAGGGTTAGCCTTTCCCACTCCACTTAGTATTTATATGTCTATTTGTCTGTTGAAGACATGTTATACACATCTGAATTAGCTTTGCGGAAAACACATTGAAATGAAAAATAGCCCATTCTATGCTAATAACCTACATCTCCAGGAATGGAGTGAACAAAGGCTTTTATAGACAGACTGACTCCAAAGCCAAGGCCAAAATAATAGGTGTGAAGTAACACCGATTTATCAGAATGGATCACATTCAGACGCCATCAGGTAACAATGGTTCCCATATCCTGGAACATTGTACGAATCACCCCAGGGGAGAAAGCCTTTAATCACTTGATCGACACCTGAACCTGACAAGTTTCTACCTTTAAAGGGATCTCTCTGGAGAGAGAGAGGGGGGGAGAACAGCCAGAGAAGGTCTCTTCTAGCCAGAACAGCTGTGAGACAGTTCCAGCTAAGCAGCAGCCCTGCTGATAACACCTTTTAACTACTGCAGCAGTGAAATTGCAAGGTGACTTTGGAACTCCCCACCTGCAAAAGTGAACCAGGATTTCCACCATCAAAGCTTAACTACAAGGAGCCAGCAACCCTTCATCCTTTTCAAGACAAAGAACTGGCCATTATTAATGTGTGAGTCTGAGTAGTCAATCTTGCTAGGCTATTCCACTGTGTAAGTCATTACAACTGAGATCAATTTTGTCCTCACCCAACATTCACACTCGTGCAAGAACCATCAGAGAGTGATGCCTGCACCATTGAAAGATTTCCTCCCGAAAAGCTGCAAAAGGTTTTTCTACAACAATTAACTCTTGTACCACAATTGGCCCCCAACTGCATGCTACCACACCACTCTGTATCTTTTCTTGCATGAGTGGGTGAGGTCGCGAGCATTTTTCGGTTATTGTGTAAAATAAATATTTATCTTTCTTTCTTAACCCTCAAGGAAATCGTTTGTCTATTTATTTGAAGCTTAAAATACTCAGGGACTAAAATTTTGAGTCCTGTACGAAGGATAAATATTGACCATGACACCAGGGATAACTCCCCTCTTCTTCTTGAAGTAGTATCATGGAATCTTTTATGTCCACCTGAGGGGGCAGATGGAGCCTCCGTTTAACATCTCATCCAAAAGATGGGACCTGTGACAGTGCAGCACTCACTCAGTACTGCACAGGTGTGTCAGCCTAGATTAACAATGAAACAAAAAGACAAAGAGATAAATGGACAGAAAGATAAACGGAGAGAGACAAACCAACCAGATAGTCAGATGGGCAGAACTTTCCCAATGTCTTGTGTTCCACAAAATTGTCTGAGTCCAGGCTTTAATTCTGTTCATGTAAAGGGTCACCAGGAAGATTCTTACAGATTGTGTATCCATCACTTGGGCAGCTTCCATGACTTAGCTTTCTGCGCCAGATAGATTCCAGGCAGGAGAATCTTAGGAAGAGAATTGTCTGATCAATGGATACTGGGTGTGCCAGCTGAATAGACTGGCGATTGTTCAGTGAGTCTGGATACTGCCTCATCTGTGCTTAGTTTGCTAATCTCAAACAGGGTACTAGAAGGAAAATTAATATTGGCCTCTGCATCTCTAGGTTAGGAAGGGGGATGGGGGGAAAATCATCCAGGGTTCTCACTCCCAATCCCTCTCTGATCGTTCATGCACGAGTGTGAACGTTGGGTGAGGACAAGATTGAGCTCAGTTGTAATGACTTACACGGTGGAATAGCCTAGCAAGATTGACCACTCAGACTCACACATTAATAATGGCCAGTTAGGTGAGGTACTGACCCTAGCTGTATCCATAAACTAGAGATAAGATTATGATGGAGACAGTGGTCAGAAGGCAGAGATGGGAGAGGGACCTTGTGAAATGAATGAGTGAAATATTTTTGCTGATGCTTTCCTCGATGAGCTGTCAGCTCTGCAGAAGTTACTAAATATTTACTTAATTACTGACAGCTTGTTCATCACTCTCATCACTGGGGTATAAATTGCTGCTAAGCGACCAGGCTTTAAGACCCAGAGGAGTCCAGCATCAGGGGCAGGAGCTGGTGTGCCATCTGGAGTTTGTTTCAGTCAGACTCACTCGGAGAGCAGCTGGAGAGTTCCACTAGTGGATCTGGTAAGAAAGATCAATATATGCTGGATAGTGTGTGGGGGAGTATGCCTGCCTTCAGATCCACAAATGCAGGCTGATCACTAACTTCTGTCCTTCTCTTTGTACTTTCCTGCAGTCTGTGGCACTCTGATCACATCAGGTTCTGACTTTAGATAAAGCTTCAAAATCTGCAGCTGCAAGGGGAACTGCATTTCATATCTGTTTATGTTAAATAATTAGAAACTCTCGGGAGCTGTACAAAATAAACTTTAAACGAAGATGGGGTGGGAAGTCGGGCTGTAGGAAAATGTGTTTTGTGTTTCTTTTTGTCCTGATTAAAGACAAGACTGGAATTACCCTGCGAGGTGTGAATGATTCCTGGGCTCTTGTGTAGAATTTGTGCTCTAAATAATTGTCTATCCAACAATATTTCAGCCTGATGCATACTGATATTCCTTTACCAAAAAATACCTCATGCTGGTCCCTGAATTGTAGCTTCCACTTGAATCCAACTCCTTTTTTTTCCACTTGGAAATTAAAAAGTTAATTTTAAGAAGAGTGCTTGAAAAAGAAACTGTAACTCAGAAGCCAAGGCTCTTTGTTCTCCTGAGCTCAGAAGCCCAGAGATGTGGGGCTGGAGGTGGGGGAGGTGTGTATGTGTGTGTATAGTGGGGGGTGGGGGTGTGGGGGTAGTGGCCGCAGTTGGAGGATACACAGTAATTACACCCAGATGTGTGCTTTAGCAACTGCAGATCTGCCAGAACACAGCAGGGAATCCTGCAGAGAAAGCTGAACTGTGAGGCTTCGAAATGACACAGACCTGGCTTGCAGCCCTGAAAGGGCTGGAATCTCATCCAGTGATCTCCCACAGGATGAATTCCATTTTACCAATGGAGATACTGCTTCTAAACCATTCCTTATGCGTTTTGCCATCGTGTTGTCAACAGCAATCTTAACACCTTTGTAATGTCGTCAAAATGCCCCAAGGTGCTTCGCACTATTGAACAGCATTTGAAACCGAGTCACATAAGGAAATATTGGATAGGCAACTAAAAGCTTGGACAAAGAGGTGGGTTTTAAGGACCATTTAAAGGAGATGAGAGAGGTAGCGATGCGGTGAGTTTTAGCGAGGGAATTATGGAGCTTAGGGCACAGACAGCTGAAGAATGTGGCCACCAATGTTGAGGGGATGCACAAGAGGCTAGCGAAGTGCACATACCTCCTGAACCATGCGGCAAGGTCACAGATGCTAAACGCTATCAAAACCACACACTAAACAGGGTAAATAACAATTTATAATATGACAGGGGTAGTACCAGAGGACTGGAGGATTGCAAATGTTACACCCTTGTTCAAAAAAAGGAAATTACAGCCCGGTCGGTTTAATGGCAGTGCTGAGAAAGCTTTTAAAAACAATAATCTGAGAGAAAATTAACAGCCACTTGGACAAGCAGTGACTAATAAAGGAGAGCCAGCACAGATTTGCTAAGGACAAAGTGCGTTTGACTATCTTGATTGAGTTTTTGATGAGGTAACAGCGTGGATTGTCAAATGTCAAACTGTTTTATAATGCTCCTGTGATGCCTTGGGATGTTAAAGGTGCTTTTTAAGTACAAATTGTTGTCAGATGAGGGCAGTGCATTTGATGTTGCGTATATGGACTTTCAAAATGTGTTTGATAAAGCACCACATATTAGGCTTGTTCACAAGATTGAAGGCCATGGGATAAAAGGGGCAGTAGCAGCATGGATACAAAATTGCCTAAGGGATAGTGGTGAATGGCTGGCTGTTTTTTGGACTGGAGGGATGTATGCTGTGGTGCTCATCAGGATTCAATATTAGGACCACTGTTGGTTTTGATATACATTAATGGCTTGGGTGTACATCAATATGCCACCGTTATCAGTGCTTATGCCCCAACCCTTGATTCCGCTGAAGATGTTAAGGAAAAGTTCTATTCTGATCTTGATGAAGTCCTCACTGCCATTGCAAAAGAAGAAAAGGTCATCCTTCTGGAGAACTTTAATGTCAGGGTCAGCTGTGACTCTGATGTCTGGAGAGGAACCATTGGGCAAAACAGTGTGGGAAAAGCCAATGCAAATGGTGTCCTCCTGCTGACAAAATGTGCTCTTCCACGAGAAGGGTAAATATTGAGGCATCCTAGATCAAAGCACTGACACCCCCTGGATTATGTCATTGTTCAGTTCAAAGATCAAAGTGATGTCTGTATCACTTGATCCATGCAGGGAACTAATGCCGACTGGACAGATCACCGACTTGTTCGATCGGTAATGAATGTCAACCTTGCACCAAGACATCGCAAGAACCAAAAGTCCAAGAGGAAGACGATTAATGTCTCAGCCCTAAAGCAGCCTGACCGAAGAGAGGAATTCCAAGTACAGCTCACATCCAATCTGGAAAATCCTCACGTCAAAGATTTGGATATCCAAGAAACTTCATCACAATCCCGCAATGGCTCCATGATGATACGACTGCATCTGTGTTGAGTTGGAGATCTGAAACAGACGCCTTCAAAATCCAGACTGGGGTCAAGCAAGGCTGCATGACAGCCCCCATACTATTTACAATCTCCTTATGGTGGCTATTCACCTCATCAAAGATCAGCTGCCCTCTGGTATGAGAATTAAATACCGCCTAGATGGAAAACTCCTTAACCTCAGTTGCCTCCATGCCAAAACTAAACTGACCACCATAGATATCCATGATCTACAGTTTTCAGATGACTGCAGTGTCGTTGCCCACTCTACACTTTATTTGCAAGCCACTCTCGATCTCTTCAATTCGGCATACAAGAGACTCGGCCTGGCCTTGAATGTTGCCAAAACAAAACTCATATCAACCCACAACTGGTCAGCCAAATATTCCACCTCCCATATGTGTTGAAGGAGAGACTTTGCAAAATGTTGAGCACTTGCCATACCTTGGCAGCCACCTCTCTCAAAAGGCCGCCATTGACGAGGAGATCCGACACCGGATCAGCTGCGCCAGCTCAGCCTTCTATAAACTACAGCAGCATATGTTTGACAACAAAGGCCTCCGCAAGTCAACAGAAGTCCTAGTGTACAGAGCAGTTGTCTTCACCATACTCCTGGACTATGTATTAGCGACACATAACAGAGCTAGAGAAATTCCATCAGCAATGCCTCTGCCGTATCCTCCGGATTCAATGGGAGGACTGTCGAACAAATGCTAGTTTCCTTCTTGAAGGCAGCTCCATAAAATCAACTGCGATGGACTGGACAGTGCGCCCAGATGCCCGAAAACCGTCTCTCTTGCCTCAACTTTTTCTCAACTGTCAAATGGCCAGCATTCAAGGGGAGGACAAAGAAAACTCTTCAAAGACACTCTGAAACTCTCTTTGAAGCACGGCAGCATTGACATTGATAACTGGGAGGAGCTTGCTACCAATCATTCAAAATGGCGACAACTTGACTATCAAGCTGCGTCATGCTTTGAGTCCAAACGCCTTAATGATGAGGCAGAGCAGCGGTAGAGAAGGAAAGAAAGGAAAGCAAATCCTGCACTCCAGAGCCCACTGCCTCATGGGAAGACGTGCCCCATGTGCCCAAATATCTGCGGGTTGAGAATTGGCCTGTTCATTCACATGATGTCCCACGGCAGAAACTCGCAACCCTGAGTAGACGTCATCCTTGAATTGAGGGACAGAGTACAATTTTCAAATTTACAGATGTCATAAAAGTTGGAAATGTAGTAAACAGTGAGGAGGATAGTAATAGAGTTCAAGAGCACATAGACAGTCTGGTGGAATGGACAGACACATGTCAGATGACATTCAATACAGTAAACTCTGAGGTGATACATTTTGGAAGGAAGGATGAGGAGAAACAATACAAGCTAAATGGCACCATTGGATTTTTTAGATCTACCTAAATGGGTAGATTAAACCTCAATTTAATGTCTCATCCAAAAGGCTGCACCTCCAATGGTGTAGCACTCCCTCAGTACTGCACTGGAGGGTCAGCCCAGGTAAGAGCGTGAGCCTGAGTCACTGAGCCCTGATTCAGGTTGAATAGTAGCCTGCAAAAGGAAATTGGATAAATACTTGAGGGAGAAGGAGTTGCATGGTTGTGGGGAAAGAGCCGGGGAGTGAGATTAAACTGGATTGTTCCTTGAAAGAGCCATTGCGGATGTGATGGGATGGATGGCCTCCTTCTGTGCTGTACTATTTTATGATTCTGTGACAGAGGCTCACTGTACCGAGCAGAACATTGCATGAGGTGGGACGTGAGGATATCATGAGGTGATGTCCTATTGCTGTGTCACAGTGCTACAGATGGCAGAGTATCACTCTGTGCAGCCCCATACTGTGCATTACTCACTCCTGATACCCCAATTACGCTCAAGACAGGCAGCTCTATTTAAGCTGCTTTTGGCCCTTCTTTGCTGCGTTCACTGTGAGGCCTGGTGCTGAGTCATTGTTGGCTGCGGCTGGTTGTGAACCACCCCCTCCCCTCAGGAATCACTTTGAACTGTTATCTTGCCTGGGGCAATGGTATTCCTTGTGGATTGCGTGGTTTATTCCTTTAAAGTGCTCACTACGATCAGACTGAAGAATGAAAGCAGTTCTCTTTTCCTCAGCGGAAATGGGATGCTAAACTATTTGGCAAAGTTATGTCCCAGAAACTCTCAGTCAGATAGCACAAGGACTCCCTGCTCGCCATTCACAGGAAAGAGGATGGTAGAATTTGATTGTACAAATTGTGGGACACTTTCCATCAGCAGAATCACAAAGTTGGAACGTATAAAGGTGCAAAATTGATGCCAGGTGTCTATGGCTATCTCTACTGAAGTAGGAAATGTGTTTTTTTCCCCCACCAACTCTCTCTGCTTCGATTCTAACTCTTGCTGGGGTTCTGTGCCAAGGGTTGCCTTCCACCCTCATCTAAGTGGGTATTCCTCATGTGTGAGGTTAGACAAGAGTGTCATTGGGATTACAGTTAAACCAGATTTTTTTGTTTTCACTTGACCTCCACATTTGTAGATTTTTCAGTAGGTGTCAGCGAGAACCCAGGCTGATCTCACATTCCCCCTCAAGCCTGTTGTTGCTATCCTGGCTGAGATTAGCTAACTCCAGCTCACTAAATACATCCTGGATACCGGACATACCAGTGATTTCAAGAGAGCTGAACTAGGAACCCAGTGCACCAATAACTGAGAATGGACGGAAATCGGGGCTGTGAGCATGAGGTTAGAGAGTCAGCCAAAACACACAACCTCCCCCATAACTGGATTAGCCTGCTGCAGAAACAGAAGCAACAGCTGTAAGAGTCCAAAAGAACCAATGCAATAGATAACCACAACAGAAACCCTCTGAGTTAAGTATTGTGCTGGATGTGAAGAAGAGTGGAAGCACCGAAATATGGTGAATGTCTGAAAGGGCCAAGTAAATTGACAACATGTGATAGAAACCCCAATACTCGAGGAGTAAAAGGTCTGAGGCCTATCTGCATTCAGGTTCTATTCACTGACAACTTGCACTCATCATGTTGGAAAGTTGTCCTGCACATTTTGCTTGGAGGGGATGAAAAATGGACACCAGGTGGGAAAGAGGATGTGGAACAGGTTTGTGGTGTGGATCAAAGAGCAAGGTCTTTAGCAAGGTTTTGAAAGTAGGAGTGAGGAGGTAAGGTCGAAGGATTTTGCAGAGGAGTTCCAGAGAGCAGGGGCATGGTAGCTGGAAGGACAGGGCAGAGTCCTGGAGTAAATTGATGGGGGCAGAATATCGAGCTAGACCTGGAAATCCCAAGTAGCTGCCTCAACGATAATCTTTTGGGATCTCCTGCGGGTTTGGGGCAAGCAGGCCATTTTGGCTCCTTGGTCCAGATGCACACCACTGCTGCCTATTCTTTCACTGCACCCTTTAATGTCCTCAGCGATTTCTCTGCCTCTAGTTATGTATGCTCCATATGCTTAAATACCCATAAAAGGAAGCAGGGCTGCTGAAGTTTCAGTGGGAGCAGTACAATCAGTCTCGGAACCCCAGTTCCGGGTGAGAAAGATCCACCAGGATCCCACATCTCCTCGCTGTTCAGAGACCTGGGCTGTGAAGTGAATGGAGAACCTGGTCAGAATTGGGCTCAGCTTTGATGTCCCCCCCCCCCCCCCACCCACTCCATGGAGAGGTAAGCTGCAAACACTCACTGTCTACAGTAACACATGCACTTGGGCGAGGCGCAGAGGATTGCCAGTACCCAAGAAACCAAATTACAGTCAAAGTTAGCACCTTAAGGATGGGGGATGGCGGAGAATGTGTGTGTTAGATTGTTATAAAAACCCATTTGGTTCAGTAATGTCCTTCAGTAAAGGAAAGCTGCTGCCCTTACTTGACCTGGCCTATATGTGATTCCAGACCCACAGCAACGAGCAAGCCACTCAGTTGCATTAAACCTCTACAACTAAATATATTCACCCCAAGGACCGGAGTGGTTCAAAAAGGTAGCTTGCCACCACCTACTTGAGGACATGTAGGGCTGGGCAATAAACGCTGGCCTTGCTAATGATGCTCACATCCCATGCATGAATAAAAACATTGTAAAACCCTGTATTAAATCCTCTTTTTCCTTTCCTTGCTTCAGTGGAAGTAATACCAGTATCTCAAGTCGCTCCTGGCTGCTATAGTTTCGTAACCATGCTGAATCTACACAATATGCTTTCAATGGCTTTAATCTTCATGTTATTGCACAGTACTGAAAACTTGATGCAGGCATTCTAACTGTGGCCAAACCATTATCTTTGTCATCCTAATCCATGCCCCTAATTAAAAAACCCAAAATGCTACTAACCTTTCTTATGGATTTATCTTTTTGTACTCGCACTTTTGAGGAAACATGAATATCTACATTGTACGTGTGTGTATGTACCTGTGTTTATGCTCATGTGCATTTATCTACATAAGGCAGTATGTACAAGTCCTGTTACTTGTTCAAATATATTGACTTTCAGACTTACTTGAAACTTGCCGCTACTCGCTGCTTTCTGATGAGCACATGGATAACTATGTTCTGCGTCACCAAGTTATCTCGAGTCACAGGCCAGTTGCAGTGAGGGGCTCCTGATACCTTACAATGACCAACAGAGCACCATATACAACAATACCCTCACAACACAATACCCTTGTCCCCTTCATGATTCAACTGAATCATTTATTTTCTGGAACCGAATTTATCCTCCTGCCACCAACCCCACCCAAACCATGACATTCAAAATGAAAGAGCAAAAAATTGGCTAATTTATGTTTAGGAAACAATTACACTTGCTGTCTGATGCTGTTTCGGAATAAAGCTAACACTGGGCATCTTTACATACTCTGCGTGGGGCACAAATGGGATTCATATCCCTAGATTGGGGGAGGGAGGAGAGGAGGTACTTGAGCCTTGAATTGTCTCCTGTAGGGTTGTTCTGTCTGCAGTGTCCCTGATGGTGAGTTAAACAGATCATTTTCTGGTTTCTGTTGTTGTTGTGTTTAAGCTGTAAACAGTGGGGTCCTCACTAGAAGACGCTCTGTCTGATCTAATCTATGGAACTCACAGATATTTCCTGCTAACACCGCTGTATCTGTTCTCCCATGACAGCATCCCTGGAATTCTAACTACCCCACAAGCACATCCTGACTGCAGACATGGCTGTGAGAGCTGCCTGCTTTGTCCTTCTCTGTCTGCCCGGTGAGTACAAAAACATGCAGCGGTATTGAGGAAGCCGGGTCGAAAAAACTTCACTTCAATAACTGGAATTTCGGCTAAACACATTTTTCCTTTCGCTTCCCCATCGTTTCCCTCATCCCCTCCTCACTCTGCTGGTCTAGCCGATCCTCGGTTGGCACTACAATTGGCTTTGGGGAGTCCTTGGGTGGATAATAAAAAAATCAATCAAGGTTCCCAATCTTGATCCTGATTCAGTGACCTGTGCTGCAGTGTGTCTGTGGATGGATCTGGGCCAAGGATGGGAGTGGCTTCAACTGTAATATCCCCAGTGCTGGATAGCCTGTTGACACTCATGGATTAGGCTCATTTGGAGGAGAGCCGGGAGACTTCTGGTTCTTGCATGGAACTGTATCCTAGGAAGATGTTAACACCCTCATGACAGCAGGAAGAAAAGTGTTACCTAAAATTTAATTAGCCAAAGGAATCGGTGTATTCCATATCATGGTGATGTTATATTACATCCCTATCCAATTAGATTTCAGCTCTATCCCATTAGTTGTCTGGAAACAATCCGAATGATTTCCGTTGTCTATTGTTCTTTGGTCTGGAACTGCACAACAATATGAAAAAGTCCTCTCTACCGTATCCACCTTCCTCCTTGGCAGCAGACCCTTTGACAAAGGATGCGAGGCACAGGATTGGACCTGCAATAATTAGTCAAACAGTACATGGGAAGGGCCTTCCCAAATGGGGTAGGGGATTAAATTGGAGTAGTAGCCCCATGTCAGTTAGCTTTAGGACATCACTGACGAGGTGACAGAAACAGGACACCAGGAAGTTTCTGCGGAGTAATTTATTCTGAAATGAGCCTCATAGATGTGACCTCTGGCACAACTTTGGCTCCATCACTGACGCAGACACCATGAAAATCAGACTCACTGCCACACACTGCGCTGCCTCTCCAGACTGTCATTAACTGAAAGGAGTACAAACATGCAGCATGGATCCAATCCAGCACCCCAGGGACCTTCTCTCCTAGTGAGTGAGTGTAGACCTGCAGATAAAAAGGGTGAAGGGTCAAGGTGCAGAGTGCAGGTACCACCGTGATTGAAGAGTAGGAAAGACGAAGTAAAGTGATTAGTTGACACCAAATGAGAGTTTTAAAAACCTGTAGATGGTGGGAAGAAGGGAGGGGGAACATAGGGAGACGAGGAGTCCCACAGCTTTGAGGTGCCAGGAAAAAGTAAGTTGGAGCAGGACATTGTGAGACTTCAACACACTGAGAATGCAGGGAGGAGGAAGAGGATGTAGGAGCAGGTATTCTAGTTTCGGAAGAACAGAGAGAAAAGTTCAGAGGAAAACTGATCTTAAATAGGATTGATTAAATAGAGAGATAAAGGAAGATTGCAGAGTATGGGGAGATCTTGACGGTGCGATAGTGTAAAACAGGTAATAGCGAATCAGGAATCTCTTTAACATCTTTCCCAATTACTTTTTCCATTGAAGCCAATGGAAGGCAAGAGATGAAGGAATGGCCAGCTATCAGGATGTAAGCTTCTGTTGTGCCTTGTCCAGAAGATAAAATAAATTGAGTATCTAATTCCTCTGATCTCTGCCTCACCATCTGTTTACCTTTGCAGTGATGCTTCAGGGTCAGTATGATTTGCCAGAGACTCATCTGTACCCTCTACAGCCACAGTATGCACAATATGACACCCAGCTAGGTAAGGCTTTGCTTGCTTGTATCTACAGATTCTAAATGCTGACTGAATGTGAGTATTTTATGGTTAAAATGTAATTACCTGAGAATTTTCACAAATAAAGAGGGTTTCTATTGCATTTCCAGCACAGTGTCAGAGCGGGAGCAAGGAAATTCCCAGTCATTGTCTCTAGAATATTGCTTAGTGTCTTCTTCAACATCTCAGCTCCAGTCCCTCATCACATCTGTACCTACTCCGACTGTGTATCTCATTATTTGCTGTCACGGCAAAGGGTGGCCCAAGTCAGATCTGGTACAGAGATCCCCAGAACTGGCCCAAGACAGGCCTGGGATAGATATTTCCACTACTGTCCCAGGATGGACCAGGGATATATATTTCCAAATACTGCCATGGGTGAAGCTCGGGTTTAACCTCTATATTCAACAAGTCTGAATGTTAGGGCATGATTTTCCTCGGCCATTTTCAGCACATTAGCAGTACTTAAATGGCGCAGGAAACTTTTTCAAATCGGAAAATCAGGCGGAACCTGTTTCTGCATTAATATGCTTCACGGAGTTCCATAAGGTTTTTGAACCATCCTGCAATCCATTCAGCAAATCCCAACTGACCCTATCAATGCTGAGCAAAATAAGGGTCAATGGCACAGCAGCTCTGAGTTTATCAGCTTTACACTCTGGATAATTTAGACTTTAGATCAGGCAAAATCGAGGTGTTTCTGAGCCTGAGGAGTCTGGAGAGTTTGAATAGCAGTTGGGAAACATTCTTTACCCCCATTCTGCTGACAGACGCCTGAATATCAGCAGATTTTCGAAACCGCTCCTCCGCCCCCCCCCCCCACCCGCCCACTTTCTGCAGTTGAAGGGTTCTCAGGAGCAGGTATGGCATTTCTTTTGGGCATATCCCTGTATGACATTATCATGGAGAGGAGGAACAGCACAGAACAGACCAAAGGAAAGTCTGGCAGCTCTGGTGGCAATACAGGGTGGAACAGACTGCATCCCTGTATAACCATGGTAACCACAATGCATGCAGCTGTCTCTTAAGATTTGATAACTGCCAATAGTCTTCCTGCATCTCTGGAGCTTGCTCCTGGGCAGCTTAGTAACAGTTCCCATATTCCACTTGCATGCTGCTATGAGTGGATGGTCAGAGGTCTGCCATATGCTGCTGTCCTGATGGATGACACTATCAGGCAGGTGGAGTCCAGCTGTTGCCATTTTACTGGGCCCTGGATCTGTAACCCCACCGATCAGTGGGGAGACTGCTCTAATGGCAGCTATCAAATCGTAAGAGACAGCTGCATGCATCATGGTTATCATGGCTATACAGGGTGCTGTCTGTTCTGCCACGTGCTGCCGAGTGTGCTTCAGAGGAGGTAAATTCACTGACAGGTGCCTGGCAACTTCTTAGATGGGGATGGGCTGCAGATTTCAATGAAACAACCAATCACTCCACTGGTTCCTGCAATGAAGAGAAACCTTCCCTGATGTTTCTGCATAGGGAGTCTGTCGGCTTCAGAGTTGCACCTGTCAGTTGCCACATATCCTCAGAGCTTGTGCATGCATCCCATGGTTCGGGCATGGGTTCTGGGTCCCACGACTCTGAAACCATAGACTGCTTTGGCCCCGGTCCTTCCTGGAAAGGTTCCACATCCACACCCACTTCTTAGTCCACTGGCTCCCCTGAGCCCTGAATCAGTCAGTACATCCTCACCAACACTATCTAATTGACCCGGGGTAAAAATATTTGAGGTGTTACCTGTAAGTGAAGAAGGAAGTGGCACAGGAGGATGAGTTGGAGAGGACTGGGACAGAAGTTCTGAGCAGGAACCCATGGGTGGCCTTCAGTACACCATTAACAACTTCATCGGTAGTTGACCTGGAGATATTCAAGTCTCCATTCCTCCTTCACATCCTCATGTGTTATTGTCATCGTGTTCCTCCCTGTGCGCCCCCTCATTCCCTCCCCACTCCCATTGCTGTGGTGGGATCTGCAGGAAAGAGGGTACAAGCTAAGAATGGGTGAGCATCACTCCCTTGGGATTAATGAGTTAAAGAAGGGGTGAAAGGTTGTGCAGAATTTCCCACAGGGGTTCCTGATCGCCTACTGTAACGTTTACAGGAACCCTAGTGAAAATGGCCATTTCCGCCATTCCTCGGGGGTTTTCATGAATGTTACAGCAGGAGATCGGCAACCCCCACAGAAATCACAGGCGCTGATGTTGCAGGTTAAACAAACCAACAGAACACAGTGCATTTTTCACATCATTGTGCCAGTGTTTTAAACAAGACCAAGATCACTCTACGACCTGGCAATGACTACTGTTCTTCTCTCCTTCCCCAGGTGGACAGGATTACAACCCAGATTTCGATTATACTGGTAAGGGTTGATATTGTACCTTGTTCCCATCAGACACCCACTCCTGAAATAAGACAATGAACTCAGAATACTGTGTGTGTAAAATATTCCACAAGTGTGAGTTCTACACTCAGAACTCAGTGCAGTAGTCAGGAGCAGCTTTGGTGCCACAGGTAAAGTCTAGAAATGTAGCTTATATAATCAATAATTCCTTTTTAAACTCGTTCCTCTGCTGAATGTGAAGGCTTTGGTCATGGCAAACTCACGACCTTAGTGATAAAACATTTTTCTCCTTGAATCTTTTTCTCCCTACTTCTGGAGTGTGGGACAACAGGACCAGGTTAGCAACTAAAAATGAGGTGCTAGCCTGGTGAAGCTATAACACAGGACTACATGCATGCTGAACAGCGGCAGCGGCATACTATAGGCAGAGCTAAGCAATCTGAGAAACAACAGATCAGATCTAAGCTCTGCAGTCCTGCCACCATGAATGATGGTGAACAATTAAACAACTAACGGGAGGAGGAGTGTCCATGAACACTCCCATCCTCAATGATGTCAGAGCGCAACATGTGAGTGCAAATGTCAAGACTGAAGTGTTTGCATCCATCTTCAGCCAAAGGTGCCATCTCAGCCTCCTCCTGAGGTCCCCACCATCACAGAAGCCTGTCTTCAGTCAATTCACTTCACTGAACGCACTAGATACAGCAAAGGCTGTGGGCCCCAACCACATTTTGGCTGCAATGCTGAAGACTTGTTCTCCAGAACTAGCTGCACCTCTAGCCAAGCTGTTCCAGTACAGCAACAACACTGGAATCTACCCAACAAAGTGGAAAATTGCCCAGGTTTGTCCTGTCCACAAAAAACAGGACAAATCTAAGCTGGCCAATTACCGCCCCATCAGTCTACTCTCAAATCATCAGCAAAGTGATGGAAGGTGTTGACAACATTGCTAACAAGCAGCACTTACTCACCAACAAACTGCTCACCAATGCTCAGCTGGGTTCTGCCAGGACCACTCGGCTCCAGACCTCATTACAGCTTTGATCCAAACAGGGAGAAACGAGCTGAATTACAGAGATGAGATGAGAGTGACTGCCCTTGACATCAAGGCAACATTTGACTGAGTGTGACATCAAATAACCCTGCAAAATTGAAGTCAATAGGAATAAGGGGTGAAACTCTCCACTGGCTGGAGTTATACCTAGCACAAAGGAAGATGATTGTGGTTGTCAGAGGTCAATCATCTCAGGCCCAGGACATCACTGCAGGAGTTCCTCAGGGCAGTGTCCTAGGCCTAATCATTTTCAGCTGCTTCATCAATGACCTTCCCTCCATCATAAGGTCCGAAGCGGGGATATTCACTGAATGCACAGTGTTCAGTACCATTCACACCTCCTCAGATAATGAAGCAGTCCGTGCCTGCATGCAGCAAGACCTGGACAACATTCAAGCTTGGGCTGATAAGTGGCAAGTAACATTCGTGCCACACACAAAGTGCCAGGCAATGACCATCTGCAACAAGAGAAAGTCTAACCATCTCCCCTTGACATTCAACAGCATTACCATCATCAGATCTCCACCATCAACATCCTGGGGGTTACCATTGACTAGAAACTTAACTGGACCAGCCACATAAATACTGTGACTACAAGAACATGTCAGAGGCTGGGAATTCTGCAGCAAGTGACATACCTCCTGACTCCCCAAACCCTGTCCACCATCTACAAGACACAAAAATACTCTGTGCAGCCCCAACAATGTTCAAGAAGTTCGACACTAATCCAAGTCAAAGCAAACCACTTGATTGGCATCCCATCCCCCACCATAAACATTCTTGCTCTACAGCACCAGGACACAGTGGCTACAGTGCGTGCCATCTACAAGATGCACTGCAGCAACTTGCCAAGGCTTCTTCAACAGCACCTGTCAAATCCACGACTTCTACTGCCTCGAAGGATAAAAATAGCAGAGATGTGGGAATACCACCATGCACAAGTTCCCCTCCAAGTAAGACACCATCCTGACTTGGAAACATATCATCGTTCCTTCATTGTCGCTGGTTCAAAATCCTGGAACTCACCACACAGACTACTGTGGTTCAAGAAGGTGGTTGACCACCAACTTCTCGAGGGTAATTAGGGATGGGGAATAAATGCTGGCCCTGCCAGTAATGCCCACATCCCATGAATGAATTAAAAAAACTTCCCCTGGAGGTGCTGACTCTTACTGGAGTATGGATTCCACAGGAACTAACTGCCCTCTGTACTTCACTCAAGTCACCATTCTTTATGTGTAAGCATAAACAATCAGTGCAGACATGTTTTCCATCCATGAAGGGCATACTGTCCTCATCTGATACCCACGTGCAGATGGCTACAGCACAAGCCATTGGGTAGCAATCAAATCTGGAGCCCTGTCTGAAGTCAGCTAACTCAGCAGAGCCCAGGGATTAGAACAGGGACTCCTCCCTCTATCTAGATGTGTTTTATTACCTCAACAGCTGGTGCGTTCATGCATTGATCCATTTGGTGGCTGAGTTCATCAGCTTTGAAACAAAACTGTTTAATTGCCCTTCTTTTGTCTGACATCTTATAAAAATGACTGCCAGCTTCCTGTTCACACATCTAAACACAGAATCTAAAGGCCAGTTTAGTGGTTCACATAGTAGGTGTTTAATGTCCTATCAACGTGCATCGTGATGTGTTTTTTGTAGGGCTTCAAGCGATTTAAAAAAAAATTACCCATTCATCTCACCAATAAAATTTTAATCTCAGTTAATCTTGGTTTTAATCACATTTAGTTGATCCTGTTGACATCAGAATAATTTCTGGCTGTCCTGTTTGTTATATTAGTGTCTGTTTACGCCTATGTGTCAGCCTTGTCTTTACTGTTAGTAGGGAGTGAATTATCTGCTGGGACAAAGGTTGATTATGAACTGGATAATTTAGTACAAGGAGAATTGGTGTCTATTCAGTGGTGGAATTAACAATATAACACAAAGACAGTCGAAGGCAATCAACATTTTAACTGAAAACGAAAGAAAAGTAATGGAAAGTTATTTTTCAAGTTACTCCCAGTTTTTGGAAAAAGTAGAGACCCGCAGTACAACGTTTGATTAGAACTGACTGAATGAGAGCCTGCTCAACCCTGAACTCTGCTTCCAAATGGTTCAGTCTGTCCCATTCTCACCCTCGCCCTGCTGCGCTTCCCTCAGACGTTCCCTACCCATATATCATCCTCACAGTCACCCTGCTCCGTCTTCTGCATAACTTCCATCATTAGCATGCATTAAAAATCGCCAAAAGTGAACACATTAATTCCGGAAGATGACCGCGATTAATTGACTACCCTATATTTTTGATTTAAAAGTAATTCTGAATACATTCACTGAGATTGTTGAATTCACTGCAGGTATATCGCTCTCATCCAAACAGGGAAATCATGCTCTTTGCAAAATATTAAACTTGTACGAAGGAAGAAATTTCCAGAGCTCACGGCAAACTCTTCACCTATTCAGGTGTAAAGACAATATGGCTGCCAGATCCATTGAGGACCACACTAACTTAAACTAAATAGACAGTTTTTGCAATTCCTGAAGCCTTGTTACACAGATTTACCCACTGCTACAACAATAATTATTAAAACTTACCTGAAAAGCAATTTCATACATTTTCGCTTGTGAGACGAGGAGTTAACTAGAACTATTTCACCTCCCTGTGCTCTGGCAAAAATGGTGCATTCCATTTCCCAGTGCACACGGACTGCACATCAGATAACACGAGGCAACAAAATTAAGTAAAAATTTCACAAACAAGGCACAATTTTCATACCTTTTTACACAGCAACAAATCATTGGAGCTGATTTTCAGCATGCATGATAAAAGAACTTCTCAAAGATGTTTTTATACTTATTGATTGGAAAACTGTGGGGTTGGGGGAGAAGAAAGGGAGGGGGAATGGAACTGGGAAAGAGTAAATTGGGGAATGAAGTATCATCTTTTAAGGTAAGGAAAGAAATGAGGCAGGATAGTTATGTCTGAGACTAGATGAAGAGACCTATAGAGGTGGATGGGGGCCTTGTGAAAGGAGATTGCAGCAGCCTGGCAAGGGGGTTGTGGGGCGGGGGACGGGAGGGGGGGAAGAAGGAGAAAGGAGTGAACTCAGGGAATAAGAGGAGCATTCCCAGGGAGCTGGATGTGTGCCAGCAGAGTTTAGTGTGGTGCAATTGGGTCCAGCTGTTTCTAGGGTTGTTTCTCTTTTGTTAATAGTTGTGGCATGGTCCAAGCTACAGCTGGACAGCATCCCAGTTGTTTTCACTATTGTCAAGCATTGCCCAGGGGAATACTGTATAAAGGAGCAAGGAGGTTGTACACAGCAGGCAGTGTCATGGAAAAACAGCATTAGCAACTTCGCCCATAATGAAACCTTCTAAACATTAGTCTGCTTACTGCGTGCCAGTGAAACAGATTACTGATAGGTCCAAGGGTTTATTATTTTCCTCCCCCTTCTCTCCTGAAAGAATAAAGACTTACATTTATATAGCGTCTTTCACAACCTCAGGATGTCTCAAAGCACTTGACAGCCAATTAAACACTTTTTGAAGCATAGTCACCGGTGCAATGTCGGCGCTGACTCACGCTGGGGACAGTTTCCCTTGTTCCAAATGCCTCCATGCAGTCGAAAATACAGGAACAAAAATAGATCATCCGAGCCCAGATCCTAACCTTGTGCAAAGGCAGAGTGGAACTAGAATGAGACTCTCAGCAAGAGCAGCTGAAGCTGAGACAATGAACTCCCTCAAAAAGGAACTGCAAAAATATTTGGAAACAAGATTAGAGACTTCTGAGACAACTGAATAAGATTTGTACTTCGTAAGCCACCGTATTATTTTGTTGCTTTACACATGGAGCCTCTGTTTAATTACCTTGTCAGAAGGACAACAGCTCCAACAATGCAGTATTCCCTGAGCATTACACTAAAGTATCAGCCGCAATTACGTACTCATCTGGGGTAGGATTTGAACCCATGCCCTCCTGGCTCAGAGCCAAACATTCCAATAAATGCAATGATTAAGAAACCAACAGAACATGAAGTTTTTTCTTCTGTGAGGTGGTGATCTTATCTGGACAACTACAAGGTTGTATAATGGAGATGTGAGAATGGATAAATGTTCTGCAGTTTTGCTTATTTTGAGATTGGGAATCAGGGAATACATGTACAGGAGATTAACTGAGTGATAACGAAAGAGAAGAAAATTAACCTTGCATTCACATAGTGCCTTGCACGACCTCAGGATGTTCCAAAGCTCTTTACAGCCAATGAAGTATTTTTGGAAGTGTACTTACTGGTGTAATGTAGAGCGTAGATTATACCTAGCCTGTGGAAGGAGATGAAATGGATGGATTAGGGTTCATGATGAGGTAAATTGTACAATGTCACAGAAGAGTAAATGAATGGGGTAGAATCGGTGATAAGATAGATTGTACATTAGCTGCAGATGGAGTGGCTTTTAATAGGATGAGTGACCTTTGCTGATTTTATATACTTATGAATCCCAGTAGCAACATCCTCTCCAAAAAAGTTATTTGCAACTCGGTTGCCAGACATACAGGTTGCAATACACAAATATGTGTTTTTTTGGGGGGATGGTGGTAGGGGCCAGATGACCATTGTGAGGTCCAGGAATCACTTGATCCACTGGTGTTGAAGGCCAATGCTCCTGGTCCAAGGAATCCCCTGTTATTTTCAACTGACTGGCTGTCATTCTCTTATAGGTCCTGGATTTCTGCCACAAGTAATCTTGCCACCAGTTCAGACCTCAGAGATCCTGACTGATTTAGGTACTGAAGGGTATTGTACAGATCTAATGGGTGTAGATTACATGTAATGAGTTATACAGTGACATCATGATAGTTATAGTTACACTATATCCCACCTCATACAGATTCTATAAAGCAAATGATTGGCTTCACCCAATGCTTGTGTGGCCATATTGTGAGTAACTGGGCCGTACAGACTAGGAAGATCCCAAGTTTGATCTCCATTCTGTGCTGGGTTAGCTGATTTCTGACAAGGCAGCATCACAGTTTACCTCAGCATCCCTGGGTTAGAGATGTGGAAAAATAATGTCCTGATTGCGCTCTCTGCTGGAAAGTATGTGTGTGTTGATCTCGGTTGAGGACAGAACTGAGTCAGGTCTGATGTTTCCGCCATTTACAAAGGTTGTCGCTGAGCACTGTCAACTCACACATAAAGAAGGACCATTTGAGTGAGGAACTGGAGACAATCAGTCAGCACATTCAGGACAGGACGCAAGAATATTGCCTGGAGAAAGTTTGATAGGATAAACAAAAATCACAAATACCACAATGTCTAGGTTCATAAAGATTACATTCTACAACAACTTGCATTTTTTACTTCTTCACACCCTGCCTCCTGTAAGGACTCCATTCCATTCTCCCAGTTTCTCCGTCTCCGACGCATCTGCTCTGATGATGCTACCTTCCATGACAGCGCTTCTGATGTGTCTTTCTTTTTCCTCAACCGAGGATTTCCCCCCACTGTGGTTGACAGGGCCCTCAACCGTGTCCGGCCAATTTCCCGCACCTCTACCCTCACCCCTTCCCCTCCCTCCCAGAACCGTGACAGGGTTCCCCTTGTCCTCATTTTCCACCCCATCAGCCTCCATATCCAAAGGATCATCCTCTGCCATTTCCGCCACCACCAGCGTGATGCCACAACCAAACACATCTTCCCCTCCCTTCCCCTGTCAGCATTCCGAAGGGATCATTCCCTCCGCGACACCCTGGTCCACACCTCCATTACCCTCACCACCTCATCCCCTTCCCATGGCACCTTCCCCTGCAATCGCAGGAGGTGTAATACCTGCCCATTTACCTCCTCTCTCCTCACTATCTCAGGCCCCAAACACTCCTTTCAGGTGAAGCAGCAATTTACTTGTACTTCTTTCAATTTAGTATACTGTATTCGCTGCTTACAATGTGGTCTCCTCTACATTGGGGAGACCAAACACAGACTGGGTGTCATGCTTTGCGGAACACTGCCGCTCCGTACGAAAGCATGACCCCGAGCTTCCGGTTGCTTGCCATTTCGACACAACCCCCTGTTCTCATGCTCACATCTCTGTCCTGGGATTGCTGCAGTGTTCCAGTGAACATCAACGCAAGCTCGAGGAACAGCATCTCATTTACCGATTAGGCACACTACAGCCTGCCGGACTGAACATTGAGTTCAATAATTTCAGAACATGACGGGCCCCCCATTTTACTTTTATTTTTAGTTATTTTTTCTTTTTTCTTTTTTTTTGTTTGTTTATTTTATTTTATTTCATCTTAGTTTGTTCAGTTTGCTTACCCACTTTTCTTTTCATGTTTGTACTTGTGGCTGTTCAATTTTCAGTCCGTTAACACCCTATCTGTACTAATGCTTTGTCTTTCAACACACCATTAACATATTGTTTCCCTTTGCTCCATGACCTTTTGGTCAGCTATTCTGTGACCTTATCCTATCTACACCTTCTCCTTTGTTATCTCTTGCCCCACCCCCCGCTTTACTTGCTTATAACCTTTTACATTTCTAATATTTGTCAGTTCTGAAGAAGGGTCAATGACCTGAAATGTTAACTCTGCTTCTCTCTCCACAGATGCAGCCAGACCTGCTGAGTATTTCCAGCATTTCTTGTTTTTATTGCATTTATATAGTGCCTTCAAATAGTGAAATGTCCCAAGATGCTTGACAAGAGCATAATTAGACAAAATTGACAGCGAGCCAAAGAAAGAGATATTAGGACAGATAACCAAAAATTTGATGAAAGAGGTAGATTTGAAGAAGGGTCATAATGGAAGAGAAAGTGGCGGAGAGTTTTAGGAAGGGACTCCAGAGCTTTGAGCCTAGACAACTGAAGGCATGGCCGCCAATGGTGGGACAAAGGAAATCGGGGATGCACAAGAGGTCAGAATTGAAGGAGCGCAGAGTTCTTAGAGGGTTGTAGGTTAGAGATAGGAAGAGGTGAGGAGGCCATGGAGAGATCTGAATACAAGGATGGGAATTTTAAATTTGTGGTGTTGGTAGACTGACAGCCAATGTGGGTCAGCGAGCACAGGAGTGATGAGTGAACAGGACTTGGTGCAAGTTAGGATATTCTCATCAAAGTGCCCCCATTTGACAATCACTTTGTAGTACCTGCAGTGCACAGAAACTTCATATTTAAATGATGTGTTGGTGGTCACTTGGATGTAGCTAAATATTATTCCTTTCTTTTTTTAATAGGCACAAATTTTGAAACCGAACCCACAGAGCCTGGCCCCCTTGGTAAGTAATTAAACGATCACACTTTCAATGCACTTCGATCCTCTCCTGACCTTTTCTTGTGGGTACGATTCCCAGTTGCACTTCTCTGAAAATAGGCAACTGTGTTGGGCAGTCGTGCAGGTTGCTGGTAGCAAATTTCTCCAGTCACACGACATATAACAACACTGGAAACAACTATGAGAAGGTTTCCTCTGCTTGATATTTATAGGGGGCATCTTTCCAACTTTGTGTTACCAGTGGGAGCCTTGCCTGCTGCAAGTGCATATTGGAAGTTCCGGCATGCAGTTAGCCACAGCATCCCTGAGTTAGGGATGGATAGAAAATGTTCGCTAATCTGCAATCATAGGTGAGGCTTCCCTGCAGCAGCACAAAGTCTGCAAACTGCCCCTCTCGTCAAATCATAGATGTGTTTAGAATATTTTCCTGCACTCATTTACCATTGTGACTGAAGGTAATCATCACCAGTGCTCGTCATTCTCAACAAGAGGAGTTCCCTAACTCAGCTGGGCCATTGCGGAAGGAGTATAGAGCATAGAGTAGTTGCTTCCCCACAGGAAGGGAAGGAGGGAGGGAAGAAAGGACTGAATGCCAGCAGGTGAGTCATTCTCCCAGTTAAGAGTAGCAGGTTGACTGCCAGCCATTTTGGCTGGGATACAGAGGAAGAATATGCAATTAACGTAGAATAAAAATAGTAACTGCCAACAGCCTTCCATCACACAAGAGAGGGGCCAACAGTCACTTAATATATGAGCAGACTGGTCTGAAACCCTAACCCAGGAACTTCAGCTCAAACCTAGTCCAAATGGTGGCAGTTAAGGTTTCCTCTTCACCTTTTCTGGGCTTTAAATAAAATGAAGTTCCGGAGTTTGAGTGTTGTGTGTGTAATTGTATCTTGTCTGCTGTTGCTAAAAGGGACTAAGCGTTGACGATTAGAGATGGATTGCTGGGTCCAAGTTAGAGGTCGACTGGTGGGAAGTGTTTAACCAACCTAACTGAATTCCTGGAAGCAAGAGAAAGAGTAGACAAGGGTAATGCAGTGGTATGACATAAATGGATTTTTAAAAGACCTTTGATAAGATGCCACATAAGAGAGTCAGGGCAAGAGCCAGGACGAGTAGAGTTGCAGTCCAGGTAACAGAATGGATTGAAACATGGCTACAAAACAGAAAACAAAGGGTAGGAATTAAGAGCAGATTCTCTGATTGGTGGGAAGTGGTGTCCCACAGGGACCATTGTTATTCACCATATACATTAATAATTTGGACTGAAAAATTGAAAGTATTTGCAAATGAGAACAAGTTGGAGATATAGCTAATAATCAGAACTGCACCAAAATACAGGAATAGATAAACAGACTCGAAGAGTGGGCAGATAAATGGCAAATGAATTTCAATTTGGCAACATGTAAAGGGGCTCACTTTTTTAGGATGAATAATTTAAGCCTTGAACATTTAAGGAATTATACAAATATAAGTTGCTGTTGTTGTTAAAAGGTGAGAAACTAAATGGGATAGAAAGAGATCTGGGAATACAGAATCCCTAGAGATAGCAACACAAGTTGATAAAGCCATAAAGATTGCAAACAAAGTACTCGAGTTAATTTCTAGAAGAATTATTTACAAAAGCAAGAATGTAATGTTAAATTTATATCGAACCTTGGTTAGATCACACTTAGAATACTGTGTGCAGTTGTGGCGCCATGCTACTTAAACATTGGAGAAAATGCAGAAAAGATCTACAAGGATATTACCAGAATTGAAAGGATGCAATTATTAAGAAATATTGAGCAAGCTGGGCCTCTTTTCCCTTGAAAAGAGAGGTCTAAAAGGATATCTTTAAAATTATGAAGAAGTTTAATAGGCTGGATAGGGAGAAACTGTTTCCACTTGTGGATGAGTCCAGAACAAGGGTCAATAAATATAAGATAGTCACTGATAGATCAAATGAAGAATTTAGGAGGAATTTCATTGCACAGAAAGTGATGAGAATGCGGAACTCACTGCTATAACTCACTCAAATTCCATTCACTTACACAGAGTTAAATCGAGTCCCACAGGGTGGTTGAAGCAGACAGCGTTGATGCATTTAAGGGGAGGCTTGATGCATGCTTGAAGGAGGAGGAATCTGGGGAATGTAAGGGATGGCTAGGAAGAGATAATTATAGTGGAACAAGGCTGGAGTATAAACAATGGCCTAGGCAAGTTAGGCCAAACGACCAGTTTCTGTCTTGGAGCTATTATGTAATTCTATGTCCAGATTAGACGTAGACTGGGTATGGGTTAGGGATATGCTGACGGTTAATGATTAGGGATGGACTGAGTGTTCAGGATCACTGCTGTACTGAGGGTTAAGTATTAGGGATAGACTGATGGCTAATAGTTAGCGAAGGCCATTGTTAACCTTCTGGGGATTGTTACAATAATTCCTTGGGTTTGCCATCACTGGCTGCTCCCATAAATGGACATCACATCCCCTGTGAGCCACATTGTACCTATTATCTGCCCAGTATCAATGTAAACATAACAATACCCACTGGTCAATCAGTGAGCCCTTTTGCTGTGTTCTGGCTTACTGGAATGTAGTACATCTTACTATGTGATCTCCATATCTTTGGTAAGTTGACTAATATACACTCCAACAGACTGCAGCTCAGGGTGTAAATCTACAGATAAATATATACACCTATATAAATTTATATACGTTTTGTATAAACAAAAAAGTGAGTGCTAAGACACAAATAAATAGCATTAAGTACAAACGGGAGGTCTATAGTAAATATAGAAATCACTGTTTGCCTCTGAATCATAAGGAATAGACACTTCCCTGCAGAAACTCCTGATATTAAACTGAGACATCTTGACAAATACATGAATAGGAAGGGAATAGAGGGATATGGGCCCCGGAAGTGCAGAAGGTGTTAGTTTAGGCAGGCATCAAGATCGGCGCAGGCTTGGAGGGCCGAGTGTCCTGTTCCTGTGCTGTACTGTTCTTTGTTCTTTGATCTCTGAAGCACTCTGAAGTGGCTGTATGCTACCCTGGAATCACTGACCCAGTCCATTTCTCTGTTGCCGTCAGACTGACTGCTTGTCTCCATGCATGACCACCAAACTCCTTTGAAGAGGTACAAAACAAAGGACAGGAAACTCTTTTTCATAACGACATTCCGGTGATTAGATATTCACAGTCTTCAAAGCGGCATGTGCCCAGACAAATAAAGCCACCAAGCAAATATGTACTGTAAACAGGCCCATAGGATGCTCGTTATCGAATGTAATGAGCTATGAGATGGATCCCCATCCAAGGACAATGACCATCTAATAATTTCAGAACACTCTGATTGATGCCAATAGTTCAGAGTGAGTCCAGCCCATAATGTATATCTATGCAGCTTGTAGAAACAGCTGGCGGTGCCCAATTATATCCTGTGTTTGCAGTCGCCAACAACAAAGAACTTAGTAAACAATCTAACTTATTTTGAAAAAAAGCCTTTTTTTTTTGTCACTATTGGATTTGATCATGCAGAGGAAATTGACCACTGGACACAATGAATATCTACTAGTTGGGTTTCGTTAATGCTCAGTGAACTGGACAGATTGATATTCTGCCCCAAAAAACTGAGAATTATGAAAATAGTTACACCTAGCAGGGTTGTTCTGATGAAATGGGATGTGTTTGAACATAGTCTGAATAAAGTTTCAATGAGAGTTTGCCAAGAATACTTGGAGCCATCCACTTAGTCCTTTGGATTTACAATATTTGAACAGCTGCTTTCGATATTTCATCCCTTGCTAATAATTTGTATAATTTGGCTTCTTCTCTTTGGACCAAAGCCTTGTGCAGGAAAATGCTTAGTTTGGTGCTGGAAGAAGGCACACTGGCAACGTTATTCCTGGCACTGCTGTTGGCTTAGCTCTTATCTGATTGGAGAATCCTGCACACAGCCACTAGGACAAAGTTGCACTCCCTCCTAACCCTTCAACTTGCTGTTCAGAATAACTATTTTGAGGTACTGAGAGTTGGCATTGTACATCTCCCACTGTCTCTTTAAGCCGATATTGTCTGTCAAGGTGCCACAGTGGAAAGGTCAGTGTCGACCCACTGTATTGTCCAATCCCACGACAGAGACACATCGATATCAGGCCCGATTTTAACTCTTACCTAAGTGAATGGGTTTTGACTGAGTTAAAATCGGGCCCAATCCCTGGTGTCTGAGCTGAACTTGTATCCAGGAGCCACAATTCAAATTGAATTAGATTATAGGTTCAAGGAGAGTGTAAAATAATGCAAAAGTGGTTACGCAACTGGCAGTTTTAATGTTCCCTTCAGACTAATGGCCTGTTCTAGTTCCTGTATTGAATGACAAGCCAATCCATTAGCTGTAGACCCGAGTCCATCTTTTGCTGACCCCACACAGCTGTCAAAACAGTTCAGCAAGGCGCGTTGTGGGAGAGCTTGTACCCACCTGAAGGCAGTTGTAGCTCATCCAGGCAGCTGGGATAAAGGGAGCTAAAACTGGAGCAGGAATGGAACCACTTAATAATAACTGAAGACTCGAACTATGGGACAAACAATAGCTAATAGACTTATTGGGCTGGATTTTGCCACAGACGCAGAGGTGGGTTTGGAGTCGTGCATGGTGGCAATATCTTGCTACCAGCCAGTGTGCCAGTCTGCCGCCATGTTCTTGCCTCTGGCCTACTTTCAGGGTGATGGCTTCTGTCGGGGGGCTGGGGGCGGGGGTTGATGGCTACCTGCCCAGCAGTAGTGGGTAGACAATTAGACCAAATAAAGTGCCAATTGAGGGCACTCCACTCATCAATTGGATTTTCCAGACGGCGGATGGGCTCCCCGATGTGGCTGCAGCCCATAGTTGTAAGGCTGGTGGCCTCCTGGCGACAGACTGGGGGTGGGGGGGGTGGTGGTTGGGGCTGCGGTCAGAGGTGTATCCTGCCCCCAGGTGCTTCAGGCAGCTGCTCCTCTACCCTTTCACGAGACACTTGTCCCTGCCTGCTCAGGCAAGGGGTTTGAGCACTTGGCGATGGCTCCAGACATCTCACTCCACCACCCTCTTGCTCTATAGAACTCATGGAGGAGGCTATGGCATGCAGGTCTGCATACTGTGTGGTTTGCTGGATGTGGCTCTCCACAACGGTTGCCACTCTCTCAACAGAGGATGCCATGCGCACACATGCCAGAGACATGGCTGCACTCATGGCTCGGCCACACCTGCGCTGTGCTTACCAGATTATGATCTCCTGACACTCACCCACGACCACCCACCAACGTGAGAGTATCTGTGCTGGTGGAGGGTGCGCGGAAACGAGGTGACGCTGCATCGTCTGAGGTCTCCTCCTGCACCTCAGAGGTGGAAGGCTGTCCCGCAGTCTCTGCAGCTGGCTGCTCTTGTACATGACCTGCGAGAGAGAGAGGAGTGATGAGAGGGCAATGCACTTCCCAGCAAGTCCTTCTGACTACTCATCATCTGGAGCTCTATGTGAGCAGTGGTGGACATTTACTTACATAGCAACACTAACTGCACTTCAAAATGAATTTATTGCTGACATTAGTTCAATCTTTTTAGGGTGTTTCTGCGGAATTTATGAGGTGCAGCATAAATGTAATCTGTCTCCCTTCAGTGGAGTAAGGAGTTAAATTAAATTCTATGCTATATCATGGTGAAGTCTCGTTTTGTGTGGTTACTATAGAGAGATAGTTTGATCCTTTGATTGTTTTGACGCTGGCACCAGTTCAGTCACTGCAAGTTATTACCATCATTTGTAAAATATGCGCTTTCAGTTGCACAGTCCATTTCCTCAAATCTGAATGAAACGTTAAACAAAATCGGAATGATGTGATTAGCCTTTCACTGTAATTTTAAAAGGTTTTCACAATGGACAACTTGTTCTTCATTAATTTAAACTTGATTTTCAGACGTTTAGAGATAACTTCTCAAGATCAAAGAGAAACACATTGACATTTTTTGCTTCCCCCACATTTCTCCTTTCTTTTCCTCGAGAGCTGTTTGAGAGGCTACAGTTCCAGAGTTTGTGATAGTTTGCCAAATGGCACTTTTTCATGTGTGAGCCAGACTGACACATGCCCACATCATAGAATCATATAGCACAGGAGACCATTCAGCCCATCATGGCTGTGCTGAGTCACACTCTCCTGCTCTTACCCCATAGCCCTGCAATTTTGTTTCCTGTTCAAGTATATACAGAATGCCCTTTTGAAAGTTGCTGTTAAATCTGACTCTACCACTCTTTCAGGCAGTGTCTTCCAGAGCATAAACAACTTGGTGCATAAATAAAATTCTCATCTCTCCTCTGGTTCTTTTGCCAATTATTTAAAATAAATCCGCTAGTTACCGACCCTCTCGTCAATGAAAACAGTATCTACTTATTTACTCTATCAAAACCCGATATGATTTTGAACACCTCTAACAAATCCCCCCTTAACCTTCCCTGCTTTGAGGAGAACAACCCCAGTTTTTCCATATAACTGAAGCCCCTCATCCCTGGTACCAATCTAGTAAATCTCTTCTACACCCTCTCTAAGCCCTTGACAACCTTCCTAAAATGTGATGCCCAGAATGGGCTACAACACTCCAACTGGCATCTAATCAGTGTATTTTCAAGGTTTAGCATAACAACTTTGCTTTTGCACTCTATGCCTCTATTTATAAAGCCATAGATCTGGTATGGTTTTTTAACTGCCATCTCAACTTATCCTGTTATCTTCAAAGACTTGTGTACATACGTTCCCAGGTCTCTCTGTTCCTGCACATGCTCTAAAATTGTACCATTTAATTTACATTGCCCACTCCTCATTCTTCCTGCCAAAATGAATCACTTCTCACTTTTCTGTGTTATATTCATCTGCCATGTCTTTGCCCGTTTCACCAGTCTGTCTGGGCAGAATTTTCCCGGCCCCATGTTGGTGGGCTAGGAGGCGGGCGAGGCCAGGAAAATAGGGAGGAGCCGCATCGGGACGGCTGCCCATCACATTCCCACTGCCAGGTAAGTTTTCCAGGGGCGGGCAGGAATGTGGATGAACTGCCCGCACCGCGGAGGTGAGCAGCCAACTTATATAATTGAGGCCCCAATTAGGGTGATTTTCCAGCCTTGCCGGTGGCAGACGGCCCCCCCCCCACAACCCCACCACATGAGGAGGGAGATCGCCAGCTCAATGGAGGCAGACTCCCTGCAGCAGTCCAGGAGGCCATCGGAGCGGGAGGCTCCATCCCCGCAGCTCCAATGATCCATGCGGAGGGGTTTCTGAAGTAATGATTTATTTTTGCACCTCCGTAGGTGCCTCCATGTTGAGGTGACCTTGGGGGTCCCTGACCTGCCTCAGCGGTGCCCACCTCTCCCAGTGGGGCTGCCGAGGCTCCAGAGCTGTTGGCCCTCTGATTGGGCGGCGAGGCTGCCTCTGGGAAGATTGCGCTGGAGTGCATGCTTCCAGCAAGTGCGGGCTCAGGGTGTCCATTTGGTCCCAATGTCGGGGTCCTGAAATCTGTGGCAAAATCCTGCCCTCTATATAGTCCTAAAGTCTGTTACTATCCTCTTCACTGTTTACTGCATTTCTGAGTCTCGTTTCACCTGCAAACTTTGAAATTATGCTCCATATACCCAAGTCCAGGTCATTCAAAGTGCAGTGGTCCCAACACCAATGCCCTGGGGACATCACTGCAAACTTCCCTCCAATGTGAAAAATAACTGTTCACCATTACTCTCTGCCCCTTAGCCAATTTAGTATCCACGCGGTCATTGCTAACAAGTCAATTGATTGATAGTTTATCAAATGCCTTTTGAAAGTCCATATAGATAACATCCACTACGCTACCTTCATCAGCCCTCTTACTTCATCAAAGAGCTCAATCAACTTGAAGGTATCAACTCACTTACTAGGGAAGGAGCCGGACATCTTCTGATCCCTCACTCTTCATGAGTGCATCTGGATAGCATCACTAAGCTATTCAACCGTAGGGGCATCACATCTGAGTCCAATCCTGTCCTCATCAGATAATTACATTCATGTCTTACCAGCAGGAATCACTGTAGAGCAACCTGTAGTATAAGGACATGTAAGGGTTAATGTTGCAGACAGTGAGAGCAACCCCTCCCACTGTAGAAATTATGATGTAATAGTCACATGGTAATGGGCTTGGGGAGAAGAGAGTAGCAACACCAAGGAAGCTAGCTAAGGATGCTTGAGGAGAGTCTAAACAGTAACCAATATACAATAAAGAGTCATTAGTTGACCTAATCCAGGCTCCTAGACTTTATCTACAACTACTACTACAACAGCAACACACAACACAATCAGGAGCAGGAACCCTTTTTTTTCCTGTTTCCCCCATGTTTCTACTGTTGCTGCAGCTGAGATTAACTAACTCAGCAAAGGCCGGGGATTGACCTGGTCCGACTCAGCACAGGCCGGGGATTGACCTGGTCCGTGTGATGAACCAGTCATGCTTGTTTCTGCTGGATCCACTTCCAACCCTTATAGCAATGTTTCATTTTCTCAGATTGTAGGGAGGAGCAGTATCCATGCACCAGACTCTATTCTGTACACAGACCCTGCAAACAGTGCCTCAAGAGCCTTTGCTTTTACAGGTAAGCACACTCGGTCCTCGCCATTTACCTTTTTCAGGATGTTTTGTTGGTGCCTTAAAGCTGTCTTCCATTTAAACCTTACTTTGTAAAACTCTCATACCATTGTTACAAATTTGAGTCTGCTGTCAATACCTTCTTGGGTTTGGTGCCAACAGACACTCCCATAAGCTCTGGTACTCTTGTGGGAGTTGACTAACTGCCCGACTTCTCCTTGTGCTATAGTATAAACTGGGAGTCTAACAACAACAGCCACTTTGTCAACTGGACTGGGTATTTGTGTCTTTGCATGTGTACATCTTCATTCTCTCAGAAGGCAGACCAAGCAAACACTTGATGAGATGAGGCTTGATGCAAATCATTGAGCTGCTTATTTTACAGCATGTGAATGTGCAGAGAAATAGTTTTAATCAGATTCATTTCATTCAATCTGTAGAGCTTGTCTTCGAGGAAGGGTACAAAAATAACGAACACATTCTTCTTGACTAAATTCGACGTCTTCTCCTTGTCCCTCTCTCATATCTAACCTCACGTCCTAATCTGTACCTTCTACCCTTTTTGTTCACAGTCAAAAAAGGAATCCAAGGCTTTCTGACTCAATTGTGGAGGTGAGGGGGAGGGAGACGGTTAATTTTAAGCCCTAAACATGGTCGGGTGGGAACAATACACGAGAGATGTTCAAATTGGATGGGTCGATTTACTGGCTGAGGTGACTTCATTCCGCCGAGACCATTTTCAAGTCAGTTACAGACAGGCGGGCAGGACCTAATTGATTCCATATAACGATCTTTAATTACAACTCGGTGGAAAATCCGCCGGATAAACCCTGATGGAAGACAGAAGAGTGGCCAGAGAGGCCAAGGAAAGTTGTATCTTTAAATCTTCGGCAGGATTCCTTGGAAGCCAGGAGGAGCAGGAGTGCTTCTCCGGGTCTGGAAGGCATTTTCGGGCCTCCCCTGCTCCTGCCATCCCCCTCCCTCCTCACACAGGCATCTGTTTTTGTATAGACCCCTGCCCGTCCTTCCCCCACCCCCCAGCACATTGCCTTATACTGGGGACTGTGTGTCCCCTTGGCATCCATCTCCTACCCCAATTCTCACTCCCCCCACCCCCTCCCCAACCCCCATCATCATTCCTGCCAGCTTTGGGCAGGAGACAAATTTTTTTTTTATTTCCAAAATATACTTTATTCATAAAAAACTATAAAAAATACATTACCAAACAGTTCCAAAAAGCACAAAGTCAAACAATACAAAGAGTGCAAAAGAGATCAGTTTCCTTCAATACAGGAGTGAGTTGCCTCACAACCCTTCCATTTCATTTTTCATGCCATGTACATTTTACAGCAAAACAAATATTTTCCCGATACAGTTTGAGGGGTTTCCCATGAATCCAGCCCCTCAGTTCAGCTAGGTGGGGGGACCTTACACTGTGGTCTTTCCCCATTGAGCCTTTGCTGCGGCTGCCCCAAGCTTTAGTGCGCCCCTCAGCACGTAGTCCTGGACCTTGGAATGTGCCAGTCTGCAACATTCGGTGGTGGACAACTCTTTGCGCTGGAAGACCAGCAAGTTTCGGGCAGACCAAAGGGCGTCTTTCACCGAATTGATAGTCCTCCAGCAGCAGTTGATGTTTGTCTCGGTGTGCGTCCCTGGGAACAGCCCGTAGAGCACAGACTCCTGTGTTACAGAGCTGCTTGGGATGAACCTCAACAAAAACCACTGCATCTCTTTCCACACCTGCTTTGCAAAGACACATTCCAGAAGGAGGTGGGCAACAGTCTCTTCCCCACCACAACCACTTCAAGGGCATTGTGCAGAGGAGGTGAGACTCCGGGTGTGCAGGAAGGATCTGACAGGGAGGGCTCTTCTCACCACCAGCCAAGCTATATCTTGGTGCTTGTTTGAAAGTTCTGGTGATGAGGCATTCCGCCAAATAACTTTGGCAGTCTGCTCAGGGAACCATCTGACCGGATCCACCATCTTTTCCCGTAGGGCCTTGAGGACATTCCGTGCAGACCACTGCCTGATGGATTGGTGGTCAAAGGTGCTTTTCCGTAGAAACTTTTCCACGAAGGATAGGTGGTATGGCACGGTCCAACTGGATGGAGCGTTCCACGGCAATGTAACCAGACCCATCCTTTGCAACACTGGGGACAGATAGAACCTCAGCACGTAGTGACACTTGGAGTTTGCGTACTGGGGGTCTACGCACAGTTTGATGCAGCCGCACACGAAGGTAGTCATCAGGATGAGGGTACATTTTTCCCGCCCTTATCAACGGCGTGTCCCTCTGGACCCGGTCCATTTTGGATCCCCATATAAAGCGGAAAATGGCTCGGGTGACCGTCACGGCGCAGGAGTGGGGTATGGGCCAGACCTGCGCCACGTACAGCAACAAAGTGAGTGCCTCGTACCTGATGACCAGGTTCTTACCCACAATGGAAAGAGTTCGCTGCCCCCACATGCTCAGCTTATGGTGTATCCTGTGATAGATGACAGGAAGGCCTGGGAGGCTCTGCTGTCTGTGGGCTTCGCGTCATACAGCCCAGCATAAAAGGATTTGCTGATCCTTAGTATGTCGGACTGCGAAGACGTTACCGAGCCATCCTCTTCCTTCAGGCTGCTGATAACAGAGCTCTCTCTGTGTACCTTTTGGAAGAAGTAACGCGAGCACATCTCATCCTGCTCAATGGAGCGGACCTTGGACCGGAAGATGATCTTGGAGGCCTCTGTGGCAAAGAGCGAGGCCTGCTGGCTCTTCACCTCATGGAGGTCCTCCTTGACCTCGACCCCCATCGACTGCAGCCAGAGCAGATTTTGCATACTTTTCTGGAGTCGGGACATTTCTCTCTGTCTCTCCCTCGCCCTCTGAACACCTTTGAAGATAAAGAACCTCTTGATGTTCTCCTTGATCGTCTCCACCAGTGCACCGGAGACTCAAAGAGGGGTCTCATGGTTCTCCAACCTTTGTAATCCCTTTTGAGTTCCTCAATGTTCTCTGGGTTAGCAGTGTAGCATTGAGCTTCCATGTCCCCCTGCCAACCTGCTGGTCATCCTGTAAGTGACAGTCGGCCGGTAAGAGGCAATGGTCGGAGAAGAATACCGGCTTGGCATCGGTGGATCTGACCGTGACAGCACAGGACACAAACAGGAAGTGAATCCTGGAACGGGCAGAACTGTCCGATCTTGATCAGGTGTATCTACGCTGCGCTCCGTCTGCAGGTTTGCTGAAGACGTCATGCAGTTTGGCATCTTTTACTGTATCTATTAGGAATCTGGACATAGCGTCCAGTTTGCTTTCGTCACTGTCAGATCGTCCAGCTGCATCAATGATGCAGTTGAAGTCACCGCCTAGGATGACCGGCCTGGACGTCGCCAGCAGCAGCGGGAGCTGCTGGAAGACGGTCAGCCGCTCGCTGCATTGAACTGGGGAATACACGTTGATCAACCGGAGCAGAGCATTGTTGTACATTACATCTGCTACGAGGAGGCGACTACCCACCACCTCCTTTACCTCAGAAATGGTGAAATTACCTCCCCGCAGCAGAATACCCATTTCCCCCTGACCAGATCGATGGCCCGTGGGACCACGATCACAACCATTGCCTGTAGGTGCTGAGGTGTGGTATTCCACACTCCCGCAGAAACAGTAGGTCAGCTTTGACCTTGGCGAAGTAGTCCAAGGTTGAAACACATCGCGCAGTGGATTTAATGCTACGCACGTTAATTGAAGCAACCCTGATACCCATTTTTTAAGTTGGTTGTTGCTTCCCACACCATTTGTCCTTGCTAGACCCAGTCCTTTGGTATGTTCCTGCATACCCATGGTGTACACAAGTTGTTTCACGTTCGTGGGGCTCAGAAACTCCTCCTGGATTCTCTTGCAGGGTTTGTTCTGCTGAGGTGAGATCGGGGGAGTCTTGAAGACAGCAAGGATTGGGCTGTCCTCTGCTGTTGTTTCCTCCTCGAAAACATCACTGCTCCTGGCTTCCCAGAGCTGGAGCGCACCAGATGTGTCGTTGCCCTCAGTGTCCCGGAGCTGGGATGCGCTGGGCGTGTTGCTGGGTTCGGCGCCTTGGCTTTGGGGCGCATTGGGCTCATCACAACTTTCAGTGCCCAGGGGCTGGGGGGCTTCATCTTCCAGTTCCCTTGAGTTCTGTTGTTTCTTTTGTAGGTGCCGTCGTTCCGACACTTCCTCATCCAGTGAAGAGGACCTGCTGTAGTCTGTCTCAGATGGTAACCTCCTCTTGCCACTGGTTTGGGTGGTGACCTGTTCCGCTTTAGGCAGATTTTTCCTTGTGGTTTTCTTTTGTACCACTTGCCATTGACCTTTTTCACCATCAGCTGCCCCCTCCTCCATTGACTCTGGCTGTGGAGGGGGGTTTCCGGGCTCAGGGAAGGTGTTGGATCACTGGTTTCAGCTGCCTCCCCTTTCTTCTTCTCAGGTGGGCTTTCCTTGCTGCGGGGAGGGTTGTTTGTCTCCTTCCCAGCACCCGACGCATTCGTTGTTCTTTCTCCCGGCCTTCCCTTGGGGCTTGCCACCTGAGCACAGCTGAGGCAACGTTTGGGGCAGGTTTTGTAGAGGTGACCTGCCTCACCACACAGGTTGCAACACTTACTTCGTTTACAGTCCTTGGTCTGATGGCCTTCCTTCCTGCAGTTCTTGCAGACAACAGTGCTGCAGTTAGCTGCCATGTGACCAGATTTGCCACAGGTGCGACAAACTCTGGGCTGCCCTGCATAGACTAAGAAGCCTCGATTTCCCCTGATAGCGAAGCTGGAGGGCGGATTGGTGATGGCTCCACTGGCATCGACCTTCAAGGTCACCTTGACCTGCCGCTTACTGGTCCAAATCCCAAACGGGTCCCTGACATCAGTGCTGCTGCCGACCACTTCGACGTACCTGGCTAGGAAGGTGAGTACGTCCACGACAGGAACATAGGGGTTATAGAGGTGAATTGTCACCACCCGGTCACGTTGTGACGGCAGCGTAAAGAGCGGCTCTGCTGCGAGGATGGACAGCGGCGCCTGGTTTCCCTTCTCTTTGAAGACCTTCAGTAGCTTGATGCAACCCACCACATTCTTAAATGTCACGTCAAAATACCCACTGCTGAGGAAGTCCTGCAGGCAGTAGATGTCGGCAGCTTGGAAGCAATCAATGAGGATTCTCCGGATGAAGAAGATGCGGTCAAACGATGCAACTCCTTCCTTATCCTTCACAACCACCCGAATGGTGTTGCGCACTCCTTGGCCCGAAGCTCTAGAATTGGTTATAGCCATTTGCTCAAAGTACCCAGGACAGGATCAAAAGCCACCGATCATGGTCTCTCCCCTGCCAGGTACGTAGGAAGATGTGAAGTATTAAATTGAGACCCAGCCTCATTCCATTTTCCTCCTCTTTCGGATACTTCACCCACCTTGGACTCCACCCCCATACACTAATCCTGCCCCAACTTAATATTAGCCCCGATAGGTGTAAAGTGTGTTTCAATTGCCAAAATAGGCTAACAATCTATGTGGAAGCAACATCGAAGCACATTGACATTACACTTTTAAAATCCCAACTTGAAAAGTGACTGTGGCCCGATATTTGCAAGGAGGGTGCGGGTGAAGTCGAAAACGATCGATGGGCCTGGAAAAGTCAGGGATGCGGAGATCCTGCTGATCTTAATGGCAGCACCTCATTCACATCTTGCAACTCTGTTTGACCAAGCTTTTGGTCATCTGACCTAATATCGCCTAACATGGCTTGATGTCATATTTAGTTTTATAATGCTCCTGTGAAGCGTCTTGTGATGCTTTTATTACATTAAAGGCGCAATAAGTTGTTATTGTCTGTGTCTTAACCCGCACCAACTCCCATTCCCCTATCACCCCTGTGCTGACTGACCTACGTTGGCTCCCAGTCAAGCAACGTCTTGATTTTAAAATTCCCATCCTGGTTTCAAATCCCTCCATGGCCTTGCCCCTCCCTATCTCTGTAATCTCCTCCAGCCCCACAACCCTCCGAGATATCTGTGCTCCTCTAGTTCTGGCCTCTTGTGCATCCCTGATTTTAATCACTGCACCATTGGTGGCTGAGCCTTTGGTTGCCTTGGCCCCAAGCTTGGAAAACCCTCCCTAAACCTCTCTGCCTCTCCTCACTTTCCTCCTTTAAGATACTTGTTAAAATCTACCTCTTTGACCAAGCTTTTGGTCATCTGACCAAATATCTCCCTTTGTGGCACGGTCATACTTTGCTTTATAATGCTTCTGTGAAGCACCTCGGGGTGGTTTATTACATTAATGGCACTATATAAATTTAAGTTGTTGTTGTTTCCTGCCAGGGAGCCAACAGTTGGCACCTGTGTTTCACTGGCCCCTGGGAAACCCCATGCAGCACTGTTGCCCTGTGGGAGCGGGATTTAAAATGTTAATTAAGATTCCTGTCTCTCCATGGCAGGAAACTCAGAAACCCTGATATCTGCTGCAGTAGAAATGGCTGGGAGCACACGCACAGTGTGTTGGGGTTGCGTTCTGCCCATTTCACTTTTTAACACCCCGCCCCCAGTCATGGGGAGGTTAATAGCGAGGCCTATATTTTCAAATCCTGTCTGTGGAAAATAATAAAATATAATGACCTTTAGCTGGTAAAGTGAGGCATCCTGAATTACAAACTTCTCTTTCAGGCACCCTCACCGTAATTGGATCTGTAAAGAAACTGCAGGCACCCTCACTCTGCCAGGCCATACGGCTTTATATGAGCCTTATGAGCTGCCGTACTATGCCAGATAATGATTAACATCCTGGAAAGGAGTTGAGGCTCTTTAAATCGCCCCCACCCCCACACCCTCCTCCATATCAGCCCATGCTGTAAGGATCTGATGGGAGGTCACGGGTGGAAGAGGGTGTGGCAATTAAATCAAATCGGAAATCGAGAAACTGTTCTGAAGGAAGAATTTCAACTGGACAAATCTCAGTTATTCTGCAGCTTGTGTTGTTTTCTGTACCCATCATTCACATTGTCTGATTTGCAGCCTTCGCAGGGTCTATGTGGTTAACAAGGAGGTCTGTGTTCGCACTGTCTGTGCCCACGAGGAGCTACTGAGAGGTGAGTGTGAGGCCTCAGAATCACAACGGAATGGGGAGCTCTGCCACATGGCAGGCAGGGATGGTAACATGCCACTGGCAGTAGGCTGAGCAGGCATGAGGTTGGGTTTAGGGAATCTGGAGATTCCTGTCATGGCTCCACTGGACATTGGAGGTCTTTCTGGGAGGCCTGGAGTCAGGGATACAAGAGGTGTTGGTTATAATCAGAAGGTGTGCTGGAGCACTCTTATTCATCCCTGTTCTACTGGTGTTCAGGGTCAGTTTTTGGAGCGTGAGAGATGAGATACAGTGCAGTGGTTTGATATCTCCTTTTTTCATTCTACTGCAGTAGAGATTGGAAGGGTCAGCTGCAAGGCCCCTATCCAGTCTTCCTGTGTTAGTGTAGTTAGTTTCATCCTGGGACACTATGCCGGCTTTCAGTGTTTTCTAATGTCACAGAGGACAGAATGGAGCAGAAGGAGATGTTTCTACAGGAAGCTTTGTGGCTTGAGAGGAATAGTACCAGTGGGATTGGACCATGTGGGATTTTTTTTGTTGAACCACCACAGATTTCTGAAAATGGTATCCGATTTGGATACTGTGCATAAAAACTAACTTTTGAACATAGTCAGTTAGCTGCCAGAAAAGCATGACTGCCAGAGAACTTTCCCCCTATTCGCTAATGTTAGCAACAATATGGGATGTTTTTAAGCACCTATTGGTGCTTCCTGGGGAAGGGATGTGTGTGCAGGATGCTGAAAGAGCAACATTCCTTTCTACAGCTAGTCAGAGACTGTGCAACCTTGTCTGCAACAATGATCCCCTGAAACTGTAACACCCAGTGGTAGCATTTAAAGCCTGGGACGCTTGGCCGGCCTTGCACGTCGCATGTGTGACCGCACTGCGTTTTATAAAGAAACAAATTAATTTACTGACTGTTCACTATGGGGTGTATTCCCTTATGAAGATTGTCTAATCCACATCCTTTTGCTCTCCCCCGTTCTCACCTTCTCCTTCTCCCTTCCAGCTGACTTGTGCCGAGACAAATATTCAAAGTGTGGGATCATGGCCAACAGTGGGCTGTGTGCTCAGATGGTTTCATCGTGCGACAAGAGCTGTGGCTCCTGTTGAGAAAGACAAGCAAACTGGCGAAGAGGCCACGCATGAAGCCTTGGTCCAGGAGATAGAGGAATCTCCATATATATCAATAATATTACATGAAGTAATTTAGAGGGATCATTTTCATATTTCTAACTGATGGTGCTGGGGGATTTTTCATATAAACCTCAAGACAAAGCCCGTTTTTGATTGTGCACATAATGTAATAGGTTATTACTGTTTGTCGGAGGGGACCACTACAATGCAGGTTACACATGAAGCCTTGGAAAGTCAGTCATTCCAGCTTTTTACCCATGTTACCGTAATGATTCATGAACCAAAGCCTTTGCCATTCCTTGTTGCCTGCATTGTGCTGGCCTCGAAGGATAGTGGATGGAGAGTACCTCGCACTGAATTTACTATCCATCCTCTATCCGCTTCCTTTCATGACATTACTGTTATCTATTGCTGACCTGCCAGTCCGGAGTATTAGAAATTTTTAAGTTTGCGAAGGAAGTAGAAGCCACATGATGCCTGGAGTTGGGAATGAATTGAGTATCCAAAACCCATCCTGCATCTGGTTTATACTGGTTTTTGCATTTGAAAATTGATTCAGTCCCAGCCGGTCACACATCACCTTTAGCTTCAGGGCAAAGGAGGGATTAGTGTGTGAATACACTCCAAGTGGACTTAAACTCACACTGCACTGATCCTGTTTGCCAGCCCAATTCTGAGTCTTTCAGCTGAATGAACGAGGTGGACTCTTTGGCCTTGAAAGTGATGCTGTACGAAGATTGGCAAACGAGTGTTTAAAATGTTCTTTTTAAATCCCTCTGTCAACTATTTTAAGTGGCTTAACACCTGTTAAATTGGCAATATTTAGCATGAATGGGTTAAGCATTTTCTGCTAATCTTCACACAATTTTTAGAGCCTTCTGTTTTTCTATCTCTTTCACAAGTCCCTTCACTCCAGCCAACCTACTCCCAGGCCTCCGCTGCACTGAATGGGACACTAGGAGGCGCTAACAGCCACTGGAGCGTGATTTTTTCCTGGAATGGCTCAGCTCCCATTCGGGACTCACCTCAGTGCCCCTGAACGCAACTGTTACTGGTTTTACATTTTTTAAATAATCATACAGAATGCAAACAAATACTGTGTCATTGCCAGTGATACATAGCATTGGGGGTGGGGGTGGGGGCGGGGATGGGGGCGGCCACTCTTCTCCCTCTGATGGAACCACCACAGTCACCACACCCAAACGAGCAAAACCAACAGCACAAAGCTGTTGAATTCTCATTCAATAATGAGAAGTTTGTATTGGCAGTGAGCGTTTACAAAATAGAACTATACAGGTTCCAGAACATGTGGCTTAGAGTGTGGTAGGCTGTGACACAGTCCCAACACTTAAAATGGAACTTTTTATGAGGAGACAACAAAGGCTGGAAATGGAGCAGGCCATTTGGTCAATCGAGCTCACTCCTTCCACTGACCCTGCACAATCTGTGCTAGCAATGACCCTACCCCACCCATTTAACCTCCTTCCACAGTCTATGTACAATCTACTATTTCATGAATTCCTTCCCCCACCTTTTAATCTCCTGAGGGAAAGTTCTGTATAAATACACCATGATCCCCAAAGACAATCAAGCAAAACACTGAAATATTCATCCAGCCTCACGTCCCCATTAACCAACGCTGGCCTCCTGCCCTTACCAGATGGCATCTTTCCACTCTTCCCATCCCCCCGCCTCCAAATTCATTGAGTCCATTAGAACATTGATAATCTCGATCTGTGCATATCCCTGACACTTGTAGTCCTGTCTAATCAGATATTTAGCTGACACCTTTTTGAATGGTTTGAGGTCCGGTGCTGATTTTATTGGAACAAAAGGGATCAGGGGCAAAGATTTGTTTTCAATAATGAGAAGTTTGTATTGGCAATGAGCGTAACTAAGTTTGTAAACTGTAATACCTATTCCATGTCACAACACACAGTGTCACCATGTGCCACAGATCTGAATCCCCTTCCCCCAAACATGTCTGGGTAATAATAAGACATATTATGCATATCATAAAATAAGTATTTCAAGAAGGAATATGCTCTAAGAGGTTCAATGGACGTTCACACACTGAACATTATGCTCATGTGTCTGCTATCATATGAACTCCTCAACTGATTCCCACTCGTAACACACTATCAGGCAGCCTTGTAGTACACTCCTGGACATCTACCACAATCTTGTAACACACTCCTAGGCATTAATAACCCAAAGAGCTTCACTCTTGTTGCTTTTTCAACCCTCAGTATTACTGTACAGCCTCATTACACACACCTAGGCAGCTCTCTATGTTTCAGATTATATAAACCTTTCTCCAATCTAAAGGGTATCACTGTGCAATTTCTATTCAGGGATTTATATCTATAGTAATTACAGCCCAGACATGGCTCTGTGCAATATTAGCACTGGAAAGCTTAACATGCTTGTTTGATCTAAATTTACCTGCCAATGGAGGTGTTAACACAATACGTTAACATATCTGTTAAATTAGCAAAGTGGTTTCAGACAAATCTGTTAAGCATGCATACATTAGTATCAGTCATTTCTTGGATTCCAAGATCCAGCTCACTGGACCAGCACATTAACTAATTTGGGGTTCACAACTTGATAATCACTAGGTCACACTGAGATTCCATGGGGTTGCTGTATCCCCATGGATTGTGATAGTTACTGTTGTACTGTTGCCAAGTATGAACATAAACGTTTACTGTCAGCTGAAGCCTTCCTCTCTGTAACTCTCCTCAGGAAAGCAGTACTGTAACACCCTAGACTCAGCCTAGACTCAGCAGCTTTTATGGGTGAAACGGTATATGAGCTAATACTGGATTCAGAGACTTTGCTGAGGAGTTCAGGATGTCTTCAGTTTATCAAACTTGACTTTCTGTTGCATCTTATTTTTTTGAAATAGTTATTTTTAATGGTGCTTAAATATCCGCAAACACACTGAGGAGATTAAGGTGCCTTCACACATGGGCAGGGTTTAAAAGGTTAAAACATGCCTGTTCTGCTGTTTGTATGTTGCTGTTAGTGGGCTCTGAGAAGGGCCCTCAGCACAGACCTGTGCTCTTGCAGCGAGTGTGCTGCTCTTCTCGACACTAATTCGTTAGTGGTCATATTCTGTGCTGCAACCAACAGCAGTTCTTGGAATACACAAGGATTTGTGTATAGGACATCGTTTGAGACTGCGAATTAGTGTCCTTTACACTGCAATATAGCGTTGATGGCAGGAATACCTCAGAAGCATTTTGACAGAGTAAAACGGGATTATTTTTTGCTTCAGATGCTGGCTTTTCTCTTGACACTTCAATTATTTCCCCGGACATGATGTTGCATCCGAGGAGTTTAGTGATGAGATCAACTGGATTTAAACTAAATAAACTGGGAATACAGCAATGCAGGGCATGAGGCCTAAATACATGGGCCAAAATTAAACCCTAAAGGATTTTCCAGCCATAGGTTCCACGGTAGAATCCTAGGCCCATCCTATTTAGAGCCGACTGCCTGCTCTAGGCAACGGGGCAGCTTAGGATCTCAAATTTGGCAATTCAGACTCCAGACCAGTATCCATGATACAAAATGCTATTTAAAGGCTCATAGTGGAGAACAAAAAATTAGCACAGTCACCGTGTTCAGCTGCTGGATGCCCACAGCATGCTTTTGGAAGTATAAAGTATAAATAAGTAAAATTGTATGTGTTACTGGCATCTAGTGGCCGATCATTTACACCAATGTATATTTGCTGTAATGACCCAATTTGCCAATTCATCATATGAACTGGATGTTTCTTGCCGTGAGGTCCATGTAGGATAGTACACATTAATTGGATCTCTGCTTAAAAAGGAAAAATTTGCAGGGACAGAGTGAAAGGACACGGGAATGTAGTCCATTGGGTAGCTCTTTCAAAGAACTGGCAAAGGCACAATGGGCCGAATGGCCTCCTTCTTTGCTGTCTGATTCTTTGATTCCAATATCAAAAATCCATTGGGCAGTTGACTGGCTCTAACAATGGCTATATTGATATCGAAAAGGAAATGAGAAGCCCCCGCAGTTGCTATATCTACCACCCAATGTGCAACTGAGCCATGCTGACCAGGAAGATCCCGAATTCCATGTCCAGTCTGTATTAAATTAGCCGATCTCAACCAGGGAGGTGGTAGTGGGACTACAATTGGCCTCAGTGTTTCTGGGTTAATGAGAGGAGAATCAGCCAACGTTCAGATTCCTAACTGCTATCCCAGTGGCTCCTGCTGGAAAAAGCATGTGCACTGGGATATCAGGTGAGGATTGGATCGATGCCTGCCATCATGTAATAGCCTGCTAATACTCACGACCCAGGCTGATAAATGAAGGCTGGTCACTTGTGTTGTGTGAATTGCAACTTGGGCCGACATTCTGGAGAATGCCCAGTGGCCACGGATCTGTAACCCAGCACAGAGTCAGTGCCTTAAGGAGCGGAGGGGACAAAATTTGGAGGAAAAAAAAGCCCCCAAAAAAGCTGCTTCATTTCTGCTCCCATCTGTCGGCACAGTTGAAAGCAATAAGTTAGAAAAACGAAACTTGAGACATGTGCTTGCTCAGAACTCCATGGTATAAATGTTCTTGAAGTACCACTAGGAGGAGATGCCTCAGTATGTGCAGCTGAGTGAGATATTTCTGTGTAATCTGATTCATACTATAACTGATATATCCCATTTTGTACAAAAATAAAAGTCACTTAAGTAACACTGGCAATGTCTTGCTGTTATGTTCCTCCCGGTTTTATTGTTCGAGTCTCCCTTTTCAGATTGTTATTACAATGCAAAAACTAATAGTCAGCAGGGTGTTGGGTGTGAGAGACAATGGTGGCCTTAGACCTACATTGTGCATCTGGGCATTACTAATATCATTTGTTCTGAAAGGTGATGTACGGTGCAGGCCAGATATTTCCACACAGGGAGGGAGGTAAAGATCAGGCAACCGCCAGGGGTCTGATCTCTCCAAGTTCTTGCAATCCACTAAAATAGCCATTCAGACAGTGCTTCCTACAAATCAGCTGGCCATGGCTTAGGACATAGGAAACCAACAGCAATCAAACTTGGTTTCAAATTCAGGTTTCCATACAGAGTGTGATGCACAATTTCTGTAGCAACTGGACTGCGATCAAAAATGAATGAAAGCAAAAAAAACATTCCTTGAAGCATCCAGGAGAACTGAATTTCGTTCACAGTTTATTTTCTGTACCATCTAACAATGCAAGTCACACAGCAGAGCGGCCATTGTAATGAGTGGCACCCATCATCTCTCCAATCCACTCCTTCTCAGCATGATAATAAAACATTTGAGTAGAAAAATAACACTGAGTAACACTGAACAGGTGAAGTACAGTTCGTGGATGCAAGGGATGGGACAATGGTTAAAGCAGTAACACACGGACAAAAGTTGCCACCTAACACACTCGAAATCAGCACAAACACATCACAGAGCTCAAACGTAGCAAACATTTTGGAGAAACAGGGTCGGAACTCTTCTGCAATACGGTGTTTGGCAAAAATTGCTGAAAGAATAAACAGTTAACAGGCGATGATAAGGGAGCGGCTGGGGCTTCTGCAGGTGGCCATTGGTGGGATTGATTCAACCTTGCAGCACCAGCATATTTCAAGATGCTCCCTGGTGGTCAGCCCTCTCTGAAAACAACAGTCCAAATTTCTTCACTGGTTATGGCACTAGACATTTCTCCTCAGGGCTCACACCAGCAGTCTTGATTCAGCTTATCTTTGGTTACCTGATTGCCAGACATCTCCAAATGCATTTTGGTCATCAGAGATGGCCCAATACATCTCAGTGAGGGCCCCTCAAGGTTCAAGAACAGGACAGCAAGAATCCCTTGTGAGGTTGCAGAACTACACCTCAAAAGCTTCACTGGGTTCTGGGACATACATAACCTTGAGAAGCTGTAAAGCATCATCCGCCATCTGTGACAAGCTGTGAGAAAAGCCACCAGTTTACAAAATGGTAGATGCAAAACACCTTTTGCATTCCTCCCATTAAAGGACAAGAAACCAGAAATAATGAGCTCTCTCGCTCTCATTTACAGATGATGCTGAAACTATCAACACTAAGCTACTGGGAAACATCAGAAAAGACTAGAAAACAGCGAAACATTTAAAAAAGAACACACCAGAAAATAGATATTTCAAGCACTGTTTGTATTGATTTCTTCTTTAGATTATGAATGTTAAATCTTTTTTTAAAAAAAGTGATGCTTAAAAAATTATAATACTCTAGCTACTTTTGAAACACTATTCATCCAGGCAGATGAAGAATGGGTCTGGGCAGAGACTGTCAGCTCCAGTAAGCTCTGATGAAGTGTCTACGTCCCATTTTCTACAGCATATCAAAGATACTGTCAAACAATGAAGCTGGTGTATTTAGAATTCAATATCTAACATTAATTTCACAAACACAGTAATCTTAATGTAAAGAATCTCAAAACCCAGTTTCAGTTAATGGTTCACTTCTGGGAAACTAGCCTAAACACTGACTTGCAAAAATAAATCCAGATGCATGCAAGGAGATGAACGTTAGCTGCCTCAAACAATCAGTGTTTGGTCTCGTCAACTGCTAGTTATTGCAATACCTTAGAATAAATTTGCTTTATGGACAAACAGTCCAAGAGAAGCTGCTACAACAAATCCTTGATAATTGTAGAAAAAAATTAGAAACTAATGACACATAAAGATGAGCACCTATGTGCATTGTCAAAGTCTCTGTATAGTCACTCCCTATGCTCTATGTGTAATGAAGCACCCAGTGCCATACTGTACCACAAAGCCTATGAAGGTCCCAAATTCAAACCCTGTTCGGTGCTGAGTTGGCGGATCTTAATTAGAGCAGTGGTGAGATAAATCAGCTGGTGTTCCTGCTCCTGACTACTATCCATCAGCTCCTGTTGCCCAAGTGCTCTTGTGTGGATTTTGGACAAGGACAGAATCAGGCTCAGCTGTGATGCCCTTCTGCCTCCTCCAACAGAGGAGCAGCCCCTCCCTAGCCCAAGGACACTGAGGTGCCAAATTGCCACCTGGCTTAGATCAGATAACTCATCGCAGATTAGGATCGAACCTGGGACCTTCCCAGTCTGGATGGCTCAGTACCACATTTATCTACTGACAGCTGAGGGAAGCTCTAATATCTCACTGGTAAAAACACTGGGCTGTGTGTTAATGGAATCTGTCCTATCAACAAAATTCTGTAGCAATTTAAAAAAACTCTTCAGTTCTTTAATAAAAATCTATCTCCTGGGTCCAATCTCTCCTGCTAATCTGGAGCCAGGATTTCTCACATTTAGTGTAGCACCACAGTAATCTATACTTAAAATACAAACACAATTTGTAAGATCGCTCAAAAATGGTTGATGTTGGTAGAGAAGCTAACAGTGCATGTTCCAGGGTCAACGTTGGATTAAAATGCCAAAGCTAGGATAGGAGTAAAAGCACACAATGATATTTAAATCATCCTTTCCTTATCCCACATCATTCATTGTGTTTCCATTGACAAAAGTTAACATTTTGCTCCAATTTGTCACCACTTTCTTCCATGTTGATCCCATGGCATTATTTACAAGAGCAAGGGGAGCTCTCCCTGTATCCAGATCTCGTATTCATCCCTCCCCCAACATCAATAAAAATTATCTGGTCATTATCACATTGCTGTTTGTGGGACTTCGCTACTTGGCTGCCAACATTACAATGGTGACTACATTTCAAAGGTACATTGGCCGCAAAGCGCTTTAAGATAACCTGAGGTTGAGAAAGGCGCTATGGAAATGCAAGTCTTTCTTCGATGCGGGTTTATTAGAGTGTCTGACTCTTCCTCCAGTACCAGTATTGAGTCCTGCCAATCTTGACCAAAAAAAACTAGCTGTTTCATCAGCAGCGCACAATAGCTCCCAACAGTTTGACCTCCACTGAGTTTAATAAGACTGGCTCGTCCTGCTAATCCAGACTGATCAGAGGCAGAGAGTGGGGTCAGGGTTCCAGTTGAGATGTTTGCTTTGCAGCTTATGAAAATTCATAGAAAACTTTAATAACTACTATCAGTCACAGCATGAGTCCCTGTAGACAAAAGATGGGCATTCTATGTTAAAAATCTAGATTAGTAAACTGGATTTTTGGTGTCCAGTTTACACCTTCCAGACAGCCCCTCACTCAAACATCAGACAGGCAATGATCACAGTCTTCATCACAGTCCTCATGGACAGCCTGAACGCACAGATGATCCCACGTTCTGGGTCCCTACAACTTGATTGGATATGCGGATTTTATGTTTTATGTCAGAATGAAACAATCTGTAGTCAACCAGAATCCTTCTTTACATAGACCACCCGATGCACTCAGCCAGTCAAAGCCTTCCATTACAACTGCCGAAAGACTAGCAAACAAGTGGAAAAACAGCAACTTAAACCTGCTGCAACAGGCTGTCGATGCTCAAGGGCTCCACGACAGGCAGACCTGTAGCTGGGGAGCCAGGACAGAGTGGTGGTTGAGGCTGAATGTGTTTGGTGTGTCTGCTGATGGGGGTCAGATACCAGTGCTCTCAAATCACGTGGAAGAGCAAATATGCCGATACCCACAATCAATGACTGACAGAGCACGACAAGGCCTGGAAGAAAGGTGAGCCAGCTAACATAATTCGGAGGGGTGGGAGGTTTAGAGTTTGCATAAGCTTTAATTTATGGCTGGGATTGCTGCCTCAGGAGGCTCCCTAACCCTCTTAGACAAGCACTCGGTGAAGGACGGAGATCTAGCCCTCACAGACCTGCGCTTGAGAGGCACAGTAAGTCTAACCTTCTGCGGCTAAAGTTCAGGAGCTTAACCATCTCAGATCAGTGTGACTCTTGAGGCTGAAAATCTTTCTAAACATTTTAAGTTTGTTGTCATTTTTGTTATTAAAATGGGAAGAGGGGACACTGAACAAATCCGGGTGACCAAAAAAAAATCCCTTTGCTTATTTCAAATAGTTTTGATTGGCCCTGACTCTCTGCTGAGGGGTGTCAAAGGCAAATTTCCCTGACCACTTCCCCAGCACATTGGCAACCCACTCAGAATGGGCTATATAAGAGAAGTGGGGGCAACCTGCAAAACGGAACACAAACACAAGGGAAACAAATGAAGAGTACATGAAGCTTGTCCTGTAACAATGTCAGGGTCACTGCTGGAGAGTCCTCCCAACATTAGAAGCTTTAGATTCAGTCCCTGTGGTGATGATTTGGTCCAGATGTTGGGTGGGTCTATGACTGTGTTGTCAATGGGGGTCCAGTGCATGTTGTGGTTGTTCATTGCTGTACAAGGAAATGAAGGCTGATATTCTGCCACATGGCTGTTGCAAAGTGCATGCAATGGAATTAGTTTCCAGAGAGGATGGAGTGGGAGTACTGAGGCTGGCGTCTCCGGAGCTCCTGCTGCAGTTGGTCCTTCAGTGTCGAAATCTGCAGCACATAATAAACGAAGACAAAGAGTAAAGCCATAGTACAATTCATGAGAATACAGAACAGATTCAAGTCCCAAGAGCCATAGAAAAACCTATCTTGAATTCATCCAGGGAGATTGTCAGAGATAAAACACTCCCAGGGTACAGCAAGAGTGGATGGGATTTACCCACCCACTCCTACCAACAATCATTCTCCATCCCATATGGCAGCAACATCTCCATTAAACAACGTATTAATTACAGTCCATCTGGGTAAATCATATACTTTCCCCCACCATACCCCATTCAAAAACTCCTGGACATATTCACACTTCTATCATGTGGTACCAAATGCAGATTTCTTCCAGTCTGTACACTCACCTCAGTATCAGTCTATCCCTCCCTAGGGTTTGGGTATTTTAGATCTTCGCCAGAAATAAATGGCTAATATAAAAACAGGCAGTGGTGAAAGCCTGAGGGTGATTGATAATCATCCTGGGTAAATTCTATCACAGTTGAGAAGTAGGTTTATTTACATACACACAACTTGCAATATTATAAATAATAAACCCAGATGAGGTGGTACACTATCCTGAGGTAGAATATCATAGAGAGGGTGGTACACTATCCTGATGTAGTGCGCCATATGGAAGCCATAGAATCATAAAATGGTTACAGTACAGAAGTCGTCCATTTGGCCCATCATGTCTGTGCCAGCTCTCTGCAAGAACAATTCAACCTTTTCCCCGTAGCCCTATAAATCTTTTCTGTTCAGGTGATTATCCAATTCCCTTTGAAAGCCACAATTGAATCTGCCTCCACCATGCTCTCAGGCAGTGCATTCCAAATGCTAACCACTTGCTGTTTAAAAAAGTTTTCCCCCCTGTTGCCTCTGGTTCTTTTGCCAATCACCTTAAATCGGAGTCCTCTGGTTCGCGACTCTTACACTAATTGGAACAGTTTCTCCCTATCTACTCTGTCCTGACTCCTCATGATCCTGAACACCTCTATCAAATCTGCTCTCAAACTCTTTTCTCTAAGGAGAGCAGCCCTAGCTTCTCCAATCTATCCACTTAACTTGAAGTCCCACATCCTTGGAACCATTCTCTTGGTACACTACCCCGATGTAGTATGCCAAACAGAGAGTGGTACACTATCCTGAAGTGGTACATTGTCGTACTGATGTAGTATCCTGTTCTGAAGTGGTCGAGTTACTACTGCAGTACATTACCCTGAGGTGGTACACATTCCTGATGGACACTATCCTGAGGTAGTACACGAACATATTCCAGACTAGATGGAGATCAGGCTCGCCCCAATGCGGACTCAGCTGTGAGTTTATGGAGTGGTTGCCTTGAGTAGCAGAAGTATTAACTCACAAAGAAAATGTACCACGTGTTGTGGTACTGAACAATACACAACCACCAGGTTCTACTCAGTCTCTGCTGAGTTAGTTGTTTTCAGCCATTCAGCAACTATCGCACTCAATGCCCCCAGGTTAGAGACAAAAATAAAACTAGCCATGGTTCCTGCTCCTTCTGATCTTTATGAAATAGCTCCTGGTGAGAGTGAGTGAAGACTGAGATCAGGACCAGGTTTGTCTGTGATATTAGCATGGTTGACACTCGCTAACTAGGATTATGTATGGGGAATGGCCACTTGACTGAGATACCAGAGGGTGGTGGCTCCTGTTGAATCAGACCCCTATAAGAGTCAGTGCTTTCAAGGACAGGAGGGGAGAAAACCTATTTTGGCTACCTGTTCCTCGAGTCCCTTCACGCGTTGCCGATGAGCACGTTCCCGTGCTTCCAGCGTCCTCTCGGTCTGCAACTGAGTTGCACGCAGTCGTTCCGTCTCTTTCTGCAGCTCCTGTCGGTGGCGGGCGGCAGCTTCGATCAGGCTTTGGGAGTGAGATTGCTCTATGTCTGAAAGCTGGGCCTGAAGAGGGAACAGCAATAGTCAGGGGGGGTGGGGGAAGAGAATTCAGCCAGGGTAAGGGGACAAAGATCTCCTCTCACCGAAGGCCATCAACTAATGCATGTACACGACATGCTTCAAAGCAACTCCCAGCTGCACGTCAGATTCTATGCAAAACACAGGGAACATTTTATGTGGAGCCATTGTTGATCTATAGCAGAACTGGGAGAATGAACAGATCTGTACATCCATTCTCGGCTCAAATCACACCCCTGTTATTGTTTTTGTTTGGGTAAAAATAAGTGGTTCCAGAATCAGGCAAAGGCCAAAATTAATAATGATTCATCAGTCTCTACAATACACCCTCTGAGCTGTCAATCGTTCAGCTCAGGGTGGAGAGTGAGGTGGAGGAAGCTGTCGCCTGCTCCAGGAGGAGCTACGTCCTTGGGCTGCCATTTGGTCAACACCATTAGACAATAAGAAACACTGCTTTAAACCTTTAACCTCATCACTCTCTCCACTCAGAATGGAAGGGGTACAACATTTTGCATGAACAGTCAAACATTTACAGGAAAAGTTCTTGTTTTAAATTGCACAGGTTCATTTAACCACTGACAAGAGTACTAGTAAAGCCAGGTACTAGTAAAGCTAGGTGCTGGTAAGCCTGGGTACTAGTAAAGCTGACTACGAGCAGATTATAATGTTATCTACAGGCATCAAATGGCAAAGCACGATCCTGGGGAGCTGGTTCTGCTGTCACACCATCAACTATAACAACAGATTTGAAAATGATTTGCCCAAAATCCAGCAACAGGACTCTCAATACAGACCTTGGGTTATTCCCTAACACTGTCTTTCTCAGGGATTTGCTTGGCCTGGAAGCTGTGTGAGGAGATCATGGGGAGTGAATAAGCTGGAGTTGCCCTGGCTGTGCGGTGTGATGCAGGAAGCATCTTGCAAGGTCATCCCCGACCTTCTGCCTGGCGCGGTTGAAGATAAAAACCATTCAGGGATCCGCGTTGCCTCAGCTGGTAACTGCAGCACCCAGGAAGGAACCAAACTGTACAGGAAAGGAAAGTCCCAGTGGGATCCAAGGCTGGGCAGTGTTGTTAGCTGATCTCAGGTGGCGGTAAGTGATGCTACAACAGGCATCAACATTCCTGGGATAGGGATAGAAAAAGGAAAAACCCAGCTCGTGTTCTCTGCTTCAGATCACTATTCAAAAACCCTGCCAGAAAGAGATCTGTGTGCATCGGTTGAGATGAGGAGAGGCTGTGCTAATGGCTGAAACCAACTGTCTGGGCCCATGTGAAGAATGACAGGAGTTCTTTTTCATTCTTTCATGGAATGTGGGTGCCACTGGCAAGGCCAGCATTTGTTGCCCATCCCTAATTGCTCTGGACAACGAAGTGGCTTGCTAGGCTATTTCAAAGGGCAGTTAAGAGTCAACCACATTGCTGTGGGTCTGGAATCACATGTAGGCCAGACCAGGTAAGGACAGCAGATTTCCTTCCCTAAAAGGACATTACTGAACCATAAGGGTTTTTATGACAATCAACAATAGTTTCATGACCATTACTGAGACTAGCTTTCAACTCCAGATCTTTATTCATTAGTTTAATTTAAATTCCACCAGCTCTGTGGTGGGATTTGAACCCATATTCCCAGGGCATTAGCCCAGGGCTCTGGATTACTAGTTCAGTGACATTATCACTACACCACTGTCTCCCCGCCAGAAAACCTGGGACCTGGATATTCCTGGTCCTAACTTTATTTGGGATTTTCCATTTGGCCTTTTAAAAGGTCGGACAGGCTCCTCAGGAAGCCAGTCATGTCAGAGATGGCAAGGGTGAGGACAGGTCTGAGGACTCCCTACATAGAGTTCTGCTTCCCTTAGCCTCGAAGGGACCTTGATTAAGACTGGATTCTGGTAGACTATCAGCTGAGGTACAGCAGCCTCCAGAAGGGTGCAATCGGTGTCACACTGGGTGGAGGGACAGGGGGACACAGGGCAGAGACCTGCCCTGGACACCAATGTTCCCTGTAAGCTGCGTGTGTTTGTGTGGCCGCGCAGCCACCCAGAAGGTACCTTACAGGCTGCACACAAGCTGACCACTTTTAAGATACTGCATCTGCTTGGCCGTGCAAAAGAATTTGAAGGTACTGCTCACTGAAATGTACAGGTCGCACACAATGACAAAAATTTAGAGGGGATGTTGCTGGACACCCAAAAACGACCAAATCTATATACGGTTTTTTTTAAGAACATTTCAACTACCTGTTCCTTACACTGAAGGGAGATGTGAATGGGGTTTCACAGAAGGAACGGCCTGAGCAGCCTCCCCAGACTGGCAGGTGACAGAGTTTCTGGCAACATAAGACTGGTGTGCCCCCAAGATGCGTTCGTAGTTGTTGTATGTGCCCACTCGCCCCATGAAAATGAGCTGTTCTTCCACTGACCCCCATTAACTGTTTGGATTATGACATGTGGATCTTCGGCTGCTCTGTCACTAAACCGTCACTCTTCGAGCTGTGGTGCACGTGTGTGAAGGAGGCAGCATCGACAAACACCCATAAATGCATTCCCGCGAGCTTGGCTTTAGACATCAGGCGTGAGAATTTCTTTTTTGATTCATTCATGGGATGTGGGCCAGGCCAGCATTTTTGCTCCCTCCTAATTGCCCTTGAGAAGGTGGTGGTGAACCGCCTTCCTGAACTGTTGCAGTCCGTGTGCTGATGGTATACCCACGGTGCTGTTAGGAAGGGAGTTCCAGGATTCTGATCCAGTGACGATGAAGGAACAGCGATATATTACCAAGTCGGGATGGTGTGTGACTTGGAGGGGATCTCGCAGGTGGTGGTGTTCCCATGGCTTGCTGCACTTGTCCTTCTAGATGGTAGAGGTCGTGGGTTTGGGCCTTAATAGCACATTGCTGGCATGACAAAAACTTCAGCGCAAAGGGAAGCCATGTTTGAGACATTGGCACTGCCTGTTAGGACAGGTCTGTTTCAAACATGACAGCTGCACTCACCAGACTAGATAAAATCTTCCTCCTAATAATCTGTAAATCCATCTTCAAGGATCAGCAGGGAGTGAAAGAGAAAAACTGACTCTCTACTATTTTAACATATTTCTCAGTCAGACTCTGTCAAGACAGACAAACAGATCTTGCATTCACCAGCAGCTCACTTCACTTACTCTGTAAAAGCTGCAAGTGGCTTGAGGAATCAGAGCACAACAATATGCCCAACACGTCCAACACTTTTTTTTTGTTTACAGATCAACTCCACCTTTTCACCATAACGCTCAATCTCATTTCTTTCCAGAAATACATGTAGTCGTTTCTTAAACCAATTTACACTGCCCACTTCAAAGTCCTTCCACGGTAACTTACTCTGTGACTCTATTGCCTTTCAGGTGGAAAGATTCCCTTTAATTTCCCTTTTAACTTCTAATGTTTAATGCGTGACCCTGAGAATTTAAATGCAATTGTACATTCTAGATTAAGGACCTGTTAAGAGTTGCAACAAGGTCTAAAAATGCAAACTACGGCTAGATTCATGACTGTAGGACACATTTTTCCTACATTACAGCAGTGACTATACTGCAAAAGGACTTCACTGGTTATAAAGCATTTTGGGACGTCTTGAGATCGTGAAAGGTACTATATAAATGCAAGCATTTCTTTTTCTTTAACAGGGTGCAGAGTTGGCATGCGAGTGACACCTAGTGGCAGACACTAGAAACTTCCCAACAATGTCAATCCTCAACATTTATTCACCAGTTTCAAAATTTGTGGTAACTTTCTAAGTATTTGCACTGGACATTTCTACATACATCTAAATGTGTGAGTATTTAATAAAATGCCAGCAAATTGTGGGACTTGTGGTGAAACTGGGACTGAGACTACCACTGCACAAGAGATACAGGCCAAGAGTTTCCACTTTGGGCACCAATTTATGCCCAAAATTGCACTAGTTTTAAGGAGTGTTCTTTGTTCAAGTTTCATATTTGCAATCGGGCAGTGCTTAGAAAGTAATTTTTTTTTAAATTGTGTTAAAAATATTCCTTGATATATTTACAAGCGGTAACTTGGTGCAGTTTGATTAATTCAGCTGAAAATGGGTTTATCACAAAAAATAAGCATTTTTAATCAGAGTGTCTAGTCCAGCAGCTATGAGTAGCCAGATTTTACTAGTTATATTGGTGTGTTAAACTTTACTGAGAAACTAAATGTCTAAGAAAAGTTATATTCAAAAGCTTTTAAATTACACCTAAAAAGAAAGCGTAATTTTTTTAGGGGGACCCAAATGAGTGGGGCCATCTTCTGGCATTTTTTTTAAACTAGCGCAAAAGATAGCGAAAACTCGATGCGCACTGGAGGGAATTTGTGCTTAAAATTCCGCCATCTTTTGCACTGGTTTGGCTGATTTTGGCTGAATTGCATCACCTAGTGGAAAGTAGAGGCCACAGTCTTTATCTGGCGGAATGTTAAAACATTGCGGAGCTCATAAATACAGTCAATGCAATGATCGATGGCTTGGAGCAACAAACTGAAAGCAGCTGTCAGTCTAGTTTTAAGGGCCAGTTAATGGTCAGTAAAAAGACTGGACTTGAGCGTAAGTTAAACAATTAGTAAAATATGTGGAGCCTGGTAGATGGTGCAAGACCAGTGAAAGCCCTGTAGACAACGTAATAACAGAGCACAGGAACCTCATTCTGAGAATAGTCTGGCTCAGTGGAAGGATCCATTTAAGTTAACTGCGATTCAGTCATTACTTATTTTGTACTGGAGGATTCAGTTTGAGTTACAAAGCTGCACAATGTCATTAATCATATAATTTATGGGCTTCAAGGGTTGAGGTTAGAGTTAACATAGTGGCTGAACCCAATTACAACAGCACTGACTGGCTTATTACCACATCTGGATGAAATCATACTCGTACCTCGCTTCCCCATTTGGCAGACACCCAGCCTCGCTCTCCAGAGATTCCCAACTCCAGACACAACTTCCTTAGAGGCTCAAGTGGATGAGTGTTCGTTCGCCTGCTCAGCACTCATGGAAACATATAACAATCTCCTTACTCTTTCAAACACTCAGCCTACAAAACATTCACTCCAATGCTGTCAGTAGCTTTACTCTGCCGGCTCCAACAGGTTTCATTTAAGCGTGCAAATCCCGAGCTGCTATGTGGATGCATTGGCCAGTGAGGTCGATCCCCAATTCATTAACTTTATGTTACGTGTCAGGATTCTTTACTGGGGTAAAGATAATTGGACTGGAGCTGCTCCAACAGGCTGCATCACCCCCTGGGACAGGAGAGCTACACATCAGCCAGGCTTCCCCCATTTATCCAGTGGCTGCTACTGGAAAATGTGAGTGTATCAGATAAGGACAGGATTATGATTCACTGTGATGCCCTCCTAAGTTGGATAACTGCCAATGCTCACAGTCTGGGCTCAGAATGAAGAACGTCCATTTGGGGGAAGTTGCCGATAGCGACCAAATCCCAAAATGACACAATGCCTTCAGGAAAGGAGGGGAGAAAAATTGGGCCAGGTTGGGGAAACATAGGTATAAACAAATATATGTTGACAATGGCATGTACGGAGTTAAGGTCTGTTACAATGACAAGATTAATCGTGAAATTTCTTTATGGGGACCATTCTCATAGGTATCACTTGCTCAATGACAGAGCATAATAGAACATGATAATTAGAGTGGTGTCAATTAAAGGTATGCTTCACATTCAGACCTAGGTACTGGATGCTGAGTCTTCTCTGCTGTCTTGCATGTTGAGTTGTGCTTTTGCCCTGCTCATTGTCTATGTCAATGTATTTGGCCTCTACCTGTTGGTTCATACCTGCAGTTGCTGGGTCTGTCTCTGAGCTTCCACGAGCTCCTGTTCCACTGTTGTGAGTGAACGATCCAGGCGCCCTTTCTCTGCAGACATGCGCATGGTATCTTCCTCCGACTGCAGTCTCTCACGCTCCACCTGCAACCAATGGGATGAGACGTTATGACTACCTAATACACGTACAAGGCTGAAAACAACATGACGTGTTGCAACACATGGCCATAGAACCACAGGCAACATGCGGTAACATTATTTTCCACAGTGTGTTATTCTGATCGGGGATGTATTGCCTGGAAGCGTGGTGGAAGCAGATTCAATAGTAAGTAACACTCAAAAGTTGAAAACTTGCCAGGGAAAATATTTATGGGATTATGGGGAAAGAGCAAGGGAGCAGGATTAATTGGTTAGCTCTACAGACACAATGGGCTGAATGGCCTCCTTCTGCGTTGTATCATTCTATGATTCAATGAACACCAGGCTGAAACCAATTAAAGAACGCACTGTTGCTTCAACCAGTGCTATTGCCAAGGCCCTGTACATACAGCTGAACATACCAGTCTGATTGTTTGCAGGCTGACTGCAGGCTAGAGTACTGGTTCAAAAAGCTTTAAGAGAGAAAAGCCTAATTTATATAGCGCCCTCGCATATCAACAAAATATCTCAAAACACGTCATACAATCCATTACTTTACAGTACAGTGACTCTTGTAATGTAGGGTAAAACGGAAGCTATTTTGCGCCTGAAATATTCTAGAAACAACAAATGATGAATGACCAAACAATCTGTTGTGATCTTTGTCGAAGCGGGAAATGCTGTTCCGTACACTGGAGATGGGATCTTCAATATCCATATAAACCACAGGAAGAGGGAGTCAGGGCCTTGGTTCAGCGTCTTATCTGTAAGGACGGCACTGCTGATAATGCAGCACTCACTCACTATTGCATTGGGGCTCAAACTGACAAGAGTTCAAGTTCTGCGCTGGAACTTTCAGAAATAAGAAAAGTCAATAAAGCCCAAAAGGACCTCAAATTATGGACCCCTTACTTCCTCAGTCTGTCTTCCTTCCAACGACCTTCCAGTTTTTACAACGCAATTGTGGCATCATCTCACCACTATTTCCTGATTTACCCCACCTTCTCTCCTACTTTCCTCAACTTTGGTGTGTCCTGCACTATGGTCTTTGGCTCCTCGATGCAGCTTCTCAATTTAAAGAAAAGTCACCCATGCACTTCTAATACATTTCAGCCCCACCACTTGTCACCTGCAGAATGAACATTGGTTCAGGGCAGGTTCTGACTACATTACAAGTCCCTGGATATTTCAGACCCACCTTGTCCAGTGTTTTTTTCAGGGCAGTTTTATCCTTCTCCAGTCGGATTGATGACCGCTCCAGCTCACGCTTCTCGTTCTCCAGCTGGGCGACGGCGCGCTGCAGGACACTCAGCCGCTCCTGGAGAAGATGCTTCTCCTCCTGAAGTTTCTGAACACTCCGCAGTGTGATCTCATCGCCTTCCTGACGCTGGTGCAACATCTGAAGGATGGATGGAGAACATTAGGCATGGAACACAAAATGATGTCGTACCAATTGGACTGTTCATCACAAGGCGCAAGATCGGGGTCACCGCACATTCTAGGGGTGGGTGGGTGTCGGGCAATATTAACCTAACTTGCCCATCAGGAAACTGACAAGATCGGGTGCAATGTTGGTTTCACACCCCGCCCAATTTTGCTCTCCATTGAGTTAAGGACTTTGTATCTAACCCATGCTGTACCTGACTGGGGAATGTTTGATGGAGCAGTGTAGCGGGAGCTTTATTTTTACATGTTACCTATGCTGCACCGTTTTTTGCATGAAGACCAACAGTGAAAAGCAGAAAAACCTGCCATTTCTGGGAATAGCATTTGCCATTTTAACGAGTATAAAGTTCACCCCTTCTAAGGAAGGCAGCAAATAACAGGGCAAGGCTCTCACCTCCTGATGTTTGTGGAGCTGGCATTCCAGGTCTGCCCGCTGCTGCTCCATGTCCTGCTGCTCATTCTGGAGGATCTGGACCCTGTCGGACAGTGATGTGTTCTGCTTCTTTGTCTCATTCACAGCCTGACGTGCTGCCTCCAGACGCTCCTACAGCACAAGAGAAAAAAGGAAGAAAATTCAACTCTTCTTCAGTCCAGCTCACATCCTTTCACCGAGTGGAAATAAATTAGATGACGTTTCCTGGGTGTGAATTTCTTTGAGGAGCCTGGCTCGCCCACTCTTTGCAGAACCCATTCTAACACCAGTGATAATAAAAACAAGAAATGCTGGAAATACTCAGCCGGTCTGGCAGCATCTGTAGAGAGAGAAGCAGAGTTAACGTTTCAGGTCAGTGACCCTTCTTCAGAACTGGCAAATATTAGAAATGTGAAAGGTTTTAAGCAAGTAAAGTGGGGGTTGAGCAAGAGATAACAAAGGAGAAGGTGTAGATAGGACAAGGTTACAGAATAGCTGACCAGAAGGTCATGGAGCAAAGGCAAACAATATGTTAATGGTGTGTTGAAAGACAAAGCATTAGTACAGATAGGGCGTTAACGGACTGAAAATTGAACAGCAGCAAGTACAAACATGAAAAAAAACAGTGGGTAAGCAAACTGAACAAACTAAGATGAAATGAAATAAAACAAAAAAAAAGAAAAAAGAAAAAAATAACTAAAAATAAAAGTAAAATGGGGGGCCCGTGATACCAGTTCCTGAATTAACTTTGCTGATATTTTCACTTTTCTCCCCTCCCTTTTTGAAGAGTGGGGTGCAGTCCCAACAACGAAGGCCACCTCTGGTACCTAACCCGAGCAGCCAATCTTCGTCCTCTGGTCCTGAACAGTGAGCGTCAGCATGTTACTCAACTCCAGAGCCAACCTCAGGCTCTGACCTCGCATAACGCTCGCAGCAAAGGGCACTGGACTGGCAGCACAGGTTTTGAACAAACTATCTGCAGATTTCTAAAGAACAAATGAGAAACTAAAAGTCTAGTTTCAAAACTTAATTCCAAAATCTTAAACTGGTTTGAGTTATGATGTTGAGGACTCAGTTATACCATTTTTCAATGCATCTTCATCAGCGACAACTGAAGAGTGACTTCACCCGTGCCCTAATCTTCTCGTCCGGTTTTGGATGTGCAGTTCCTGTTTTTAATTTTGGTATCAATGGGAAATGAGGGACAGTATCGGTGACACTGGAAGGTGTAAGGATACCCTGCAGATCCAGTTGACAATCAGTAGTAGGAGCAGTGTGTGTGGGGATAAACTCAAAGCTATGCCCACAATAATCAGCTGCAAACCAAGGAGCCTAAATCTCGCCAGGAGGTCCCGACAGATAAGCACATTGCCAAAGGGAGAGAACCACAATCAACTGGTGGTAAGAGACCTATTTAAAGATGGAGAGATAGAAAGTAAGGATAATTGATTAGCAGAGAGATGGGGAACAGCTATAGGCATCAAATTGTATTTAATTTGAACATATGCATTGTTTAAATCCAAGTAGTTGCTTGGTAACAGCACAGCCATACTGACACAATGTAGAATTTGCAGGATTAATGGTTATGATAGAGATAATGAGTGAGAGAAAGGGATCCATACATATAACACTTGGTATTTATTGTGAGGTAATTTTCACCATTCATTCTGCAGTGAAATTGTAGACTTCATGATTCACACACTCACGGTAGCATAGTGGTTATGTTACTGGACTTGTAATACAAAGGCCTGCGTTGGAGAGATAAGTACAATTCGCACCACGGCAGCTGGTGGAATTTAAATTCAATTAATTAATAAATCTGGAATAAAAAGCTAATCTCAGTAATGGTGACCACGAAACTACTGGATCGTTGTAAAAATACAACTGGTTTACTAATGCCCTTTAGGGAAAGAAAGCTGCTGTCCTTACCTGGTCTGGCCTACATGTGACCCCAGACCCAAAGCAACGTGGTTGACTGCTGAATGCCCTCTGAAATGGCCTAACAAGCCACTCAGTTGCATCAAACTGCTACAGAAAAGTCAAAGAATAAAATCAGATGGACCAACCGGCATCGACCTAGGTACAGGAAATGGCAAAGACACACCCTGCAAGTCCTCCACATTGACTCCGGACCCCATGAAGTCTCATGGCATCAGGTCAAACGTGGGCAAGGAAACCTCCTGCTGATTACCACCTACTGCCCTCCTCAGCTGATGAATTAGTGCTGCTCTACATTGAACATCACTTGGAAGAAGCACTGACGGTAGCAAAGACACAGAATGCACTCTGGGTGGGGGAATTAAATGTCCAAGAGTGGATTGGTAGCACCACTACAGATTGAGCTGGCAGAGTCCTAAAGGACGTATCTGTCAGACTGGGCCTGCGGCAGGAGGTGAAAGAACCAACGAGGTAAAAACCTACTTGACCAGGCCCTCACTAATCTACCTGTTGCAGATGCATTTGTCCATGACAGTATTGGTAGGAGTGACCACCACACAATCCTTGTGGAGACAAAGTCCCGTCTTCACACTAAGGATGCCTTCCATCGTATTGTGTGCCACTACCACCGTGCTAAATGGGATAGACTCAGAATAGATCAAGTAGCTCAAAATAGGCCATCCATGAGGTGCTGTGGGCCATCAGTAGCAGTAAAAATGTATTCAACCACAATCTGTAACCTCATGACCCAGCATATCCCCCACTCTACCATTATCATCAAGCCATGGATTCATCCCTGGCTCAATGAAGGGTGCAGGAGGGCATGCCAGGAGCAGCACCAGCAATACCTAAAAAGGTGTCAACCTGTTGAAACTACAACACAGAACTACATGCACGCTAAACAGCAGAAACAGCATGCGATAGACAAAGCAAAGCAATCCCACAACCGATGGATCAGATCTAAGCTCTGCAGTCCTGCCACATCCAGTCATGAATGGTGGTGGACAATTAAACAACTAACAGGAGGAGGAGGCTCCACAAACATCCCATCCTCAATGATGGGGGAACGCAGCACGTCAGTGCAAAAGACAAAGCTGAAGTATTTGCAACCACCTTGAGCCAGAAGTGCTGAGTGGATGATCCATCTTGGCCTCTTCCTGATGTCCCCAGCATCACAGTTGTCAGTCTTTAGCCAATCCGATTCACTCCACATGATCAAGAAACAGCTGAAGACACTGGAGATAGCAGAGGCTATGGGCCCTGACAATATCCCAGCTGCTGTACTGAAGACTTGTGCTCCAGAACTAGCCTTGCCCCTAAGCCACACCTATTGATAGTGAACAGTGGAAATCCTGCCCCTCCATTGTGTCTCACATAGGGAAATATTTCAGAGCATTTTACAAGGATGGGTGGACGCCACTGAAGGAGCCAAGAAAGATTAAGCGGTGAACTGAACATACAGAGGTGGAGCGATAGGATCTAGAAAGTTTTGACCTGTACTGAGTGCACGTGGACTATGTCGACTCGAGGATTCTAACCAGCATTCCCCCCTCTTCACAGCACCTGTGTGCTGCTGGATCCTGTTTTTTGTGCCTTCAGCTTCTGCTGTCAGGACTCACAAATGTAGGATGCAACACACCTTCAGAGACATAGAATCAGCCTCATTTATAAAATAGCATGCCTTCGATATTGGGAACACTAAGCTTCTACCACCTACAGCGCACTCTATAAAAGTGCTTTAAGGGTGGAGTGACAGGGGAGAGGTAGGAGGTGGAGTGACTGGGGGAGAGGTAGGGAGGTGGAGTGACGAGGGAGAGGTAGGGAAGTGGAGTAATGGGGGAGAGGTAGGGAGGTGGAGTGACAGGGAGTGAAGCAGTGATGTGTGGAGGTGGAGTGACAGGGAATGAGGTACGGAGGTGGAGTGACAGGGGAAGAGGTAGGGAGGTGGAGTGATGGGGGCAGGTGGAGTGACAGCGAGTGAGATAGGGATGTGTGGAGGTGGAGTGACAGTGAGTGAGGTAGGGATATGTGGAGGTGGAGTGACAGCGAGTGAGGTAGGGAGGTGGAGTGACTCTGGGAAAGAGGTAGGGAGCAGAATGCCAGATAGAGGGTAGGGAGATGGAATAACTTTGGGAGAGAGGTGGAGTAGTTTTAGAAGAGAGGTAGGGAGATTCACTGGGTTGAGGAGGAGATAGGGAATTAGAGCGAGTTAGGGAGAGATCTGAAAAGAAGAGGTGGCAAGAGAAGAGGTCAGCCTTTGACAGCTCCCAGGAGATAAAACTGTAATCCAGAGCATTTTACTGAGGCTGGGAATATTTATGGATGGCTCCAGGGCTAGTTCTGGTGATGTTGGTTTTACTGCCTGTTGCAGTGACATCGATATTCCTTGTATTTTTTTAAACAGAGTTGCTACAGCTTTGTATAATTTACCACAGGAATAGGTCCCTGCGTGGTGGTTGGACCATAATGGGAAATGGTGTCAGTGTGGCAGCCAGACGACAAAGGCAGTTTGTCAGATGTCGGGGCCAGGTTTGGAAAGAATCAGGTTGTGCAGTGAGTCTCACTCGAGATCTGTCAGGTTCAAAGACTGAACAAGCCTATGATTAAGGACTGACTTAATGATGCAGTCTTACTGGGTTCTGAGCAGCCACACAATCAACGGAAGCAGACAAAATTTCCAGCCTCCTCAAAATTTATAAAAACTTTTTTTCTACAGAACTCAAGCATGTCTGATGGGTAAGTGAGCTGCAGGATCCAAAGAGATCAGGAAGGTCCCAGGTTTAATTCCAGATCGGCGCCCAGTTAGCTGGTTTCAGCCAGGGGCAGTTTCACATAGATTGTAAGCACTCCTAGGCAAAAGAAGGGAAAAAATTGGTCAAGGCTCCCACCCCGGTCAAAATCCACTGACCAGCTAGAAAGTGTGATGTATGGATGTCAGGCCAGGACAGGACTGGGGATTGGCAGTGATGCCTCCCACAGTCAAACAGCCAATCTATGCTCATACATAAAGAACAGCCACCAAGACGAGGTACCAGAGACCACCTGTGGAACTGTACCCCAACAGGAGGCAACACCTTCAGAAATGGAGAGGAAAGAGTCAGGGGAAAAAATTAAAAACTCAATGAAATCTTGTAACTGAGGCAGGCTGAAAGATTGCAGAAATAAGGGAAGCTGGGTTACTGTGCACTAACTCCCTCCTGGAAACTCAACTCGGTGTGACTAAATTAAGATGTAAGAGATCGATTATAGACCAGCAAAATGAAAGCTGTTTCACATAATACTATAACCTGTCTATAATAGAGGGGTGTGTGTTCTTTCCCATTGTGTTCCTCTTCTGGATTCTGTGTTGCCAGATTAAGGTGAGTAAGCAATCTGCTCCTCAATGTGTACACTCTGGACTGGCGGTCAACATTGAGTGACGTTGGTTATTATGGTACACATCCCATCCCCACCACTGATTTTCGCTCCCTCTTTTGCTTTTTCTCAGTGCGTCAAGGAGGGATCAAAGCTGTCTGAAGTGACACTTACAGACAGCGTGGGGTGGAGAAAGTAAGGAGTACATAGCGCAGGAAAACAGGGATATAGGGGAATGTCCAAGGATCTGACACTGCGCCAGCCAGTGTGTTTTATTTTTCTGTGCGGTCACCAGTTTAGGTCTAGCTTAGTTTTGAAAACATTGCGGCCCTCTAATTCTGTGGGGTTTCCCCCAGTCTCCCCTCCTGCTGTAACTCCAGCAGAAGACCACTAGATTGGTCCCTTGCTCAAGGAGAACATGGCTGGGGTTGGGAGACCTGGGCAACATGTGGGGACAGGGCATGCAGATGGCATAGATGCACCTAAAGTGGTGCTTAAACCCACCTGGCCCATTCTTATGAGGTACCCTCCCATTGATCCTGTAAATTGGTGAGCAACTGAGGTGAGACTGGATCTGAGTCAGTTACAAATCCCGGTGGATTGGGCACTTTGAAACTCTCCTGGTATCTTGTTTGCATTAAAGGGAATTTAGATTCAAACCGTTCTGCTCATTTATATAAATCTGACACTAATCCTGATAGTGCTGGGTGTGTTGCACAATTCACCTTGGCTCAGTGGTATGCCTCTAAAAGGTTGTGGGTTCAGGTGCAAACCCATAGTCTTGAGCACATAAGCTAGGCTGATATACTCCAGCGTGGTACTGAGGGAGTTCTGCACTGTCAGACGTTCCGTCCATTGGATGAGATGTTAAAGCAGACAGGGCCTTGGTTTGTCAGTGAATTTAAAAGATCTCATGGCATTATTTGAAGAAAAGTGGAGGACTCCCCAGTGTCCTGGCCAACATTTATCCTTCAGCCAACACCTAAAACAGATTATCTAGTCATTTATCTTATCGCTGTTTGTGGGAGCTTGCTGTCGCATTTTCCTACATTACAACAATGATCACACTTCAAAAGTAGTTAATTGGCTGTAAAGTGCTTTGGAATTTCATGATTTTGTGAAAGGCGCTATATAAATGCAAGTCCTTCATTTCTTTCACTGGTCTGGAAAATGCCTGTGTTAATTCTTGGTAGAATATTTGCTGGCGCACGTTGTGTGCTTCCCTCAGTGCCACCCACACACTTAAGGCTGTTTCTAAAAATGATAAGTATAGAATTGTGTCACTCCCCCATCCCATTGTTCCCTCTCCCTTCTCACTCCTCAGTTTTTCTCTGTTTTAATTTATACCTCCTTTACATTCCCAGCCTCACCTTGTCTCTAGCACTTCCTATCCCCTGGCTCAGCTGCTCCCCTGCTTGCCCTGCCATCTCATGACCCGTCTAACGTTCCCTCTAGGATATGGGTGCACAGCAACCCAGAAGGTATCGTCAGATCGCTTACAGGTTGTCCCATCTAAGATAATGCGTGTGCACATCCACTAATTAAAGGTACTGTGCATTGAAATGAACAGGGTACACACAACAAAAAATAATTAGAGAGAACATTGATCCCACTCCAGCTGTTTTTGTAGTTGGCTGATGGATTTGCATTTGTAAAGGCATTAGACACACGTCTGGTAAGGAACTCTCAGACATGCAGCGAATGAGGAAGCAGACACAGGAGCTCAGTGTTCTGGTGTCCAGTTCAGTTTGTCTCGAATCATCAGTACCATCATGCCGACTGGGAAGTTAGTGTAATAGTAGGCCACTGGCCGAGTGACTGTCCCTCCCAACCCCAAACATTAGTAGCAACATCAGACTTGTGTCAAGGGGGTATAACTGTGACCAGCACACAACTACTCCGCCTTTATCCAACCTTCACGACACAGGAGGTTATTGTCCTCTTTAGCAATTCTCAGCCGCTCTGACCTTTCTACCTTACTAACCATAGCCACCGGGGAAGCCAATACCATCGAGTGTACCTTTCCTAAGAGACACCTTCAGAATGAAGCGAAACAGGCTCTGTCGGCCTCCAGCCTCTCCTGGGCCCCCAACCAGGCTGTGTGATGTGGTGTTGGTCTGACTCCTAGTCAGGGTGAGAGGAAATGGGTGAGAGGAAACGGGTGAGTGGGTAGTCAGACATCAGCTCACGTTTGGGATGTAGAAAGATTTAAGGAATCAACAGGCTGAGAGGTGGAGTGAAAGGGCGGACAACAAAATCTGGCATTGTGAGGCCCAGTTGTTTATAACTGCATGATAATCTCAGCAAATGGGAAGAAAGTGGGAAAAGAAATGAAGAATTTACTGCACAGAAACAGGCCATTCAGCCCAACTGGTCTGTGCTGGTGTTTATTCTCCACACCAGCCTCCTCCCACCTTACTTCATCTAACCCTATCTGCATATCCTTCTAGATGCATTTATATAGCACCTTTCATGCCATCCCTCACAGTGCCTCACAGCCAATAATGGAATCTTAAAGTGTAGTCGTTGTTGCTATGGAAGCAAACATGACAGCTAATTTGCACGTGACAAAGTCCCAGAAACAGTAACCGAGATGAATAAATAGATAACTTGGTTTTGATGGTGTTCCTTGAAAGAGGAATACATACTTAATTACTTTAAATGTTCAACCAAAATAAAAGTAGCCCCTCCACCAAACGTCCCTGTAGTTCCAAAAGAGGGAAGGAGATGAATAGTAGAGAAGATGGAGGAAGAAGATACAATAGAGGGGGATGTTAAAATGGAGCAGGAAAGATGGGAGAGGAGAGGAAGAGAAAGGTAAGAGGGGAGAGACGATAGAGGCAGAGAGAGAATGGAGAGAGGAAAAAGGATAGAGAGAGGGAGATTGGATGGAGAGGAAGAAAGAAAATGTGAAAGAGAATGCAGAGGGTGCAGAGGATGGAAAAAGTGGAAGAGAATAGATGAACTGCTCAGGCCTGGGAATGTCTAGAAATAAAGGTTGCTGAGACTGCCTCTTGAAATAGGAAAGGGGCTTCTCTTTAAATAAATATATTTGCTAAACAGTGCAGCTAGTTCTGGAGTAGGTCAGACTGTCAGTGGGAGCACAGTGGGCATATTTTCAAAGTAAAATACAGAAATGTGTGTGTAGTCAGGATGCTGCCGGGCAGTGTAACCGTGCCGACACTCACACGAAGGATGCGACGGTCGTGCTCGCTGCCGTTCAGTGCTTTCTGCAGCTGCGCCGTCTTCTCCTGAAGTGCAGAGGCACCCGCCGTCCTGTCAGACAGCAACAACGACAAGCTCTGCACTTTGTCCTTCAGCTGGCTCTCTCCCTCCTCCGATTTGGCAAGCGAGGAATTCAGCCGGTCCACAGTCAGCTGCAGGCTGTTGGCCTTCGCCTGGCTGTCCGCCACCTGCCTCTGCAGGGTTTCGACGCGGTCCTGAAGCACCTGGATCTCGGTCTCCCGGTCGCTCGTGACCAGCTTCGTTCTCTGCAGCTCTCCCTCTAGCGAGCGGCGGGCCAGCTCCAGCTTCGTGACGCGGCTCTCAGAGACGTCAAGGATCTCCTTCAGTTTGCGCTTGTCATTCTCCAGCTTGGCCTCATTCGCTTTCATTTTGCTCATTTTGTCCTGCAGCAACAACACAAACAGTGAAGATATTGATTAGAGGCACAGGATGAAATATTGTTTTTCACCTTTGATGGTCAGAAGATTGTGGGTTGGAGTCTCACTCTAGAGAGTTGAGCACAAAATACAGCTTGATGCTCCAGTGCAGTACTGAGGGAGTGCTGCACTGTTGTAGGTGACCTCTCTCAGTTGAGTTGTTAAACTGAGGACCCATCTCCTCTTTCAGGCAGTTTTGAAGAAGAGTTGCCCTGGTCAATAATTATCCCTCAACCAACATCACCAAAACTGATTATCTAGTCATTATCACTGTGGGATCTTGCTGTACACAAATTGGCTACCATGTTTCCTACATTACAACAGTGACTACACTTCAAAAGTACTTCATTGGCTATAAAGTGCCACGGGACGCCCTGAGGTCGTGTAACACACTTTATAAATGCAAGTTCTTTATTTCTTTCTTACTTCTTTCTGCCACGTTATGGACTCGATTAAGTGCAACGGAATAAAGGGGAGATTCCCTGCTTTCCTACTCCGTGCTAATTAAAGAATGGAATATCCAGGGCGGTGCATATGTAGTCAGTTGATGTGCACTCTCTGCAGGCATGGTTCAGCACTAAGAACACTGAGACTGAAAGTTTGCCCCTAATCTCCTAAAGGAGGAAGCTCCCTAGCTGCCTCAGTTGGTAAATGCACTGCCTGGGATCATATTGAGCTAACAGAGCCAGTGGGGAATCCTTGCAACATAGAAACATGAGTAGGCCATTCATCCCCTCGGGCCTGTTCCGCCATTTAATCCGATTATGGCTGATCTGTACCTCAACTCCATTTACCCTCCTTTGTTCAATAACCCTTGATTCCCTTTCCCGATAAAACTCTATCATTCTCAGTCTTGAATGTCTCAATTGACTGGTTTGTGCTGAGCTCAAGAATCACGTCTGGGTTTTAGTTGGGGAAATACAATTAGCCTCAGCCCCTGGGCTAACGAAGAGGCAAATCAGCCAGGACTCCTGTTCCTCTTTGTTATCTGGTGACCTCTAATGGAAAGGGGTATTGTGTGCATGTCAGCTGAGGACAGTATCCGTTCTCTACGTGGTTGGATGCCATTCACTGTCAAAGCTGCTCGAATCCAAACTTGCACCAAGTCGCATTCACCAATCACTCCTACGTTCGCTGACCTATGTCGGCTCACAGTCCAGCAAGGCCTCAAATTTAAAATCTCATTCTTGTATTTAGGTCCCTCCATGGCCTCGTCCCTTCCTATCTATGTAACCTCCTCCAGGACTACAACCCTCTGAGAACTCTGCTTTCCTCCAATTCTGGCACCTTGTGTATCCTTCTTTTGCCCAGCTATTGGTGGCTGCGCCTTCAGCTGTCCAGGCCCAAAGCTCTAAAATTCCCTCCTTAAACCTCTCCATCTGTCTACCTTTTCCTCCTCCTATAAGGTGCTCCTTAAAGCCTAACTCTTTGGCGAAGCTTTGGGTCACCTTTCCTAATATCTCTTCATGTGGATCGGAGTCAATTTTTTTCTAATTATGCTCCAATGAAGCACCTTGGGACATATATTAAAGGTGCTATATCAATGCAAGTTTTTGTTGTTGTTGACACTGAAGTAATGATAAGGTACCAGAGAGTTGCTGGCTAAGTCAGGACGGGCCTGGGGCTTTGCCGGTCTGTAAGACTGAGTAATGCACCAGGTACTGCATTTATACACTGAGCCACCAGGGGCTGACGACAACCAAGCATTAACCTGAGAAACAGGGGGGTGTTTTATGCTGGCGATGGGGTCTCGACGTTGGGAGAAACCAACGCCGAGATCCTCACGTTGCCTCTTTTCCAGAAGGCATGCCGAATTCAGTGCCAATCAGGCACTTGTTGTCAGCAGCGGGCCTTCCATAGGATTTAGGATCCTGTCGCTGGAAGTCCTGCCCTAGGGGAACTGCTGGCCAATCAGACGCCAGCGGCTACTGCGCCACCACGGAGGCTGCTTCTGGAGGTGACCATCCTGCAGGCCGACGACCGTCGTTGGAGCCAGGCCTCAGATAGGTCAGAGCGGGAGGGGTCTCATGGGGTGTGGGTCATGGGGGTTGGCAGCAAGAACAGGGGTTGGCCCTCAGCGGGCAACCCCCCCCCCCCCCCCCCCCCCCACTTTCCGATGCCGGGTCCCTTGTTTGGGCACTAGGTGCCTTTGAACAACGGACCCTCTGCCCCACCCACCGGAGCCGGGAAGCAGCCCGCACGGTTTTTCCTATTGTGCTTCCTGTGTGGCGACAAGGCCGCCCACCGCGCAGGTAATTGAGGCTACGGCAGGAAGAGGCCCTTAATTGGAGGTTAATTGCCCAGTTAAGGGCCTCAATTGGTGGCGGGATGGGAAGGCTGTTCTCAAGCCTTCCCGCCTGGACTAAATTTCGGCGGATGCGGGACGATGGCAGCAATCCCTCCCTGCCACTATCCCCTCTGATTTTATGCCCTCCGTACCTCCAAACCTGCCACGGGAAAGAGCATAAAACTCCCTCCCTGGGCTTTCCTCTCACTGTAACCACAGACACCCTTCCCAACCTGCACATCCTCTCCTCATACACTGCACCCTCATTCTATCTCCCAGCACAACCAGCACTGCTCCACACAATCTTCCCACCCATGTGGATTCATTACAGACAACGTGACTGCACCCGTACGGATCCTTAACAATGCAGCACGGTTGGCTGCTCTGTGAGCTAAACATTTTCCACAAATGTATTTCCAGTCCACTGCCCACCAACCAGGAGGCTGTCTCACTCCCTGTAACCACTTGCTGCCTGCCAGACCTTCCCCCAGCGCTCAGTGCCAACAGAAATATAGAGTTCTCCTGTACTGCAGCCAGTGCACGTGACTCTGCTCCAGACACTAGCCAGCTAACTCTGGAATTTCCAGCACTGCTAATTGCAGTCTGTGGGGTTCCCTTAGATTCCGAGAGCCGCAGTCTCTTCCAGGACTAGTCTTTAAGGATGTGCCATCTAATCCTCGTATTAACTGGGAATGTGGCCGCCTAGGATTTCCTAATCTCCCAGAAATTCCTGTCTTCTCCTATGTTTTTCCCTAAATAGCATCTTGCAAGTTAGTATTGCAACCGAGTGCAGTGGAGTGAGCTCCTATTTATCTTCCAGTCTGACGGACAGGATTCCAGTCCGGATGTCATATTTTGGGTCACAGAAGATCCTGTCACATCCAGACTCAGTTTGTTCCTTATTTTTGTAAACCTGGGAAATTTGTAGCCTTTGTTTTTCCTCTTCCACTCCAACCCACATCCCCCAACCCACACCCGACAATTCTTTGATCTGTTAGGCAAAAGGATCTTTTCTATGTCCCTTACTGTACTTTTCTCGCCTGTTCTCCTTAAGGTGACGCTTGCTGGGGTAGGGGTTCCAAGGACATCAGACAGCATTTGGTACCTTAAGCAAATGACCCAGAAAGTGACTGTTGTTAGGACGTTCAGTAATAGGGGGAATCACAGCTGAACCTGATGCTGTATTTATCCAGTGTCCACACAGATGCAGTTTTTATTTTTTATTCATTCACGTGATATGGGCATCACTGGGAATGCCAGCATTTATTGCCCTAATTACCCTTGAGAAGGTGGTGGTGAACTGCCTTCTCGAAAACAACTGTGTGGCTTGCTAGGCCATTTCAGAGGGCAGTTAAGAGTCAAACACATTGCTGTGGGTCTGGAGTCATACGAAGGCCAGACCGGGTAAAGACAGCAGATTCCCTTCCCTGAAGGACAATACTGAAGCAGATGGGTTTTTACAACAATCCGGTAGTTTCATGGTCGCCATTACTGAGATTAAATTTTTATTCCAGATTTATTTAATTAATTAAATTTAAATTCCCCAGTTAACCATGGTGGGATTGGAACTATCTCTGGATTATTAGCCCAGCTTCTGCATTACTGGTCCAGTAACATAACCACCATGCTATTGTACCCTAACAGTGGTCCCTGACTTGTTATCAACAGTGGATTTTGCTGGGTGAGTACCCCATCTTTAATCTCAGGGCCACTTTGATCAATCATAGCATCTGTACTGACTACACTTCAAAAGTAATTAATTGACTATGAGATGCTTGGGACATGCTGAGGTTTTGACAGGCACTCTATAAACATGCCCTTTTTTACTGCCATTGGGATGAACTCAGTTAAGTGACACAAGCCAAAAATGGAGCCTAATTGGTAAAAGCTACTAATCAGACTGGGAGAGTGGCAATCTATTCTATTCCAATCCAAGTGCTGGTTAAGGGCCGTCACTGGCTTTGTGGAGCTGTAGTGATGGCAGGGGGTCGTGGTGTGAATTGGATTGTGATTAGAGGTGCCAGGCAATGCCATCACTCTATGGCTCTCTGGAGTGCAGGGGTTACAGGGCAGTGTGGAAGAGGGGCTGAGTGTGGAACATGCGTTTTTTTTTGAGGCACGGGCATTCAGATAGGAGCACCCTAAGGGCTGTTCCTTGGGCACCTGATGAAAAACAAATAGGCCTCAGTAGTGCTGAGCTAGGAAGAATGGGGGCAGTGGTGGTGGGAGGGGAGTGGGGTGGAAAATCAGCCAGACTGCCTGCCATTGGCCAAGCCAACTGCACAGATGGGATTGACAAGTGAAGACAGGGTCAGGCAGATCAACAAGCGTCCAGCTCATTCACCTCAAGACGCACTGTCCATCAACATGTGTACTGCAGGATAATACAGCCCCTTTAAGACATTCTAATACTCCACCTTAATGCAGTTATTGAAGCAGTCTAGGCCTGGCCTCACAGTATCCACACACTGTACCAATCTGGCAGACACACCATCTCTCAACTCCCCTCATTAACTAAAACAGAAACCAGACAAAGCAAAGCAGTCTGGACCCCAGCGCTATGGGAGCCCATTTAGACAAAAAAAAAATATGTTCTGGCCTGGCAGCTTCAGGCAAATTGGTTAATTACTAAAAATCGGTTGTTTTTGTCGGATTTTATAAAATCCTAGTTAACATGTTCAGGATTAGATGCTTCCTAGAGCAGTTTGGGGTAGGAGGACTCTAGTAGTTAAAATGTTCTTGTGATATCCATGTGATCTCGGTTATAATTGCAGGGTTGAGTGCCTCCTTGGCTCAGGCAGTAAATGTATTTCCCAGTGGAGTATTGAGAGCCACCCAGTTCAGGTTCCAGTTCTCATCCCAGCTTAGGCAGTAGTAGGAATGCTACAGTTCCGAAGAAGGGTCACTGACCCGAAACGTTAACTCTGCTTCTCTTTCCACAGATGCTGCCAGACCTGCTGAGTGGTTCCAGCATTTCTTGTTTTTATTACAGTAGGAATGCTACAATTCGACTCAGAACTAAGATCCAGGGGCAGGGAAACCAGTCAAAGTTCAACTCAAGTGACCAATGCTGGAAATGTTGAGGTCGGAGTCTGCTGTGATTCCCTCCACAGTCTAATAACCTGCCTACATTCAATGTCTAGACCCAAACATGGAGAGCGGTCATTGTGTCAGCCATAGATCAGTGGTAGTACTCTCGCTTGAGTCTGAAGGTTAGGGTTGCAGCCCCACTCCTGACACTTGGGTGTTGCACTGTCGAGAGACATTAAACCAAGGCCCAACTGCCCTCTCAGGCGGACATTCTCCCCGATGCACCTGGCCAATATTTGTCCCTCAAGCAACACCACTAAAAGCGATTATCTGGCCATTACTGCATTGTTGTTTGTGGGATCTTGCTGTGCACAAATTCGCTGCCACGTTACCTATATTTCAACATTGACTACCCTTCAAAAAGTACTTCATTGGCTGTAAAGTACTTTGGGACATCGTAAGGTTGCGAAAGGCGCTATATAAATCTTTAGAGCAGCCCATACCCCAGCAATGAGTCAACATCTTCAGGAGAGCAGTGAAGAGAAAACTGGAAACCAGCATGGTGTAACAATTTCTGTAAGAAACAGACGTTGGGTGACTGAATTGTTTGTGGTAAGCCTTACCTGCGCGGTTCGCCTGTCATTGTCAGCTGACTGGATGGTCCTCTCCAGTGTTGCAATCTTATCGAGCAGCGCTTTGCGTTCCCTCTCATTGCGACGGATTGCCTCCTCCTGCAGCGTAAGTGCAGTTTGAGCACTGGTCAGTCGCCCATCAATACCTCGCTTACCTAGAAACATAGAGTGTCATCCAGGGTCAGTGCCATCCTCAACGACCTCCCGTCTTCTCCTGCTATTGGTACCTTGGCTCAGTGAAGCAGGAGCTTGGGTCAGTGAACTATGGCCTTGTTCACACTGTCCATCCTTTCTGGTCAGAATCAGGCTGGAGGGAACATAGGAATGGGAGCAGTCTGTTCTGCCATGGCTGGTCTGTATCTTAACGCTATTGAGCCACTTTGGTTCAGTAACCCTTAATACCTTTGCCTAACAAAAATCTATTAACCTCATTTCAAATTCTCGACAGCTTTTTTGGGAGAAAGAGTGTTCCAGATTTCCACTATCCTTGGTGCTTCTTGGGAGTCTTACCGGAGAATGGCTGCCCACATTGGAATCAGGAATAAGCCATCTGTCAAAGCTCCTGATGAAGAGTCCAGGAACACACAGCTTGAGTTTAGACTGGGGTGGACCAGACTGGGGCATTTTAGATAATTTCAAGCCTGAAGTAATCTAAATTAAGGGTGATTTGGATTTGGATAACCTGTTCCTTTCAGGCCGTCTTCCCATACAGTTCCTGGAACCCTGCGGCTGTGACAATGATGGTTTGGGAAGGGGATTGATATCATTTCTCAGTTTCCTCAGGATGTCCAAATTGGAATGTTGGGAAAATCACCTGGGCGTATCTCCGGGAAACGAGCACAGTCAAAGCAAGGATCCAAGTATGAACCTTCAGAAAACCCTTTAATCATAGGTGCACATTACTGTTAAGCAACTAAAGTCCTTCAATTTGGCAACCAATCCCTTGAAATGGATAACACCCAATGTGCGGGGTTGGACACAGTGTTTTCAGCCCTGGGTTCAAATCTGGCCCAGGCTGACTCTCCTCCCTCTGCTGACTATGAGTCCTATGAATAATGAGTATGGGGCAGTCTCAATCTAGTTCCTAATTGTGGAAGGGAACACAACACAAAACTACCCTCTAATTGTCACTAAATTATCAGTCTCACTCAGAGAGGCGAGAGGATGGTGCTGCAGGAAACGGAAAGTTTCACACTGCTGCAGAGTGGGTCTATTCTTGTAAGGTCAGTGTAGAGAGGCTTTACTCTCTGGGAGTGTTTGATGGGACCGTGTAAAGGGAGCATTACACTGTATCAAACCCGTGCTGTACATTGACCTTGAATTGTTTGGTGGGACAGTTTAGAAAGAGTGTTACCCTGCATCTAAACTGTGTTGTACCTGTCCTGGCAGCGTTTGATGGGATAGTGCAGTGGCAGCGTTACCATGTATCTATCCTGTGCTGTACAATGACCCTAGGAATACTTGCTGCTGCCACTGGGGGTCTGAAATGGGTAAATTTTCCATTATCTGCTACTCTCATCCCTCACCTGGGATTAGCTCCTGGTTAGCCTCAGTCCAGTGTATCACAAATTCCACCTCCTATATCAGAGGTGCAGGCAACATGACTTGGACTAATCACCCTCCCCAACCCAAAAAAGCACAATAGGAGAGATTAGCTGTGGGACCAACCTTCCTCACACTCAGCCAGTGATTTCTGCAGCTGCTGTAGGCGACAGTTGACATTGTCCCGATCAGACTCCATCTCTCTCAGCTGTCTGCTCAGGTTAGAAACCTGAATGCGCGCTTCGTCCTGTGGGGAAAGATAGCACAATTACCTGGAGAGACTGCGTGCTGAGGACAACCCCTCGGGAAAGAGGAGCACTGAATAAACAAATGATGATTGAGTTTGAATACTACACTCAGCATAATAACAGGAAATACTTGGAATGCATGGCAGGTCGATCAGCTTTGGAAAGGTGGGTGAATGTTTCAGCTGTTACTCTTCATGGCTATTCTGATGAACAGGCTTACTTGAAATGTTATCCTATCTTTCCCTTTCAGATATTGATGAACCCGTTGTGCGCTTGTAGGGGTAGATTTTTCATGGCACCATGTGGGTCCTCAACGTCTGATTCTCTGATTGCAACTGCCATTCAACAAGGCTCTGGGCTCAGTGTGCAGTCTCACAATTTACCCTCTCATGTTTTCTTTTCAAATTTCCAATGGGACTTTATGACCGACCAAATCCCATGGCCTGCAAGCTTGACTTGCCTCTTTATGGAGGCCCTGCCAGAACTGCATTGCTGAGACCTTTCTTACAACTTGCAATGCAGTATTGTTGGATTGATTTTCCACACAATATCATTTCTTCCCCCTGTTTTGCGTAAGGGCGGCTAGACTTCTGGGTTTCAACTGGATAGTGTTGTTTTGGGGGGTGTCCGCCAATAACTGACAGCAGGACAGTAAAATGCTGGTTTTGGATTGCTGTGTTTAAATGCACACAAAGCGAATAGGATGATCCACATTCAGATACGCATGAGCTGGTTTCTGTTTCATGTGGGTGCATGATGATCATCAAAGCCTGGCTGTCTAGATTTTTGCTGGGCAAAGGATAGCAGCCCTATTCCCACCAATCAGCACTCACTGGCAGAAGATAGGCTGATCTTGACTGATTCGCTCATTCCCTAATGATCTGAAGAGAGAAGAATTGCTCTATATGTGAGAACCCTTTGTAATAAAGCACATTGGCTCACCAGTATCCAAAGGGTAAGTCTTAAAATATCTCCCCTCAGCTAACTTCACTTTATACGCACAAGGTTAATCGTTCTTCCATTCTTACTGGTGAATGATTCCCCCTCTTATTCTTAGCCGTGAGACTATTTTGGCTTCCATTCTTACCTGTGGGAGTGTTCTGTACTCAGTAAGAGAAAGGGCCATCAGGACCCTAAGGGATTCTATAATTAGGGTGATAGATAGCGTCCTCTGCAGTCACGACCGAGGGTCCCGAACTTGAGGCTGCTGCAGAGGAATCTGGAAAAGGATGGGGGTAAATCCAGTGTCGTGTCCATGTTGGGACAAATGACAGAGGTAGGAACAGGGAGGAGGTCCTGCTGAGGCATTATCAGGAGTTAGGAAATAGATTAATAAACAGGACCTCGAGGGTAATAATCTTTGGATTACTGCCTCAGTCACATGTAAATTGGCATATAGACAGACCGATCAGGAGAGTTAACATGTGGCTAAAGGGCTGGTGTAGGAAAGAGGGATTCCTTTTCATGGGATGCTGGCACCAGATCTGGTATAGGAAGCAGGTTTTAGCGATGGGATGGGTTCCACCTGAACTGGAATGGGACCCGTGTCGTAGTGGAAAGAGTAAATAGGGAGGTGATAAAAGCTTTAAACTAGTAAAAAGTGAGAGTGGGGTGGGTATCTACAAGAAATGAAGCAAGCTTGAATATAAATGAAACAAGAAAGGGGAGAGACTAAATTAAGGGAGGCCAGAGAGTAAACAGAGTTATAGACAGGTGTGTGAAAAGATGAAAACCTTATATTACTGTGGGCCCAGTTTTATATTGAACAATCTTTAATAAAAATAATAAAGATGGGAGGACCCAGCATGGATCCTTATGGCACCGCACTAGTGTCCAGACCCCCTCTGGGAAGAACCCATCTTTCCATTTGGTCCTTTAGTCAATTTGCTATCAATCTCACAGCATGACCCTTGACCTCACAGGACTTAATTTTAGCATATATTCCCTCGTGGCATCATATTGAAAGATTTTTGGAACTCAAGTAGATGGCATCTATTGAATTCGCCCATCTACCACCATAGTAACGTCAACTAAGTGGATCAGGTTTGTCAAACATGACCTCTGTTCTCTGAAGCTGCATTGTGTATCCCCTGTCAAGCCAGAGTTTTCTAGGTATTATTAATAGCATCCCTCATGATACATTGCATTAATTTCCCCATTACAGATGTTAACACTCACTGGTCTATAGTTGGCAGATTATGCTTCAAGTCCCTTTTTAAAATCTACCTCCCTGCAATTATCCAGCACTCCTTTGGTTCTCAACAAACTATTAAAAATATTTACTAGCTCATCAGTCACAACATCAGCCATTTTCTTTAGTCCCCTGGGCAAAATTAAATTTGGCCCTGGTGCTCTTTTCCACCCTGAGCCCCTTTAATTTAGTTTGCACTGTTTCCCTGGAGCAACCCAGTGGAGGTTCAGTTTTACCTTCTATCCAAGAGCCAGGGTCCAGCCCTTGCACATCTTAGCATAGATACTGAGCATCTGCTGGAGCTGTGCCCTTGTCAGCATCTATAATCCTGCCTGAGTCGCCAAGGTCCTGTGTCTTTTCCAACTGACCTCTGATTCCTAATATAAGCGAAAATGCTTTCCCATTACAGTGACTCTGTTCAACATCCTCCTTTCTAGATGCTTTCTACACCGTTCACCAACCAATAGTCAAGTACTCATTTTAAAAGCCACAAAATAGTTACATACCAGGCTTCCAACCTCATAGAATCATAGAAATTTACGGCACAGAAGGAAGCCATTCGGTCCATCGTGTCTGTGTTGGTGGAAAATATCTCCCCAAGCTAACCCCATTTTCCAGCTCTGTAGGTTAACCTGTAGGTTATCCAAGTACTTTTTAAATGCTTTGATGGTTTCTGTCTCCGCCACCCTTTCAGGCAGTGAGTTCCAGATCCCCACCACCTTCTGGGGGGAAAAAATTCTCCTCAACTCCCCTCTAACCCTTCTACTAATTACTTTAAATCTATGACCTCTGATTAAAAGACCAACCATTCTCTTTGTCCTGTCTCAATAAAACCTAGAAGTCGGAGGGTTGGAAAAGCTTCACAACAGGCTTCCATTTTTTGCCCATTTAACCCACGCCCCATGTAAAATTCCCCCAAGCCACAGATATTATTCCTTCCAGTGCCAGCCTTTATATGCTTAATTAAGAATTACATTGAACTTACAGCACAGAAACATTTGACTCTTTTGGTCAATACTGGTGTTTATGCTCCACACGAGTCTCCGACCACCTTATGTCATTTTACCCATCAACATATCCTTCTATTCCTTTCTCCCTCATGTGTTTATCTAACTGCTCCTTACAAGCATCTATGCTATTTGCCTCAACTACTCATATGATAGAAAATCCACTCTCTGGGTAAAGAAATTTCTCCTGACCGGATTTATTAGTCACTATCTTATATTGTTGTCCTTAGGTTTTAGACTTTTCCACAACTGGAAACATCTCTTCTGTATCTACCCTATTAAATTTCTTCATAATTTTAAAAACCTCTATTAACTCAGCCTTCCCTTTTCTACAGAAAAGAGCCCCAAGTCTGTTCAGTCTTTCTTGATAGTTAGAACCCATCAGTTCTGGTATCAACCTTGTAAATATTTTTTGAACCTTCTCCAATACCTTTAAGCAATCATTGATTCCATTCCCATCCTTAACCAACCTCACTCAGTACCCTTATTACAGATCTCGCACTCTCTGCCCAGGCACCTTCCATCCTTCCTTGGTCTCACTCAGTACCAGCGGGAGTGATCCCACTTCAATCCTTACCCGGTCCCTCTGTGTGTCTCTCAGCTCCTGAAGGAAATCTCGCAATGCTGCCCGAACTACTTCCGGGTCAATGTCAGCCACAAGTTGCTCGCTGCGGGTCGGGGAGAAGGAACGTTCAGGTGATGCAGGGCGGGATGCAGCGCTGCGCTCAGGGGTTCCAGTCCGAGGAATTGGGCTGCCCTGGCCCCCATCCACTGTGGTGCTGAAGGTGTTGTCAAAACCTGAAATCGCACAATACATGCAGATGTTGGTTGTGGCTCAATGGATAGCACCTTGCCTCGGAGACAGAAGGTTTAGGGTTCAAGTCCTACTCCAAAGAGTTGAGCACATAACCCAGGCTGGTACTCTAGTCCAGCATTGAGGGAGTGCTGCACTGTTGGAGGTGCCATCATTTAGATGAGGCATTAAACGGAGGTCTTCCGTCTCAGGTGGATGTAGAAGCACAGCAGGTAGAGTTTGACCCAGTGTTCTGGGCGATATTTATCCTTCAACCAACATCATAAAATACAGATTATATGGTCATTATCACATTGCTGTATGTGGGAGCTTGCTGTGCGCAAATTGGTTGCCATGTTTCCTACATTACAAAAGGGACCACACTTCCAAAGCACTGTGAAGCTGTTTGGGACATCCTGAGGATATGAAAGGTGGTATATAAATGCAAGCTCTTTCTTTCTTTACTGCTTAACATAATATTTTTGTCAAATTGTTTTCCTCTTTCTTCCAGCCACTCCTGAGGCCCTACATCAGGCTGCATGACTCATGGGCACTGAGCACCAGCCATTTTCCTGTCCAAGTGACCAACCATCTTTATCTATGAGCCCAGACAGTGAGTGGTAGTTGGCTATTCATCCACGGGGAACATCATATCAAGGCTGATCCTATTCTTGTCTAACATTCATGCACATGCACTTTCTTAAAGGAATTATTGGCTAGTGATCAAGAAAGGACTCTGGGCAAATTTTTTCCATTCCCTAACCCAGGAACACAGGGGCCGTGCACAGAGCCTCTACAATCACTCCAGCTGAAATCAACTAACTCAGCCCAAACATTGGAACTATGCCACTCCATGTGGTTCAGTGCCAGACTACTGACCACTGACCCACTGAGCCAGCAGGGCACTATTGGTAAACCTGAGCATGGCTCATTGAAGTTCAGCATCATATGAACAGGAGTTTTCATTTACCAGGGGTTCACAGGGAAGTTCATTCAGTGCTTTCTTCCTCTCTCACCTTATATTTAATGTTCTCATTGTTTTTAAGACTTTCTCAGGAATCTGATAATTCCGTTGTGTAAGCCACTGCTGGGAGTGGAACTGGGTGACGGCTCCTCTCACTGTCCTTATTGCCGTTCCTTCGCTTTGGTTGAGAGGGGAAATCCAGAAAATTAGAGTTTTGTTTCTAATATCAGATATTCTGAATTACAAATTTTTCATGACTTTCATATCTGTGCATATTTGGAAGATTCCAAAGCAGCTCCTCTGTTCATGACCTGAACTACTCACTAGTACATGGAGGATGATGAGGGTGCAAGACATCCTGAAATAACAATAGAAAAAGTATCGAGAAGCACACAGAAATAGAACAAGACTGGGAGGAGTCGGGAGGAGGGGAGGGAGACAAAGAGAGGACATTTGAAGAAAGAGAGAATGAGCTAGGAGGGTACAGACAGATAGAATTATGAGAAAGACGCAGGCATAGACAAGGGGAGAGAAAGGAAGCCAGACACCGAGGACACATACAGACACAGAAAGCAAGTGTAAGAAATTGCGATACAGACAGAAACTGAAACATAACACAGACCCAGACGTAGTGTGTGTGTATAAGAGAGAGAGCAAATTAGTGCGTGAATGAAAGAGAGAGCGACAACACATGAATTGATCTGATTTAAATTTTGTGGAGGAAGGTACTTTTTTCAAAACAAGGTCCATACTTATAGTTCAATTTGATTAAAATCCCAGGAATTGTGTCAGAAATCCTTCCTGAAATACGTGTCTGCAGTGTTTACCTTTTGTCGGAGACTGTGGTCTGTGGGGTGATATGCTGCGTCCACGGATTGTGGGACTCTGCATCCGTCCAGTTCGGCTGATTCCCAGCGTGCGGCGGAGTGCAGAATGCAGACTTCCCAGCTTGAACTCTACGTCCCGTTTCATCCCCTCCACCCGCGCTAGCTCAGCTTCCAATCCATTTATACGTCCGTCGGCAGCACTCAGCTTCAGGCAGAGCTCGTGGATCTCGCCGTGAGCTTTCTCCAGTTTCAACTCAAGGTTGCGTGCGTTGTCCAGAAGCTTTTTCCCGTTTCCCTGGGCTTCCTCCAGGCCCCCCAACAGCTCTTTCTCCCGGATGCGGAATTCTTGTTCTAATTCCGCCATCTTGCGCTGGAGGTTGGTCACCTGCAACGACAAGACACTCGCTGGAAATCCAAGTGCTGCTCAAGAGAAAAACCCTCGAAAGCTTCTAAAGCCTGGTCAATTTTCACTGAGCCCATGCACACCACCTTAATAACAGCAGTTTTGTTACTGGTTGCAATCCAGTTGATAAACCAGATAGCATCAGTTCCGAATAAACAAACAGGCTTAGAAGCCGATGGATGAGTGCGTTTATCTAGTCAGTTGCTGAGCCACACATATCTGGAAAGTCGTTCTTCCCATTCCCGGTCTGTGCTGGATGAACTCAAATGAGGGATTTCATGGAGTAAATAGGGAGAAACTGTTTCCACTGGCAAGAGGGCTGGTAACCAGAGGACACAGATTAGCAAAAGGGGAGATGGAGAGAATTTATTTTACGCAGTGAGTTGTTATGATCTGGAATGCACTGCGTGAAAGGGTGCTGGAAGCAGTTTCAATAGTAACTTTTAACAGGAAATTGGATAAATACGTGAACAGGACAAAAACAATGCAGGGCTATGGAGAGAGAGCAGGGGAGTGGGACTAATTGGACAGCTCTTTCAAAGATCCAGCACAGGCATGATGGGCTGAAAGGCCTCGTTCTGTGCTGTATGATTCTGACTTGGGTTAGTAGGGGTGTTACAATTGGCTTCAGCAACCCTGAGTTTTGGAGGTGAAAATTATTCAGAGTTCCTGCTCCTGAGCCCTGTTGGAAAATGCAGATTTGGGTGTCAGGTGAAGATAGTTTGGGTTTGGTTGTGATTTCCCTTCATGATCCAATAAATACCAGACATGGCCACTTTCAGGAGATTCTGGACCTTGTCCCAGATAGAGTGCCTTCAAGAGAGATGGGGAGAAAACTAACAGAAAAGGAGGAAGATTAACAAACCACCTGTTTTGTAACTTTTCTCCCAATTTTCCACTTCTGTTCCAAAGGCCCGTGACTGTCCCACAAGCACCAGAACTGATCAAATACACACAGGATCCTTTCTGAATTGCAAGGCTCAGTACAACACAGAGCAATGCATGGAATCACAAGTCATTGGGAGAAGTTTCACCCACTCTGTATTTGGGTCACAGCCCAGTTTGGTCTCAAGATTAAAATAATTTATTCACCTCTTTCCGAGCAGATTCCTTGCTGGCTTCAGTTTGCACTATTTTTTGCTTTAGTTCAAATGACTCGCGTCTGCTCTCCTCCTCTCGCTGTTCGTCCAGCGTCACACGAGCCTGAAGCTCCAGAACCTCCTTTTTCTTCTTTGTGTTTTCACTATCCAACATCTTCACCTAGGAGACCAACAGGAAACTGGTTACAGGAAAAAAGACCACATTACCTCACCTCACTAGATTGTAGGGCTTTATTGTCCTGGAGTGAAGGAACTTTGATGGAGTGCAAGAACGCTCAGCAATGGTCTATTAGGTCTTACTGCAGTAGAGGGCAGGACCATAGAGTGGTGCACTGCAAGCCCTACTGCAGAGGAGCACAGGACACCACTGAACTAAAGCACAGGGACTTAGTGCAGTGGCTACACATTCAAAGTATTTCATTGGCTGCAAAGTGCTTTGGGAGGTCCTGAAGTTGGGAAAGGTGCTATAGATATGCAAGTCTTTCTTTCATTGGTCAATGGAGAATTTAGGAATTAGACCTGACAACTGCAATTGGTAAAACCAGGAACGAAAAAGTGAAATAAAGAGAATTAACAATCTGAAATGGTATAATCATGATAATTCCAAGCCTACTCAACCTCCAGTATACACTAGTCAATCCTCCAACACTTGTGCAAGAAAACAGCTTGTAATATGACAGACAATTTGTTTCGTCTTCTTGTTGACTCTTTTCAACTGTGCTGGTGTCCTCCTTCATTTGAATTTCTCAATACTAAAAAATATCAGTAGCCAATTAACCAGATCACTTTAGCACTTCAACTCTGCCTGACAATTGACAAAACATTAAAATAAAATGCAGGAGCAACAAAGAACCCCTGCTGGCACAGCTGAGCAGGGCAGCAAGTTGGCATTCAATCCAAGCATAGGTGAATGTGGCACTGATCTGTCACTCAATCCAAGCAAGACTAAATGGGGCATTAGGATGGCATTTAATTCAAGCATAGGTAAACAGTTTACTGGGTTAAGCATTCAATTTGAACAATGATAATCATGGCACCAAGCTGGAATTCAACCTGAACAAGGCTAAGCAGAATACCCAACAGGTGAAGGACCACATTACAAGTAGCCTGAGACTCAGAGGGTGCAAAAAATTTAAATCACAGGCTGGACTGATGACAGTGGGATATGACAAAAGGATTTTTCGGAAAAGTAAGTAGCCACTGAAACCCAACAAGGCTCTGCTTTTTTCATATGTCCGTGACATCGACCCACTTTACATCATATCCCGTAATCCCTTTCTCTCTCTAGAAATGTGCCTTGAACCTATTTATACAGCTGGCATCAACATTCCTCTCTGGTAAATGATTCCACAACTGGATTACACTTTGGCTGTAAATTTCTATCAACTTTCTCAATCATAACTTCCTCATTTGTATTTACTTATGTTATTTTGGTATTTGAACATTTCTCCAGCTTTGAACTATTTGCCTGGATCAATTTTATCAATTCCTTTCACAATCTTGAAACTTCAATAGGTCACTTCTTTTCAAAAGAAAACCCGATGTAGAATAAATGCTCAGCCCATGATTCGCAACATAGTAAAGATCGTCTCACAGAAGGTGGCTGGTGAGCAGTATACCTGCTCATTTTAAACAGTTTATCTTACTGAGATTTACAATGAGACCCTCTAAACTCCATTAAGTATCTCTGCAATGAGTATTCTATTTTTATTTTTTATTTAGAGATACAGCACTGAAACAGGCCCTTTGGCCCACCAAGTCTGTGCCACACATCAACCATCCATTTTATACTAATCCTACATTAATCCCATATTCCCTACCGCATCCCCACCATTCTCCTACCACCTACCTACGCTAGGGGAAATTTACAATGGCCAATTTACCTATCAACCTGCAAGTCTTTGGCTGTGGGAGGAAACCGGAGTACCTGACAGAAACCCACGCGGTCACAGGCAGAACTTGCAAACTCCACGCAGGCAGTACCCAGAACTGAACCCAGGTCGCTGGAACTGTGAGGTTGTGGTGCTAACCACTTGATTCTCATGCCTTTTCCTAAATTCACCGCATTGAACATCTCGACAGTTATTACCTGTCGGCGCAGGTCTTGAAGTTCACGCCGCGCTTCCAGGCGGGATTTCTCGACCTCTCGGAGACTCGCTCGAAGATCTGCTGATTCCTTCTCGCCGTTCACCTTCGCGTCCTCCAGCACAGACATCTTCTGTTCCTTTTCCTCATTGGCTCGTTTCAAACTGAAAACACAACAGATTATAAGATGCAGGAGTCCCCTCATTAACAGCTCCAGCAGCCGAGTGCCATTATTGGTTTCTCTCCTCTCCTGAAGGTGCTGTGTCTTGCTGGGGCACAGCTCCAAGGGCACTTGCACCCCTCGCCAACTTGGGCGAGGTATCAGAAGTTGCCGGCACACATGGAACCCATACACCAGGCTCGTCAACATTTTCGGGAGAGGCAGATAACTGGAGCCAGAGAGAAAGTATATTTGTACTTCTTAGTCAAACACTGGCAGGAACATTTGGTCGCACCAACACAATTTCGCACCTGATTCTTTCGCTATCTGTTTTCTTGATGTTGAATCTCAGCTCCTCGTTTGATTGCTGAACTGCCTCCTTCTCCTTCACTTCGTCAGTCAGCGAACGTTTCAGGTCCATGATTTCTTTGCGCTGCACCTCCTGGGTCTCCTGCTGCTCTCGGATCTTACGGTGAGCTTCGATTAGGTCACGCCGGATGCTATCACGGGCGTCTTCAGCCATTCGAAGCTGTGTCTTCAGCTCCTCCACCTACAAAGGGAAGTTGGCACATGGGTTAGCTCAGATAGAGACTGGGGCCTCAGCTGCACTGCCCACTTTCTCCTTCTTTCCCATAGTTGCTACAACTGAGAACATTCAGAACTAGCTAAGTTAGCCATAGTAATGGCTCATGGCCAAATGCACTTCATGGCATGATGCGGAGCCAAGAAAGTCATGAGTGCAAACCCTCTCTTGTGCTGAATAACTAACCTCAGTAGAGACCCAGAATTAGCCTCAGTGCCAGTGGGCTTGAAAATGGAAAACAATCAGCCAGAGTTCTCACCCCTCATCCTGACCCAGCAATTGTAAAGTGCAGGTGTTTGGATATTGGGTGAGGTCAGGGTTGGCTTTGACACTGATTTCTCTCTAATTCATTGAGCAGCTATCAGTAATTTAGTATCCTAGCTCTAGTGTGTATAACGACGGCTTGGCTGAGGTGCTGGAGTCCAGTTATCATATCTGCCACTGTTCCCCAGCAAGAGTCAGGGCCTGAAGGAGAGGAGGGAAGAAAATGAGTTAAAAAGAATGGACTGATTCACAACAATAATGGAGAATCAAAGTAAAGGTGTTAAGAAATCAAAAGCAAATTCATCTGCAGCAGTAAAACATCCTCCTTTCAGTTATAATGCAGGGTCATTCAGTTGTGACGCTAAGTACTGAAGGGCATCAGTGACTAAAATGAGGCACGGACCACAGAACAGCAACTCGCCCCTTCGTACCACCTATACGGCCTTTTCTGGAATCTCCATGAAACATCCCAAAGAGTGAGCAGCATTCAAAACTGGGATTAAATCTCAGTCAGGATTTGAACACTGTAAGCAAAAATGTGAAAAGGATTGCCAGACTTGGTTGCTAAAATGAAGAGAGTGTGGCAACATGGATAGGAAGTAGATTAAAGGACAGAAAAGAGGGAGTAGTGTAAGTGGGTGTTTTTCAGACTGGAGGGTTGTAGAGTTGGGACTATTACTGTTCTCAATCTGTTTTTGTAATAATCTGGACCAGGGTAAAGGGGACACAGTACCAAAATTTGCAAAAAAACATGCAAAGCTAGGGTAGCTGTGTAAAGGACTGTACACAACTTCAGGAGGACATAAACAGGTTAGTAAATTCAGCACATGGATGTGAGATAGAATTAAACAGAGCAAAACGCAAAAGCTTAAAAAAAAAAGTCGAGGAGCAAAGATGCTTAACAAGAACAACTTGTATTTATATAGCACCTTTGATGTCATAAAACATTCCAAGGCGCTTTACAGGAGCATTAATAAAGTGGAATTTGACACCGGGCCACTTAAGAGGATATTAGGGCAGATGGTCAAAAGCTTAGTCGAAGAGGTAGGTTTTAAGAAGTATCTTAAAGGAGGAAAGGGAGGTAGAGAGGCTGAGAGGGTTAGAGAGAAAATTCCAGAGATTAGGGCCTTGGTGGCAATAGTGGAGCAATTAAAATTAGGGATGCTCAAGAGGCCAGAATTAGACAAGTGCAGATATCTCGGAGGCTTGTGGAGGTGGAGAAGTTTACAGAGATAGGGATTTATATACATAAATCTTCAAAACTTTGAGGGAAAATGGATAAAGATGTCAAGAAAAGCATAGGGTCCTAGGTTTTATATGTAGTGGTATAAAGTACAAAAACAAAGACATAATATTAGATTATACAAATTGTCAGTGAGGTCAAAATTAGAACTTGTGTTCAGCTTGAAGTTTCCGACTTTAGAACAGATGTCAAGGCCACGGAGAAGATGTAGAAGTGATCTGTAAGAAGACATCAATGATGAGAGGTTTTAGTTATGAAGAGAGGTAAAAGAAAGTGGGGAGCTTTCCACTAGAACAAAACATATTAAGAGAAGTTTCTGATTTAGGTGTTCAAAATTAACAGGACTTGAATCAGGGAAATTTGTAGAAACTATTTCCACTGGCGGGTGAATCAGTAACTAGAGGACAAAAATTTACAAAGACAGAGGAGGTTATTTTATAGGCAGAGTGTTTATGAAACTCTATCAGAAAGAGTGGTGGAAGCAGAATTCATAGTAGCTTTGAAAAGGAAAGTGGCTAAATATATATATTTTTAATTAAAGGGTATGGGGGGGAAGCAGAGGGATGGTATGAAGCTCTTTCAGACAGCCAGGACACAATAGGCTGAATGGCCTGTTTTGCGTAGTATAATTCTGCGATTCTACATGGTGAGGATACTGTGGGCTGAATTTTGTTGAGCTCCCAATGTCGGGCTCTGTGGCCGAGGGGGCTGGAAGATTGCAGCGGCCTGCCATGGAGCCCGACACCGAGATTGCCGGGCCTGATCTTTCCGGCAGTGGCGAGGCCCTGTGGCGGCCCCTCCGCCGCTCGGCGACGGGACCCGACTTTAAATATTTAAATAAGCCTCATGAATTTATTTACCTACAATTCCCCGCGATCTTACCGGCTGTCCGGGATCTTCCGTGCGACGGGCAGCACACACGCGCCTTCACTTTCCCGTCCAAGGAAAGCTGGTGCCACCGAGGTGGGGAAGGGGGGGGGGAATGTAGGATTTTTAGTGAAGTGGGGGGGGGGGGAAACGGGGGTCAACTCTGCATTTCTAGTGTGATGGGGGGGGGGGGGGCGGGGGAAGGGGGGAGTTTTGCACTTTGGCAGTTGAGGGGCAGGGGGAAGGAAGTCAAATCTTCAATGTAAGTGTTTTGGTGGGGGGGGGGGGGGTTGGAAACAGGGTGACCATTTATTTGCAGTGTATTGGGGATGGGGGAAACGGGTCAGAAATTTATTTACAGTGTAGTGGGGGGCGGGTATGGGGTTCAACTCTAGTTTCTGTGCAGGTCAGGCAGCCCTTTCAAAATGGCGCCTGCACAGAGGCAGCTGACCCCATTCATGGCGTCGCTGAGCCATCCCCACCAAGTGATTGGGGGGTGGGAGGGGACCACCTGCCTGGTGTATTTAAATGAGCCGCCACGTGCTAGATCGTGGCAGCGTGCGGACCGCCATTCGTTTCTCCCGGCGGCGGGAGAATAAAATTCAGCCCTATGAGTGGAGAGGCTAGCTGGGCCTACATGCATGTTCCCCATTCTTTTGATTATACAAACCTCTCGGAGTGCCGCTTCACGCTGTTTCATCAGGTCCTTGACCTGCTCATTCTGGATCTTGATCTCTCGCTCATGGGCAGTGACAGTTTCTTCAAACTGGGCATGGAAATTCTTCAACTCCGATGTCAAACTATTAATTTGGCTCTGCAGGAAGTGAAGGACAGGGCGGGTCATGGACTGAGTGCAAAGGACGAAGCAGAGGACAAACATTAGGAACCCCACACTTAGCCTTCCCAGAGACACAGAATCCCAAGCCCACTCTAACCAGACACAGAATGACAAATGGAAATCATGTTGAACAATCCTTTCCTTCAGCATATGTAAAACATGAATAAACTCTCGCAATTGGATACACTATCTGAGCTCCAAATAGACACCCATTCACTGCCTGTCCTTCCTTACCCACTCACTGTGTGTGCTCCTTACTCATAATATTCAAATCAGTAGCTTTGTCCCATAAGTGCAAGGAATTCAACCTGTGTGGGTGTCCATGTTTGTGTGCTTGTCCCTGTATGTGTCTGTTTACGTGTGCATGTCCATGTGTGCCTGTGTTCTTGTCCACATGTGTGTGTATATACTTATGTGTGTGTGTGTGTGTGCGTCACTGAGCTAAGTTCAACACTGTGAAGTCACCAGCATTGCTGCCCTAGAATGACATTGTTTAAGCATTAAGTTCATCTTTCCAGCAGCCAACATTACTCAGCGAATGGAGACGACAATTACGCACTCGGTCCTGCTCATGCCGGCTGCCAGTGTCTCTTCTCAGCTGCTCCATATCCATTGAAACGATGGTGAGTTCACGCTGAGTGTTGGTCAGCTTCTCTGAGAGAATCGCCTTCTCCGACTCCTTCAAGGACAAGATCTGCGTAAGGGACCAAATCGTTACACTATGTCAAAGGAAGGAATCTGGAGCAGCCACTACTCAGTCAGGGCCTCTCAATGAAAGCAGCCTGGGGACAGGGACTGGTGGAACAATGGGTTAGACACAGGACTTTCAATCAGGACCTATGCTTCATATTGAGCCCAGACAGATGGGATGAAAACTGGCTGGAAGGCCCCGACATGAAACAATTAGGCTGTCTCAACCGAGTTGTTAGTGGACCTTTACTCACAACACCAAATTGTTTGTAATTTGGAGAGCATGACGGCATAGCTGGTGTGGGAATAGGAGTCACACTGGTGCAGTGGGAGTACTCTTCTGAAGTTAGGTCTGGGCAAGGAAAATTTTACTCAGCATCTAACCTGCACTCTGCCTGACCTGGGAGCACTTGAATGTTGACACTGGGTACATGAAAGGGAAAATGTTCCATTCCCCATTGAGCATTACATCCATCACTTTATAACGAGTTTGATGGCCACAAAAATATATTTAACAGGCAGCCTTAGCTTGCAGGTTTGGACCAGTTGAACTTGTACTGCCGTTGATGTTAGGTTCAAATGGTTGAAATCACTGAGCTGTCCTGAGTGAATCACAGCCACGTTCCCACAGTCTTCGGGAGATCAGCACCCTGTGTTACGAGTGGCTAGCTCCAGTGAGAAAATCATATAAGGAACAGAACACAGAGAAAAAGTCGAGGCCAAGCCCAGTAAACCCAGCAGCAACCTAACCGCTGGTTATTCCACACTGCCAGAGAGTGGCCATTGCCAGTGAACGCCCTACAGCCTTTACTCTTAAATGAATCCAATAACTGAGGGAGGGTCTGAATGGGTGAGTGTGAGCGGGTAGACTGATTTAGGAGTGGGGCTGTAGTCCCTGTCTTCTTTTCCCTACCTGCTGTTTCTCATTTTCAGCCAACAGCAGGGTCTCGTCCCGCTCCTGCTGCAGGGCCGTGATCTCTTCACTTAATTCTTCCTTCTCAGCTTCAAACCGAGCGCAGAGCTCCTCACGTTCCTGCTTGAGTTGATGGATGAGCTCCTCACGCTCCTCTTCCAGCCCCAAGCGCACAGTTTCCTGCAACAAAGAAATGGTTCAGAGCCCTCCCACACCATCATAGGGTTATCTATAGCTGTGATGTTCTAAGGGTAACGGTTGCCCTCTGGTGCTTCACCGAAGCAGTCAGTCCTCATGTGTGAACCTAGAGTGTAGGTGCCAGAAGGCTATTTGACTGCAGAGGGCATCACAGCAAAGCACAATCCTGTCTTCGCCTGCTGCCCGCCCCCCCCACGTGTACTTTCTACTGTCTGCGATAAGGAGTGGGAACCCTAGCTGACTTCCCTTCACTAGCCCATGGGTTATGGCTCATTACAAGGTCCCCAGCTGCCATCCAGCTAGCTCAGCATCCGACAGGGGATGGAACCACAGGTTGCCCTAACTGTGTGTCTGAGCATTTTCCAGTTCATACATAGTGAGGTTAGGTGAAGGCACTGGACACGTCTGCACCAGGACCAGCCCCTGGCTATTTACAACACTCCCAAACTAAGAAGGCCTCAGCGTACTCCCAACCACTGACCTCCCTGTTACCTTCTCTCGCTGCAGTCGATCCACGTCCTCCTCGTGGGCCGTCTGCTCGTTTTTCAGAGCAACTTGTGCTTCACGCTCAGTTTGGGAAAGTTTCTGCGCGAGGAGCTCCTTGTCGCGTTCCACTTTGCACAGCTCAACCTCCATTTCCTTCCGCACACGGTTACTCTCAACTGAGGCACAAACAGAATCAATCAAGGGTGACTGGTGCCGTTATTTAACAGATTGGGGCAGTGGAATGAGGAAAGGCAGTGGGACGGAGAATGTGGGCGAGGGGACATAGGATGGGGGCAGTGGGACTGCGACACCGGGACGAGGTTTGGGGCATAGGACTTCAGAGTGATAAATGCTTGCCTATTCCTAAATACGGAAGGGTGGATCAGGTGATTTTCCTCCCCCCCCCACACCCCCACCCTGGTTTTCTCCCCTCTTCTGAAGGCACTGACTCCTGCTGGACACAGTTCCATCGATGCCATTTGCCCTGTAGTACCTCATGTGCCTGTGAACCTAGACAGTGAGTATCAGAAGGGGAGTTGGCGATAGGAGGACATCAAAGCTGCGTCAGATCCTGCTCTGACCCAATATCCTCTCAGGCGAATCTCCTTTAGGGGGTCACCACACATCGATGAGAGGCAGGATCCCTTGGCTGCTTGCTTTCCATCCCTGACCCTCTGTTTTGAGGCCACTGGTAAAGCTCCAGCTGTGATATGCTAAACAGCCTAAACCTGGGATCTTCACCCGGCATCTAGCTCGACTTCTTGTGGGATGTTAAAAGTATCCATTGCAGAAGTGTGAGCATTGTGAGAGGGGGAGGAATTTACCATTTAATCACAGTTTTGCCCAAATGGGCCCAGTTTATACTGTTATTCTGCTGTTTCTATCCCCTAATGACGGCCTTACCTTGCAGAGCCTCTTTGGCCAGCAGTAACGTTTGATATTCTCCTTCAAGCTGCTCCTTTCGTGTCTCCAGCAGAGCCAGCTGATGCTGGGTATCGAACAGGGTGGTCTCCAGGGCCTCCTTCTCAGACCTGACAGGATGGGAGATACAGTCAGAGAAGGTGTGTGCGGCCATCAGCAACTTACATTGAGGAACAGGTTTTTGCCTTAGTACTTGTACTGACGTTTCTTGTGCTTGATTAATCACGAAAAGGCACAATTAGGCTGGGAAAGCGGTTATATTGGGGTTTGGGACAGGATGAAATCTGTCAGGTACAGCACAGGTCACGTGCACCAATATTCTCCAACAATATCTCTCAGAGAGCATGCTCCTCCATGAGCAGGCTTTAATTTTCAACCTTTTTGATGTTGAGTTCATTGCACCCCTCATTGTTGGATCCCCGGGTGATCTATGATTCTATGACGTGGAAGGGACTGTACAAGCCATAAGTGGAACCTTACTAACACTCCAGTGCAGTACTGAGGGAGGGCTGCACTGTCAGAGATTCCATCTTTCAGATGAGACATTAAACCGAGGTCCTGTCTGCCCTCTCAGGTGGATGTATAAGATCCCATGGCACTATTTCGATGAACATCAGGGAAGCTCTCTTCGGTGTCCCGGCCAATATTTATCCCTCAATCAGGATCACAAAAACAGATTATTTGGTCACCATCTCATAGCTGTTTGTGGGATCTTGCTGTGCAGGAATTGACTGCCACGTTTCCTACATTACAACAGTGACTACACTTCAAAGAGTACTTCATTGGCTGTGAAGCACTTTGGGACGTCTTGTGGTCGTGAAAGGCGCTATATAAATGCAAGTCTTTTTTTTAAACTTTAAATTGGCAAATCAAACTAACTGTTCACTTCCCAGAGTCATGTCAGAGAGTGTTACAGTGACAGTGTGGGATATATTTGAGATTGTTACAGTTAATGTGCCAGGTATATCAGAGAGCTCTATAGTGAGAGATGTGGGAGATATCAACGTGTTACAGTGAGGTTGTGGGGTATATGAGAGAGGGTAACAGTGAAAGTTGTGGGGTATATTAGAATGTTACAGTGAGGGGTATATCAGAGAGGGTAACAGTGAAAGTTGTGGGGTATAAAGAACAAAGAAAAGAACAAAGAAAATTACAGCACAGGAACAGGCCCTTTGGCCCTCCAAGCCTGCGCCGATCCAGATCCTCTACCTAAACATGTCGCCTATTTTCTAAGGGTCTGTATCTCTTTGCTTCCTGCCCATTCATGTATCTGTCTAGATACATCTTAAAAGACGCTATCGTGTTCGCATCTACCACCTCCGCTGGCAACACGTTCCAGGCACCCACCACCCTCTGCGTAAAGAACTTTCCACGCATATCCCCCCTAAACTTTTCCCCTCTCACTTTGAACTCGTGACCCCTAGTATTTGAATCCCCCACTCTGGGAAAAAGCTTCTTGCTATCCACCCTGTCTATATATCTCATGATTTTGTACACCTCAATCAGGTCCCCCCTCAACCTCCGCCTTTCTAATGAAAATAATCCTAATCTACTCAACCTCTCTTCATAGCTAGCGCCCTCCATACCAGGCAACATCCTGGTGAACCTCCTCTGCACCCTCTCCAAAGCATCCACATCCTTTTGGTAATGTGGCGACCAGAACTGCACGCAGAATTCCAAATGTGGCCGAACCAAAGTCCTATACAACTGTAACATGACCTGCCAACTCTTGTACTCAATACCCTGTCCGATGAAGGAAAGCATGCCGTATGCCTTCTTGACCACTCTATTTACCTGCGTTGCCACCTTCAGGGAACAATGGACCTGAACACCCAAATCTCTCTGTACATCAATTTTCCCCAGGACTTTTCCATTTACTGTATAGTTCACTCTTGAATTGGATCTTCCAAAATGCATCACCTCGCATTTGCCCTGATTGAACTCCATCTGCCATTTCTCTGCAATCTATCTATATTCTGCTGTATTCTCTGACAGTCCCCTTCACTATCTGCTACTCCACCAATCTTAGTGTCGTCTGCAAACTTGCTAATCAGACCACCTATCCTTTCCTCCAAATCATTTATGTATATCACAAACAACAGTGGTCCCAGCACGGATCCCTGTGGAACACCACTGGTCACACGTCTCCATTTTGAGAAACTCCCTTCCACTGCTACTCTCTGTCTCCTGTTGCCCAGCCAGTTCTTTATCCATCTAGCTAGTACACCCTGGACCCCATGCGACTTCACTTTCTCCATCAGCCTACATTGGGGAATATCAGAGAGGGTAACAGTGAAAGTTGTGGGGTATATTAGAGTGTGACATTGAGGGGTGTGGGGTATATTAGAGTGTTACAGTGAGGGGTGTGGGGTATATTAGAGTGTTACAGTGAGGGGTATATTAGAGTGTTACAGTGAGGGGTGAGGGGTATATTAGAGAGTGTTACAGTGAAAGTTGTGGGGTATATTAAAGTGTTATAGTGAGGGGTGTGGGGTATATTAGAGAGTGTTACAGTGAGAGGTGTGGGGTATATTAGAGTGTTACAGTGAGGGGTGAGGGGTATATTAGAGAGTGTTACAGAGAGGTGTGGGATATATTACAGTGTTACAGTGAGGGGTATATTAGAGAGTGTTACAGTGAGAGGTGTGGGGTATATTACAGTGTTACAGTGAGGGGTGTTGGGTATATTAGAGTGTTACAGTGAGAGGTGAGGGGTTACATTGAGGGGTGAGGGGTAAATTGGAGAGTGTTACAGCGAGGGGTGTGAGGTATATTAGAGAGTGTTACAGTGAGAGGTGTGGGGTATATTAGAGTGTTACAGTGAGGGGTGAGGGGTATATTAGAGTGTTACAGTGAGGGGTATATTAGAGAGTGTTACAGTGAGGGGTGTGGAGTATATTAGAGAGTGTTACAGTGAGGGGTGAGGGGTATATTGGAGAGTGTTACAACAAGGGGTGTGGGGCATATTAGAGTGTGAGGTGTGGAGTATATTAGAGAGTGTTACAGTGAGGGGTATATCAGAGTGTTACAGTGAGGGGTGAGGGGTATATTAGAGAGTGTTACAGTGAGGGGTGTGGAGTATATTAGAGAGTGTTACAGTGAGGGGTGAGGGGTATATTGGAGAGTGTTACAACGAGGGGTGTGGGGCATATTAGAGTGCTACAGTGTGAAGTGTGGAGTATATTAGAGAGTGTTACAGTGAGGGGTATATCAGAGTGTTACAGTGAGGGGTGAGGGGTATATTAGAGAGTGTTACAGTGAGGGATGTGAGGTATATTAGAGAGTGTTACAACGAGGGGTATGGGGTATATTAGAGAGTGTTACAGTGAGGGGTGAGGGGTATATCAGAGTGTTACAGTGAGGGGTGCGGGGTATTTTTTTTATTCTTTCTTGGGATGTGGGCGTCGCAGGCCAGGCCAGCATTTATTGCCCATCCCCTATTAGAGAGTGTTACTGTGAGGGATGTGGGGTATATTAGAGAGTGTCACAGTGAGGGGTGTGGGTCATATCAGAGTATTACAGTGAAGCTTCACTTATAGCAGATATAACCCATACCTTTTATTTTGTATTGAACAGCTTGGAGGCAGCTTCCCTTCATTCCCAACATCAAACTTGTGTTTGCACCCACCTGAGAGCTGCGCCTTCCTCTGCCAATACCCTGTTCTCACGCTCAGATGCTGTGAGCTGAACAGCAAGGTTCGCCTTCTCCTTGGTCAGTTCTTCCTTTTCTTTGGCTGCACGGAGCAGCAGCTCACTGTTACGCTCAATCTCACAGCGAACCTCAATCAACTCCTCATTCAGACTGTTCTTTTGTCGAGTCAACTGCATGAAAACAGAGGAGGAGTTTTGAATTTTGTCCCAAAGCTTACACATAGCACAACGGTTACTGTTTATTCAGCAGGGTAAGCATTACTTGCTGCCTAACTCTATGGAGTTGCTGATTATTCAGCAGGGTTAGGATTTATAATAGTTTCTCTACCTGTCCCAGCTGACCCAGCAGCTCCCCCTTTTCCCGCTGACACGTCATCAGGTCCTGCTCAAGTCTCTCACGGCTCTGCTCCACGATCTGCAGGGAGTGGTCCAGGCCGTGACGCTCAGTATGCAGGTCCAGCTTCTCTTGTTCCAGTCGGACCAACTCGTCGCGGATCGAGGCCTTCTCCTGTTCAACTTCTTTCTTCTGGCCCAGCAGTGTGGCCTTCTCATCCTCTAGCTACAAGACAGCAGAGAGTGAAAGAGCCTAACCAATGATTGGCGTGCACTAGATTACATCTCGGACTGCAGTTACTTTGACAACACACTAAATTAGCTCTTCCAGTGGTTCAGTGACGAGCCACACTGCCCTCTGTGGAACTGAACCATACGGATCAGAAAGGTCCAAGGTTTCATCACAGACTGGATGAGTTAGTTGAGCTCAGCTGTAGCAGCAATAGAGGTCTTGCAATTGGCTTTAACATCCCTTGGTTAAGGAAGGGAAGATAAGCTAGGCTTCCTGTGTCTGATCACTGCCCTGTGACGCTGCTGGAAAGAAAGTGTGTGAAGGGCTTGCATGGACAGAACTGAACTGGCCTGTGATGCAGTCCATAGCTGAATAGCACACTGTCACTCACTGTGAAGACTGGCACAAAAAGAATGGCCACTTTGGGCTGCTGTTCCTCTGGAACAGTACTCCAGTGAGACTCAGCACCTTTGGGAGAGGAGGGGGTGAAAGGAAAACTGGGTCGAGCTTGAGGCACGGCTTTCTGCTGTAAACTGCTTTGTTACCTCCAGGATGATTTTGTTCAGCTGCACTTTATCCTGGGCCAGCCCCTCATTGAAGGCACTCATCTTGGACAGAGAATCCCGGAGAGAAGCTTGCTCCGTCCTCAGCCTGTTCAGGATAAGCTCCATCTCGGCGTTTGCAGTCTCCACCTTGGAAAGAAAAAGCAGTTCCATCACTGTCTAACCTGGCAAAACCCAACAAGCAAAGTGTTCCCCACTTTATACTCGGGTTTACTCGCTGAAAACAGCAAATAGAGGAGAATATTCCATTTGATCTCTGTTCACCACACACACAACTTCAGACAGGTAACACCAGGGAGCATTCTGTCCCCTGGCAAGGCTTTTTCTTCCTTTATGTTTCGTGACATGTCTGACTGTGGGTTAGGGTTCTGCTAACAACAGTCTCTTTCCATTGCATCCAGGGTCACAGTTGCCCAGGGAGCACATACAGTTACCAAGTCGCTAGAAAATAAGAGACCAGCAAAAAACTTTTCCTGAATGTTTCACTGTGGTCAGTGTTAACAGTATATCAATTGTGTTTAATTATATGCAGATAGAGGGTGTTAATTGGGGTTTTATTCGAGCACATATAAGGAGACACTTACTGAGACTGGTAGGTGGGTTATATGTTTGTAATCTTTACTCTGTAAATCAATGTAAGACTGAGTAAATGGTTCCAGTGCCATCATTCAACAACTGGCTTTTTGGAATATAGCATGGTAGCAGAGGATGGCTGTCTAAAGGTGAAGGTTGGAACTAAAAAAGATTTTTCACACAGAAAACTGAAATCCTACTAGCTATTGTGGAAAATGGCAGAAAGCAAATGTAAATTGTCAGGGTGTGATTACCTTCCAATGTTCTCTGAGTCTGAACCATATGACCAGTGGAAGAATGAAGTGAATATGTGGGAACGGGTTACATCCCACCCAAAGAGGAAACAAGATATGGCCTTGGCAGTGTCACTTCCTACCAGAAGTAAAGTCAGAAGTAAAGTATTTTGTGAGCTGGATGCTCATCAGTTAGATACTGATGAAGGTTTGGATCTTCTATTAGAATTCTTGGGTAAATTAACAAGAAAAATTATCTATTAAATGCCGATGAGGCATGGTCAGACTTTGATCAATTTCGGAAAACAGATGGCAATGTAATGGAGGAATATATCATAGACTTTTACAGACTGTTTAAAAGATTGAGGAAATTCAATTTGGAGATCCCAGCTTCAGTATTTGCATCAAAATTGTTAGGTTGTGCTAGGGTGTTGCATATGGACAACTGGTTCTAACTGGGGTTCAGTTCTTGGAAAAAGACTCCCTGTTGGATCAGATGTCTGCTGCCTTAAAAAAATTCCTGGGGAGCAGTCATTTCCTGCAGCCTTAGTGGAACGAATGGGACATTCTGCTGTGACACAAAGAATAGAGGACTCAACGATTGCCGGATTTCAAAATGGTCCAGATACTGGACACAGGCATCAGTACAATGGAAGAGTTACAGATAGGCGGAATGAGGATGAAAGCACCTTGAGCAGATCTAGCTGTTACAGCAGAAGACAGAATTAGAACAGCAATAATAGGCAAATGAGTCACAGGAATGCCCAAGGTATAATTAATAGATACTCTGAGTCACACCTGAAGCATCACTATGCAATGAACTGCCCAAAGAGGAGAGGCAGGATCCTCAATGACACATAACACAGAGAATTCTGAGGCAGAAGAGGAAGATAATGATGAATGAGGAGTTTTAGTCCTGTGTTAGTCGCAGATTCATTCAGCTGTGCTGTGTTAGTGCTTGCACATCAACATTGTGTGGAACTGATTGGTTACAATGTTATCTGGATTCACTCAGTAGTGAGGGTTGACGCAAAGTTAAGGAATATAAAAGTACCACTTGCTTTAGGTTTGGTGATGACAACACATTGAAGTCACAAAAGAGAGTTGTAATTCCATGTAAAATAGCTGGGGTAAGCCAGTTCATCAGTACTGATGTAGTCTCTAGTGAGATACCTTTAATGTCGAGTAAACCTTCTATGAAAAAGGCACACATGAAACTTGACATGGAGCATGATAAGGCAATTATTTTTGGAAAGTCAGTGGATTTGTAATTTACCCAATCAGGGCATTATTGTATCCCCTTAACAAAAACCTGATGTTTCCCATCAGAATGTTAGAGAAATACTAATGGTAGCAGGTGATAAGAATCAGAGAGAAAAAATGCAAACTGTCTTAAAGTTACAGAGACAATTTGCTCACCCTTCTTGTCAAAGATTAAAAACCCTGTTAAAAGATGCAGATGTGGCTGAGATGTGGAAGAGTATACAAGGCTAATAGAAGAGATTGGTGAAAAGTGTGAAATCTGTAAAAAGTATCAGAGGATGGCGTCACGGTCCTATTGTTAGCCTTCCATTGGCATGTGACTTTAATGAGGTAGTTGCCATGCATTTAAAAGTATGGGACAAAGAGAAAAATATTTGCATTCTACATTTTATAGACCTGGTAACCAGATTTAGTCTTTCTACAATAATACATAGCAAGGACAAAAAGGTGATTATGGATAAACTCATGGAGAAATGGATAGGGACTGGACTTGAGGCACCAGCGAAGTTTCTGACTGATAATCAGGAGGTGGGGGGGGGGGGGGGGGGGGAATGTACCAAATACTAAGTTCAGGGATGTGTGAAAACATGAACATTATGGTCATGAATACCGCAGCAGAAAGGCCTTAAATATTTCTGATGAGTGAAAATGGGAAATGTTGCCCTTTAGCATGAGAAGTTAAGAAAATAAAAAGGGTTGTTAAAAGTACTTTAGCTGCAGAAACACCGGCTCTTGTGGAGGCAGTGGATCTGGGGTTCTATTTGTTAAATATTTTAGGTGTGATTCGGTATAAGGAACGTATAGAAGATAGCATACCCGTGGAATGTTCTGTGGGATAATGTACACTCTGCAAAAAGTGTGAGTGAAAAAAGGTTACGGATTGACCTTGCTGGCTTGAAACAAACGCTGGAGAGAAATCTCCAAAATTAAATGGGTAGATGCAAGTCATCAACTATCTGATGGTAGAAGCATTTCTTTTAGTAAAACAAAGAAATTGTTAGGGGTCCGAGAAGAAGGGCGTCTCGCAATGTACTGCTTTGTACAGAATATGGAATTTATCTTGATTTGTTTTGAAATGTTGTTTGTGCATGTTAAACTCTCAGTTTTATTCAAAGAGAAAGAAGAAAATCTGTTAATTGTATATCAATTATATGCAGGTGGTGGGTGTTAATTGGGGTCTTACTTGAGCACATATAAGGAGAAACAAACTGAGAATGGTAGATGGGTTTAAGTAAGGAAATATATGCTTGTAATCTTTGCTCTGTGAATAAATATAAGACTGAATAAAGTTTGGCTCCATTTTTATCATTCAACAACTAGCTATCTAGAGTGTAACACTCGGGGCCAAAATTTGATGAGTTTAGGAATATTTGAGAGATCTGGGCAATCACCAAAACAATTTTGGAAAATGTAACACAGGTCACCTATATGTAGGCCTCCCTTCATTGTAAAATTGTCCTTGGTGGATGGATCAGCAAGATTCCTGCTCCAGTATTGCAATCTTAACTCCAGTCTATGTGAAAGGTACCCTGACAGGCAAATTACAGAAAGACATAAAGTCAGAGGCTCCCCCAGTGCATTACATGGTAAATGCAACCCTGGTTTGTTTCTCAGCTGCATAACTCAGGTACATCCCAGAGTCAATTCATGGCTTGTGTTGAGTTGGCTGATCTCACCCAGGGCTGTACAACTGGGAACAGTAGCTCATCTTTACAGAGGAAAAATCAGCCCGGGTTCCTGCTCTTGTTCACTATTCTAAATGTCCATGTGCGTAGATATTGGCCGATGATTCGGCTCTAACTACAATGCCCCCTCCCCCCCCCACCCCCCAACTGTCACCTTCTCCACTCAAATGCTCTGGCAACACTCACTCTCAAAGAACACACATGAAGATTGGCTGTTTGGACACATTTCAAAGGACATCCGTGCCTGTGATAATTGTGACTTGAGTCGGCACCTTCAGTAGAGAAACTGAAGGAGAAAAATATCACATTCTCTGTATAATTATAGTCTGGCTGTGCAATTCCTCCTCATTTTCCAAGTTTACCTTGCAAAGTGCCTCTTCAATTCCAGCCTTCTCATTCTCCAGCACTTCCTTGTCCAGCGCGGCCTTGCTCAAGGCTTCCTTCACCAGTATCAACTCCTTTTTCATACTTGAGTTCTTTACTTCCATCTGTTCAAGCATCTTGTGGCTGATTAGGGGGAGGGAGGGGGAATGGGGGGGAAGCACACAAACATTCAGGAAGGTCAGGCCCCAGCAACCTCAGAGTGAGCTGCAGGCCTCACTTCAATTCTGAACTCCCTCCGCCCCGCGCCCCCCGCAGTCTCACTCACCCTCGCTCAATTTCTTTCTGTGCCCTCTCCTTGTCCTTCAAGATGTCCTCCTTCTCGTCCTCCAGGTTGTCTCGTTGACGCTGTAGTTCACTATTGGCCAGCTGCAGTTTCTCATTCTCCTGCTGTGCCATCTCAATCTGCTGTTGGAGGGACTGAAGTGACTTCTCCAAGTTTGACTTCTCACTTTTAGAAAGAAAAACCATTAGATAGACCAGGCTAATTAGATTAGATTAGAGATACAGCACTGAAACAGGCCCTTCAGCCCACCGAGTCTGTGCCGAACATCAACCACCCATTTACACTAATCCTACACTAATCCCACATTCCCACCAAACATCCCCACCTGTCCCTATATTTCCCTACCACCTACCTACACTAGTGACAATTTATAATGGCCAATTTACCTATCAACCTGCAAGTCTTTTGGCTTGTGGGAGGAAACCGGAGCACCCGGAGAAAACCCACGCAGACACAGGGAGAACTTGCAAACTCCACACAGGCAGTACCTGGAATCGAACCCGGGTCCCTGGAGCTGTGAGGCTGCAGTGCTAACCACTGCACCACTGTGCCGCCCATTTGCGGAGTTGCGGAGGGGCAGGACGGGAGAGGGCTGGGGGTGTAGTGAATCAGTTAAGGTATTAAATTAAACTATCGCTGTATTGCAGCTTCCACTTTTAGCATCAAAAAGTGGGAGAAAAAATTTGGGCCAAAGAAAGCTTGGTAGATTATAGAAATTCAGCAAAAAACAGTTTTTATTTGGAAAGAATAAAACATTTACTAATGGATGAACAAAAAGCATTGCTTTATTAATGAAGACAATTACTGACAGTCTGGACCAGTTGTACGAGGCACTGATACGGAGCTAACTCCCAGAGGTGAAGGGTAAGTGTTAATCCACAATGCCATATTTAATATATTTTAAAGATTTCAAATAGTGGGGACTTCAGTTCTGACCAGATATTAGGATCAACTTTCAAATGTAGATAAGGCCCAGGGCCAAAGTTCTGCAGTTTGGAATAAAGCTGCTCAAATCTCTTAGAGCAACAGCTGGGTAAATGGGCCTGCTCTCCAGTAGGCCTCCTTCGACAGCACCTCCAAACCTGCGAACTCTTCCACCTAGAAGGACAAGGGCAGCAGATGCATGGGAACACCACCACCTGCAAGTTCCCCTCCAAGCCACACACCATCCTGACTTGGAATTATATCGCCGTTCCTTCACTGTCACTGGGTCAAAATCCTGGAACTCCTTCCCTAACAGCACTCTGCATGTACCTGCACCAGACGGACTGCAGTGTTTCAAGAAGGCAGTTCACCACCACCACCTTCTCAAGGGCAATTAGGGATGGGCAACAAATGCTGGTCCTGCCAGTGACGCTGACATTCCATGAAATGAATAGAAAAACTCAGTAGGCCAATCCCACTGATCGACCAGTCGCTGAGGGTCTGCAGTTAGGTGGGTCCCTTTTTCTGTTACAGTGGAGGAATATATCCATTGCAGGACCTTCTCACCACTCTCACTTCGTCCTCAAGCATTGGGTCTTTTCCTGCCAGTGCAGTGATGCAGGCACGTCGCGTTCACAGTGACATTGCGCCCACTATGTGCTAGATGCACAATATGCGTGATCACATCAAAAATGCAACATGTGCATATCTGTGCGACCTGGTCTTCAACAGCAAGGACAGGGAGAATTTTAAAAAAATATATATTTATCAGCATTAAGTCAAAAATTCTGGGAATTTATGGTGAAAACTGGTTAGAAAAACAACTTTAATGATCCATATGGATACGATATATTTGGGATCTTGGTTCAAACAGGACTGTTGGGACGAAGATTCCTCTGTCTAATTGTCGTTATTGGGTCCTATGTAAAATGAGTTGGGGCCCTTCCAATCCTGTGTCAAGTGCGCAGTTGGCCACAGTGTAAAATTAGGGCCAACTGGTACTAAACCGACAATTTACTGAGAGAGAGCACAGATTGGGCCGTACGGGGACAGGAAACAGCTCACAGTGGAGGACACCATTCTGAGGTTGAGGCACGTTGCTGCAGCAGATTAAAGGGAGCTTTATGCTGATTCTAAGATGTGTTGTACCTGGCACCAGAATAGTAGTTATGACAGGGTAGAGGACTCTTTACTCTCTAACACATGCTGTACCTGACCTGGGATGACTTGATGCTGATGCAGGGTGCCTGAAAAACAGAAGGTGGGCCATTCCGAAGCACTACACCCATTACTCTGATGAGCATAAAATTAATGGGGAAGTAAACAGCAGAGAGATACAGGGAGAAGAGGACAATCTTAACAAGTTTGGGGGAAATTGGAGTGACAAAGCTTATCATAGCAGCAACTCCAAAACTGGCTGGGGTCGCGATGAGGACAAAAATAAGGATTCTGACCAGCACCAACCCACCCGCCTTCGTGCAGTCTCACCTTCCTAGTAGGTCCGCAGAAGAGCGGTAACGGTTGGCATCGCGCTTGGCATCGTCCTTGGCTCGCACTGAGTCCTCGGTCTCCTCTTTGAGCTTCAGGATCTGCTGCTCTAGTGCCCGACGTTCGCTCTCACTGTCGCCAAACTGCTTCTTCAGACTGGCCAACGAGTCCTGGGTTGCTTCGTACTTTGCACGGAGTTCCTGTTGTGACAAAAACAACAAAATGTTTTAGGAGTATTCGGGGATTTAACAAGAATGTTGGTGCTGTTTATAAAAAGAGGTCACAGGGCATAACCCCAGGCTCCACCTTTTATCGGACTACTAGTAGGAAGTGTGGGACCCATTATTTGGTAACCTGAGCACTAAGAGCTGAGCACTCATCGAGAGGGTCCAATGCTCCAAGGGTACAATGCTGCACTGGGCTCCTAATGGGCCATCCAACCATTGAATCCCAGACTTGGTCACCTGAATCTAATTCCTCTCTCAGCGCACTGGAAGCATAAAGATTGTAGGACCAGCAAAGTCTCACAAAGAGGATGCATCATCTGGAAACAGTATTACAGGTTAGTGAAGGTTCAACATGAGAGGCAGACCATCCCATTTCCAAGAGTGTCAGCAGGAAGCCAATGGAGGAAAAAGGTTGGTCTTCAAACATGTCTGCCTATTGTATAAATGGTGCTCCTGTTCAATTGCCAGCATTGTTAGTGATAATGGTATGTTCTGGCACCAACTAAAGCAATCCCAGTCCTGGTCTGTGCTGCGTTGGCTTATTTGAGCCAGGGCGATATAAGGGACGTACTATTGTGCGTTGTGTTCTTGAGTTACAGAGGGGGAAATGAACTGGGGCTCCTACTCCTGAACCCTCTGAAAAGTGCACGCTTGCATGGCGGGCGACACAAGAGGTGTAGCTGCGATGCCTTCCACAGCTGAATATTCACAGTACGGGCTCAAATGGACATTTGGGTAAAAAAGTGACTGCGGATCTGTGCCCGCAACAAGAGTTGGCACCTTCAGCAACGCAGGAGGTAAAATTGGGGAGAAAAAATCCTGGGCAGTGGCTAAAGTGAATTAAATTTTTTTCAATACTATAATTTCTTGCTCTGATGAATGCAAGAATAATGTTTTAAAATGGCGATGTTGAAGGCTCGCTTTGTTACAGACTTGTCCCATGATCATGGACCTCATGCTCCGTGGCGTCTCTGTACCTGGATCAGGAGTTGCCTCTTCTGCACTGCAGCCTGAACAGCCGAGTACATGGAGTCAGTCAAGGCCGGTGAGAGGTTGTGTCGCGGTGAATGGCTGCGGCGGGGAGAGGTCCGTCGCCGTGGAGACGGTGTGCGCAGGCTGGTCGAGATCCCCAATGGGCTAAACAGAGAGGAATCCATTTCCGTGAGGTCGCCAGTCCGTTCAGCAGATGTGAACTGAGCCCCACTATCGGCCTCGGAAATAACAACCTGCAGAGAGAATGTTCAGCGGCACTGGTTACTGTGATTAGTCACACTAGAGACAACCCACTGACAGCCAACAATCCGAATTCTGCAAAGTTAAACACCTAGCCTACAGTTTAACCACTTTAATGGACCACATTAAATCACCTGCCCTTATGGAGTAACCAGGTTAGAGAGGCCCCCGTGGAGTAACTGGGTTACAAGCGTCTCGCCCATGGAGTACGTACCTCCCTGTTATGGGGCAGTCGCAATTAACAGGGAGAGAAGCAAACAGCCAACCCCTCTCACAAATGCTCACTTTCTCCCCTAATTTTCTTCCCTTTTCTCCTGTAGGTGTCACTGCTTTCTGTTTTCTAGCTGAGGAGATGCCAAACCTAATTGTAGCCACTCTATTATTGTTCCGACTGAGATAGGGTAATTCAGCACAGTCGACTCAATTGGTGGCACATTTATCAACTGATCCACTGGGGGCACTATGATGAGCATTCTTAAAGGTATCACACAGTGACCAGCCTAGAGCAAACTATACAGTCCGTGCCTATTGGCTGCTCCAATGTCCTCACCTGTGTGATGTCTCTCAGTATTTGATGCAGTGACTCCATCTCTGCTTTTACAGACTCGATCTCAGCTTCTTCCTGAACATCCTGTGCCTCAGCTCGGCTCGACTCCTGCAACAATAAAGGACCCATCATCCAGCACCCAACACCTGACATCCAGTATCCAGCACCCAACATGTGGCATGGCACCCATCACTTGGTACCTGGATCCCAGGACTAATGGCTTGGCATGTTGCCCACTCAAAATCACAGTCTAATAAATTCTTGCTTTGGATCAATTGATCTAACTGAATGCTAGAGCAGGATCGATGGGCTGAATGGCATACTGCTGTTCCTGTGCATCAAGCTGCCATCTACCTGGTATTGGAGTGGGGCATCCAGTCACTTAGGAAGACTGGGCACCAAAGATCTGTCATGTAAAACCAAAATCTATTTTCCTTTTGTTTAAGTGTCTCTGTGGTAAGAACTGTTATCAAGGCTTTTAATACATTTACATCAGCAACCTTGAGGCTGGAGACCCCACCCCTCCCTCTCCCTGCTTGCCATTCACCCACCAGGTTCTCCACCATCTGGCTCAGGCTGTTGATGGTCTTCTCTTTCTCGCCATTCTGGGTCGTCAGGCGCTCAACGGTCACCATCAATTCTGTGATCCTGGAAGAAACACTTGTATTTATACCACGTTTGGCCAACATTGTCGACAGATCTCAAGGTGCTTCACATGCCGAAGGATGTCTCTGGAGCGGCTCCAGTGCTGGGATACCTGCTGCCACTTGGCAATCGGGGGTTGGAATCCATCTAAAGGGGCATTAGTGTGTTTCTGATTTGAAACATCCCAGAACATCTGAGAAGTTAAGACTCCACTGCATGAGAGGAAACCTGAACTTCCAGTACACTATCAGACCCCTTCCCCAGCTTCCAGCGCATCAAACAAGTAAAAACTCCCCACTTAACCCTGTCTCTCTCTCTCCACACATGCTGCCTGACCTGTTTGGAGTGTTTCCAGCATTTTTTGCTCTTATTTCGAACTTCCAGCAAACCCAGTATTCTGCTTTTGTTTTATTTTAGTTTTTTAGTCTGTTATAAAATAATCCATTTGAAAAACTACAGCCATCACCAGGATCATTTGACCAAAATCTAATCGACCCAGCAACATCCAATAATCCGCCTGTGTCAGTCTGTCTGCACAGATTTGTTTCCTTCTCCGATTTTCCCTGGAGACGCTGACGTGCCAATGATGCACCGTACCGCACCAGCGAGGTCCTTCTCCCCGTTTGAGACTAGACGGGAAGTGTTAGCCAATCTTTCTGATCGTCCAGGGAATCACAGCTGATTCTGTCTTCACCCAGGGCTCACACACGTAGACTGCCCGGGTGAAGTCACTGATTAGCGATCTGAAGTGGAGACCCTGGATGATTTCTCTCCCCCAACCCAGGGACAGTGAAGATAAATGTGCAGCAGGCCTAACCTGTGCTCAGGCTGACAACAGCCATCTGAGCAGCTGCCGTGTCGTGTGGCACGTTCTTGGCAGGTCAGTGACACCCAGGGCCTTTGGGAATCTGGGCAGGTTCTTTTTACGTGTCCTTTTCATCTTTTAAATTTGATTTGAGCCAAAAGAGAACTGGAGCAGCCCAAGGGAGCACAGAGCAAGTGAACAGGATGGTAGGAATGGAGGAGAGGGGAGGACACTTACCAGGTTTTGGTGCCTTCTGTAAACAGGATAGTTCAGTGCCACAGTAACCACCAGAGATTAAGGCCGGAATTTTACTGGCACTCCATGGTTACCAATATTGGGATCAAATGCGTCCTCCAAGCCCTCACCTGCGGCCACATGACCACGGAGGCTATTTTACCAGCGGTGGCCGATTAAGAGACGGGACCGCCAACCAAATAAGGACGGTGGCCTGCCTCTCTGAGCTGCTGGCCCAATCATAGGCCCACAGCTCCACAGCCTCGGCAGCACCACCGACAGAGGTGGCCATTGCTGAGGCTGCAAGGGAAAAAAGAGGGCGCCTCCATATCGAGGCACCCTCGCAGGTAAGTAGGAACATTTTTTCTGTGCCGGGGCCAGACAGGCAGGCCCCAGCGATCGGAGGAGTAACCCCTCCAGTGGTGGCAACGGAGCCACGTGAGCAGCCATTGCTGCTGGTGGGGCCCTCCGTGGGCTACGGAGTGACCAGAAAGGAAGGCCGCCCCGAAAAGCTGCTGGGAGGCTGCCTTGATGTACCTGGCAGTCTTCCCCCATGGTGGTGGTGCGGGGGGGGGGGGGGGGGTGGCTGTCCCGATTCTGGTAAAATGCCAGTGGAGTTGTGAAAAGGCCGTCGGTTGGCCTGTTAATTAGATTAATTGGCCGCCTGCCTCCAGTCGGCAGGTGGCCGAGCCACTGCCAATCCCCCCTTTGGAAATATCCCGTGGTGGAGGGGAAGATTCCCTCCCGATGCCTTCTGCCACCATTGTACTAGTCCTCCCGCCTCCCAGCCCTATCTCCAGCCCCTGTCTCCATCTCTCAGCTTGCACACAGCAGGAAGGAGCTGGTCAGTTCAGGTAAACCAGGCTTTGGTCGCCATCTGCTGCCATGTTTGGCAACTGCAGCATCAAGTGCGTGGATGAAAACCAATTTCTCGGTTGCATCTGCAGAACCAACTGTAGCATTAGCGTAAACTGGCTTTGCTTCACACTGCCGCTAGCTAGTGTAAATGCAGCCAGAATACAGAGTCACGGCCTATCCTGAAGGGGACAATCTCACTCCACTTGGCTTCTGAGTCAAGTAGGACCCTGAATACCAGATTCACACCACATAAGTTTACTGTTGGTGTGACACTCAATGAGTAGTGTAAAACGCACTCTGTAAATAAAGGTGAAAGGATATTTTTTAAAAAGCTCTGTATCTGTACTTGTTTGGTGCAGCCAGCTCAATCGGATGAAATTTAAATTACATCATCAGCTCCCCCTTCCCCAACTCTACCCCATATCACTATAACCCAGCCTCTCCCAGTCACTGAGCATGTAACTACCTCTGTGGGAGCTACTTCCCTTTTAATTACTTTTCCCCCTCTTCTCCTGAAGGTACTGAATCTTTACTGGGGTGTGACTTGTACCTCCAATACCTCATCCACCAGGCCATTCATCTTGTGTGAGGTCAGACAGTGAGCATTAACAAGCTATTCAACCATGGAAGGAGTCTTCACTCCATCCTCACTTGACATTCACATCCTTGAATTTTCCAGCAGGGATCACATCCAGTCCCCAGGAGCAGGATCCCTGCTCCGAATGACTCTGTCTGTTGAGATTATCACCGAGAAATCAGGGGAGCATCAGCCTGACTTGGCGTCTGTTTCGCACAAGTTTTTGGCACATCCTGTGGGGTAAAGCTGGACGGACTGACGATTGGAACACACCTGGCGTTCTGTTCGGCCTTTTCCCGGTCGTACTTGGCTTGCAGCTGGATCATCTCCCGCACCTTATCCCGAAGCTGCTCCTCCAGCTGTGTGAGCTGGCTCGACTGTTTCTCCAGCGTCACTGTCGAGCTGGTCTCCGACAGGCGGAGGTGGCCGCTCAGGTTCAGGCACGATGCGTGAATCGTGCGCGAGGATTTTGCTAGATTGTTCCGCAGCTCAGAGAGGTCCCTGGGGAAATTACAGATGCAGTTGATGTGGTGTACACGGACTTCCAAAAGGCATTTGATAAAGTGCCACATAACGGGCTTGTCAGCAAAGTTAGAGCCCATGAAATAAATGGGACAGTAGCAGCAGGGATAGAAATTGGCTGAGTGACAGGAAACAGAGAGTAGTGGTGAACGGGTGTTTTTCGGACTCAAGGAAGGTATCTAGAGGGGCTCCCCAGGGGTCGGTGTTGGGACCCCTGCTTTTCTTGATATCTATTAATGAACTGGACTGTATACAGGGCATCATTTCAAAATTTGTGGATGACATAAAACTTGGGAAGTATAATGAACTGTGAGGACGGTAGTGATAAACTTCAAGAGGACAGAGACAGGCTGGTGGAATGAACAGACAAGTGTCAGATGAAATTTAATGCAGAAAAGGGTGAAGTCAATCATTTCGGTAAGAAGAACGAGGATAGGCAATATAAAGTAAAGGATATTATTCTAAAGGGAGTGCAAGAACCTGGGGTTATATGCACAAATCATTGAAAGCTGCAGGCTGGGTGAGAAAGTGGTTAACAAATGGGCAGCACAGTGGCGCAGTGGTTAGTACCGCAGCCTCACAGCTCCAGGGACCCGGGTTCGATTCTGGGCACTGCCTGTGTGGAGTTTGCAAGTTCTCCCTGTGTCTGCGTGGGTTTTCGCCGGGTGCTCCGGTTTCCTCCCACATCCAAAGACTTGCAGGTGATAGGTAAATTGGCCGTTGTAAATTGCCCATAGTGTAGGTAGGTGATAGGGAATATGGGATTACTGTAGGGTTAGTATAAATGGGTGGTTGTTGGTCGGCACAGACTCGGTGGGCTGAAGGGCCTGTTTCAGTGCTGTATCTCTAAATAAATAAAGCATCTTGGGCTTTATAAATAGGGGCATAGAGTACAAGAACAAGGAAATTATGATAAACCTGTGTAAAACATTGGTTCAACCTCAACTGGAGTATTGTGTCCAGTTCTGGGCACCACACTTTAGGAAGGATATGAAGGGATTAGAAAGGGTGCAGAAAAGATTCATGAGAATGGTTCCAAGGACGAGGAACTTCAGTTACATGGATAGGTTGGAGAAGCTGGGTCTGTTCCCCTTGGAGAAGAGACAATTAAGTCATGAGGGTTCTGGACAGATTAGATAGGGAGAATGTTCCAGATAGGAAGGATCCAGAACCAGCGGACACCGATTTAAGGTGATTGGCAAAAGAAGCAACAGCAATATGAGGAAAACCTTTTTACACAGCAAGTGGTTAGGATCTGGAATGCACTGCTTGAGAGTGCAGTGGAGGCAGATGCAATCAAGGCCTTCAAAGAGAATTGGATAATTATTTGAAGAGAAAAAAAGTGCAGGGCTCTGGGGAAAAGGTACTAGATGAGTTGCTCCTGCAGAGACACAGGATGGACATGATGGGCCGAATGGACTCCTTCTGTGCTTTATATGATTCTATGATTTGACTTCAAACAAAAGAGTCTTCCCACCAACCACCGCCCCACCCCCGACTCTCTCCACCCTACAGGGCAGCAGAGGAACTCACTTAAATATGTCTATTATCTGCAGAAGCAAATCCAACCTCCCACCCGTGCACATGTGAATCACAGCCAGTTATTTAGACCAGGATCAGATCCTTTGTTGAGCTTAAACAAGTGGAAAGGATGAATTCATTCTGGGAGTAGTGCCAAGCATCTGAACCCCTCTCAGTATTCTCCCTCCCCCTGAACGTGCTGACTCTCGCTGGGTTACGTCCTTAGGGGTTGGTCGCCCGCTGATATGTCACGCGAGTGACCTTTCTTCAGCTGTTAACCTAGACAGTAGGTTCGGTATTATATTCAACCGAGGGGGTCATCATGTTAAAGCTTCATTCTATCCTTCTTTGACGTTACATCACTATTGACAGAGTTGGTGGATAGTGATCAGGAGCGGGAACTCGAGCTGATCACCCCCTCCTTAGATCTGCTAATTGTAGCAACTTTGACTGCAGGACTGGCTGGGATGATAACCAGGACTTGTAAATAGTATAATATGCTGATCTCAGCAAGACAGGAGCCAAACATCAGCAAAACCCATACCCAGAGCGTCCTCTGGCCCACACGCCATTCTCTGTTTATACGATGCCGCTGTGTCTCACCGTTCACTGGCTGATTTTATTTCACAGAAGTGACGTCTGAAACCCACAACCTGTCTCCAGAGCGACAGCAGGCGGTTGTGCTCGTTGCTGAAGTATGTGTTAAAAGACTACAAACAAAGAAACAGAAAAATTAAAGCACTCCTTCACTGAGTAAACATTCCAGACTAGCACCAAAAAACACAGGGAAGTCAGGGTGAGAGAGATGGGTATGTCAGAGAGTGATACAGTGAGAGGACTGTGGGGTATATCAAAGGGTGATACAGTGATGGGTGTGGGATATATCAGAGCTTGATACAGTGAGGGGTGTGAGGTACATTAGAGAATGTTAGAGTGAGGGCTGGGGGGGTATAACAGTGTTTGAAAGAAAAAAGGAATGACATATATATAAAGCCCCTTTCATGACCTTATGATGTCCCACCAATGAACTATTTTTGAAGTGTAGTCACTGTTGTAATGTCGGAAATGTGGCAGCCAATATGAGCACAGCAAGATCTCACAAACAGCACTGTGATAATGACCCAATAATGTTTTAGTGATGTCGATTGAGGGATAAATATTGGTCAGGAAACCGGGGAGAACTCCCCAGCTCTTCTTCCAAATAGTGGCACGGGATCTTTCACATCAACCTGAAATGGCAGGTGGGGCCTCAGTCATCTGAAAGACAGCACCTCTGACAGTGTAACACTCTGTCAGTGTTGCACTGAAGTATCAGTTTAGATTTTATAGTGAGAGAAATGAGTATATTACATTGTGATACAGTGAGGGGTATGGGGCTATAGTAGTGTTACAGTGAGGGGTATAGGGTATATCAGAGAGCAAGTGATAACAGGCTATTTGACAGTGTTTCACTAAGGCTGTGGGATATATCAGAGAGTGCTACACTGAGGGATATATCAGAGAGTGTTACACTGAGGGATATATCAGAGAGTGTTTCACTGAGGGATATATCAGAAGGTGTTACACTGGGGGATACATCAAAGAGTGTTACACTGAGAAATATATCGGAGAGTGTTACACTGAGGGATATTTCGGAGAGTGTTACACTGAGGGATATTTCGGAGAGTGTTACACTGAGGGATACATCGGAGAGTGATACACTGAGGGATACATCGGAGAGTGATACACTGAGGGATACATCGGAGAGTGTTACACTGAGGGATACATCGGAGAGTGTTACACTGAGGGCTACATCGGAGAGTGTTACACTGAGGGCTACATCGGAGAGTGTTACACTGAGGGCTACATCGGAGAGTGTTACACTGAGGGCTACATCGGAGAGTGTGACACTGAGGGCTACATCGGAGAGTGTGACACTGAGGGATACATCGGAGAGTGTGACACTGAGGGATACATCGGAGAGTGTGACACTGAGGGATACATCGGAGAGTGTGACACTGAGGGATACATCGGAGAGTGTGACACTGAGGGATACATCGGAGAGTGTGACACTGAGGGATACATCGGAGAGTGTGACACTGAGGGATACATCGGAGAGTAATATACTGAGGGATGTATTGGAGAGTGATACACTGAGGGATATATCGGAGAGTGTTACTCTGAGGGATATATCGGAGAGTGTTACTCTGAGGGATATATCGGAGAGTGTTACTCTGAGGGATATATCGGAGAGTGTTACTCTGAGGGATATATCGGAGAGTGTTACTCTGAGGGATATATCAGAGAGTGTTACTCTGAGGGATATATCGGAGAGTGTTACACTGAGGGATATATCAGAGAGTGTTACTCTGAGGGATATATCGGAGTATGTTACACTGAGGGATATTTCAGAGAGTGTTCCCTTGTCCATATGCTGTTTTTTCCAATGTTCCCCAGTGTCTCGACTCGATATCCTCTATTCCCCATTGTGTCTCCACTGTTCCACATTCGGTCTGCCTTATACCTCCCTTCTATATCTCACTGTTCCCCATGTGTCTCCTCTGTAACCCACTGTTCCCATATTGCATTCACATAATATGTTTATAAGCCCATGCATTGCCCTGAATATAATCAGCAGCATCCGAGTCTGACTGAGTTATACAGAAATAATATAAATGCTGACGTGAGCTTGGGTGTCACTGCACTGCGTGGCAGAGTACCTCCTCCTCCTGTCTCCATTGCACCTCCTTCTGTTCAAGTTCCTCCCGTGCCTTAGTCCAGTCAGCAGTCAGTTTGCGAATGTCCTCACTCAGGGCAACATTGGCAGAGTTTGCCTGGTCCAGTTGTTCCCGGAGCATGGAGTTCACTTGGGTCAGGCTGGCACTTCTAAAACCAGAGGACAGGGAAATCAAACCGGATCAGGCTACTCAGTACAGTAAAAATGAACAAACAAATAGCTCAGGCAAGCAATTCCCAGTCTTTTGAGTGAGGATCAAGAGTAGTAGAGACTGTCAGAGCCAGGGGCAGGATGTTGGGCCGGGTAGTTAGAGCAGGAAAGATCAAAGGTATGATGTGCCTAAGCAGTCTCGAACCCTTCCTAGTCTCCATTTACAGGGTGTCCATGGCTGGGGTCTGAGAGGCAGGAGTGCATTCGGAGATATCAGGCTGGGTGAGCATTTTCAGGAAATATTGGAAAAGTACCCAGAAATACACCCATAAAAAATGTGGATTACAGCAGAGAGTGAAAATATCTAGGATTTTACAAAACATACTTTTAACAAGGGACAAGATAAATTTTGTCACTCTGCAGGTATTATGAGGGTCCCTGGGAATTTGACAATATTTACATGGAGTCCCTGGGACTGTGGGAATATTTACAGAGTGTTCCTGCAATTGTGGGAATATTTACAGGGGCTTCCTGGGATTGTGAAAATATTTACAGGTGGTGCCTGGGAAGTTGACAACATTTTCAAGGGACCCTGAGATTGGGAATATTTATTGAGGTCCCTGGTGTAGGTCACTGATTGCAGGGGCTCATGCGCACACAAAAGGTTGGAGACTCCTGGTCTAGGGTAGGATGTGGAGTCAGTTGTGGGAAGCAGTGATGATTTGGTATCTGGTTAAAATCTTATTTATCTTTACAGCAAAAAAAACACATTGATTTTAACTCACCACTAACCCCCACCCCATCCAGATAAAAAAAATTATTGCTAAAAACAGAGACATTTTGTCGAAGCTGTTCACCTTGCACTCATCAGGACAATTTGCAAGAATACCAATGTAAGGGAAACAACAAATTTATACTATATGAGAAGAGTGTGCTGATTGGTTGGCAAGTGGACTCTGATTGGTAGAGGCATTAATACGTGGGGGTTGCAGGGAGTTTCCTCTGAGTGTTATGTGTAACAAAATCCTAATTAGGGTTCCACTTAATGGGTTTGGGATTTCACAACACATGGGATTCCCCAACTCCGCCTCCCCGGGTTAGAATTATGTCATACTCTCACATGCCTTTGCTGCTCCTCCTCCAGTCGGATCAGGGTGTTTTCCAGTTCGTTGCTCTGTTCCTCTTCAGACTGCCGCAGTCGTGATTCTGTGAGGTCCAACTGGCTCTGTGAAGAATGCATTGTAGACTTTGATTAATACGAGTCTGCAGAAACCGTGGGGGGATGAGCTGTGCTGTTTATCATGTCATCGCATGGTGAAATGTGTTCAGGAAAATTTCCTCTGTGTTCTGTGCTTCAAATTTCAGCAGAAACACCCAGCAGAGTAAAGCTCCATGAACACACTTCCAACTTTACGAGCACAGCAATACATCTCCTCGCAGTGTTATTTAGGTCCCAGCGGGGAGCGGAGTCAGCTGCAAGGTATCTGGGGGCATCACAGAAAGAAGTCCTGAATCCATCAGTAATCCTCTCATTCCTTTCGATATCTGCAATGGAGCCAAATCTTGGAATCTAATCCCCCAATAGAGAGACCAAAATTTTAATTTTCACAGTAATGAGATTATTGCATCCTTGGAGTGCCAGGCTGGTATTTACTCTCCAAAGATGAAAACATGACCACCACAATGCCAATTTTTATTTATAATTAAAAGCTTTTCTTGACAGTTTAAAATCTTGAGGACATGCTGTCCTCAAGGTGACTGCATTGGGGAAGAGACCATCCATCTCCTTCTGGAATGTGTGTTTGCAAAGAATATCTGGAAAGAAATGAAGTGGTTCTTGTTGAGGATCATCCCGAGCAGCTCTGTAATGCAGGACCCTGTGCTCTATGGACCATTCCCAGGGACGTGCACCAAGACTAACATCAGCTGCTGCTGCAGGGCTATCAACTCGGTGAAATTTGTTGCCTTCAAGTGCAAGGAGCTGTCCATGTAATGCAGACTGGCACATTCCAAGGTCAAGGACTGCGTGCTGCGGACGCACTAAAGCTTGGGGCAGCTGCTGCAAAGGCTCAATGGGAAAAGGCCACAGTTTAGGGCCCTCCCACCATAGCATACGGAGGGGCTGGAACCAGTGTAAAGCTCCTTGGGCTGTATCCATCAGAAATAGATTATTGTAATGTAAATATAGATGCAATTTGCATGCTGAGTGCACGTGCTTTATTTAATCACATTGATCTGTATTGCACTATGTCTAATACCACTCTTGTAATGGATGTTTACAAATTTTATGTATATTTAAATATTTGATCTACATATAAAAAGCTTTTATGTTAGAGAAGAAACAATGAAAAGTTGATTGAAAACAATGTAAATTTACTCCTGTATAGAACTGTGGCAGACAGGCCCCTTCCCCAGAGCTCAGGAAACAATCACCATGGTAACCACCCATCTACTCTAAACAGGCCCATTCCAAGGTAAGACAGCTACTTTGCGATAACACACAACCTCTGGGAACCTTGTATGTTATTGGAGTGAAAGATTTAAATGAGAGGAGGAGTTGGAGCAGCCTCTTACCCACTGTACTGATGGTCGCACTTACAGACAGTCGGTGCTGTTCCAGCTCTGTGGATTTCTCAATCAGTTGCTGCTCCACCTCGCCACATTTCTTCTTGTACTGAAGGACCTGCCGTTTGAAGCAGACTCTGTCAGTCCCACAATGCACAGCAGCAACAACACTCCTCCTGCTCATGAGCAGAACCTCACAAGGACAAAGTAGACATAGATGAAGGTGGTCATTTAGCAAATCTCAACTCGTATATCCAGAAAGAATGTACAGTCACTCCTACTACACCATCAACTGTTTCTCAAACCATTCTTTGCGCGAGGAACCTCCTGACACCAGTGCGAAATTTACTTTTCATGGCTTGAAGCTATATCCCTGTGCGAGGTAGCAATGTTAGAGCATGAATTAGAGCGTAAGGGGAGGTCGGGGGGATGACTGAGAAAGGTGTTCAAATACTTGTCTTTATAACGCTCAGTAAAAAGTACTCCCCTTTCGTCCACTCCATTTAATTGATCCGTGATTACTAAGTGATCACATGGTTAGGACCAATCAAAAACACAGGGAACTCTACTGTCCTACATGTTTGAAAGCAAGAAGGAAGGAAGACTGGGGGGATAGACAGACTGATAGGCACAAAGATTCAAAAAACCCCAAGGCCTGTATCACATTACCTTGGATTGGAGCTTCTGGACCAGTTGGGCCTGTCGCTGCTGACCCTCCTGGTAGGCCTGAAGTTTGCGTTTATATGAAGCTTGTTCCTCCTCCAGTCGCCGACGTAGCTCGATGTTCTGCTGCGCCAGGCTCTTGTTTTCCAAACTTTCACGCTCCCTCTCCCCTGTCTCCAGCTTCAGGGCCTGCTCCAGCTGTGAAGAGAGAAAGAGAGAGAGGGAGCTAGAGCCGTCAGTCAAGGCTGGAACAAGACGACCTTGGATAGTTCCCTTTTCTACTTACAGACAGATCTGGTAACAAAATTGTTGACTGGTCCATTTTGTCCCGTGGAGTATTATACTTATTGGAATATTATACTTATTGGAATGGCGCTTCTGTTTCCCAATTATCCCCACCCTCGCCCTCAAGGTGCTGAGGTCCCATGCGCCTTCCAGTGTCTTGCCCAAGTCACCAGGTCTTCCTGCGTGGCCTGGACAGTAAGCGCCAGTATGTTGCTCATGTAAGTGGCATCACAGTTAAGCCCAATCTTGACCCTCACCTAATGCTCACTTTCCACCAAAATTCCATTCCCACTGCTGCCCTGGCTGAGATCAGCTAATTCTGCACAAAGTGGTTTGCAGTGGGGCAGCACAGTGGCGCAGTGGTTAGCACCGCAGCCTCACAGCTCCAGCGACCCAGGTTCAATTCTGGGTGCTGCCTGTGTGGAGTTTGCAAATTCTCCCTGAGTCTGCGTGGGTTTCCTCCGGGTGCTCCGGTTTCCTCCCACATGCCAAAGACTTGCAGGTTGATAGGTAAATTGGCCATTAGCAATTGCCCCTAGTATAGGTAGGTGGTAGGGAAATATAGGAACAGGTGGGGATGTGGTAGGAATATGGAATTAGTGTAGGATTAGTATAAATGGGTGGTTGATGGTTGGCACAGACTCAGTGGGCCGAAGGGCCTGTTTCAGTGCTGTATCTCTAAAACTAAACTAAAACACAGGTATTCCTAATCAGCGGCACAAACTCAAGATCATCACAAAAGAAGTTGGAAAAACTTCTTTACACAGATGGTGGTTAGAATGTGGAATTCCCTGCAATGTCTGTTGTTGAAAGAGAGTCTGTAAATTAAAGGGAGTAGATAGCAGCTTGAATAAGAGCAATATTAATATGCATGGTGAGTGACCAGGAGGAATGGGATTAGACAGAGGTTGATGTCGAGCAAATGGCCTGCATGAGGGCAGTAACATTCTACAATTCTACCACAAGAATCCAATCAGGGACCTGGAAAGTAATCTGCTCAAACATTGTGCCTACTGTAGGCTCACCAGTGCCAGTGCACTGCCTTCTGCTATTAAAATAAAGCACCTATGTAAGTATTATTGCCAGTGCAGTGTTTCTACTGTAGATACGCAATTCCCAGTATAGCATCCCTTGCTGGTAAAACACTGCACCTTTTGTAGGTCCGTCACTCCTGACACAGTGACTCCTGCTGCTGAAACACTGCACTTCCTATCGGATGGGCACACTCCATGAACTGCCGCCTGCTGGTGAAACGCACCTTCTTTACTCCTTGCCTATTTTATAGGTTGAGATGTTTTTTCAAGGACTCATGCACAAAACAAGCATCAGCAGCTTAGGGCCCTGGAGGAGGAGTTTCTGTAAGCAGGATTTTGAAATATTCACCACTGGTCTCTATGATATCCGAAAGCACCCTGTTTCCTTGTACAGTTTTCACATTAAGATAAAATTTAAGGAGAAACTGGCCTATCCCCACCTGATGTTTAGAGACTTCCCTGCAGGAATTACTGGACAATACTGAACCATCATGTTAACAACTTTGTTAAAAATGTTGCTGGCAGTCAAAATTGTAAAGAATATTTTATTACAAAATCTATCATCCTTATTCCCAAGGCCTGTCACATCCAAGCCGTTTACTGGTCCTACTATCTGTTGTGTGACTGCATTTAAGAGTGATGTCCCTTTTAGGTCTTAAATGCTGATGCTAATGAGCTAAGTGCCAGGATGCAGTCATGTGATGTCATGCCAGTCTCACTCTACTACTGTAACACCAAGAGGCAAGTCATGTAAATAGTTAGCTCTGCACTGTATATACTTTGTTAGCTTTAATAAACCTGTTTGAGATCTTTAATCAATTGAACTCCACGCATCTCAGTTATGTTGCATCAGACAACATAAAAAGCTTCTCATTACATGGTGGCCAGCCACAGTCAAACCCTTCTTCACATCATCAGTTATCTATCTTACAACATCAGATCTTGGATCAGAGATACCCACATCAGCAATCATTACTGTCTCTTTACCCTTCAAGCACAGTGACTCCTCCAGCTGTGACAGAGAAACAATGGAATCAGGATGCATGAAACAGCAAAGGTACCCCTCACATACACCTCAGTGAGGGTGCAATCATTGAACACAGATACCTCAAACACCTGGAGCAAGTGACTACCTGTGAATCTAAAGTAGCTGCTTGCACCATTCCCAATGGGAGCAACATGCATTCCACCATGTGACCATAATTCAGCAGAGTCATCAAACAGCAACACAGCCAAGTCCTATGCTGTTCGCAACCAATGCTCCTACATGAACTTTCTAGTAGGGGCCAAGAGACAACAATCAGAATTGGGAACCTGGGCAGATTGTTCCTCTCCCTAACCCAGGAGTGCAGACATCAATTGTAATTCCCCAACTGCTGTGATCAACCAACTAATTACAAATAGGGGATTGAACCTGGGATTTTCTGGTCTGTATGATTCCACACTACACTACACAAGGCAATGCTTTAACCAACTGAACCACTGGAGTGATAACTCTTTCTACGCCATGGGGCTGACAACACTGCACTGAGCTTCCCGTTCCTCTTACACTGATCCTGTAGCTTTTTATTCAGCACAACAAATTAGAGGTCTGGGAACGGCCCAGATAATATAGTGCTTGCAAGAGAACTTTACACAAAAGCACAGGTTAACAGTTGGAAACGCAGGAATAATTCGAAGCATCCTGGAGATCTGAAAGAATGCACAGGGAAAAGACACAGCAAGCAAGGCTGTGACAGTTAGAAAAGGGTAACTGGTGGAAGGGTAAAATGCAAATTAATATTTAAAAAATTAAATTGATTGTCAATGCAGTCTACGATAGGATTGATGAGTCACTTTAGCAGAATGCTCTTCAAGTCAAGTTTCCTTATAGGTACTGTGCTAGATTTTATTTAAAGTATAACTTTGTGTGTTGGTTGGAACCACGTTACAAACTGACTCAATCCCCCATTACTCTCACTCTGATCACAGACTGACTCTTCAATCGCTGCTGCACCCCTGCAGACAGAAGCAATCTCTCTGCATCTCTAAGTCCTCATTCCAGTAAACTCAGGTTTCCATAGCAACACCCAGCATACAATTCTCCATTTCAGACCCAAGAAACCTAGCTACTTGCCCGCTTAACACTCGTCTTCACATACAGCCCCGGGGCAGATGGACGTTCAGACTGTGGGGCTTCAGGCTTCTCTCTGGGAGGGTCGGGGGATTCAGACATATTGTAATGTTATGGCGTAACTCTCTTGTGTTTTAAAAACTCTGTTTGTCTCTATGGTAACTGCTCAGGCAGTCAGTCCCTTGGTGTTGCTCTGAGAGCTCCTGATCCTGGTTGTAAACAGACTGACGAACTGAACCTCCCAGCTGCTACCTCACCAAGCTCTAGACTATTCCTACTGTACCAAGCCCAGGCCTTGTCCAACTCAGTTACAGCGCTAGGTGGCAATAACTAAGTTAAAAGATCCTTGACAAATGTTCTTCCTTTCCCCCCACTGCAGGGATTGTTTACTGTGGGACTTCCAGTGCTACAGGCACCAGCCAAGTGGTCATTCTTCATTTCCCCACGTAGACAGTGAGGCCTGAGCTTTCCAGACCTCTGCCACAGTTCTCTGGCAAATATAGGGCAACGAAGGCTGGAAATGTGTGTGAAGCCACAATCCATCAAATCCCTCTCACTGTTTCTGGAGGAGGGGCCTGGTAGCATAATGTGCCCACCCATATGTGAACATGCCTGGGCAAATGACATGTCAGTGAGAGAAACAGGCACGTTTCCTGCTATTTGTCTGGTTTGGGTGCCAGACTTGGGGGCAGCTGCTTGTTAGGCTCTAGTGTGCAGCATTCGATCGTTAGCAGAGGAGCTCTTGAACAATATAATCATGGAGGAGCCTACGTAAAGTGCTCTCAGGGGGTGGCTGTGAAGCCCCAAGAGGAGAAATTAAAACAATATTATTTTTTCAGGCAGCTTGGCGACTGCCTTCTTCCTCACGCAGTAGGAGGTCCTCCAAAGCCCCCTGCAGCAAGTGTCTGTCCCCTAATCTGCTTCAAATTCCTTGAAGGATCCTCCCTTCAACTTGCAAATGATCCGGAGAGATAGTTAACTGGTTAGGAGGCTGGGGGAATTGGTGGGGGGGGGGGGGGGGGGTCGGGGGTGGTGACATTTCCATGAGAGAGAGAAGTCCTAGCCCTTAGCCCACTGGAGATGCCCCCATGTGGAAATCCTAGGCCTGAGTGTCAGCATAACATCACATCAGAGCCTAATCCTGATCCCACACTGATTCCATTAGGAGGAGGACCCTTGCCAATTTTGTCCTCCTTAATTCTTGATGCTCTAAGGTTGGCTGTGGCAGCCGAAGCCGAGATCAGTAAACTCAGCTTTATCACTAGCCTCTGAAAAAGTACCCGCAGGGATCCACTCTGGCACATTCCTGTTCCACATGGCTCAGTTACTCACTCGATAAATTTGTTCAGCCACTGCAAAGGGGGTAAATATTAATATTTTTCTTCTCTATTGGAAACTCAACTCTCTGATTTTCCTGTCCTTTCTTTCCCTTTACTTCCTTTGGGTTTCTCCTGTTAAACTTCTTTCTGAAGACACTGGGTTTTGCTTCGACAGGCACCTGCAGTGCCATAACACCCAGTCGTCAGGAAAATCCGGGCCAGGTCCCTCAAAGTACAAATGCTCACTGTATAAACCCACAACCTATTGTCACAGATAAAAGGAGGCCCCGGGTTCTAGCCCCGGTCTGTACTGAACTAGCCAGTGTGCCACAGTCAGGATCAGTTAAGGACAAACACAATCATCCAGCATTACTACTCCTGATCAATATCCACTGGAAATTGGGGGCTTGTGGACACAGGGTTGGGATTGGCTGTTATGCTTGCTGGTGGAATATCCTGACAACATTCATTATCCAGGCCCACATGAAGAATGGCTATGTGGGTGAGGTATTGGAGGGGCCCAGGAACTGCAGGCCAACAACAGGAGAGGAGGGTGCAGCATCTCCCATCCTGTGCTGAATTCTTCCTGCGGTACAATTCCGTGGGTTTCCATGTTTAATTAGGAAACTACCTGCTACAGGCCCAGCCACATCACAGTTAATGACAAATTGCTACAAGCAGCAATCTGTTACAACTTCAAGATCTGAATTTTCCAAATGGCACAGAAATATCAAACCCACAGGTTCCAGCAGGTTACTTTTGTCACCTTATCCCCCTAGCCCTGCAGGCCCAGATGGTCAGCTTTTTAATATTACTTTCCTCTAGAAATTTCCATACCAATAAGACTCTGCTATTCACTGCCACGTCAATGGCCTCCTTGAGTGGCTGCAGCCATGGTAACCAAAGAATTATGCTGTTCTTGTCAATGTGACAAGCCATGGAGGGGGCTGGAGGAACTGCGAGTGTGTGCAGGAAGTCAGCTGATTGCTGGGAAATACTAATAAAGCAAGGGATAAGGCAGCCTGAGGGAGGGGATTAAAGGGAATTAACATCCTGTAGTTTTCACAAATAAAAACCAATGTGCTTTTTTACGAAGCTCCTCTGAACACAAACTCCTGTCACCTTTCCAGGTTTTTTTATTCGGTTCAATTTTCTTCCCTCCTCTGCTGAAGGTGAGAATGGGCAGGTTCCAACAGGCCCCAGCCACCCTCAGGTACCTGACCACTTGGCCATTCTCCGTGTGTGAGCCTTAACTGGGTGTGCGGGCAGGATATTTGATCAAGACAGGCATTACAGCGAAGCCCGATCCTGGCCTCACTCGATGCCCTCACTTAGGCACCTTCTAGCTGAAGTCACAAAATAATTATCAGGGGCAGGAGCTATATGCAGAGGACCACTGGAGCATGGAATGCTTTGCTACAGGGAATGGTTGAAGCACAGACCATCGCATGTTTTAAGGGAAAGCTGGATACTTGAAGCAGAGGAAAATACAGGGCTGTGGGATGACAGCAAGGCAGCAGAAATAGTTTGGCATTGCTCCAGGAAAGCATCAACATAGATATGATGGGCCGAATGGTCTTCTTCAATGCCAAAAACTGCTACGGTTCAACCTCAGGTTAAACAGGCGTTAAGTACTTTAGCACAAAGTTAAGCTTAAGAACAAATGCATGCTTTCTCAAATCAGAACTACTTCAAAGTTTTATGGAAATGTATTAGCTTGTCTCTATCACTAATTTGAACTATGTTGATGACTTCTCTTACAATTTCGTGTTTGTGTTACAGTGGCTTGTGACAAGTCTCCAAAACTACTGCATCAGCTGAGACTCTCCTGGTCTGTATGGCTCAGTACCCACTGGTCAGTGCAGTAACCAATAGAGCCCAATGGGGAAATGAAAAGTAAACCTAAAGCGTTGAGATGGTCAGGCCTGTAACAAACTGCACTAGCTTGGAATGTGAGGTTTTTGCGTGGTTATCACGGTCCACTGCTTTACATTGGAAGTAATCAGTGATGCTGATTCTTGGGTCCATTCTGGGGCGTGTTTGGACATGTCGATGAGTTACTCAAAAGGGAAGGCAAGCCCAGGCAGGCTGTCTGCTCCTGGGCCACTGCCATCATTCGTCTTGGTACTGAAACCTAAGCACATTCCGAGCAGGAGATGAATCCGCGGCAGCAGCATAAACACAGCTTGCAATCCCAAACAATGTGCCTGTGCAAAGTCATGGGATACCTCACCGATGGGGGCACAACTAGTTGTTTGCTACACTTCTCCTTCCAGACATACAGTAGTCAACAAAACAAAAACCAGGCCGATGGGTCAGCAACACATTTCTCGAATCTGGTTATCACATATAGGAAGAACTGAATTACACAGCACCTTTCATGACCTCAGAACATCCAAAAGTGCTTTACAACCAATGAGGCAGTTTTGTAAGTGTAGTCAATGTTGTGATATAGGAAACATGGCAGCCAATTTGCACAAAGCAAGCTGCCACAAACAGCAATGTGATAATGACCAGATCATCTGTTTTTAGGTGTTGGGTGAGGGATAAATATTATCCAGTATACCAGGGAAGAACATCCCTGCTCTTCTTCGAAATAGTTCCATGGGATCTTTTACATCCACCTGAGGGAGCAGCCAGGCCTTGGTTTAATGTATCTTCCAAAAGGCAGCACCTCCAACAGTGCAGCACTCCCTCAGTATTGCATTAACTTGTCATCTTAAATGATGCACTCAAGTCTCTGAAGTGGGAGCTGAACTCACAATCTTCTGACTCAGAGGTGAGAGTGCCACCCACTGAGCCCCAGCTGACACATCAACACAGGCGCAACAACCTGTCTCAGTGGGTAAATGCAACACTCGCTGTGGTACTGAGCTGCACAGACCAGGAGTATCCCAAATTCAAACTTCGGTCTGTGTTGAGTTTGCTGATGTTACCTGGGGAAGTGCCCTGGGGGTCAAGGAGCTTAAAATCAGGCAGGTTTCCTGCTCCCAATAACTATCCATTTAGCCCTTTTGGAAAGTGCATCTGTGGACATCAGGTGAGGAAATGATCAGGTGTGTCTTGTGATACCTTGCTACACTTGAATAGCCTGCAGCACTCAGGTTCAAATGGGATGAGGTGCTGGACAGCATTCTGATGCCTATGGAAATCACGTACTAGGAAGAGGCAGCATCATTTGAAGTAAAGGTAGCATAACACTGGGGCAGAATGCAGGGATAAACAAATAAAATAAAGTATCTAACACTTGGTAAAGCCCAGTAACAGTGATGTTCAGTTATACGCAGTAACAATAACGCTCAGTGACAGTAATGAGCTGTCACTGGAACACTCAGCAATGCTCAGTGACAATAATGCTCAGTAACACTCAGCAGTACTATCCATATACATCTTAACATCCCCTCCTGCTCCAACATCCAAACCCTGCTTCCAAACCTTTTGATAGCTTACAAGCTGAACTCTCTGTTCTGCGTACTGTGTGGCTGAGTGGGCTGGGGAGTTCTAGTTCAGCACAGTGCCAGGTTTTCACACCCCACCATTAAAAAAATGGAGTATTTGCAATCTGCAGATTTTAATACTGCTATAGATTTGATTTCACAGCTTTCTACCCCCACCCCCTGGCATGGCCAACTCTGGTCAAGAACTCACACTGCAACCTCTCCCTGTTTCAGTCCTAATTTCACTATTACCTCGGTTTATGAACAATAGTCCTTAAAGAATGATCCATGCTGCAAATCATCGTCCCCACTCCATCTTCTCTGGGTAGGGAGTGATATTATTGCTGAGCATTACTGTAATGAGCATTGTTCCAGTCACTCATCATTATTGAGCATTACTGTCACTAAGTGTGACTGGGTGGAACTGAATGTCGCCATTCCTGTCTACCAAGTATTAGTTGCTTTGTTTCATTTGTTCTCAGAATGTGGTGGCACTGGTAATGTTGCATTCATTGTCCAAATCCAAGTTATCTTAAGAAGTTAATGGTCGGTCTTCTCCATGAACTGCTGCAGTCCTTACCTGATAGTGCTCCCATGATGATGTTGGACTGGGATTTTCCATATCTTTGACCTAGCGACAATGAAGGAATGGTAGAATGTGTCCAGGTGAGGATGATTTGTGTCTTAGATGGGAACCTGGAGCTGATGGTGCTCCCATGGTGTTCCCCAATTTACTGTTACTGATTATTATCGAATGTTATTGTTACCAAATTATTGAATGTTACTCAGCTATACCAAATGTTACTGAATGCTCATGTTAGCAAGTCTCATTGCGCGGTACTGTTACTGAATGTTATCAACTGTTACTATTACCAAGTACTATATGACCAAACATTACTGACCAAAAACTCAGCTGGACCAGCCACATAATACTGTGGCTGCAACAGCAGGTCAGAGGCTGGGTGTTCTGCAATGAATGGTTCATCTCCAAACTTCCGAAAGCCTCTCCACCACCTACAAGGCACAAGTCAGGATTGTGATGGAGTACCTCCACTTTGATGCAGCTGTAACCAGACTCAAGAAGCTTGAAGACCATCTAGCACAAAACAGTCCGCTTGATCAGCACCCCATCTACTAGCTTAAACGCCATTGCTGCAGTGTGTACGATCTGCAGGACACACTGTAGCAACTTGCCAAGGCTTCTTTGGCAGCACCATCCAAATGCATGACCTCCATCACCAAGGAGGACAAGGGCAGCATGTGCACTGAAACACCAATACCTCCAAGTTCCTCTCCCGGTCTCTCACTGTCCCAACTGAGACATATAATCGCCATTCCTGCACTGCCACTGAGTCAAATTCCCAGAATTCTTTACCAAACAGCAGTGTGACTTCTTTCACCACATGGATTGCACCTCCACTTTGGTGCAGCTGTAACCAGACTCAAGAAGCTTGAAGACCATCTAGCACAAAGCAGTCTGCTTGATCAGCACCCCATCTACTACCTCAAACGCCATTTTGAGAAGAAGGTCCACCACCACCTCAAAGGCAGCATGAATCTGGTGCTTAGTGTCATCATGAAACAGGCATGAATTATGTAAGCCTTGACTACAAGAGGTCAGAGACTTAGTATTCTTTGCACTGAATATTTTGAAATAACTGCCTAATCCTCAAGTGTGTTCAAACCTGTCTCCAGTGCAAAGTTGGCTTCTTTCAGGCACTGCCAAGCCTCCGGTGTTGTTGGTTCACCTACCCGCTCACTGATAGCGTTGTATTTAATTGCCAGCTCATCTCGCTCAGCTCGGCTCTGAGCCAGGAGGTCCTCGACACGGGATAACTCCTGCTGCAAGATACGATTCTCTTCTTGAAGAGGCAGCACAGACGTCATCTCCATGGGCAATGCTATAGCAGAGGGAACCAGGAACACATCAAAGTCTTGCAAAGGTCAATGAGCAGAATCAAATAATGGTGCAAGGACACATGGCACTGGCTACTTTTAGCATCCTGGGGATGTTGGACACTGGAAGTAAGTCTGTCTACCCAACAACATCGATGCATTCTGCAATGTATAACTGCACTAAGCAGAGTAAGGGTTACTCACTGTGTTACTTACAGTGTTACTGTTATTCAGCAGGATATGGGTGACTTTCCATGTAATTGTATGGAGTTACTGTTTGTTCAGCAGGGTAAAGGGCATTCCCTTTGTAACTTGCAGTGTCACTGTTTATTTGACATGGTAAGGATCACTCCCTGAGATACTGTTTGTTTAATAGGATATGGGTCACTCCCTTACTTTTATGATTGCAGAAATACCACTACTTATAGTTTGAATGAAGCAGCAGGGAAGTGCCTTTTATCCCTATGGCTCTACTCCTTGTCCCTACCTGATTTCTCCTCCTCCGTCAAGTTTTTGGTGACGATTTCTCGTATTTTGGCAGAAAGACAAGTCAGTGGCGAATCCTCAGTATCTCCTCGAAATAAAAATCCCTTCCTGTTGTCTGCACTCTGCACCGTGCTCTGTAATGTCTGTCAAAGAGATGGAGAAACATGTCAAAGTGACGCACTGGAGAAACCCATAGATCAACTCACGGTTAGTCTGGAATTCCATCCCTCCTGGAAAGCTGCTGTTATTCCTGCTGAGGAGCTGTGGATTCAGGCTTAATCCAATTTAATTTCCCCCATGCAACTGAGTCCCTGAAGGGGAACACAAACAAATATCAAGCAGTGTTTCCCCTGATTACTCAAATTGATACTTTTGATCCCTGGTGTGTTGCTGAACCATGAAGTCCCCAGAGTCACAGGTTTGCTTCTTGTGTGCTGGAGTTGGGCAGCATCTGGACTAGGGAGTGGAGACAATAGGCCAGGGTTCCTGCTCCCGATAGCTACATGGTGCCTTGTAATGGAAAGTGTTGTTCATGGATGAGGCTTGGCTGTCATTTCCCCCTAGTTCAGTATTATGCTGGTATTTACTGTGGGGACTCACACATGAACAGTGGCTACTTGGACGAGGTATACAAGAACATACAGGACCAGAAAAGACCACCAGGTCCATCCAACAGGTTCCAGTGTCTAGGAGACATCATGTCCCATGATACCCCTCTATTAATTTTCCCTCTAAGTATTTATCAACTTCCCTCCTTCTTGAATTTGCCAATAAAATCATCCCCACTGACTCCCTTGTCAGTGTTTCACCCATTCACCAACTTCTGTGTAGTTAACTCCTACCTGTCTTTTCACCCTCCATCTCCCAAATTTACAGCTATGTCCTGTTGCAAGATCTGTGGCTACTTAAAAGAGACTGCTGCTTATCTCTACCCCCAGTAAAGAAAGATATTGGATATTTCTAAGCAAGTTGTTGATGTAAAGCCACTCCTCCCTTTCCCAGTATCAACGTCCTCAGCATCTGCAGGTACAGGGGGATCATCTGGGGAACCTGGAGCCAACAAGGAGTCAGAAAATGGAGGGACAAAACGAGGCTAAAGGAGAATTAAGCCAGTGCTTGTCCTCTACGTAGCCCGGGGATGTTGAGGTCAATTGGAGCTGCCCCGTCGACATGAGTCAACTCAGCAAAGACCAGGAATGGAAACTGTCTCATGTCGCATATTGTCTCATGCCTGTAAATTGACTAGAAAAACTCAGAAAATGAAATTAAAACCAGCGTTGAGTGAAACAATCTGGACGGGTCAGAAGCGCCATCACCTCCTCGGTTCACAGACCTGGATCACAGTTTCCAGCTTGTAGCCCTCTTCGGCTGCAAAGTCTCCACATGAGCTCATCGATAGGTCAAGATACGATAGCAGGGAAACTTTCAAATGGAGCTTCCAATCTGTATCGTGAGGAGCCAGTCGGGGTGGAGGGAGTGAAGGCTCCGCCTGCTCCAATAATCACTGAACTGACCGACTACAACTAAACAATCTGTCAAGATCTTCTAGGAGGCCTGAAGGGTGCAGACTGTTCTTTCATTCCTTCTTTGGCTTTTGTTCTTTTCTCTGTATTACCTGCTCTCTCTGTAAACACTTTTTAGTGGCTCAAATGAACCTCGATGCCTCTTCCTTGTGTATTTATCACTAGACGAGTCCTCAAATCTGTTGCTTTTCCTCCCCCCCCCCCACAGCAGTCAGACCCGGGATTAATTTAAATCCCCCCAAACACAGCGTCCATGTGACAGACACTGGGAGGATCTGGAGGAGACACAAGATCCCTCCTGCTGGAGCCTGTGCGGTCCTAGTGCCTGAGTCTCTAGTGTGATGCACATTGATTAAATATCTGATGAACATTCGGGTGCTCTGTAGATTCACTGAAATGTAAAGTTTAGAAATTATTTGACCCGAGCACCGATAGCAATAACCTTTGATCGTTCTGGAAGCTGCCGAGCCCCCCACCCAGGCACAGATCCCCACCCAATGAGATAACAGCAACAGCTTGTGTAAAAGCAAAATACTGTGGATGCTGGAAATCTGAAATAAAAACAGAAAGTGCTGGAAATACTCAGCAGGTCAGGCAGCATTGGTGGAGGGAGAAACAGAGTTAACGTTTCATCAGAACTCCAACAGCTTGTACTTACATAAAGCTTTTAATGTAGTAAAACGTCCCAATCCGCTTCATAGGAATGTTAAACCAAATTTCACACCAAGGGAATGCAGACACTGGACCAGATGTAAAAATTCCTCCCCTCAATCTCAACCATCACAGATCTTTCAGATGAGGCTCAGTTGGTAGCAGTCTCGCCTGGGAGGCAGAAAGTTCAAGTCCCACTCCAGGATTTGAGCACACAAATCTAAGCTGACACTCCAGTGCAGTGCAGAGGGAGTGCTGCACTGTCATGGATGCTGTCGGTTGGATGTTGGAAGCTCCATCTGCCCTCTCAGGTGGACATAAAAGATCCCATGGCACTATTTCAAAGAGCAGGGGGGTTATTCCTGGTCAATATTTATCTCTCAATCAGCATCACACAAACAGATTAATTGGCCATCATCATATTGCTGCTTGTGGGATCTTGCTGTGTGCAAATTGGCTGCCACATTTCCTACATTACAGCAGTGACTGCACTTCAAAAAGTACTTCATTGGCTGTAGAGCGTTTTGGGACGTCCTATGATTGTGAAAGACGATATATAAATGCAAGTCTTTCTTTCAAACACTACATGATATGAGTCTAGGCATATACAGATGAGACACTTACAGCAGGCCTTGAACCAGGCTCTTTAAGGACAGCTGCAACACTCTAGTTGTGTGTAAAGCACAACCTGCATTATCTGTTCTAATGGCTCAGTTGATAAATGCATCATTTGTTTGCTACTGAACCATGCAGACCAAGAAGATATCATCGCATATAAAAACAAGAAATGCTGGAAATACTCAGCAGGTCTGACAGCATCTGTGGAGAGAGAAGCAGAGTTAACGTTTCAGGTTAGTGACCTTTCTTCAGAAGATATCATCGCAGGTAGCTGACAACTAGAATTGAACTTAACCCCCTGGGTTAGAGAGGGGACAAATCAGCCACGATCACTGTCCAGTGAAGTCTGCTGGAAGGTGTGGTGCCTGGATGGCGGGTGAGGACTTGATTAAATTTTGCTGTGATGCCCCCCGTGGTTGAATACCCAACTGATACTGTCTTGGCTTACATCTGGCTACTTGTGTGGTATGCCGGAGGGTCCCTGGAGCCTCTGGAACCTGTACTCCAGCAAAAGGCAGTGAGGAATGGGGGAGGGGATTGGTGAAAAAGTGGAAAAGAGTGAGTCACAACCAGAAAACAACATGCAGCGAAGCAGGAATGTAATTGGAGATTAACAGCAGCACATTTCCGTGCAGCGGTGGCTGTGGAGCAATGCAATTATCAGGGCCTCTGAAAAGCCAAGTACCTGGGAGCCTCCTGTGGTCTGCACTCAGCTTCCAATGGTGTCCTTGCAGGCTCTAGGACCCAGCAGACAGGCGAGGATACTTGACTTTAATTTCCTCCTAGCAACTGCATGCGTCCGTCTCCGTGGTAACTCTATGCCAAATGTTGATGCTTCCTGCCACCTGCAACACTTGCTGTGACCATCAGGCGGCCTGAAATGCCCTTGGAGACTTCATATGGCACCACGTTTAGATAATACAGCTTAATATTGTGCATTTTGCTCCCTGTTCTGTAACTATTGTTTGAGGAATACACTGTGCCCTTGACAGATCCCTCCCCAGAGCTGCACCAACATTACTGCCCACCTTCTGCAGCAAAGCTACTCCACGAGCATATCTCCGACACAGGAGAAGCGGATCATACTGAACTCAGCTCGGAGGTGATTCCAATTTTAGAGCCACAGTTTGCAGCAGTTATTGGGTTTGCACAGCCTGTCTTTCTACTTTTGTACCCTGATGGAAAGAACTTGCATTTTTACAGCTCCCAGGATATCCCCAAAACCCTTTACAGCTAATGAAGTACTTTTTGAGTGTTGTAATATAGGAAATGCAGCAGCCAATTTGCACACAGCAATTTCCCATAAACAGCAATGTGATGATTACCAGATAATTTGTTTTAATGATGTTAGCTGACGACTAACTCTCCTTCGTCTGGTGCCATGGGATCTTACAAGTCTGAATGACAGCACTTTCGACAATGCAGCCCTCCCTCAGTACTATATTGAAGTGTCAGCCTGGAGTTGGTGCTCAAGTTTCTGAAGTGGGACTTGAATCTGCAATCTTCAGAGGCAACAGTGCTATCAACTGAGCTACAGCTGATACACTGACTGACTCACTGTTTATTTTCTAGGTCTCTTTTTTTTTTATCTTGGCTTTATCTCAAGAATGATAGCTTCATGGTTATGCTACTCGACTAGTAATCCAGACTGAAAATCCAGAGACATAAGTTCAAATCCCACCATGACTGCTGATGAATTTAAATTCAATTAATAAATAAATCTGGAATAAAAAGCTAGAGCGAGTAATTGTGACCATGTCACCACTGGATTGTTGTAAAACCCCATACGGTTTGCTAATGTCCTTTAAGGAAGGAGATCTGCTCTTCTTACACTGGTCTGGCCTATATGTGATTCCAGACCCACAACAACGTGATTAACTCTTAATCCCACTCTGAAATGGCTTCGCAAACCACTCAGTCAAGGGCAATAACTGCTGGCCTTGCCAGTGATACCAACATCCCATAAATGAAGGAAAAAAAAAACATTGCTACCAAAAATAATTAACAAGTTCAGGTTGGTATTTCCATAAAGGTGAATATTTATGGTGGGAGGAGAACTTTTAATATAAATGCACCCTCACACCCATAGACTATATTATGAAAAAAATAACTAAATGTTGTGTTTTTAGTCATTTCTCCCTCGCCTCCAATAGTTGAGACTATCTACCTCCTGTCTTTTTACGGGGAGCTCCTCCACTGATTGTAAAGCGGTTTAAAATGAGATTCCACAAATTAACACCCTGGCCAGATTTCAATGTCATGCAAGGGGCTTCAGGCTGCTAGGTTTCTGAACCGAGCCAGTGCACAACAGCAGGATTTCTTAAAGATTTATTATCAACCTTGGTCACAGGAGGCAGTGTATATCAAGATCTTTTTTCTAGTTTTTTCCCCTCCATTCCTGACTCCATTAACTCTTGCTAGGTTATAAAACATAGGAAAGGGAGTCGGCCATTCAGCCCCATGAGCCTGTTCCGCCATTCCATTAGGTCATGGCTTACAGCTCCAAAGGTGTCTGGCACCCCCAGTATCTCATCCATGGCCATTTTTCACTAATGAGCACAGTGTCAGCGAGCCATTCAAATATGGAGATTATCAAAACCAAGCCATGTTTCTTTTACAGCTGATGCCCATACACACACTGTTTTAACAAGGATCACTGGATAGTGAAGAGGAGTAGGAGCTCTGGCTCATTTTCATCCCCCTCCCTAATTCAGAGGTGCTGAGGCCAATTGTAATTCTCCTATCATTGTCCCTGATGAGATTGGCTAACTCAACGCAGACCCAGGATAAAGGCTGGGACCTTCTGATTGTTATGCCTTAATACTAGACTGGGTACCGCTTTGAGAAAGAAGAGTTGGATTACGAGAGCATTTTGCACGAATTCAGCGCACCCAAAGCCAACTAAGTACTTGAATTGCAGACATTGCAGTAATGTAGGAGACACCGGTGAATGTACCCTTATTTTTATGTCAACTCTGTCTGATTATGTTGTTCTCTTAACCTCAAGCATTATATATTTTCCATCTTTATTATCGATCTCGAGCCACTCAGCTTGTCACGAGGATCTTTGACCATCTCCTATCACATTTAGTCTCCATGATTTTCATGCTTCTGGGTTCTGAACTGTACGGAGATCCCTTTAGATCTCACTATGATCGCTGGATGATCTGTACAGAGCTGGACTGACACAGGCCTGGGTGTAGGCAGCCCAGAGGAATAGAATGCAAAGTTAATTACTAAAGGAGAGTGGGGGAAAAATACATTTTAAAACATGAATTTCGATTCAATATTTGTTCAATACTGCACGTCCAAACATCAGGGTAGCTACAAACTGATAAAATGCAAGTTCAGGACTGATGTCAGGAGGCATTTAGTCACAGAGTGAAAAGTACCTGAAATAGGCCAATGAAGGCAAAAATGCAGGAATCATTTAACAGGCAATTAAAGCGTTGGTTTCCATAGAAGGATCAACTAGATCAGCTGAATGGCTTCCCTCATCTTTGTGTGATCTCAGAATCCTAGAACACATTAGGAGGCCATCTGGCCCATTGTGCTTGTGTTGACTCTTTGAAAGAGCTAGCCAATTGTTCCCACTCCCCTGCTCTTTCCCCATAACCCTGCAAAATATGTATCCAATTCCCTTTTGAAGGGTACTATTGAATCTACATCCACCACCCTCTCAGGAAGTACATTCCAGATCATAACAACCCGCTGTGTAAAAATGGATGAATTGTGAAAAGTATTGAGGTATATTTTGAGGTGGCCAGCAGGATGTATGTATGAGTGATAGTTGCTCTTCGTTTATGCACCAAAGACTGCAGTGTATGTTATCAGCGAGACTCAGGGTCACCTTGCCCTGTGATATCATGCATCCTCCAGACTTACACCCATCTCAACAGAGCAGACACAGTCTCAACAATAGTTTGATTTGGACAGAAGGAAAACAGTCAATCTCAACAATAGTTCAAACCCCAATTGGTGCTCAGTTAGCTAATCACAGGCAGAATGATGGGGTATATATTACAATTAGCCTCAGAAAGAAAACAAAGTAAGACTTGCATTTATATAGCGCCTTTCACAACCTCAGGATGTCTGAAAGCACTTTACAGCAACTGAAGTACTGTTGAAGTGTAATCACTGTAGAAATATAGGAAACATGGCAGTCAGTTTGTGCAGAGCAAGCTCCCATAAACAGCAATGTGATAATGACTGGTTGCTTATTGAGGGATAAACATTGGTCAAGACATTGGGGATAACTCCCCTGCTCTTCTTCGAAATAGTACCATGTGATCTTTTAAGTTCACCAGAAAAGGCAGACAGGGCCTTGGTATGATGTCTCATCTGAAAGATGGCACCTGCAACAATGCAGCACTCCTTCAGTACTGCACTGGAATCACCAAACCTCCAATTTCTCATCATTCAACATCTTGTGCTACAGTGTCTGGTGTTGGTCAAAGTTGGATGCCAGATATCAATGATTTGCATCAATGACATTCATCTTTGGCTAGGTGAGTTTATTTGAGATGAATGATATAATTTGCCCTTGTGTTGGGCTGTAGACCACACTTAACAGCAAAATATATGAGGTCTCATTAATCTACCAAGAAAGAGCTGCCAAAAATGAGATGGGAGTTTAGGAGACTTTTATTTCGTTTCCAACTTTCTCCTAACTTCATCTGAAACAACAATGAAAGGAAATCATGGCAGAGTGGAGATCAAATCTGTGATGTGATCTTGCCATTCAACCCCAAGATGAGCTTCCACCTCCATAACATTGCCCCTCTCTGCCTCAGCTCATCTGCTGCTGAAACACTCATTCATGCCTTTATCAACTCCAGACTCAACTATTCCAATGCTTTTCTGGCCGGCCTCCCATCCTCCTTAAACTTCAGCATGTCCAAAACTCTACTGTGCATATTCAATGCTGCACCAAGCCCTGCTCACCCATCACCTGCCCTTGCTGACTCCTTACACTGGCAACACATCCAATTTAAAATTCTCATCCTTACATTTAAAATCTTTCATCGCCTCACTCCTCCAAATCCTGCACCCCCACTCCCCAGACTCTTGTCTTGTCTCTTTGCATCCCTATTGATCTCTGCTGGAATGATCGATAAAAGAGTGAATACTGAGGGGAAAAATCAAGACATAAAACCCAGAGTGTGCTCTCTTCCCATTGAATGGAGCATTAGGAAAACAGGAGTCGCTGTAGGACAGGATATGTACAGTTGAATTTAGAATAAGTTGGAACTAAAGTTGGAGCAGAGTTTATTACGGTGGTTCTAAAATTTAGGGCTTTGTTGCTCCAGATGTTCAGCTGGAGACAATATTGGCACATCCGTGACGATGTACAAATGTCAGCATGACAGCACAGAGATAGCTATGGGATGTAGTGAAATGGTGGGGAGATAGAACTACAAGTAATCAATATACATATGGAAGCTGATGGGAATCATCTTGAAACCCTCTGATCAGAAGAGGCAACTACAGATGCCAATTGGCTTGTCTCTCTGCGGTGGGTCAATGTAACACCAGAAAAAGTGACAGGTCATTCCAGGGTCAGGGCACTTGACATTAATCACCACACCCAAATCAGTGTAAATGCAATACTGGTTTAAGCCTGCATTTAAAATTTAGACTACAAGGAAGTTGCAAATGTTGGAAATCTAAAATTAAAACAGAAAATGCTGGAAGCCTAAAGTAGGGCAAAGGTCTACACACAAATCGTAAATTTCCCTGACCCGCATTTTCTTGTTATTTTAGGAATTGAATTTAAATATTTACTGGAGTGTAATGTTGTCTATTTGCCGTTTTTATGTTCAGAGAGTGCCAGGAGCCGGGTATTTTAACAGCTGGCATTCATATAGCGCCCTTAAGGTGGTAAAACGTCCCAAGGGGAAAAGAAGTTAGATTACCAACAATAAGCATTTGTTTCCGAGACCCAGTCACAAACAACAGAAATGCGAGCCACAGTGACTGAGATTTCGCTAAAATTGCGATTGTAATGGGGGTTTCTGTAATAATACTTCTCCAAATGTTCGCATAACTATTGGTGAATTTGAGCCGGCCTCCTGGTTATTGTTTCCAGGTCACATTAATCTGCATTAAATTCCTTCTTCCAATTCCGCTCCTTTTGTTCTTTGTGCTGTGAAACCACCTCCTACCCGCCGGGCACTACGCTCCTCGCTCTGCCCGGAGTTAATCGTTGCTCCCAGCTGTCATCTGTAATCTCAGCCGCTTCCTTCTCCGATCCCGAGCACCAACTGGGATTTTCTCCGGAGCCAGTCAAAAGCAGGGCGCTAACTGCAGCCGAAACGGAATCGAAGCATAGCTCAATTTGCGTGTTAGTGTACACAAGGACAAACTCGGGTTAAACCTGCAGTGTGTATATATAGAGTGACCCGGGCTAAAACTGCATCGTGTACGTAAGGGCAGACCCAGGCTAAAATCGACGCAGGTTTAAATCCGTACCGATCCAGGTTAAGCTTTCAAAGAGCACATAAGGACCCCAGTTAAACTTGCACCATGCACAAACAGACTAAAGGGGGCATAGTTTGCAGTAGCTCCATTCTGGACAGGCCACTGGCACTTTACCTCAAACCATTAAGAATGGTAGCAGCTCAGCAATAACAGGAGAATATTAATGAACCAGAAAATATGGAAAGTATGGATTATTTTACGTGTTAATCAATGCAAGAAAGGAAGTGAGATTTGTTTAACCTGCAACTTGTTGATTTTTGCTTTTGAAATGCATTTTTTGGGGTTACAGGAGATTGACCGGGAGTGAACAGGAGCATGTTTAGCAGTTTTACTGAGTTTCCCTTAAAACTATGGTAGAGTTCACAACGAATTAAATGCTACAGGGTTCAATATAAGTTTTCAAGAGCAGGAATTAGTATACAGGGCAAACTTAAATACAGAAAGGAAAGCCCACCTTATTCATCAATTCAGAAAGCCCTCCTCCATTGCGGTTTGTTAAATGCTTGCAGGGTATTTTCCTAACAAGGTCTATTCCACGTGTTGTTTACTATGTAGTAAGAACTTATTGGCACCAGCCGAGAAATTGCTTTTGTCCAGTTAGAACCTGCGCCGCCTACAGTCAAGTTTCAGTTTTAAATAGCTCTCAAAAATTTCCCTCTTTACATATCTTGTAAACATCTACTGTATATGGTAACCTCTCGGTTGTTCCCTTTCAACGGCGTAAAGCCTAAGTTTGTCCCATTCTTCATAATTCTGACCTCATACACTCGCGCGATTAGTCTCCAGACCCTTCTTTGCACCACTTCCTGAACTTAAAAGTCTGCTTTACATCTCAAAATCATACAATAAAGCCTCAAACCTCAACCCTGTTACAATAAACTAAATAGTTACACTAATGTAATATATCAATCAGCCTGCAGTCGTGAATACCTTCAGCATAAGATGACTGACCCAAACGCAGCCGCTCTCGCTGGTTGTGCTCACACAATTAGAATAACATCACATTTAGGAGTCAGTGTCATCCTTGATGTACCATCGTGGCACCCAATATGGTCCAATAAGTGATCCTTATTAGCAGCCTCGAATCCCCCTCTCTGCTGCACTCCTGTCACTATTTTATAAATAGTTATGGCTATTCAGAACTTTCCACTCAAATCTATGGAACTTCTTAATGCCTTTCCCTCTACAATCTTGTAAAACAAGCTTATCTAATCACTTTCTAATTTATCACATTCTCCTCAACCTTGATGGCGGCCAGTTTTACACTATGGGCCTTGGCCCTTCACTTATGCATCTCACTGAATAAAAGAACCAAACTCCAAAGGAATGGAGACATGGTCTGAAATCTATCATTGTGGACTGCAGCAGTTATTAGATAGAAACATTTGCAAAGAACAAACTTGCATTTATATACCATTTTGTGCAAACTTAGGATGTGAAAAGGCACTTCACAGCCAACTAAGTTACATTTTCAAGTATAATCACAATTGTAATAAAAGGAAACGTGGCAGCCAATTTGCACACAGGTCTGCAAACAGCAATGAATTTTTTTTTAAAAATAGGTTATGTTGGTTGGGGAATAAATGTTGTCCAGGACACCAGAACTGCTTTGCACTTCCATGAATAGTGTTGTGGGATCTTTTACATCCATCCATCCATCTCATCTGAAAGACAGTACAACACTCCCTCAGTACTGCAGTGAAGTTTAAATCTAGATTGTATACTCAAGTCTCAGGAGTGGGGCTGGAAGCCACAACTTTGAGGAGGCAAGAGTACTACCACTGTCATGGATGATCAGTTCTAATTTGACTGATGTTGGTTAAGGCAGAGTCCCCAACACTCAAGTATAACTCCCAGTGCATCAATCACACAGCTCTTCCAGATGGCTAACCTCAGATTGATCTTTAATATGGTTCACAGGCTCACGTAAAACTCAGTTGGTAAATGCATCATCCAGTTCAATAGCAAGGCATTGAGACAGGAAAGTGGCAGGTTCCATTACTCATCTCAGCTGGGGACAACAGAAAGGGTGATGCAACCGAGCAAGAGAAATCACCCAGACCTCAGACTGCTTCCAGCATGTTCCTGGACATTGGGTAAGGCTGATTTGGAGACCACTCTGATGTCCCTCTCGCCGTGCTAAATTCACAGGTGATAAATGGAAAAATGGCACTTGACATCCACAGAACTGAATCCCTGCAAGAATTCAGTGCTGGGCAGGTGGAGGGGGTGGCATAGAAAAAAATGAGACATACTTGTTCACAAACTGGGCACATAATTTGGACAGCCTGGAGTGTAAGGCAATAATTAAGTTCACTTTACCTTCACATTGTGTCTTGAATATAGGGTTAAAGAGAAATAAATTCCAGACAAGCTTCCATGGCAGCGTATAAGTGGAGAAAAGTTCTTATCATTCTTTAGGTAAAAAGAAAAATATAATCAACTTGTCCATCACACCCTGACCTCAGAGAACTAGACATATCATTAAGAGTAGATCTCTCTCTATTCTTTAGGATTTTGAGGTGATTCAGAGTGAAAAGGCTTGTGTTTGAAATCATTAAGGAATTCTGCCAGTGTAATGGTTAATTATTTCACGCCTGAGTAACATTTCCTGTATGTGTAAAATATTAAGACAAAACATTTGTTAAATCCTACAGTAGCCATCACCAAGTTAATCATAAATCAGAAATAGTCAGTACTTACTACATTAGCAGTCAGGCAAACAGTGAGTGATCCCTAGCTGGTCTGCTGTGGTCGATGATGGGTTATAGAATTCTCTTTCAGCGTCCCTGGGGCGGAGCTTGCTGTAGAATTGCTCTGCTTTATTTAAACTGGTTACCTGAGCCAGTGCGGGGGACAAACCTGGCCAGAGAGACAGTCTTTGTTCTGTGGTAACCAATAGCAAACTCCTCCGAAAGACGCTAACAAACCATAATTCAGCTCCTGCTTAAACACCACTCGAGATTTGGGAACAATTGTTGTAATATTCATCTGGCTTCAATGTACTGGTAAACAAACCCTTCAGTTAGAGGCTCATCACCACGGTGATAGCTGAATTTCTTCTTGTGCAGGTTATTGTACCTCTTTTCATTAATGAAACCCAAGGAGTCACCTATTCCTTTTTAGAGTATTGCTTTCCTATATGGCAGCCTGTCTCAATTAGTAACATTTAGCTTGGAACCAGAAGGTAATGGTTCCAGTCCCACTCCTGGTCTTAAGCACATAATCTAGGCTGACATTCCATTGTAGTAGTGATGGAGTGCTGTATTGCTGGAGGTGCAGCTTTCCAGGCTTGCCCGTTGCATTGGACACAAAAGGTTCCGAAGTACCATTCGAAAAGGAGTAGGGCACCCTCCAGGTGTCCTGGCTAATGTTCCTTCCTCAACCAACACTCCAATGTGTTTACTGATGTAACAATAACTGAGCTTCAATGATAACCGATTGGTTGTGAGGCACACAGGAACAGGAGAAAAACTCTAAACATCGAAACAAATAGTTTCAATAGACATTTTTATTTGGAACATTTTCCAACTCTAAAGAAATTCCCTGATTTTAGCCCAGCATTAACATTAACAGCTCCCGATTTCCCCCCTCTCCCACAGATGCAGGATTTCCTCCCTCCCTCCAATTTGTATAAATACTGAAATAGACAAACTCTTATTTACAGACACAAATAGCTCACAGGTCAGCCCAAAAAATAAAGGTCACTGGCCAAAGCAGACAAATATTTTGGAAAAGAAAACAGAGTATTTAAAGGTCCAGTCTTCTGCTACCATACATCACATCCATCACCACCCACATCAATCAAGAAACATGAAGCATGCCCATTTCCTCGTGTGGCATGTGATTCTGTAGGACTTCAATGAATCAGTGCTTTGTTGTTTAAGTACAAATCAGTTCTTCACAGCATCCTCCCCCGCCCAACAAACTGTTACAATGGAAGATTATCACATATGGAATGGAAATCTACTGAATACAGTGCCTGTGTGAAACAGTTTGATGTGATGTGTTTAAGGAACGCTTCAAAGTTAGGACCATTATTATACATTATACCTCTGTGTAAAAAAATTCAAAAACATGGTAACTCCTTTTTGATAAGCATTTGTGTCCCATTAACCTTTATGAAATGAATCCAATCACTGTGAAACAAAAGCACTGTTACATGGCTAGGCATGTTTGGGCTCTTGTGGACACAGTGGTTACAGGGATGGGACAGACGTTCTGGTACAGATGTACTGTTAATGGAAATGAAAAGTTCCAAGGCTGCAGCCTGAGTGTCCAGAATCCTGCTGGCTCTGATACCATGGACTCCCAGCAGCTTCCATCTCCAGGAATCTCATCAGAAAAGAAGTGTCAATCATAGTCTCTCAGGATCGTAATTTCAAAGGAGAAAACAGAAGGATGCCCCATGTCAAAACTGAACCCAATTGGTGCTCTGGGCCACTTGGTTTGTAGCAGAGCTGAAGAACAAGAAAGTTAAAGTTATCAGAAGGCATTTTGTACAAAATGTATTTTTTAAAAAATGTTTATTCAGGTAGCGCATCCTTATGGCAAAGAAAACTTTCATCTCAGGTCTGGGATAGGTTCAGACCCAGGTCCCAGAGTGAAAGGACAGAGTGCCAACTCACTGCATAACAAAGTCCTGAAATGAATATTAAAATTATTTTCAGTCTATAGTAAGATAGTCCATATATGATTATTCTATCGTGGACTTTCTTTCCCTCTCTGCCACCACTTCTTTAAAGGAACAGATAGATCCAAGTCCCTTCCCATCTAACCCAAGAGAAAAAAAAAAATCACCCTTATTAATCCCTCTTTAAAACTTAATTCCTCTCCTTAATATAGCGAACAAGCTCTGTTGAAAAGTACCGAGTAACCCCAAATCAATGACGTGAGTCTGTTATGCATGTCCACTACCTTTTAAGAACAAAGTTTTTTCGAATCTCTCAACCTGAGGTTTGTAACCCTCAAAATTGTTTTTCAAGAGCTTTCAGTAGCCATTTAGTAGAATGTGTAAAACGTTTTGAAAAGTGAGAAAATGCATGCAAAAATGAAAACAAAAATAGGTTTGTGCAACAGCTTTGGAGTCACAATGACACAGTATTAGGTCTATCAGCATTTTAGGCTATTTTACTACCAGTATTGTATTGTGACTCCCCATCTAGTACCTCACTAATTGTTCAATGTAAAAGCCTTGTTAACTGCAATCTATTTCATGTACTAAGTTAACATAACCATAGCTGTCTTGATTTAGAAAATAATTACATACTTTGTTTTTAACCATTTTACCAATACGAATGTGAGGTTTAAAGAGGATGCAGCACAAACCTGGTTGCCGTTGCAAAGTCTCCCCACAGGTCAGTTGTGGCAGTGTGAGAAGCCAAAGCAGGAGATGGATTTGGGGAATCAAAGCCTCCCAGTAATTCTGCAAAATTTATAGATCAATCAAATGAAAACAGCAAGCACTATCCAAAATGATATGAACCAAACTAATCAATGAAACCTATATACAGAGGCAGTACACACTAGATTTATGAATTAACCCAGCAAGCACAGATAGTTCAGGGTGAATCCACAAGACTACGGTATAAATAGCATAAATTGGGCACCCACAATACAACTGATCCCACCTTCTGAATATAACCAAATCTATCACAGTCTGTAATGCCTCGGTGATGTTCAGTTGCTAAAACATAACCTGGCTTATTCCTTTAAGGCTATTGCTCAAGCAATCTTTGAGGAATTGGTCTAAATAGACAAATCCAAGCAATTGTAACTACTTATAAACTCTGGTAAGCAAACAAAGGTCAATTACAATTGCTCATAAATTCTACCTCCAAGTCAAAAGAAGCCAGCATGAAAAAACTGTTTGTCTCTCCATTTCAGATTGTTATACCTGGAGAGAGAAAATGAGTATCACTCAGGATACTGGTTAACAAGGCCACAGTGAAACACTCATCTTTCTGCTGGAGTACTATACCTGCAGAAGGCGACTGCGTAGGCTGTTGCGTCACTATATTCTGCATGCCCTGTGACCCTGGCGGTGGGAGCAGTATTGGTGTTTTAGTCCCTGGAGGTGGTGGGAGTAGACCTATTCCAGCACCTGATGGGCGAGGCTTAGTTGATGAGTTTTCCTTCTTCCGTACATTCTGAAAATAAAAATGGGTTGCAAATGGTTTTTACTGAACTAAAATTACACATACAATATCATGGAAGGTGACAAGCAACAATTTTCTCCCCTTCGCCTCACACTGCATTATTGTCCCTTGGTTGCCAGATGTCTTTCTGTACCTGGCCCATGCAAGCATTGCAGGTATTTGACGACAGTCCAATTCTGTCCTCACTGACCTTGATGCATGTACTTTCCAACAGAGCTCTCTGAATAGTGATCAGGATCGCTGGCTGATGTTTCTTTTCCTTGGCTCAAGGAACAGTATGGCACCCCACTGATACCAGCTAACTCAGCATAGGTTAGGATTTGAATCTGGTACCTTCCAATAAATAAGGAAGATTTTATGAATCAATCATCTGGCCCCACTCCCCATCCCTCAAGTGATAACAGACCATATTATAGCACATTTATACTTGGGGTTATCGAGAACCATACAAGCAGAGTATAACTCCACATACCACAGAAATATGGTCAGCATTCTACTTATACAGCTCTCTGCCTTATCAGATTGCTGTGACATAACTGGTGTACACTGGAGTTCTTACTTGTGTTACAGGGCCAGAAGTTCTCGCTGGGTGAATTTTTCCCACTGAAGCCCATCCCTACATTCTCAAATTATCCCTCCAAACTCCATCTTTCTAAACTCTTGTGTTGAAGTACCCACCCACCTTACTCAAGACTGTCCCGCTGAAGTGCATCTCCCCAGTACTCAGACTCCCCATCTTTTCTGGCACTTGAAGTCTCCCATTGAAGCCCACCTCTCCTGTACTCAAGTTTGCTTTTACTACTAAAATCTGGCAGGCCTAGTATCCCATACATTTATCAAACTTTGTGTGAAGAAGCTTCTTCTCATATCCGATTTAAACTGTTTTTTTGCAGTTTATATTTTTGACCTCTGGTCATACTATCTTGTCTTATTTTAAAAAAAAAACAGGTACAGGATTATTTTAACATTAACTTCTGCTGTACCTCACCCCAATACTTAGCTTGATGGTCTGTCCCTCTTTAAATCCCAAGTCCAACTTGGGTCCAGAGTCTGGGTTCTGAGCTTGTTTGGCAAGTTCACTCTGCTGCTTAACCCATCTATAAAACAAAAAAAAAATGCAGTCTGTTGCTTGGGAATAGCTGAATATTTGTAAACCACAACAGAAAGTAGCCATTAAAATGAAAATAAGCCAAAAAAGGAATCTAATAGTTTATTTTGTTGCATTAGTGACTTGAGTCATACTGATTCATTCCAGGATGTCCAAACGTCAGGTCTACATATACTTTGCAAGACTCCAACCCGGAGCGAGAATACCGTTGTAGTTACTGCCACTAGAGGCTGAAACATGGAAATATGATCTCCCTCCAGTGATTAAGAATAGATTAAAACCCCACTACAATTTGCTCCATAGATCTTAGACAGGTCTTGCAATTTCCCGATCTCAATCTTTGATCCATCTCTTCAGAAATCCTCAATCAAAATTTGTCAGTACTGTGATGTCATGCAACTTACTTGAAATGATCCTGGAGACCAACATTAAAATCAAAAGCGTCTCCCCGATCAACAAATCCAATGCCGATAAATGCACGTCGCCCTGGAAAATTAAACAAGTTTTGTCAAACGATACAGTATTTACACATCCCCTTTCCAGCCAGTAGAGCAGACTTATCAACGTGATCAAGACACAACCTTAAAGTACCACCCATAACTAGCTGATTCATGATAAAAAACACAAATACTAGAGATAGACATCCAGCCCCTCGAGCCAATACCAGAATTTGACTGGATCAGTTCTGAAGAGTCATATCCGACTTGAGATGTCAACTCGGTTTCTTTCTCCACAGATGCTGCCAGATCGGAGTATTTCCAGCACTTTGTTTTTATTTCAGATTTCCAGCATCCACACTATTTTGCATTCAATAGATCATGGCTGATCTGTACTTCAACTTCATTTACCTGCCTTTGCTTCCTATCAATTGACCCAGCAACAAGTGGGCCTTCAGCAACTGAGAGTTCCAGATTTCCACTACCCTGTGAGAGAAAGTACTTTAATTTCACTATTTAATGGCCATCTCTAATTTTAAGATTATCCCTCTCATTCTGGATTCACTCACCAGAGGAAAGTTTCTATGTATTGACCCTACTTAATCCCTTAATCTCGATTACATTGCCCCTCAACTGTCTAAACTTGAATCAGTGCTGACATAATGGGCAGCACAGTGGCGCAATGGGCGGCACAGTGGCGCAGTGGTTAGCACCGCAGCCTGACAGCTCCAGCGACCCGGGTTCAATTCTGGGCACTGCCTGTGTGGAGTTTGCAAGTTCCCCGTGTCTGCGTGGGTTTTCGCCAGGTACTCCGATTTCCTCCCACCACCAAAAGACTTGCAGGTTGATAGGTAAGTTGGCCATTATAAATTGCCCCTAGTATAGGTAGGTGGTAGGGGAATATAGGAACAGGTGGGGATGTGGTAGGAATATGGGATTAGTGTAGGGTTAGTATAAATGGGTGGTCGATGGTCGGCACAGACTCGGTGGGCTGAAGGGCCTGTTTCAGTGCTGTATCTCTAAGTAAATAAAAATTAAAAAAATAAAAACCTGGAGGTTGCTGTTTTTGTAAGGTCACCAAATTGCACAATACAAATTGAAGAGTACATGCAGAGACAAGGTTGTGCAGATTACAACAGCTCAGTATTTAATTTCCAAATTTTACAATGGGTATATGGGGAATACATGCTACACATATTTAAATAGGCCTAATAAAGAAGAAGAACAGTACAGCACAGGAACAGGCCATTCGGCCCTCCAAGCCTGCGCCGAAACCTTGTTATACTCATTGGGTTCCTTTATGGCCTGGTGCAATACACTCAAGGCGGAGTCTACAGGTTTGACCACTTCTCTGTACTGAGTTGGCAGATCTCAGTTTGACAGGGAATGAAGGGGGAATGTGGTAATAGACACAATTGGCCTCAGTGCCCCAAGGCAAGGGGAGAAGAAAAATTAACCAGTGTATGCAGGTCTGTTCACTATTCAGTGATATGGGGTGGGTGGGCAAGCAGGGGAATGTGTACAATGATCTTGTCGCCTCCACCTTCCCGCCCCTCAATTTCTCAATGGTGTGAAGGAACAGCAAAAGCTCAACTTCCAATGTTTTAAAATTACAACCTACACTTCATCCTTCAATGTAGCTTAAATGCACCATTAATATATATTTTTTTCTCTTTTTTTGAAGGTTGTGGGCATGTACTTCACTCCAGGACTTGAGCACATGATCTAGGCTTAGGCAGGGATGCAGTGCTGTAGACACTATCCTTCAGATGATACATATAAGTTGAGGTTCTTTCTGCCAGTTCAGGTGGATATCGCGGAACCCCTGGCAATATTCAAAGAAGTGCTGTAAGCTCTGTCTCTGTCATGGCCAACCAACAGCCAAATCAGTTTAACTGATCAGTCATCATCTTACTGTTCGAGAGATCCTGCTGTGAGTAGAATAGTTACTGTCTTCACAGACAAATAGCAGCGCACATCAACGTCAACTTAAAGCTGTGTGGATGCTCGGCAATCGGGAACATACCACACAGGGAACAAACAGGCCGCGCACAAGCAGTGGTCCCTATTAGACGTGGGCGTGCGTAATCACGCAGCAATTTAAAAAGGAACCATGCTGTGCAACAAATGGGCCGCACACAGAGGAGAGTTTTTAAGCGCTCTGGGATGTGTTGTTACGATGTTCAGTACCATTTGTAACAACTCATACTGAAGCAGTCAGTGTCCATATGCTGATAAGTGGCAAGTAACATTCGTGCCACACAAGTGCCAGGCAATAGCCATCTTCAACAAGACAGAATCTAACCATCTCTCCTTGATATTCAATGGCATTACCATCGCTGAATCCCCCACCATCAACATCCAGGGGGTTACCATTGACCAGAAACTGAACTGGAGTAGCCATATAAATATTGCGGCTACAAGAGCAGTTCAGAGGCTGGGAATTCTGTGGCATGTAACCCACCTTCTGACTCCCCAAAGCCTATCCACCATCTACAAGGCACAAGTCAGGAGTGTGATGGAAAACTCTCCACTTGCCTGGATGAGTCAGGCTCTACCACCACTTAGGAAGGTCGAAACCATCCAGGACAAAGCAGCCCACCTGATCAGCACCCCATCCACCACCTTAAAACATTCACTCCCTCCACCACTGACTCACAGTGGCAGCAGTGTGTACTATGTACAAGATGCACTGCAGCAATTCACCCTGCCTCCTTCAACAGCACCTTTCAAACCCACAACCTCTTCCACCTAGAAGGACAAGGGCAGCAGACACGTGGAACATCACCATCTGCAAGTTTCTTCTCCAAGTCACACACCATTCTGACTTGGAAAGATATCGCCGCTCCTCCACTGTCGCTAGATCAAAATCCTGGAACTCCCACCCGAACAGTACTGCAGCGGTTCAAGACGGCAGTTTACCATCATCTTGTTAAGGGCAATTAGGGATAGGCAAAAAATGCTGGTCTTGCCAGCGACGCCCACAACCCATGAAACAAATAAAAAAAAGCACTTTATAATATTGTTGTTATTGAAATTAGAGGGAACATTGGTGTACATCAGGGGGAAAAAAATCAGTGTAGCATATTAAGGCATTCAATAAGGCACAATACAAATACAAATTAATTCTCTTATGGCTAGTCTCTTTCTCCTTTATTGTGGGTTTTTCCACTTATAAGTCTCTCTATAATGTGACCTGTGCCTGGATGAGTCAGGCTCTACCACCACTTAGGAAGGTCGAAACCTGTTGATTACAACAGAAGATTAGTTAAAATTAATTGATGTGTTGCTGAAGATGTCATGAATGACCTCTGGCAGCTGAAACCACATAATTCAGTGAAAACATTCTCAAGTTAAATAAAAATAAACGCATGAAATGACCTTGCAGCCAAAATCATGCAAAAATCCATGTCCATCAGCACATTACTAGACACTATAGAGCTAAGAGTTTCAGATACCAGGCCTGAACAAAACCCCCAGGTAGAATTACCATTTCCATCTTCAATGCGAATGACAAAGTATCTGCTGGAGTCAACAACACTCTCCACCGCAATCCCAGGAAACTGGTCCACTGGTGACTGTGCGAACAACTCTCCTGAGGAAAGACCAAGCCAACAATACAAAATTAAACACTATTTCAACCAGCATAACAACTTTGGTCACCCACAAGTCAATTTTCTACAGTGGTTAGTGCGGCCTCAAGAGCTCACTACAGAGTATGATCCGCTAACCGTACATGTAGTAAACAAAAACACACCCATTAAGAAACAAGTACTTTCTCACATACATTACTGTTGGTACTGGTACCTTTAATTATCGCATTATAAAAATGATTTTGATGTCAGGAACGTGGACACTGGCATTTCATTTGGTGATATTACAGGACAAATATTACGAGCATATGAATTAGGAACAGGAGTAGGCCACTCGGCCCCTCGAGCCTGCTCCACCAGTCAATAAGTTCATGGCTGAATTGCTTACTCCACATTTTCACCTACCCATGATAACCTTTCACTCCCTTATCAAGAACCTATCCACCTCTGCCTTAAAAATATTCAAAGACTCTGCTTCCACCACCTTTTGAGGAAGAGAATTCCAAAGACTCAGGACCCTCAGAGAAAAAATTTCTCCTCATCTCTGTCTTAAATGGGCGACCCCTTATTTTTAAACAGTGACCCCTAGTTATAGATTCTCGCACAAGGGGAAACATCCTTTCCACATCCACCCTGTCAAGCTCCCTCAGGATTGTATATGTTTCAATCACGTCGCCTCTTACTGCTACAGCAGGAAGCTCCCTTGTAGCATGCTAAAATCACGGTGACAATTAGTGGTACTTGCTGCTTTATCAATATCAAATTTTTTTGAATAAGTATGTTCACCTTTATTGAGCTTACCGTCTTGAGTGTAATGTGAACAGGACACTCCATCTGCCCTGAACAGTATGTATGCTGTTTATTGAGATTGGGGGGAAGTGGTGGGGCGGGGCAGGGGGAAACAAGGGATTTTACTGTAGAGGCTAGAATTGGGCTCTCTGAATTGAACATTGATCATCTCTCAGGCAATTTGAATTTTTTGAGTTGCATTGAATACCTGAATTCTTGTCTTCCAACTTAATGTAAGCAATATTTCCTTTTGCTGTTATCCGGAGTCTCCCAGTCCAGTCAGGTTGGTCCAACTTCCAATCTGCAGCTCTGAGCAAGAAAAGGGGAAGCATTACAACAATGCTACTTAAAAACAAAACACTCTCAGCACAGACATTTCAGTGCTATTGTGTACTTCAACAATGATTTTCACACATTAATAATGCCGTTCCATATTCAGTGGTAGACGCATTCACATTTGTCAGCCCTTCACACTTAGGGACATAACCACGCTTGCAGGTTTATTTCTCGACATCTGAAATTTCTTGGAACGTTTTATGATATTGAATGCATCATATAAATGCAAATTGTTGTTGTTAGGCATATCTGAGTAACAAGCCATCATCTGAGGCCAGTATCTGCACCACTGTTCAGGGTGACCCAAGGCTGGTGGAATTCTTCAGTTAACAATAAAAGGCACATAACATTCTCCCACCATATAACTCATTAAGTTTCCAAAATGGTCAAATTGGCCAAGATATAATTCTGTGCATGGAATTACAAACAGGCATATCTTTGAACACGTCCAGCAACACAGTATGTAGCCCACCATTATAAAGAACATTGATGACTTCTGGCAGAAGAGATCATCTACACTGCAACATTCCTCTGACCCAAAACTTGTTTAAGAGTGAATTCAAGTACTTGACGTGGTCGCGAAGAGCAAAGTGCAGGAAAATTTAGAATTTTCCAGTGTGGCCATCCTCCCCGACTGCATACTTATGATTCGTTCAGCTCAGGTATTCCAGAGATGTTGATTCGCTGCTGGGCAGACCCTCCAAATCTCACCCCCAGATGGCCAATATAACTCCAGATAGTGGGCATTGGCAGGTTATTCCATCAGTGGAGGGCATAACAGCTAAGTTTAGTCCTGCCCTTCTCTAATGTCCACACAGATGCATTTTCCAGCAGCAGTCATTGGTTAGTGATCAGAAGTCCTTGCTGATTTTTTCCCCCTTTTCCTTAACCTAGGGTTGTCAAACTGTTGCCTTGTCTGAGTAACAACTAGGGATTGAACCTGGGACCTTTGGGGCTGTGACTCGTGTTTGGCTCAAAATCTTATGAAGTATGGATAACTGAATTTGGAAAATTCCCCTCTTCCACCTCAGCTATTGTTATCTCTCTAAACAATGCAGCTCAGGTAGTTTTCTTGGTACCTATGGGTTTGTGTGTTTCAGTTACTGGAGACAAAGATGGAAACATGAGAAGGTTTGGCAGTGTGCCAGGTTGATTAATTTTCAGGACCTTGCACTATTAAACAATTCGCTTGTTCTATGATACTGCTATCCAAGCTCGTTTTGTGTTCCGCAAACAGAATTAAGTGCAAAAAAATTAAAAGCCAAGATACAAACAGGATATAATGAAACATGGCCTAAGCACATCTTAGTAATGGCTTTTAGTTTCTCTTCCTCTTTCTGCCATCAAGAATTTGAGATGCAAAAACTCCATTTCAAACTGATCATAGACCCCATAATTACAGGTCAGAAACAAGCATAGTACAATCAGCCCAGAGTGAAATGAAAATGATCAAAATAAACGTAAAAAGTTATTTAGCGAAAAGATGAATCATAACATTCTAACTGTTTAATTCTGGTTGTTTGGGTTTCAGTTTTGGCTCAGTGGGTGGCACTTTCGCCTGAGTCAGAAGATTGTGGGTTCAAGTCCCAATCCAGAGACGAGGTCAAGCGCTGGTCTTAAACCAACTAGTGGCCGCTATGCTATGGTACTGTTTGGTCGCTTTGATCCTGCCTCCCAAATATGTCAGAGATTCAGAGGGAGCTCATTGACATCTTCTGGGATAGAGGAAGCATCAGATTTCTTCTGTGGTTCTGGTTTTCCCACTTGCAGTCAGATGCTGGTGTGCCTCCGCTCAGGCTGTGACTCGCTGCCTTCAGACCCTGCAGAAATACCTGTACGCGAAGGATGTTCCCAAATATGTGCGATGGTGATTTTCTTCTGCCAGATACACTGACTGATTTATGTTCATCAGCTCCTTTTCATCAAGTTCCATGGCATACAAATGGCCTTGTGAGACTTTCCTGTCTTCATCAAAGTTTCATCAGGATCTGTAATATAGTTGCCTCCAGCAGAAGCTCTCCTCTGTCAGACAGTGGCTAGCTCAGCAGAGTAACCACTCCACAACCAACACCTCCATGTAGCTGACAGAGCAGAGGGCCCAGGCTGTGGGAGTAACCAAGTTGGGATGAAAAGGATGGAGGTGGAGTGAGCTTTGTGTCACTGGAGCCATAACTGATGTTCTGGTGCTGTGCCCAGACCGTACCCAAAGTCTTCCAGGCGTCGAAAGTCACAATTGGCGCTGACTCAATTAGATGTGTTGAGAAGTGATCCTGCCCAATTGTGCACTCGCTCAGACGGAGTTTATCAGTGTGAGGCCTCAAACCCTCCTTCAGGAGCCCGTGCCTCACAACTTGAGTCATCTCATGGAAATCCCTCCATGCTATTCCACAGGCATTTCTTGTACAGGCTGCTCTTGCACACTCTCCACTTCCTTGCTCTCGTCTGGGCATGCCCTGGCATGATCTCTATCCGACCAACGGAGGCCCCAGTGGAAGGCTCTCTATGCAGGAGTCCTGCCCCGCTCCATTGGGGATCTGGGGTGGGCTGTGTTGCATAGAGCAGTAGCATGCAACAGTTTTGTTTAAAGCACCTCCACGGATTCCCAGGTTGTATCTGAGGAGTTGTCCATGGTCCAAATGCATATTCAGTTTGAGAAGTTGCAGCCACTGGTTTGTTACCTTAAGGCGTTGCTCCTCAACCTTTAGTTACACTTTAGTCCAACTCTGCTAATCTTTGGCTGCCCTGTGTGGAGTTATTAAGTCAAAGGATCTTCTGACCTACTCAAAACAGCAATTTGTAGGTCCAAGATGAACGAGGCTTTTGGAGGGGGTGGGCTGCTCGCCTGCCTCTCTCCTGCAACCTTTTCCATGCCTGGGTGGCCCTGGAGAGACAGCAAGTTTAATGCCATCCATGAATATTGTACCCTGCAGAGTACAGAGTGTCTTACAGACACTGCTAACATTATGATTTAGTTGGAAAGGTCCCCTTTGCTTTTTGGGGCTTTGTTGTTTATTTTGGCTTCTTTTAGCTTGATTGGACCATATGTTTCTTTCCTATATTAGTGGTGCTCTAAGAGGGGCACTTCGATGGGCCAAATGGCCACCTTCTGTGCTGTAAATGACTTATGATTCTTACTTGGTGATCTTTGCGCAGCCTAGTGTTACCCTTATTGGTCCATCAAAAAAAGCCCACTCGAAACTTGAACATAATCTAGACTGACACGCCAGTGCAGTACTGAAGGAGTGCTGCACTGTTGAAGTTGCCGTCATTTGCATGACTACACTTCAAAAGTATTTCATTGGCTGTAAAGCTTTTTGGGACATCCTGAGGACATGAAAGGCACTATATAAATGCAAGTCTTTCTTTTAGTATTTGCAACTATTATAAACCTATGTCGCTCATGTATGGGGAATACAAGGGATATCCCCTACACCTGTACACAAAGACTCTGCCCACAGTCCATGTGATGCTGACTTGGCTTCAATGCATTGAAATGTCAAGTTTTCTCTTTCTTTTTGAACTCCCCCCATCTCTCCTAAAGACAGTGGTCCTCTGCTCAAGTGCTCACCCTTCATGCATGAACCTGGACAGGTTATTTGATTTTAGTGAAGCAGAGCTAGCCCCATCCTGATGTCCACAAAAAGGTATTTTCAAGCAGGAATGACTGGATAGTAATCAGGAGTAATATGTCTGGTTGATTTCCTCCTTCCCAACATGGGAAGATTGAAGCCAATTGGAGCACGCCTAACTTCCATGGTGGTTATGATCAGCTAACTCTGTCGAGATTATCTTAAAACCTGGTCAAGTTTGCATAGGTCACTTCTACACTGGCCAGTGAATGGATCAATTGAATCACTAGAGAAATTGTCGAGGAGTGTCAAAAGTAAATGCTTATTTAGTCCTGACATTTCAGCCATGATCCAACTGAATGGCAGGACAGGCTTTAGGGCTGAAAGCTCTATTCTTACATCACTGCCCTGTATCCAGGGGCAGAATAAGGAATATACTTCTGTTGATTCACTCTTTCAGTCAATATTACTGGTGCTGATTATGCCTAATTACTTATAGGCAAAATTTAAAATTTATTTTCTCTTTTCATTTAGTTTTATGGACTATCTTGCTCTGTGCTAGGGAGTTAATAACAATTGCTTGTAAACCCTGCTTCTTGTTAGGTGTTTCCTTCCTGCATTTGTTTAAACTCTTCCTCCACATTACAGATCTCTGATCATGTGAAACACAGTTGGCAGGCACTTCCAGCATGGTTCAGACTGATTTTTTCTTTCTTGGTAAAACAGCGTCAGCAAATAATTTCACTGTGTATTTGGTACTCTAAAATCATTCCAGATTCAGCAGATAAATTTGCAAAGTCAACATCCTTTAGGAAAATAAAATATCTAACAACATGAATTATAGATCACACAGTAAATGGACACTGCAAGTATGATACTGAACCAAAATAACCAGGATTAGCATCCCTGCTGTGGCATTACAATTAGCCCCGAGTGGTGAGGGGGGGTTAAATTAGCCAAGGTTCCTGCTTTGATTGTTATCCAATGACTCTTGCACATGCTAAGACATTATGCATATACAACAACTTGCAGTTATGTCGTGCCGTCAATGTAGAAAATCACCCCAAAGGCAAAATTAGCAAAAATTGACACTGAGCCAAAGGAGATATGCTGAGGGGTGACACAAAGTCTTGGCACTGAGGCATGGATGGAGACAGGGAAATGTATGAAAGCAGTAGACATTTTTTTATAAAGAGGAGTTTGGAAGCTAAGTTCAGTGTCAAATAAGCTGCCAAAATTGTGAACAGTCTGGTTCAACCCGAGACAGTGGCCAGGGAAAAGAACTGGAATCGGTGGCAAGGATACAAAGTTTGAGGCAGGGGCTGAAAATAATGGTTTTGACCTTCCTAATGTTTAACTGAAGGATATTGCAGATCACCCAAAACTGGATTATGGAAAAGCAGGCTGACAGTAGAGAGGCAGTGAAGGAGTCAAGGGAGGTGGTAAAGAGGTAGAGTCAGATCAGCCAGGTCTCATCAGTGTATACGTAGAAGCTGATCCAATGTCTTCGAATGATGTTGCCAAGGGCAGCATGTAAATGGGGACAAAGGATACATCTTTGGGGGATTAAAGAGGTAACAATGCAGTGCCAAGAAGATAAGTAAATAAAAATAGGAAATGCTGGAAATACTCAGCAGGTCTGGCAGCATCTGTGGAGAGAAACAGAGCTAATGTTTCAGGTTGATGACCCATCATCAGAACTAGGAAAAGTTAGAAATGTAACGGGTTTTAAGCAAGTGAAAGCAGGGAGGGTGGGATAAAGAACAAAAGGGAAGGTCTGTGATGGGGCGAAAGACGGGAGACATGAAATGACAAAAGAGCTGATGGGGCAGAGTCAAAGGAAGTAATAATGGGACAAGTAGAGACATAAAAGATGTGTTCAGACAAGGTGCGAAAGGCAGAATAAAGCCTGGCTAACCAACCCGAACCCGACTAGACCCGCCTACATGTGTCGGGTTCGGGTCAGGTCGAAATTCCGAGTCCAGCATTCAGGCTCGGGTCAGGCTGGATACTGCTTCTGGGAAGTCACAGGATCAGGCTTACCATGATTCCCCACAAATCCAGCTGCAGGAATAGCCTGCTGCTGGAACAGATGAAGGAGATTCGTGTCGAGCTGGATCGTGTTGGGAGCGAAAAAAATTAAAAGGGCTTGGGCTGTCTGTGGTCAGGTCAGGTTTTAATTTTATACCCGAGCCAGGCTTTATGGCAGAATAATGAACAGCTGCCATCCGAAAGCAAAACAAGATTAAGACCAAAACATGCAAAGGAAACTAAATGGACAGCAGAGATTATGGTCTGAAATTGCTGAAATCAATGTTGAGTCCAGAAAGCTGTAAAGTGCCTGTGAAAGATGAGGTGCCGTTCCTCGACTTTACATTGAGCTTCACTGGAACATTGCAGTAGGCTGAGGATAGAGATGTCAGTGAGAGCAAGATGGAGAATTAAAATGGCAGGCCACTGGAAGATGAGCCCTGGCTGGACAATGCTCTGGCTATGATTTGATAGGGAGAAGTGGAACCAAGTCAACGCAGTCACACATAGCTGGGCAACAGGAGAGGTAGTGAAGCACGATGGTAAAGTCAAATTGCTTGCTCAACTCTCAAGAGGAATAGGTACCTGGCCTAGGTTGTGGGGCCCATGGGACAGTCAGTCAGTGATTTCTGGACCAGAAAGGGATTAAATTGGAGGGAAAGAACAAATCCTATCACAATATCGAAGCCAAGACATACACCAATGAATCAGCAAGAGTAGTTACATTAAGCAGTGATCGATGCAGCTATTTAGTGCATCACGTACCTTGCAGTTTGAATGATAAACAGAGTTGAAACAGAGAATAATACTAATAGTACATGTCCAGCAGCAACAATGGCACTGTGACTGGCTCTCTCAGTATGTTCCTGGAAACATACGTTCTGTAGTTTCACAGAGGGATCAGGCAGTGTGATGTTAATTAGCTGGCAAACTGTCTGTGGATTCTGCTGGTAACTGTCACTTTCAATTTGTATGTTATTAGTGGGATTCTGCCTGTCATAATTATTAGATGTTTCTAAGTAACTATGGTTTATTTATGCACATACATATACAATCACTTTACACAATTTTAAGATTATATTTTTGCCCGCATCATTTTTCTCAGAGCAATGCTTCCCAGCTGGGCAGGTGAGTGGCTTGCAGCCACGTCACAATAAAATATTAAATAGGAAGAACTTCCAGTTTGTAGTTGCCTGGGTTCTATTGCATATTATCACAACACTCCCCCAAGACATTCTCAATCAAAATGAATACATGAATTCTAACATGGCAAGAATTCTATTTTGCTATAACTTGAATGTGGATGGATGGTGACAACTTTGCTGATGCAGATAATTCTCACCAAGCATTTCACACACATGCAATTAAATAGTGTGCAATTCAGTAAATATTTTCAGTTACACAAATAAAACTCCCAGAATCTAGCTGGGATTTCCAAAGCTCAAGATTCTCATGCTGACTTCCTGAAGTTTAATTTATTCCAGACTCTATTTTATTGGAACCCATGCTGTTAAATTACTCCATGACAGACCTGTTGTGAAAAACATAGAGTATGCTGCATGGAAGATGGTAGGTCTGCTGCGCTATTGTGGAGCAATTCTATAGACAGAATCCTCACTTCATTGGAAACTTTATCTATTGAGGCCTGGAGGATAGGGTTCCTCAGTAGCAGCTCAATTGTAATACAAGATCAAAACACTGTATTCGCATTGAAGATAGGAGTTTCTTTCTCAGCAGGTTTTCTCCACCTTGACTATTCCAACGCACTCCTGGCCACCCTCCCATTTTCTACCCTCCATAAACTGAAGCTCACTCAAAATTCTACTACCTGTATCCTAACTCGCACCAAGTACCGTTCACCCATCATCCTGTGCTTGCTGACCTACATTGGGTCCTGGTTGAGCAACTCCGCAAATTTAAAATTCTCATTCTTGTTTTCAAATCCCTCCATGGTTACCCATCTCTGTAACCTCTCCCATCCTTACAATCTTCCGAGATATCTGCATGCTTCCAATTCTGGCTTTTTGCACATCCCCAATTTTTAAATCGCTCCACCACTGGCGGCCGTGCCTTCAACTGCCAACGCCCTAAGCTCTGGAATTCCCTCCTTTAGCCTTTCCACCTTTGTTCACTACAACCTATTTCTTTGACAAAACTTTGGTCTCCACTCCTAACACCTGCTTACATGCATCGGTGTGACATTTGGTTTTGTAACACTCTTGTGAAGTGCCTTGGGATGTTTTACTAACAGTGAAAGATGCTATATAAATGAAAGTTACTGTTGTTAATGCATACAGTGTGAAACCAATCCTCAGCTCTTGCCCTTATGCCAAGTTGTTTCCTATGAACATACAAATTAAGAGTAGGCCACACGGTCCCTCAAGCATGCTCTGCCATTCAATAAGTTCATGGCTGAACTGATTTCTCCACATTATCACCTACCCCCAATAACCTTTCACCCCCTCGCTTATCAAGAATCTATCTACCTCTGCCTTAAACATATTCAAAGAGTCTGCTTGCACTGCCTTTTGAGGAAGAAAGTTCCAAAGACTCATGATCTGCAGAGAAAAAATTTCTCCTCACCTCTGTCTTAAACGGGCAACACCTTATTTTTAAATAGTGACCCCTGGTTCTAGATTCTCCCACAAGGGAGAACATCCTTTCCACGTTCACCCGGTCAAGACCCCTCAGGATCTTACATGTTTCAATCAAGTTGCCTCTTATTCTTCAAAATTCCAGCAGATACAAGCCTAGCCTGTCCAATCTTTCCTCATCAGATAGCCTGCCCATTCCAGGTATCAGTCTAGTAAACCTTCTTCCAACACATTTACATCCTTCCTTAAATAAGGAGACCAATACTGCACACAGTACTCCAGATGTGGTCTCACCAATGCCCTGTACAGCTGAAGCATAACCTCCCTACTTTTGTACTCAATTCCCCTCACGATAAACGATAACATTCTATTAGCTTTCCTAATTACATGCTATACCTGCATACTAACCTTTTGCAATTCACGCACTAGGGCACCCAGATCCCTCTGCATCTCAGAGCTCCGCAATCTCTCACCATTTAGATAATATGCTTCTTTGTTATTCTTCCTGCCAAAATAGACAACTTCGCATTTTCCATTATACTCAATCTCCATTCCGGTTACACAGCCTGTATTATTGAACAGTTAGCTATGTTTTGAGAGCAGTACTAATGGGACCTTGCACAAAGTTCAAAAACCAGATTCTGTAGTAACAGCATCCTGCCTGACAATATGAAACATTTCCTCCAAGCACTCCAATTCAACAACAGGATCAAGGTCAGTTTCCGGGTTCACTAACTTTAATAAAAAAAAACAGTAAAGGGGTACATTCTATTATCGTGCTTTATGAAATAAACACTCCACCAACCCAGTAGGTTCATAGCTCTGCACCGGCCTGCTCACCTCACAAGGGTCACCTCCTTCTACTATTCCTCTTACCCTGCCTTCTATGCCTCCCCTAAACCAACTAGTCCCATCTCCCTTTACTACACTTCTAACTCAACAAGTACCACCTTTTTCATTTGCACCCGTGAGGTATTTCTTTTAATGAGATTTTAGAAACAAGAGGTCAGTGATTTTACTGGAAGATGTAGGAGTTAAACAGTCGATTACTGCCAGTAATTGGAAGCAAGCAATGTCTTGCCAGAAACATAACTGATGTAACTCTAAATTTTCCTTGTGAAACTCATTTATTTAATTTTGCTTTTGAATGGTTGTAATATAAAATGTTAACATGTAATTATTTTCATCTAATTTATTAGCACAGGTAAAATAGGAGGTTTTTTTTTTAGACAATTGGGAAAATGCAGGCACTCAAGTTTTTATAAGCAGGGTGACCATAAATGCAAGACCTCATCAACACTGCTCTCTTCTGCAAGCTCTCAATACTGTCCACACAATATTTGCCCGATATACAACTGCACCATCACAGCTTTGGCCTTCAATGTGGCATACAATTAACTATTCAATTTCACTTGTGTAACAATAAGTTCAACACAAATAGTTCACATTTCTGCAGCAAAACCACTTTTAACAGAGTTACACATTTGAACCTTGAATAAGTGAGGAGGGCTTTCCCAGAGCTTTAAGTAGCAGCAGTTAGCTGTCCAGGTCATTCCAAATAGCATAGAGCCACCCAAATGACATGGGACTGGATACCATATCAAATAATGCCAGAGACAATTATGGCCAGATCACATTTTGGGTTTTCCCCAGGATCCTTGGACAAGATTCTGCATTTACTATTTGTTGTACTTAGTGATCAACAATCAAATTATTTCCAACTAGTGGCCAGAATTTTAGAAATGCTGTTTTAGCAATGGCCAAAACAACAGGATGCGCATTATTTTGTTTTACAATGTTTATGGTACTGCGGCTATTTTCTCAAAAGGGAGACGCTACAGCTATAGAATTAACATTGTTCACTGATCATCCAATATTTAATTGTTAAGGCTAAGTTCAAAATGATTAATACAAAAAAAAAGTTCCTCATTCCAGGGGAGGTCAGTCTTTCCCCTCTTGGGATTGCACACATTTTCTTACATGAAGATCATGTCACTGTCCTCCATGACTCTTTCCCCCATTCCCCAACTCTTGAAGACCTATATTTTCCCTCACTCTGCATCTTTAAGTTATTCTACTACTTCATTCCCCACCACACCCCTCAGTCAACCTCTTTCTCGCGTGCATTCCCTTCACTAGAAACGAGAACTTCCACTACCACTCAGACCGTGCTTTATTATTATGGCGAGCCGTCACTCCCTTCTTCCCTGAAGGCCCCGTGTACCTGTAGCCCCGGTTCGTTGCTCTGGGCGGGATCCTATAAACATGAACCTCCGGCTTCACACAGAGCACCGACTCGTAATCACTTTCCGCCATCTTACTACCCGCCGCACCACCAACTACCGGAGGACCCAATGCCGACGCGCCCAACAATCGCGGGGCATCACGGGATATTGGAGGAGGTGCCGCCGACGCTGGCTCCCGCGGCATCACGGGATATTGGAGGAGGAGCTGCTGACAGTTTCCCGCGGCATCACGGGATATTGGAGGAGGAGTTGGTCACAGTTTGCCGCAGCATCACGGGATATTGGAGGAGAAGCTGGTCTCAGTTTGCCGCAGCATCACGGGATATTGGAGGAGGAGCTGGTCACAGTTTGCCGCAGGACTGCCAGCAGTTCTTTGTGCCGACATAATGTCTTTATCGTCATCATGTGTCCAGGCCAGAGGTTCTCAACCAGGGCTCCACGAAAAACTTTCAGGATCTGCCAAAAGTAACCAGAGAACGTGTAGAAAAAAAGTAAATATTTGTGCAAATTTCTCACATGCTGGATACGCAGAAATGATTACAGTCTTGGGTTGATACGATATTGCTGTAGCGAAGGTATAATAGAGTTGTTTCAGCCGATGAACTACAAAGAATAGAAAGTCGTTGTTAATGCACACGATAAATAACAGATGTGGATAAATGTTTAATTCAACCATCAGCTTGAAAACAAAAAAAAACCCACAGAACAATGACAGCTTCCTTCACCAAGTTCAAGCGGAAGGGCTCAAGAACACAGATGGAGGAGTTGGGAGTAAAAAACGTAAAAGTTGCTGTTATGCCGGCAAAATTAAAAATCCAACAGCTACTTGAATTTTAGGTTTATTTGAACTGGAAGTGGAGATATACCTCAAACGCAGTGTGTGATTTGTGCACAAGTACCGGCCAATGATTCTTTGAAGCCTTCCAAATTAGAGATATTTAATTACCAAGCATGAAATGTATAAGATAAAGACTTCCAATTAATTATAGAGCACCTTTCTTGAGTACTTGCTGTCCCAAAGCACTTTATAGCCAATGAAGTATTTTTATTGAAGTGGTCACTTGTAATGTTCTCCTCTTGGTATTTCTTCGCAGATGAAGATTTTGGGACAGTTGTAGTCATCGGTTGCAGGCCGCTGGTGGCCAGTCAGACCTGTCCATGACTGGCAGATTCTCCCACAGTGGGTACAAGTGAAGGTATAGTCGTTGCTGGGGGCAATTGGATTTATCCTTCTCCTTTTCTCTTTCATGCTGGTTCTTCGCTCAGTCTCAAAGATATCTGTAGCCCTCCTGATGTCACATCTCCAGGCATCACGATCTACGGCCTGCGCTTCCCACTGGCAACGGTCGCTGACACACAGAGATGGACTTCTTAAGGGAGTCCTTGAAACGTTTGCCGTGGTCAGCTCTCCATACAACATGATCTTGGGCAGGCGACTGTCGTCCATCCGGGCAAAGTGACCCGCCCAACGCAGTTGACTTTGCAGGAAGATGGCCTCGATTCTGGTAATGTTGGCAGTTTCCAGGACTTCAATGTTTGAGACGTGGTCCTGCCAGCAGATGTTGAAGATGCTGCAGAGGCAGCGCTGATGGAAGCGCTCTAGAAGGCATACATGACGGCGGTATAGGACCTATGACTGGGCCCCATACAGAAGGGTGGTGAGGACAATGGCTTTGTACACTTTTAGTTTGGTCTGTGCTCGCTCCATATATGCTGATTGGGTCTGCTGAATGTACTGTTTGCTTTTGAGAGCCTATTGTCCACTTCCTTGTCTATGGTGGCATCAAACTAGATGACACTCCCCAAATAAGTAAATTGCTTGATGGCATTCAGCTTGGTTTCCTCGATGACAATGCTCGGTGGTCTACATTCTTCTTAAGGTATCAGCCTGCACAGGACTTCAGTTTTCTTTAAACTGATTTTTAGTCCAAAGAGTTGTGCCGCCTTGGAAAAATGTGTTATACGTTGCATGCCTGACTGACAGTGGGCCAGGAGAGCACGGTCATCTATGTCGAGCACCCTCCCAGATGGCGTGCGCGGCGATGTATTTTTTCCGCCAGGGGCACTGCCTCTAAGACGACAATTAGCTCCCAGAGGAGAGCGCCTCAGCAGTCTGGGTGGCTGGCTCAGAGGATGGACGACGGGCGGAGAAATAGTCGCAGCCCCCGGGACGCCCCTCACTGTGATATAATCCCTCAGTGTAACACCTAGTGATATATCCCTCAGTGTAACACTCTCCGATATATCCCTCAGTGTAACACGATCTGATATATCCCTCAGTGTAACACTCTCCGATATATCGGAGAGTAATATACTGACGGATATATCACTCAATGTAACCCTCCTTGGGAGCCGGTCCCGCACAACCCAAGTTGCCTCTCAGATATGCGCTCTATGCCATTCCAAATGATGCTGAAGGGTTTCCTGTACGGGCTCCTCCCGCACACTTTCTACTTCCTCGCACTCATCAGCCGCCCGGACATGCCGTGGCGGTTCATGTCGCCAGCTGGTGGCAAGGGGAAACCCCGTTGGAGGTCTCTCGACACAGGAGTCCTCCCCCTTTACATTGGGAACTTGGGGTGGAGGATGCTGCACAGGGAAGTACCGTGCAGTAGTCTTTTAAGTAAGTTTACGGACTTAATTTCTGCGGCCTGCACGAGTCCGTGTTCTATGTATGCATAGAATGGGCAAGGTTGCAGCCCCTCCAAGTATTTAAAGGGGCTGCTCCTCAAGTTTTGGCTGCACTTCAGCCCCACGCTCCTGCTCTTTGGGCACCCGGTGCACAGGGGGCTGGGCCAGGAGGAGGATCTCCCCGTCTGTCTGCTCCTGGACCTAGCCACGGTGGCAATTCACAGGTCCAGGCTGCGGGCTATTGGGGGCGGGGGTCCGTCCACCCTGATTGCCTACCCCTCTTCCACGGTTACGTTTGTGCCCAGGTGTCCTTGGAGAAGAAGCATGCAGTGTTCACTGAGTCACTTGAGGCAGCCCATGCCTCGTGGGTACTGCAGGGGTTAGACTGCATTATCAATGCTGGAAATGCCATTTTAATTTGCATTTTTGTTTTATTTGTTTGATTTTAATCAAGTTAATTATATACATTTTATAAATAAAGGGGTGCTGGGGAATAAAGGCCCTTCAACAAATAATATATTATGAAACAGGGTTAGATACAGAGTAAAGCTCCCTCACTGTCCCCCAAAACTCCCAGGACAGGTGCAGCACAGGGGTGGCTGCTGCCTAATTAGAATGCTGACTGCAGAAAAAAAAAGACAGGGTTGACTGTTGCTTGATTGGAGGTACTGAGTACTGGATTGCAGCTGTGAGCCTCAGCTAACAGTGCTGGTGGCAGTGGAGAGAAGAGCTATACCGAGCAGAGGGAAAGCAAAAAAATAGTAATTGACAAAAAGAAGTTCATGGATGAGTTTTTCTTGTGTCTTTGTGTGAGCCTGAAGATGCTGGAGGTTGAAAAGACCTCCCTCAGTCTGGAAGCGTACATAAACCCCCCTCAAAGGTGGCCTGTTGCCTGCTGCAGCATCATGCTGAAAAAGATGAATAGGGTTGGGGCCAGTACACATCCCCACTGCAGAGACTTGAGAGGTCGCTGTTTTGCTTGGCTTGTCTGTACTGATTTTCATGAAATTGCTTCACTGCGGCCAGGAATCTGGGTGGGCATCCACGTTTTTCAAGGATTTTCCAAAGTCCATCACTGTTCAGTGTCAAATGCCTTGGTGAGGTCTACGAAAGTGATGTACAGGCCTTTGTTTTGCTCACGACACTTTTCTTGTAATTGTCCGAATGCAAATACCATGTCTGTGGTGCCTGTTTGCTCTGAAACCACACTGGTCCGCTGGGAGGTTTTCTTCTGCAATGGTAGGCACAAGCCTGTTCAGAAATATTCTGGCCAGGATCTTCCCAGCAATAAAATGGAGGGTGATCCCAAGGTAGTTGGAGCAGTCTGATTTTTCTCCTTTGTTTTTGTACAAGGTGATAACGGCATCACATAGATCTCGTGGAATCCTGCCCTGTTCCCAGCAGGCTGTGAAAAACCCATGGAGCTTGATGTATAGGGCAGGGCCAACATGCTTCAAGGCTTCGGGTGGAATTCCATTGGCTCCAGGGGCTTTGTTGTTCATCTGGTTGATTGCAGTCACAGTTTCCTCCAGAGTTGGGCTGTCATCCACTTCTTCTTTGACAGGCTGTTGTTGGATGCGATTGATGGCAGTGTCATGCACTGTGCACTTAGCGCTGAAGAGAGTTTCAAAGTGCTCCGACCAGCGATCCAGGACTGACTCCTTATCGATGTGTAGGATCTTGCCATTGGCGCTCCTCAGGAGGTTTTGGGTTTGATGTGTTGGTGCATAGACAGATTTTAGTGCTTCATAGAAACTCCTTATGTCGCCAATATCAGCGTACAGTTGAGTTTTTTCCGCAAGTGCAATCCACCAGTCATTTTGGATGTTCCTTGGTTTACATTGAAGGGTGCTGCATGCTTGACGACAGGCTGTCTTTTTCACTTGGCTGGCCAGCTGAGCCTGATGAGCTGATTTAAAAAAATTTTTTTTTTAGTAGAACTTGAATTTCCTTGTCATTTTCATCAAACGAGTCCCTATTCTTCTCGGTGCTGGGTCCGATGAAAGGTTCATCGTTGGAAGTATCCAGTACTGCCTGTAGCTTTGTGTTCCCAGAGTTCTTCTGGAGTGGAATCAGCAGTGAGATCAGGATGTTCCAATCTAGTCTGTAAGGTTGCGTGATATCTATCTCTGCAAGATGAGGTTTGTAGGTTGCTGACTCAAAATTTAATTGATGGGTTGTCTGTAGGCCTGTTCTTGGGCTTATTCTTGAAGTGGAAGTTCAGCTTTGAACAAACTAGCTGGTGATCTGTATAACAGTCAGCGCTGGGCATGACTCTAGTATGCAGGACGTCCTTTAGGTCACAGTGGCGCACCAAGATGTAATCGATCAGGTGCCAGTGTTTAGAGCAGGGATGCATCCATGTGGTCTTGAAGCGATCTTTTTGTTGAAAGGTGTTGGTTATGAACAGCTGCTTTTCTGCACAGAGTTCGAAGAGTAAATGGCTATTTTCTTTACAGTTTCCAACTCCACTGTTTCCGAGCACTCCCTTCCATGCCAGAATGTCATGGCCCACTCTGGCATTGAAATCACCAAGGACAACAATTTTGTCCTTGGGAGGGGCATTTTGGATGAGTTCACGGAGATCTGTGTCAGCTGGGTTAGCCTTCAGGGTTGGAGCATAAACACCGATGAGGGTTGCATGCTGTTGGTCTTGGAGGGGCAGGCGCAGGGACATGATGTGTTTGGAATGGCTGATTGGCAGCTTGAAAGCTTAGTGGCATACAGAAGGGGTATTGTTCACCTTGAGGTCTGCCTGACCAATAGAGGGTGTAACCAGCGTTGTGTTCTGTTAGGCTGCCTTGCTCCGAGAAGTGAACCTCACCCAGGGCCGCTGTATTAATGTCTAGTCTGGCTGGCTGACTGTCGTTGGGGGCGGCTGTTGTCACCAGAGTCGAGTATCAGAATTTTTCTTTTCCCACCTTTAGAAGCAAGGTTAGGAGTTTGTTTCCTTTTCTGTCATAGTTTGACCACATTAAGAGATGCCCAGTGCCCGCGGCAAGCCAACTGGGTGGTAGGGAGATGAGCATTTGTTTAGGCCACCTCTTCTAGGCCCCTCTCCAATTTCGGAGCAAGCAGTGCTGTTCTTCAAAAAGGCTGCTCGGTCGTTCAGGGTGCGACCGGGTGATAATGTTGTCTCTAGGTCATCATCAAAACCAACAATATCCTGAGCCGCCTGCATGCTGGATTGGAACTGCGGCTGCCAGTGCCATCTTGCACCTGCCGTTTTCACCACTTTCCCGTTGCTACAGGACTTATTTGTTGAGTTATATTTGGGGTGGATGGATTTCCGTCCTGCCTTCGCAGTGGTGCTTTAAGATAGAGTACAGTTTGCGCTGACTGCCCCCACCCTTTAAGCCTGGAGCTCATCTGTCGTGGCCCAAGGAACTGGGATGGCGACAGCGAGGTCTCCAAGCTGTAGGTTTGGATTCAGTTTCCCTCTCCTAGGTGGGTTGCTGACTAAGGCTAGAGGGGACCCTCCTTCCCTTGCTATTTTATCCATAGCTGGTATACCAACAATCACAGCCCACACAATATGCTGTGATACGTCTTTGTTCCTGAACATGACGGTCATTTGAACTACTTGGAATCCTTCCGCCCTAGCCATTACCTTTATCAAGACAGACAGCCGCCCAGGTGGTGTCATGTTCATCATTTCTCCCCTCACTACATTTCACCCATCAGCTGAGACGATGTACCGGCGTTTGGCACTTGGAGCCAGCAGTAAGAGCTGGGTGTAGATGAGGACCAGTGATTCCAGTCCATCCTACAAAATTGGATGCAGCTGACTGAAAATATAAGGGTACTACCTCTTTCTGAACACCCTATGCACCCAGACATACACACATTAAATATATAGTATATATAACTGCTATAGTCTCGGGTCGCTCCTGTTGTAATGTAGGAAAGGCAAAATAGTGTCATGAGCTCATTTACATCCACCTAAGAGCACAAACAGGCCCTCAGTTTCATGTTTCATCCGAAAGACGGCACCTCCGACCTTGCAGCACTCGCACAGTAGTGCACGAGTTTCAAGCCTAGATTTTTCTGTTCAACTCCTGGAGTAGGCCATGGTTGACACAACCAACAATGACAAGCAATTTTCTTTTTGAGCAAACAAGGCTGAGGAACTAAAGTAGTAATGAAATGCATCACTACTGCTGATAAAATGTTTGTAGTCTCATCCTACATAGTAGGACAGAAAATAGCAAAAAGCAAAATTAATCGCATACGATTGCCGAGTTGAAAATGCCACGTGCCATTGAAATCGTAAGGGAAATGTTTGGAGAGCAGATGGCCAAGGAACTCAAAGAAAAATACCAACATCAAATGGGGCAGCACAGTGGCTAGCACTGCAGCCTCACAGCTCCAGCGACCCAGATTCAGTTCTGGGTACTGCCTGTGCGGAGTTTGCAAGTTCTCCCTGTGACCACGTGGGTTTCCGCTGGGTACTCCGGTTTCCTCCCACACCCAAAGACTTGCAGGTTGATAGGTAAATTGCCCCTAGTGTAGATAGGTTGTAGGAGAATGGTGGGGATGTGGTAGGGAATATGGGATTAATGTAGGATTAGTATAAATGGGTGGTTACTGGTTGGCACAGACTCGATGGGCTGAAGGGCCTGTTTCAGTACTATATCTCTATTTCTATGACACTGCCAAATGATGATCGATTTGCTGTCAGAAGATAGTTTTGCAGTGCTTGATCGGCTGAGGAGCAATGACTTTGCTATACAACTTGATGAATCCATAGACATTTCTAAAATGTCACATTTACACACAATTCCCCGCTCATGGATGAGATAGCTATCTCAAGGCAGAATGCTTACCTGTTTATTTCATCTCAGGGAAGAGGTCTTAGCTGATAAACTTCAACATGTGTCAGCTGTGGTTCAGTTAGTAGTACTCTTGCTTCTGTATCAGAATGTTGTGGGTTCAAGTTCCACTCCAGGACTTGAAATCTAGACAGACACTCCAGTGTAGTACTGAGGGAATGTTGCACTGTCAGACTGTTAAACTGACGCCCAGCTTGCCCTCTCAGGTGGGCATAAAAAGATCCTATGGCAATACTTTGAACAACCAGGGAGTTATACCCAGTGTCCAGGTCAATATTTATCCCTCAATCAACATCACAAAAAAAAAATAATCTGGTCATTAGCTCATTGCTATTTATGCGAGCTTGCTGTGTGCAAATTAGCTGCTGAATTTCGTACAATTACACCACTTCAAAAGTACTTCATTAACTGGAAAGCGGTCATGAAAGGCGGTATATAAATGCAAGTCTTATTTATTTTAACTTGATGTACTGAAATGATGACATGTGGCTAGCTAAACTGGGTTAACCTCGCAGACATATTCAGTGAAATGAATTAGCTGAATAAAACAATGGAATCTGTTGGTCTGGAAAGCTCTTGTCTGTGAGGGGCCTATGGATATATCTGAACTCATACATTCTTTCATTCAAGAAAGAAACATTTGACTGATGAAATCAAATCACAGGAAGTAGCTTTCTGCTCTACTCAATATTTTTTTTTAAATTATTATTTTATGGGATGTGTGCGTCACTGGCAAGGCCAGCATTTTCTGCTCATCCCTAATTGTCCTCGACAACTGACTGGCTTGCTAGGCCATTTCAGAAGGCAGTTAAGAGTCAACCACATTGCTGTGGGTCTGGAGTCACATGTAGGCCAGACCTGGTAAGGAAGGCAAATTTCCTTCTCTAAAAGGACATTAGTGAACCAGATGGGTTTTAAAACATTTACAGGCTGTTGGTTAGACTCATTGTGGTCTTAGCTTTGTTAATAAAACTTGGATACTCAAACACAGCCTCACCTACTTTAAATATAAATACACTGACCCAAGTGGATTAAGTAAGTTCAATTTTATAAAATACACTTTTTCTTTTAAAAATGGGTGTTTAGATGTTAGTCATAAGTTGCCTTTTGCTTTCAGCAGAAAGGCAAACTTACTGTCCCCACACTATCAAATTTCCAGTTATATTTGGCTTTGATGGGTGCTAAATTAAAAACACATATGCAATGTAAACTGTTTAATGGAAAAAAGGTAACAATCAGCCCAATCCTGTCCTCAGCCATCCAAATTTACAGCAACTCAGCTAGAAACTCTAGTGCCCTGAAGGGGTGGTTTGGGTGGGTGGGGGGCCGGGGGGAGGGGAAAAAAAGAGAAAAAACCTGAAGCCAATTCTAACACTCCTGCTGCTCCAGCTGAGACTGTTGACACAGCTCCATAGATGCTACTTAGAACCTTATAGCTAGTAGTTTGTCATTACTGATTAGTTTTCCATAGTGTCCCAAACATTTGTTAATTCCCCTAATCCATGACCAACCATAATTCAATAATGTTGACACTCTTGTGTTTAGGTTCAGGCATAAAGAATAGCCACTTGGTAAGAAAGAATAGGAGCAAATACCTTCCAGGGCAGGGGCACTTGGAGGAATCAGATGCCTTTTACATCTATTTAAATGTTTGTTATTTTCCTTTTGCTTAATGGATGATTACTTTGCATTCATCCAACTCATATCTTGTCCATTTCCCACTCCTTTCACTCCAATAGCAGCCATTCCTTCAGTTTTTGAATTTCTCCTCTCTTTCTTTCTTAAAGCCAACCTTTGACCAAACTTTTAACCACCCTCCAAATATCTCTGCCTTTGGCTCCTTGTCAATTTTGTCTTGATTATGCCTGTGAAGCAACCAGGAACTTTTTCTATATTAAAAGGCACTATATTAAAAGGGCGGCACAGTGGCGCAGTGGTTAGCACCGCAGCCTCACAGCTGAAGGGACCCGGGTTCGATTCCGGGTACTGCCTGTGTGGAGTTTGCAAGTTCTCCCTGTGTCTGCGTGGGTTTTCTCCGGGTGCTCCGGTTTCCTCCCACAAGCCAAAAGACTTGCAGGTTGATAGGTAAATTGGCCATTATAAATTGTCACTAGTATAGGTAGGTGGTAGGGAAATATAGGGACAGGTGGGGATGTTTGGTAGGAATATGGGATTAGTGTAGGATTAGTATAAATGGGTGGTTGATGTTCGGCACAGACTCGGTGGGCCGAAGGGCCTGTTTCAGTGCTGTATCTCTAATCTAATCTAATCATATAAGTACAAGTTATTATTCAATGTTTGGGGGTTAGTTCTCATTAATGATTCACATTTTAGTGCAGTGAACTGTCTAGGAATATTCATCCGTGTAGCTGCTCAGATGTACAAAGATCAGTGAAATAAATTCTAACAGTGAACTGTCTGGAAATGAACTATCATCCAATTACAGAAACTGATTTTCATCCTGCACTACCTTAAAGCTGCTGAGCTAATCTATCCAATTTTGAAATGTTAATTTAATCATCTGAATACTCTCAAGTGTTATAGCTTTGTACAATGTTAAGGTAGCTGCTGCTATACTGTACACAGTGTATTATCTCAAACAATGGATTGCTTAAGCCATAAAGCTCTAGCGATCCCTCCCTGCTTCTTTAAAACACTCCTTAAAACATACCCCTTTGACCAAGCTCTTGGCCACCTCTGTCCGAATATGTGGCTTGGTGTCAAATTTTGTTCCAGAATCGCTATGAAATGCTTTGGGACGTTTTATTTCATTAAAAAGATGCTATATAAATGAGTTGTCTTACTACACTATTGACATATTTGGAATAGATTTAAACAGGAATGGAGAGAGAGTTGAAGCAGAAGTAAAGGAAGAGTGTTTGGGAGGAAGATCAGAAAAACAGGCTCGAAAAGCAGACATGGAAATGACAAAAAAAATATCAAGAGTTGCACATCTCATCTTTCTATCCTGCCAAATGCATCCAAGCGCCATCTCCAATTGCCTTTGGCACAATTATTTATTTATTTTTAAGTACTCATCACTGAATTCAGACACAGCAACATACACAGAAATGCAAATGCTGGAAATCAAATAAAAAGAGGATGCTGGAACTATACAGCAGGTCCGTCAGCATCTGAAAAGACAGGTTAACGTTTCAGGTACAGACCAGTCAATAGAAGAGTCAAATTCACATTCCTTTTCAGCTGCATCAGACCTGGTGAGAACTGGACCTACAACGGACTCGGAGAAAGAGAGGCTTCAAACCAAAGCGGGAAGGAGACAAAGACGAACGAGTTTTTCTGAAGGGCTGAAATTTGGCAGAAAGAGCCCAAGAGGTTAAATATCCCTTTCCTATTCCTAGTCTTTGATTCCTGTGCTACCCATCGCAGAAAAATATACTGGAATCAGAACAGCGCTCGTTAAGAAACCTTCCTCAAAGACGACAAAGAGCAAAACACACCAAAAATAAGGTCAAACTATTGAGGCTAAACTTATAAAATTTTACTCAAAATATAGTTAACTTTGCCAGTCAGTTATAAACAGAAGTTGTACAGATCATGTTCAGCACTCTCAGACCAGAACTTTACTTTTGCTGAAAGCTGTAAGAAAATGCTGCTTCAAGGGGTCCAGATGATTTTGCAGGATAAAATATAAAATTAAAAAAAGAGCAAAAGCTTCGTTGATAAAGATGTTAAACAGGCAATTAAAAACAGTATTTGCACATCTTTCCCAACCTTCCTGCAAAAAGGAAGGACTGTAATAAATTCAACCAAAAAAAAGCAGCTGTTAACACTGAATCCCATAAACTTTACATTGCCAGTAAATAAAGACAAAATACAGTGATAGACATCTTACCCGACAATAACCTGCTAGTCAACACAATCAAGAATAAATCAACTTTAGATCATGTGACTGGTTTCTAGCAGTTGTTTACATCACTAACTGTACAGCACACAAAAGTATGCCATTTCCACTGACTGAGTGCAACAGCATGCAAGAACCTGATAGACAATTTCACTGAGTAAGCATTTTGCAAGTTTAAAAGGGCAGTTTCTTCATAAAGTGCTCCAAGAAACTGATTTTGTTTGGTGACAGAACAGCCATTTTCATTGTGTCCCACTTAAAGCATCTAGCTTTCTCTTTCAGATGCTGACCGATCAACTGTGCCTTTCCAGGATTTAAGACAACATGCAATTTTTGTTGCAACAAGGGCACAGATGAGTGATGTCATTGCATCATATGCCCAAACAAATCATTTTTTCAAGGAGATGTCCTTTAAGAACCCCCAAACTATGCTGCAGTTTACAAATGAAAACCAAATTAAGTTGAGGAAGTTCAGTATATCTCAGGATCCAAATGAAGTCCCTCAAGCTCCTGCAATGTGCAGCAGTCTCCGTGTAGCCAAATCTGAACATGACAGCATCTTTTCCAGTCAAGCACTGATTTGACAACTGATGTGTAGCATAACCATCCATCTGTATCCAAGACAATAAAACCCTCAAAAACAAGTCCTAATGAATGGACAGTAGTTCTTTTCCCCTTGCAAAAATAAAATCTATATATGCCACATGCAATGGGTCAGTTGAAAGCTGCAGCAGACATACTGAATTCTTCCTGCATTTACAACTAGGATGCAAGCTTAATAACCAAACCCCAAATCCATGTAAACCAAGCTTGGGTTCCTAAACTCGTCCTTCTGAATCAGGGCAACTCTATGATGAGTAATGTTCCCAGAAGTAACAGCAGGACTGACTTGGAAATCTCCAAAAGGGGAATGGGGTGGGAGGCAGGGGGGATGCTGGAAGAAGGGCGATAGTTTGCTAAAGTTATGAAAAAGAAAATGCATCAATAGCATTAAAAGCAGCAAACTCCCAGAATAACCCTCATTATACAAGCATAGCAACAAGCATAAATGCCACTTGTGAACCTTACTGGTTTGACATAAACCCTTGGTCCTTTGCTGGCCTACATGCCCAACTTTAAAGAACCACTACAGCATTACATCAGGGAAAACATTGTTCAAAGGGACAGATTTATAACATTACAAAATTTAGCTCATGTACTTACTCACAAATTAAGACCAGACATATTGATTGCGTTAAGCCAATAGTATAAACCTGAAGGATCGGTGCACAGAAGCCATTTTGTACATTATATCGCTAGCCTTTCTGCAAAACTTGTATCAGTGTGGTCTAAGCTTATGTATCAGACTAATTTGCAATTTTTTTCAATTTATAGTCTCTTCCTCCCATCTGCCAAGTCTGGAGTACAGTTCAGTACTCAGACATAAGTGCATTCTATGCAACACCTCAAATGGTTCCCCAGGATGTTCACAAGGCTTCCTGGCAAGTTCTCCTATGCTCAGAGATTACATGAGCGGCATGCATCATACTTCAGATAAAACTGAACATGTTCAGACTGGGAACCCAACACGCCAAGAATTCAATATTTCAGCATGTTAGATACCAGGCTGGTTTCTTGGCGATTTCCTTCACATAACAAGATATACTGACTGCAGTGTAACAGAAATCATGAGCCCCTTCATATTACTGTTGCTTACAAGCTGAACCCAAACACATTGAATATTGAGAAGCTACCAACTACGTGACCTGCTGCCACAGTGACCACCAGAACGTTTGAAGTCTCCAAATCCTCTTTCTACATTTAACAATCATCCTATTAGTCTGTTTCTGTCAAAAGATGTGGTGCTACTCTTTCATTAGCTATTTGGCCTTGCACTGATGTAGTAGTCCAGCAGCAATGTTAATACTGACAGCCAATTCTGTACAAGTTCCAGCCTGCAACATTCTCTACAGAATTAAAAAAGGTATTGGCAAGTGACACCATTGAAGCACAACTCCTCATAATGCAGTTCAAGAGGTCAACTGGCAGTATTGGCCCAACTTTCTCATTAGGGACAAGGCGATTGCTAACACGAGGGTCGTGAAAAAAGGACATTGTCATTATACATTTAAAATTAGGAACTACCCAAGTCTTCCTCAGCAAACATGGGTAACCTATTCCTTCAAGTTGCATTCTACCATACATTAAAAATCAGTTGTCCCTTTTCTAAAAAAAAAGAGATTCTTGAGACCAAGTAAAAAGCTGCAATGTAACCAAGGAGTTCCAATGCCCTTTAAATAAACTTCCTCCTAACCCAAAGTCATATGGCTACCTGTCACATACAAACATTGTATTGTTCAAGCTTCTGTAATGCCAATGATAATTACAGGAGGACATTTAGTGCCCCTCATGACATTATTGAAGGTCCCACAGTATTTCCAGTAGATTACAAATTCCACCCACATGCATCACATTCCATTATAATCACTAAAGCAGAACTGTCTTCTCCTCTGACACCAGTTCCTCAATTCAGATTTAAGCTGTCTTTAAACTCAATACAAACAACTTTTAAAGCAACATTAAGTATGCATTTCAAGGCCAGTAATCGGATATAACCAAAGACAGAATTTAGCTTATTCAGTCACAAAGTGGCCCTGATTAAGATACATTTTTTAAAAAGGCCCCACATCTCAAAGGCCTGGAATACAGTACAGAGCATGAAGCTGCCCTCGTCTGTTCACCAACCAATCTCACATTGGAACAAGAGCCTTTCACAAGGCTTGAAAAGTAACGACCATGTTTGTATTTCTGCAATGATTTCATGTTTGTTTTCTGTGATATCTGTGGCAGCGAACAGGTGTAGTGAAAGGACAGCCGTCTATATCAGAAGCCAGTATCTGAAAATTGACCTCCTTTCTCATTTATTATGCAACTCCCCAGACAAGTCTCACCTCATTATCGCTTGTTATTTATCCTTTATCCACTGGTTTCCAAAAATTTTTTTTACTGGCCGATTAGGAGTTCAAAGCAGGTCCAGTGAGCGCACTATGGTCCAATTACTGTCAACATTGCCTTATATTGTTCATGTCACTGATTTTTTACAAACATTCTTTCCTATGGGTTAAACCATACCTATTGAAAGATACCCGAAATTCTGGATAGCACTGCAAAGCCTGATCTCAGTAAAGCTGTCTGGGAAGGTGAAGGGCAAGGGCCAGGTATTAGCCCTATTGGAGGGGAGGCAGCACCATCATTCTGCAGTCTCTGGATTAGCAGAGATCAGAATGTCAATAATTTCACACAGCAGGACAATCTTTGTGTAGACTTACTTCATTAAAGGGTTTCATTTAGAACTCACTCTATGCTTTGACAAAGACTCCATAACATGCAGACAAAGGTAACAAGATTCACATTCTCAGCACTTTCAGAAGTCTCTCAGCTTTATGAGGCAGGCTGCTTTCCGACTTGACCCCAGCCTTTTTATCTGCATCCCATCAACAACCAACACCTGACCTATTACTGAACTGAAACTGTTCTTCAACCATTGCCCTGTCTGCAATTGTGCAGAGTTGCATCCGGATTTTATTCAGTATGCCAAATTCAGTGTGGTTATTTCTCATCTTTTGCTGATAAGTGGATATAGTGCACAATGTTCAAGCCCATCTCGATTCCTCCAGTCCAAGCAACTGGACATGGCAGTTCTTTCACAGTCCTGTTCACAAGATTTAGTTTTGACTTTGTTATTTTATTTCATTCTGTCTGTACAATACTAGTGTTTGCATTTCTCCTCCTTGGCAATGACCCTGAAGTCCAATAGATCCCACAAACACCAGAATGTTGCATAATGCATCTCACACATTCAGCTATAATCTACGTTTGCTCTATTTGTAAACTAGTTTTTTTGGCTTACAATTAGACACAAGGGCTTTGAAATCATTAACTGCACAAAACAAAACCAGAGCTTGATTAAAAAAGTCGCCAGATTGTAATTCTGGTTGGGAAATATAGAATTACTTGCCTGATTAATCCACCTGTGCTTTTAGGCATGTAAATACTTTTTTTTTTGTAGAAATACAAAATCCTGCAATCCAGTGGTTATTTTAAATTTTCCACCTCCTTTCCTCTCCTGAAGATATTTAACTCAGGCTTCCATACAGTTCCACCAGCAGTACCTTGTCTAAGTGATGTGTGAGCTGAACAATGTGCATCAGCAGGTTATTTGACTGGATTTGGGGAGGAAAGAGGAGAAATCAAAAAGGAAAAGCAGCAGGATTAAAACTGAGCCCATGCCCATTTCTAATAGTCACTGAACAACAATCAAGAACAAAAACCCTGGTCAGATTTCCACCTCGTTGTCCCGGGGGCACAGAGGCCACTTGTAGAGCCACCACTTCCTGGCTGGCTGAGACTGGATTAAAACAATGACCTTCCTGGTTTGTATACCACATCATATGGCATATTAACCCAAAGAACCAGCAGTGAGCCAGCCATTTTATTATTTACAGAACAAATATACTCTGAAGGGTTTCAGGCAATTGTTCCAGTTGCACAAAGTTTATAAACAACAGTGATCAGGTTTAGTGTCAGTCCATTGATCAAGTGAAATGTAGGTAGTGTGAAAATAACTCACTGATTTACCGACTAACAACTCAAACCTGGGAAGAAGTTACACTGGAAAATAAGATTACATTAGCTTCGAATTTAACTACTGCTGGGGAAGCACTTTGAATATTATTCACTATAAAAGTTTAAAAATCTTCCAGGGCCTGACATTTTGCAGTTTTCATCATGGCTATAAACAGCACTTGAAGCCTATTTAACCTCAGTCCAAATCAATTGAGCCATGTTTTATGCCCCAATCAAACAATTTGATGGCTGGTGTATTACGAGGCCATGCTAGCAGCTGTATAGGAGTGGGGCGGCTAATATTTTTTTCCCCCAAGCACTGGTTGAAATTTACTAAGCTTCATCAGTTCATCTCCACTTTACCACTCCCCCCCCAACCCCAAACAAAGAAGTATTTTGTTCGCAGGCAGACACATATACAGAATATACACATACACAAACACATGCGCATTTGCGCAGACACAAGACAGATGGCTCACGTTCGAGCCACACAAAAGAAAATTACATACGTGCCCTTTTATCAGATGGACCTAGAAACAGCTTTTTTTTGAAATTCGGAAAATAAAGGCATTGCCTTGAAAAATACTAAGAGTATGTACTAGTGATGGGCAGTAACTGCAACACTGCGCTTTAGTGTCAGACAGCAGGGCACAGAATGCACACAACCACCAGAACGGAGACAAAACCACAGTGCCAAAACCTTTGGCTCCACTACTTAGCCTCAAACCTTTCAGCTTCTCCAAGGAAGATATAATTTGATTGGAACCATATTATTTCCCTTTTTAAAAAATTTACATTTATTTCTGTCCATCTCTTTCCTATTCCTCCCCTTTGCAAAACTGGGGAAGGTTCCAAATAGCACACATTGAAAACCCTTCCCAGTTTCTGACAGCAATACTGCTCTGTACTGACCCACAATGGGAGCAGCATTAACTACAGGCATGGCCTTTGCCAAAACATCCTCTTTTACAAAGAGATTTTTCACTACTGCAAGTTATACCTATCCTGCAGGTTATACCAAAAACCATCATGCACAAAGCATAGCTGGTGAATCTGAGCATAAGGCAGTGCTGGAATAAGAACACGTGACCACAGCATTCTACAGCTAGCACCTTAAGTGCTACCCTAGAATGCCATACTTTTAATCACACCACCGTATTAGTTTTTGATATTAAAAAAATAAATCCTGGTCAGCTGGGATTTGGACACTGCAGCTAACCACATTCGGGTGGGTGAGATACAGCAACATCCGCAACCACTATGAGCTTTTCTCTTTTCTCACCCACTTTGACTGGTTTTCCAGTAACCAACGGACTTGCTCTCTTGACTATGGATGGGAAGATAGAAATCTGACAGAAAATGGCTAAACAAACCGCTTGCACTACTGAACACAACTGCTGTGCACCTCTTGGTCTGCTGTGCGAAATAGCCCAAGCCTGCTCTCCACACTGCTTTTGTGGATCATTTTATGTTCTTGTCCTATCTCCAGATAGATGTTTTGAGAACATTTATTTTTAAATACAGCCTACAATAAATAGCTAAAGATGAGCCAACTTTAAAATGGGTGCGTTTCTGATGGATTTTTTGACATACTTTGCATTGCAAGATAATTACTATTGAAGAACTATCCTGTGGCAATGGGTCAGGTGGAAAGAAACCAAAACAATCCTGTGAAGTGTGGGTTGAGAAAAGACAGACAGCACCCATCACTAATACATAGTCAAACTTTTCTGAAATTAAAACTAATCGAACATTCTTAAACAGTATTATTGCTGGAGCAAATTTCTGGTTAGAAATGGCACACAATGTATTCTTGGCCAGTCTGATTGCAAGAAACCTCCCCTTCATGGTTTCCTTGAAGAGCTCACAGCAGTGTGCCAACCACAGTGGGCGGAGCAGGGGTCACAGTGCGCAAGGAGAAAAGTCACAGTGGGTGGAGCAAAGGGGGATCACAGTGCAAGAGAAGCAGATAAGGTCCTCTGCTCGAGTCAGTTCTCTCTGTCCAACACTGCTCGCTCGGTCCTCAAGAGTTCTGTTTTACAAAGAACACTCGTTGGCCCACGTTTTATCTGCGCAGTTTGAAACCTTGTGTACCATCGGGGCCCAGGGGCTGTCGAATTACACTACTCTGTTGTCGGGTCTCCTCCAACTGGGTGATCCTGGTTGGCCTGAAAAATAAAAGACAATCAGCTTTAGCAGGAGAAAGTGTCAGGTTTGTGCTGAGAATGTCAAGTTTATGCTCATGCATACTGTTACAGCTAGGATTCTGAAAGGAGTAGACCAGCGTGCTATTTTCAACATTTAAGAGATGATATTTATCCCAAAAGGCTTGAGAATCAAGTGTTGCTGTGTCCCTGAACGCTTTAAGCATGCTGTTAACAAACAGATATGATCCAGTACATGAAGTATGATCGCAATACATAAACACAAATAATATGAAGTGTCCAACCTGAACTCCACCCAATACTGGAATGTCTAATTGGAATATCAATTGGCTTCATAGCTCAACCTTAGCTATCTGGATGGGTTGAAAGACACTTCATTTTTCTCTCCCAAAAATCTAATTGACAAGGTTCCTCTATGGAGCCTCCTTTTTACCAAATCATGCAACAGGAAGATGTTGAAATGCTTACCTTTAATACTACACAGTGAAAGATGAGAACCTTAAAAAGGAAGCATTTTTGATGGATCAGCACAGTCAACCTCCTGAAGCATGTGTGAAAATTGACATGAGCATAAGGTGTTTTCAGGCCAATCAAAACCTTCATCTCCTTTTTCAACTGCTTTTGCTAAAAATAGCATACACCTAGAGAACAGGCTGCAAACCCTATGCTTATTGCTACAGCTCAAAATTTAACTGACAAGACGGTTTGAAAGAAAAAAAAACATACCAAGCACAAACCTATACCAGACAAAAGAGAAACCAAAAGGTACCCATCTTGAAGGGTCTTATTCATTGAGACATAGTATCTCCAACACATCAAAGGAGTCTAATCTAGCAGTACACAAGTGTGGTCTCAGTAGGAAAACAGACAACAGCCTGCATATAGATATAGAGCCTTAGGCTCAGGAGAACGACTTTCAATAGATTAGATTAGATTAGAGATACAGCACTGAAACAGGCCCTTCGGCCCACCGAGTCTGTGCCGACCATCAACCACCCATTTATACTAATCCTACATTCCTACCAAACATCCCCATCTGTCCCTATATTTCCCTACCACCTACCTACACTAGTGACAATTTATAATGGCCAATTTACCTACCAACCTGCAAGTCTTTTGGCTTGTGGGAGGAAACCGGAGCACCCGGAGAAAACCCACGCAGACACAGGGAGAACTTGCAAACTCCACACAGGCAGTGCCCAGAATCGAACCCGGGTCCCTGGAGCTGTGAGGCTGCAGTGCTAACCACTGCACCACTGTGCCGCCCAATAGGATACAGATTTATGTGCAAGCTGATAATGTAAAATGCATTTACTTTATCATTTAGCCAGTTTTCTTTTGCAAGCAGTATAGGCTGGTCTACGTGTCCTATAAGGAACAAAATCATGCAACTTTACAAACTGACCTAGTTCTGTCAATACGAATATCTTCTGCACACCACAAGTGGTGTCCCATAAGGTATTGGGATAAAAAGATGGTAGTAGTGTTTGTCTATGTCTATGTCAAATCACATGGGGAGGAGCTAGTCAAACCTAGCATGGACTACTGACCATGAGAGTGTTTCTAAATGAAACCAAGCACTTATCCGAGGTCACAGCTACTGTGCAAATTACCAGAGGGTCCCCAGTGTTCATGGGCCTTACCCCAGCAAGCAGTCAATGACACTAATTTATAAACAAGACAATTATGGTTCTACCTTTACAAAGACATCAATTAAATGTGGACCAGGGATTAAAAGTACAACAAGGCTAACTATTTGACCATGCACCTGTTGAAATTGGCCCATTAGAAAATGAGACTATTTTTAGAAAGCTTTAAAAACAGGTGTTCATGTACAGGAGATAATGATTAAGTCACATTTTTCAAACTAATAAGACTTGGAGGAAACTTTCTATAATGTGGCCCTTGCAGTCTCAATAGCATATCTATCCATTGTCTCAATATGCATAGATATGCAGGTATTGAAACTATATGAAACTTCAACGTCCTATTGGGTAGGTGAAATTTGCCATTTGGAAGAAAGGATCCTTCGGGTTTATTGCAATCAACATCTTTGAATCATTTTAGGCAGCGACTTAATTTGAAATCTCTCTCTTTGGCTAAGTTCAGCAGTAATGACCATGGCTGGACATGTCTAAGAGCTGGTATGCCTTCTTGAATCATAAAAGAACAGGTTATTTAAAATAATAAATCCTTTCACTGGCCCTGGACTCTTTTCTCTATCCCCACCCCCAACATGGCAGCAAAGTGGAATAAGTTCTCATTTCAACTGTGACTGGCACGAAGGTAGAGTACCTCAAATGATCCAAATAGGCAACTTCTTGAATTCTACTGCTTCATTTCCTTGTGCTATCAGGTCCCTTTGGCTAAAACAGAAGGGAATGGCTCCTCACTTGGGTATTTTGAGAAATGGGACAAGTAACATCACGGTTTCCAAATTAGGTTATTTATGTACAATGGAAATTACTGCCAGGATTCAGGCAACATCTGGGATGAGCAGGTAAACTGCAAGTATTGGCAGGCTATTTGACGACAGAGTATCACAGACAAATCTAATTCTGTTCTTGCTCAATATTCACATATGTTCACTTTCCAGCAGTAGTCAACAGCTAGTAATAGTTCCCACTTCTAATTGCAAGTTTCAGATATCCTCTGTTGTTCTATGGCACTCATATTGGTCGTCTGTCTTAGGTTCAGGACACACGTACTATCCAATATTCAAATCATTTGATAGCGTACTTAGAGTAAAACAAGAGTACATGAAAAGCTTTCTTAAAAGGAGACTTGCCTGTATTACTGGCGACCTTCTCAGCAGACCTGACCAACTAACTGACCGACCATATACAAGGGATTTACCCTCTCCTATTGGTTACCTGTGGTAAGTGGGAAGGCTGTCCTCCAAAACTTTTCCCAGTAAGGCCAATTACTTTCCCTCCCAAGAGTAGAATATTGGCAGACATCACATGCTAGGCTCAAATGAATAAGATAATTCCAATGATAATAGAAGCAAATGTTTGTAGGAAGTCTGAAACTAGACAATGAATTACCTACTAATACAAAAGCAAAATGCTGCAGGTGCTGGAAATCTGAAATGAAAACAGAAGTTGTTGGAAACAGGTCAGGTGGCATCTGTGGAGAGAAATGGAGTTAATGTTTCAGGTCAATGACCTTCTGGCAGAACTGGAAAGAGTTAAATTGTTGCAACAACCTTTAAGCAAGTGCAGAGGTGGGGATAGGGGATGATAGGGTGGGAACAACAGAAGGGAAGGTCTTTGATAGGACGGAAGACAAAAAAGATTAAATGTCAAAAGGGATGATGGCATAAGATAAAAGGAGATGGCAATAGGATAATTAAAGAAAAAAAGATAGTCTAGAGCTGTAAATGGGATAGCAAAATTATCAACAGCTTCTGTTGAACTCAACTGCTGTAGGTACATACAGCAGGTGCCACATTAGACTTGTTCAAAGTGAATGAGTAAATGGCTGCTAGGCTCAACTCGAGTCAGTTACTATAAACCAGAACTTTGGTAGAGACTGCATCCTGTGCCCTGTCATTTACCTGTCGGTATTAGTTTTATCTTCTTCTTCAGGACTTGCGCTCCCCAGGATCCGTTTCCGTGCCTCTGCGTATTCAGCTTCTCTCTGGGCCAGTGACTTCACTTGTGGAGGAGGTCTTGTAGCAGAGTGCGGCGTGCTGACCACCCCATTACTCGTCGGTCTCTTTAGAATACGGATCTGTGGAGCACAGGGCGTTGGATGGAAGTCATCCTGTATGACGATGGGAACTTTAGGTGCCAGCTTTGATTTCCTGTTTAAATATAAAAACAGGTTTATGACCGAATTTCTGGACCCCACCCCAAATGCTTTGTCAAACACAAAAAGGAGGCAGCATACAACTGGGACACAGATCAAGAACCAATTATTGCAGAACTTGAACCATAGCTGTGCTGAGGAAGAACAGTTGTGCTAATGCTCAGCAGGGAAGAGGTGATATGGTCGGTACACTGATGGTTGCCGAACAGCAAGGTGTGCACTGACTCTTAGGCCAGACAGAGAAAGGAGTTGAATTTTTTTTTTTTAAACTGCCATAACAAAATAGTCAGAGATGTTCAATGGCTCAGTGAGTAACATTACAGGATATTGATGTTGAGACACAGATTCAGAAGGTCTCTACTCTGAGCTGAGCCTGCTAATCAGCACTATAATGTAATCTTTGTTCTGACTGCTCAAAATCCAAGTGAAATGGCAACTTCTAAACCATGTTTAATGCACCTGCAAACTCAGATTACTGGCACTTCTTCATTTTCATGGTTACAATCCATGACAGATGAGAAAAGACACTCTGGTCTATCCAGTCCCACAGATCTGCAACAGCTTTTGAATCAGTGTATACACTCCCCACCCAAAATCATGTGATGATCGGATTACAAACTGATTGCTGCCAATTAATGGCAGCAGTCATTAACTGAAAGGCAACAGAGATAGGGAGTGGAATCATAAGCAATCGAACCACTTGTTACAACTGGTTACAGACTTTTTAGTGAAACATTTGAGATTAAAAGTTCTCTGCTGGGGAATGAATAGGTTTTATTTTGCAGTTTAGGGGATCTCACATAGCCATGGTCATGGCAAGTTGAACGATACACTTATATGAAGTACAGGAATGTCACCATGAAATGCAGAATTACATGCTGCTCAGGTGAAAATGTCCTTTTAATTAAATTCACAAGCACTATTAAGTAAACACGGGGTGAGATCAAAATTTAAGTGCTCCCTGGGCTGCAGAATCCCAATATCGTTTTATTTTCCTTAAATTATTACTGGTAAGCTCAGAGGGTATAGACATTCGGGCTCTTCTGTTAATTAAGATATTTTCAATTGCTGGGCGACTGTATATTGCAAATAGCTGCCTTCATCAATAATATATAACATGCTATGTAGGTCACTTTCCTTATTTGGATGTCACCAGTGACTCACACCTGCAGTTGTGCACTTCTATCCCAAAAGGGCAAGAGATTACCCACCTCAGGCCACCGTGTTACATTTACCTAAATGCTTTTAGCACAGAGCAGTCTAGCTCCTTGGACACATGATCTCTACATCTTTTCCTTCTTTCAATTTTTCAGCCTGACCCCTCATCCTCAAGTTATTGGAAAGTCACTGTGCTAAGCATCATGAGCACTGCAGACCCTCCAGCACCGCAGCAAAATGGTAATCCTTGAAGTGTGGATCTAACAGCAAATCTAATCAGGCTGTTCTCTCTCCCCACCATCCCACACAAAAAAAAAGCTAAATCCGATTCTCTCTGTTCTCTCTCCCTCTCTATTTATGACACAAATTTTCAACCTGGGACCCTCAGATCCCGAGGGATCAACACGATCATTAGATTTCACATTTCTGCATGTTATTTCCATTGCTGCGTACCAATGAATTTTCTGCAGTTGTACAGGACTATTTTCTTTTGGATAGCGGACTACCGTTTGGAAGTTGGAACAGAAGTCCATCCACATTGGCAAGCTTTTTCTCCAAACAGAAGTTTGAAAAGCACTCACCCATAGCAGATGTAAAGTTGATCACTGGATAATGATCAGAATTTGAAATCCCTGGCAAAGTATTTGATTCCTGAAATGTCGTTTTCATGTTGAGGTTGGAACTTCTATTACCGCTGCCATCCAGTTTCACATCTGCATGTGTCATTACCGCTCCCGGTCACTGACTGCCATCTCAGGTTTAAAAAAAAAGTGATTCTTCTGAGCTAATTTATACGTGTGCTGCTAAATACCAGTTCCACAACGGGCCTTGTATCACAAGATCCACAGTCGGTTGTTTCAGTACATCAGCACACTCCTCCGAAAAGGAGTTACATTTAGATAGTATCTCATCACTTACAACTTTTGAAAAGATCTTACATACACACATGCACACTGGGTAAAAAAAAGTGTCAGCCAATATGCCTACAGCAAATCCCACAACCAGCAACTGCAATAAATGCCTATTAATCTGTTTCTGGTTGTCTCGGTTGGTCCAGGAAGACAACATTGCCACCTCTGCAGCACTCCCTAAGGACTATATTCAATGGGGAGCCCAGATTACATGCTCAAATCCTGACAATGTAGCACGATTGCTGCAAAGTGAGCCAAGATGACACTTGTTTTCTGGGAAGATGAATACGGTAGAAGACAATTTTTGTGATGAGTTTCACTATCCCTTCCCCACTCTCAGACTTTCACCACAGAAGAAGAATGCATCAGCACAAGGCAGATAAACCACTGGAACCATCAAACTAAAGTAAATGCACCTTTATAAAGCTCTGGTTAGGTGACGACGGGAGTATTGTGTCCCGTTCTGGTCACCACATTTTAGGAAGGATGTGAGGGTTCTTTAGGGGGTGCAGTGGAGATTTACCAGAATGGCTCCAAAATGAGGGATTTTAGCTACAAGGTTAAGTTGGAGAAGGTGGGGTTGTTCTCCCTGGAGCAAAGGAGATCGAGGGGAGATTTGATAGAGATGTACAAGATTATTACAGGTTTAGATAAAGTAGACAAAGAAAAACTGTTCCTATTAGCTGATGGTACTGGGACTAGGGGACACAGATTTAAGGTTTTGGGCAAGAAATGCAGAAGGGATGTGAGGAAAACCTATTTTTATGCAGTGAGTGGTAATGACCTGGCCCTCGTTGCCTACGAGGGTGATAGAAGCAGAAACAAATGAATGTTTTCAAAAGAAAATTGGATGGACGCCTGAGGGAAATAGACTTGCAGGGCTACAGGGATAGACTGGGGGAATGGGACTGACTGGATTGCTCTGGAGAGCTGGCACGGACTTGATGGGCCGAATGGCCTCTTTCGGTGCCATAATGACTGACTCTAATCACATCCCAAATTAAAACAGTTCCAGCACACACTTCCAAAAAACGTCCAACTTGCCAAATTGGAAAAAAAAAAGATGCCCGTTTGCCTCAACTTTGCCCATGATGAATTAGTCAGATTGAAGAAAAAAAATTTCTACATAATTTCTGTCCCCTTCCTTCCTTGAAGGTGACGACAATTGTTGGGGTGCAGCAACCAGACTCAGGCAGTCAACCTTCACCTGCGAGTGAGTATCAAGAGCTAGAACAACTGAACCATTTCACCTGAGCCTAATCTCATCAATGATGGTCTACACATCCCAGCAGCAGTCATGAGATAAATAATAAAATTACTAATCCTGATGGATTTCCCTCTCCCACTCTCAAGCACAAGTCACTGAAGCCAATTGCAGAGACTCCAACTGCTGCCACATTTTAGATAAGTACCCCGCAAGCTAATTTAAAGGAAAATCATAGAATAGTTACAGCACAGGAGACGACCCAGGCTCAGCCCATTGCATCCAGCACAGGAGGCCACCACTCGACCCATCGTGTCCATGCCAGCTCTCTGAAAGAACTTAGCTAGACCCACTCGCCCGCATTCTCCCTGTAGCCCTACAAATTATTTCTCTTCAGATAATCTTCCAATTCTTTCTTGAAAGCCACGTTTGAATCTACGTTCCCCACACTCAGACAGTGCATTCCAAATGCTACGACGAAAAGCTTTTCCTCGTGTCACCTTTGTTTCTTTTGCCATTCTTAAATTGGTGTCAAAAGAACAAAGAACAGTACAGCACAGGAACAGGCCATTCGGCCCTCCAAGCCTGCGCCAATCTTGATGCCTGCCTAAACTAAAACCTTCTGCACTTCCGGGGACCGGATCCCTCGGTTCCCATCCTATTCATGTATTTGTCAAGATGCCTCAAACGTCGCTATCGTACCTGCTTCCACCACCTCCCCCGGCAGCAAGTTCCAGGCATTCACCACCCTCTGTGTAAAGAACTTGCCTCGCGCATGCCCTCTAAACTTTGCCCCTCTCACCTTAAACCTATGTCCCCTAGTAACTAACTCTTCCACCCTAGGAAAAAGCTTCCGACTATCCACTCTGTCCATGCCGCTCATAACTTTGTAAACCTCTATCATGTCGCCCCTCCACCTCCGTCGTTCCAGTGAAAACAATCCGAGTTTATCCAACCTCTCCTCATAGCTAATGCCCTCCAGACCAGGCAACATCCTGGTAAACCTCTTCTGTACCCTCTCCAAAGCCTCCACATCCTTCTGGTAGTGTGGCGACCAGAATTGCACGCAATATTCTAAGTGTGGCCTAACTAAAGTTCTGTACAGCTGCAGCATGACTTGCCAATTTTTATACGCAATGCCCCGACCGATGAAGGCAAGCATGCCGTATGCCTTCTTGACTATCTTATCCACCTGCGTTGCCACTTTCAGTGACCTGTGGACCTGTAAGCCCAGATCTCTCTGCCTGTCAATACTCCTAAGGGTTCTGCCATTTACTGTATACTTCCCACCTGCATTCGACCTTCCAAAATGCATAACCTCACATTTGTCCGGATTAAACTCCATCTGCCATTTCTCCGCCCAAGTCTCCAACCAATCTATATCCTACTGTATCCTCTGACAATCCTCATCACTATCCGCAATTCCTCCAACCTGTGTGTCGTCTGCAAACTTACTAATCAGACCAGCTACATTTTCCTCCAAATCATTTATATATACTACAAACAGCACTGATCCCTGCGGAACACTAGTCACATCCCTCCATTCAGAAAAGCACCCTTCCACTGCTACCCTCGGTCTTCTATGACCGAGCCAGTTCTGTATCCATCTTGCCAGCTCACCTCTGATCCCGTGTGACTTCACCTTTTGTACCAGTCTGCCATGAGGGACCTCGTCAAAGGCTTTACTGAAGTCCATAAAGATAACATCCACTGCCCTTCCTTCACCAATCATCTTCGTCACTTCCTCAAAAAACTCAAATTAGTGAGACACGACCTCCCCTTCACAAAACCATGCTGCCTCTCGCTAATAAGTTTGTCTGTTTCCAAATGGGAGTAAATCCTGTCCCGAAGAATCCTCTCTAATAAATTTCCCTACCACTGACGTAAGGCTCACCGGCCTATAATTTCCTGGATTATCCTTGCTACCCTTCTTAAACAAAGGAACAACATTGGCTTTTCTCCAGTACTCTGGTTCTCTTCCACCACTAAGAATGGTTTCTCCCCACCTACTCTGTTTAGACCCCTCATGATTTTGAACACCTCCATCAAATCTTCCCTCAACCTTCTCTAAGGAGAACAGCCCAGCTCCTTCATTCTGTCCACGTAACTGAAGTCCCTCATCCCTGGAACTATTCTCGTAAATCTTATGTGCATCTTCTCCAATGCCTTCACATCCTTCCTGAAGTGTGCTGTCCAGAATTGGACACAACTCCAGTTAAGGCTGAACCAGTGTTTTATTAAGATTCAGCACAACGTCCTTGCTACTATTTATAAAGCCCAGGATCCCATATGCCTTGTCAACTGCTTTCTCAAATCTGCCCTGCCATCTTTGAGGATTTGTGCACATATACCCCCAAGTCCCTCTGTTCCGGCATCCCCTTTTGAATAGTATTAATTTTATATTGTTTTTCCTTGTTCTTCCTACCAAAATGCATCACTTCACATTTCTCTGCATCAAATCTGATTTGCCATGTGACCACCCATTTCACCAGGCCACCTCCTCTTAAAGTCTATCACTATCTTCCTCAATGTTCACAATACCCAAAGTTCTGTGTCATCTGCAAATTTTGAAGTTGTGCCCTGCAAACCGAAGTCTCGGTTATTAATACATAAAGAAAAGCAGTGGTTCTAATACCGACCCCCTGGGGAACCCATTTATATCACTATATACCTTCCTCCAGTCCAGAAAACACCCATTCACCACTATTGTTTCCTATCAAGATGTATCTAGACAGATACATGAATGGGCAGGAAGCAAAGAGATACAGACCCTTAGAAAATAGGCGACATGTTTAGATAGAGGATCTGGATCGGCGCAGGCTTGGAGGGCCGAAGGGCCTGTTCCTGTGCTGTAATTTTCTTTGTTCTATCACTCAGCCAACTTCATATCCATGATGCCACTGTCCCTTTTGTTCCATGGGTTTCAACATTGCTAACAAGCCTGTTATGTGGCACTTTATCAAATGCCTTTTGGAAACCCATGTACACATCAACCACATTATCCTCATCAACACTGTTACCTCACCAAAAAACACAAGCAAGTTAGTTAAACCTAATTTGCCCTTAACAAATCCATGCTGGCTTTCCTTAATTAATCCACATTTATCCAAGTGATTTAATTTTGTCCCAGATTATTGTTTCTATAAGCTTTCCCACCAAGATTAAACTGACTGGCCTATGGTTGCTGGGCTTATTCTTATACCTTTTTTTGAACAAGGGTGCAATATTTGCAATTGTCCAGTTCTCTAGGACAACCCCTGTATTTGAGGATTGGAAAATTATGGCCAGTGCCTTCGCAATTTCCACCCTTCCTTCCCTCAGTATACTCAGATGCATCTCATCGTGTCCTGGTGACTTATCAACTTTAAGTACAGCTGTCTTCCTAATACTTCCTCTATTAATTTTTAGACCATCCAGTATCTCAACTACCTCCTCTTTCACTATGACTTTGGTAGAATCTGCACGCCTTTATCAAGGAAGTAAAGTACTCATTTAGTACCTCAGCCATGCCCTTTGCCTCCATGTGTAAATCCCCTTTTTGGCCCACTGCTACCATTCTTAGTACCAAATACTCCAAAGAGAGTGGAAGTATACTTTGTGGTACCTTATCAAAGGCCTTGTGAAAGTCCATGTATATTACATCCACCAAATTACTCTTTGTCTACTCTGTTACTTCTTCAAAGAATTCAATAAAGTTAGTCAAGCAAGGCATTCCCTTCTAAAATCCATGCTATTATTTCTCGGTGTCTAATTTTTTTCTATTACATCTTTGAGTAAAGATTTGCTTTTCTACTTCTGGCAGTCCCCTTAACTAGTGTCACTATCCTTTCCTTAGATGCAATCCATTCAGACCCACGGTTTATCCTCTCTAAGAAGCAGAGTTCTGAAGAAGGGTCACTGACCTGAAACATTAACTCTGCTTCTCTCTCCACAGATGCTGCCAGACCTGCTGAGTTTTTCCAGCACTTTCTATTGGAAAATTAAAATATAGTCTTTCTAAAGTATTTTCCTTTGCCTAATGTCTCTCCTCCTCTCTGGTAGGCACTGGCTCATCCTGGGCTACAGTTCCATTGGCAGCATCAGCCTTGTGATGCCAGTATAGAGAGTAAGCATAAGCAGAATATCAAGTTGTGAACATCACAGCCAAGCCAGATCCTATCCTCTCCACGCTGTACATATGCACCATTCCCAACAGAAGTCACTTATAGCATCAGGCACCTGAACCCTGGCTGATCTTCCACCTCTCTAGTGTAGGAAGGAGGCAATTAAGAGAGAAACTCAAAGTATATGGTATAGATAAAGCAAACCCAGTACTTCAAAAGTTAGAGAAGTACAACCAAAGGACATTAAATCAAATTAAATTAGTGAAAAGCAAAATCAAAACATATTAGCAAGAACACCTTTACTCAAATATGATAAAATGTCTGGCTTAGATGGGACAGTTGAGGCAAAGACATGTTTGAATTAGAGTTGGCTCCTGTGATGGGAGAATTCAGAGACTAGAGGGATGAGATTTGATAATCTTAATGGTTATTTAATCATACCTCAATTTGCTAGCGTACTGCTGCCCCAACTGAGATCAGTTATGGCAACACTGAATAAGGACAGAAACTGGGACTTTCCTCAATTTTACAGAGTGGGCTACTTACCAGTCGAGCCATCAGTGGGAGCCAATAACAATTTTATAGTGGTTTTTTTTTAAAGAAATAGTTCTTACTTTTCCTTCTGTTGGATCTTTAGTTTTGCCTCCAGTCGTCGATCAATTTCCTGTAAGAAAGGAAACACACAAACATATATACAAGTATGTACACAGCTGCTCTGTAAAAATATTCACCTGAACACCAAGCCAAAGGCAGAGATGGACACAAAGCCCAGTAATGATCAGCCAAAGTAAATTAGATGGATTTCAAATACATTAAGCAGCCCAGTGAATATGATGGCAATGTGAAATCAAAAGAAAAATCTATTTTACCAGATAAAGTCAGAAAAAGTATAATAGGCAAATGCCAGTTTAGTGTGCCACAAATCATATGTTAATTGAAATTAAAGCCTACCAAAGTGGGGTTTAGAAGCATGGCAGATGTGATAAAAGGCATCATGCGCTTTGATTTATGGTCATTTTAAAATAGAAACTGAAAGGTGCTTGGGGCAGCAAGGATGATGCAACATTAGCTGTACCACTAGGATTGGTAAAATACTGCAGACCTCCTAAAGGGGAGGGACAATCATTTCACTACCAGAAGTTTGTCTGCAGGTGCATTCACACTTCACATCACTTTGCACTAATTTTAAACTTAGATTGTAACGGATAGTGAAGGTGTAATCAGATTCCAAAATGAGGTGCTGTGGGACTCTTCCCCCAGGGATTCTCACTTTGCTTAGTTTCAGTGTTAGGTCAGGCCCCAGAGTCACAAGCTGGATTCAGTCTGCATGTACACCAACCACAACTTCACATCAACACTGCAGAAAGAGTAAATGTTGCCTAAATTACCCGTTACCAGATATGATAGTCAAACATGTCATTGAAAAAGTCATTGTAGATTCAGCAAGACACTGCCATTTTAGTAAGAAGGTAACACTCAAGTTTAGAATATCAATCATTTACAGGAGAATTCACTAATGTATCAACAGTCCATCTGTAATTCACTAAATAGCTACTTTGCACATATCAGTTATTCAACTAGGGTTGCTACAGTTAAGCCCGATTCATTGCTTACTCAATATCCTGTAAACCGTGGCGCGGAGTCAAATCCCCCTTGGCCCCTTTATTCCCTTCACCCACTTGATCCTGGCCGTCATGTGGGACTAAGTCCTCTTAATTCAGGCTCAGGCTGGGTGTTTGGGATATCGGGGTTACAGGAGAGCCACCCTCCACCTAATCCACCGGCTATGGTTAATAGCTTAGTACAAAGAGGAGGAAACTCAGTCCTTTCTTTAACTATCAATTTACTTTATTCACGTTGTTGTACAATGTAAGAATAAGGCTTATACACGAGGTTAAACAAAAGCATGCAACTCAGACTGGGTTATACAGTTAATAACAAAGCTAGCTAGAATCAATAAGCACACCCACTAGGTTCGTGACCTTTCCCTGACCTAGTCACAGAAAACAAAGGATAATACCCAAAAAAGGGGAGAGCTGACACTGGCCAGGCGTTCCGTTCTCTCTCTCTCTCTCTCTCTCTCTTTTACGTCGCCGCCGCGTTGCTCACGCAGGGTCTTCCACTTCCAGAGTTTCTCGCTGGCTCTATGCCTGAGATTCTCCGTACTTATTCTCTTTCTTATCTCTTCAAAACCGTGCCCTTTCCTGTTGGTTTAGGCCTGCTCACCTTGTTCGTATCTTCTCCTTATTGGCCCAGGCCCAAAGACCCCGGTATCACACCGTGTCCAAATAAGGCTCTATTCCTGTGATATCTCTCCCTTGTCTGTCACATAAATTAATTAGTTCAAACTGGTTTTTACCAGCACAGGCCAGTGTCTGAGCTCAGGTTACTTTAGTTCAGGAGCTATCCAGCAGTTTGTAACAGATTCTGTACTTCTTGCAGCTACTGGCCAACAATCCGCATGTGCATTGCCCTCTCCATACCCGAGGCACAAAGTCCAATTAAAAAGTTCCTATGTGCCAAGAGGCTGCAAATCATTAAACAGCTTCCATTTCAAATGTATATTGTACACTACCATTAGCAATATTTAAATTGCACAGGGTTGATGTGCATTTGTATAGAAACAAAACTATTAAAGCAATATTAAATTCAGAGTTTTCAGATCAACAGACAAGTGAGTCCTAACCAAAACCAATTACTGTGAACTAGCCTGCTGCTGAGGGAACCCCCTCCCTGGTAATACCCAGGCATCACCACTAATGACTTTTACAATACATATCTTTCTGCAATTTTTATTAAATTTCCTTCCCTTGCTTGGATGCAGTATCACAACGAAGATAGCCTTCTAATACTTCCCCAAACCACTGCTTTTTTCATGTGTTCATGGCTATGGGGTAGGACAGGGTACAGTAGCATAGTGGTTTTGCTACTGTACTCGCAGTCCAGAGGCCTGGACTAATGATCCAGAGACCTAAGCTCAAATCCTATGACAGCAACTGAAGAATTTAAAATCAATTAATTAAATAAATCTCAATTTGATAAATAAGTCTCAGTAATGGTGACCATGTAACGGCCAGATTGTTGTAAAAATTCATCTGGTTCACTGATGTCCTTTAGTAAAGGAAATCTGCCATCCTTATCTATGCGACTCCAGACACACAGCAAAGTGTTTGACGCTTAACTGCCCTCCGAAATGGCAAGCAAGCCACTCAGTTGTATTCAAGGTGACTCACCACTACCTTCTCTATGGCAATTAGGCTTGAGCAATAAATGCTGGCCTTGCCAGTGATGCCCACATATGGGGAATTTTTAAAAATGTGGTTTCGCTATGTGTTGTTGCTGAAGGTTCATTTTCTCTGTACTTTCTCTCTCAACATGAAACCCTATCCCTTCTTCCGATTCTACTCCATCGCAGAATCACATAATTGTTGCAGTGCAGGAGGCAGCCATTTGGCCCATCATGTCTGCACCAGCTCTCCGAAAGAGCAATTCACCTAATGCCACTCCCTGCCTTCTCCCAGTAACCCTGCACATTCTTCCTTTTCAGATAACAGTCTAATGCTTCAATTGAACCTGTCTCCACCACACTCTCAGACTGTGCATTCCAGACCTTAACCACTCGCTGTGAGAAAAAGTTTTTCCACATGTCACCTTTGCTTCTCTTACCAATTACTTTAAATCTGTGTCCTCTTGTTCTCTATCCTTTCACAAGTGGGCACAGTTTCTCTCTATCTTCTCTGTCCAGACCCCTCATGATTTTGAATACCTCTATCAAATTACCTCTCAGCCTTCTCTTCTCCAAGGAAAACAGTCCTAACTTTCCAATCTATCTTTATAACTGAAGTTCCTCATCCCTGGAAACCATTCTCATGAATCTTTTCTGTACTCTCTCCAATGCTCTCAAATCTTTCCTAAAGTATGGCGCCCAGAACTGGACGCAATACTCCAGCTATACTCTGCATTTTATTCCTTGCAGATCACATGCCCTTAGTACTCTCAATCTCCATTCATCTTGCAGTGCTGTGCCTAAATCACTATACCTTGGTTTCCTCAGTATCCTGTGAGGGGGAAGGGAAATCTTGCTAATCTCAATTCTTCAGAAATAGCTTCTGCATCTCTCTTTCAAGTTTAACAGCAGCTTTCATCCTGCCTTTGATGGCATGACCTCAAATCTATTTTCATCTGTTCATATTCTGGGCTTCATTACCTCACCAGGCCCCAAACAGTACCCCCCTATTGAGAAAAAAATCAGGGCAGACTTAAGCAAAATACTGTGAGTGCTGGAAATCTGAAATAAAAACAGTAAATGCCTGACCTGCTGAGTATTTCCAACAACATCTGTGGAGACAGAGAAGGAGTTAACTTTTCAGGTCAATGACCTTTCATCAGAACTTGACAGCTCACTAGTTCGGACAAAAGGTCATCAACCTGAAATGTTAACTGTTTCTCTCTCTCTCCACATATGCTACCAGACCGCCTGAGTATTTCCAGCATTTACTATTTTCATAGCAGAGCAAACTTGGTAGGGCTAAAGGGCCAGTTTATCTCCTCCTCTGCTAAAGCTTCTTCCAAGAAGGTCGGCCACAACCTTCATGCCAAACTCTTCTTTTTCTGTCAATGGCCCTTTGTTGTTAGCTTGGCTGAACTGGTAACACTTGCCTCAGATTCAGGAAGTTATAGGTTCAAGTCCCACTTCAGAACATGAGAACATCTAATATTGACATTCCAGTCACAGAGACACAGAAGTGAAGGAAAAGCTGCACTGTCCTTCAGAGAAAACAAAGCCATGGCATTGGTTAAGGAGCAGGGAGTTCTCCTGGTGTTCTGGCCAACATCATTCCCTCAACCAACACCACCAAAAGCAGATTAACTGCTTATTTATCGAATTGCTGTTTGTGGGATCTTGCTGCACGGAAATTGGCTGCCACATATGCCGACAAACAGTCACTGAACTCAAGAAAAGAATTAATTTATAAACAGCACTTTGGGATGGATGAAAGGTGATAGTGAGGTGTTGCAAGTCTTTCAATTTTATAAAGCCCAATAGAATATTGCTCCCTTAACAATTCTCACACGTCTGGACAGGATACGAGAAGTTTATCGTCAAATAGGTGACTTATCTTTTACCTCTAGCTATAAACTCTCTTTCTATATTGCAACATTTCTTCTCTATTTTCATGGATACATTATGGTCAACGTGCTTCTGAACTTTCAATGCTTAAAGGGAAATCAGAAACCTTTTATAGTGGAAAAGCAAAGATACTGCAGTCACTGAAGCTCAAACAGAAAACACTGGAATCACTGACTAGGGCAATCAGCATCGCTGGAGAAAACAGATAATTTACTGTCATCTTCTCCAGACATTGCATGATTTAGGTTTCACAATGCAAATGAAAATCAAAGTATTCAAATCAACCTCCCAGAGTCCATGTAGAACTGAGTTCTACATATTCTAGATACAAGAAATGGGAATATAACTGGATATCTTGTATACAAGATTGCCCTGTAGGAAACCATGGCACCATATTCTCTTTGTATTGCACCTCTTCCGCTTGCAGTGGAACCTTAATTATCTGCTGTAATGAAAAGATCACCCTAGTGACTAATCAAGGATCTCCAAACTAAGGTACATTGCTTTTGCACTGTCTTGCCTATCCACACCAACAGAACTTCACTCCATTACACTTATCTGGCAAGATTCTCTGCAGCAACAGCTAATCACCCAACTCCATTTCCTAATGCACTCGGCAACACCACCAACTATCTGACACCCAACCAAAATGATTCATCTAGAGCCAGCTAAGGTTCTCCTCCCAGGCTACAGGAGAGTTCTAAACATGTGCTCATGTTGGCAGCCTCTACGGTATCAATCTCAGTGGAGCTGCCAATTTTAAAACCCATATGGCGCAATCTCAGGAGTACATTTAATCAAGCAAGTTCTGTATTGATTTTCAAGCTGACAGCTCTACGGAGATCAAATTTGTCAAGGTTGCTGGCAAGAGCACCAAAGGTGAACACATACTACCATTAGCACCAAGTTTTGTAACTGGGGCACTGATTGCTGTTGGGAGAGCTACGAGATCAGCTGTCACACCTATCTGATCTTTTTGGCAAATTATATTTCTATCTCTGATCATGAGAATTTTCACAGATAAAATGTGATATTGCACACTATAACACATTGGCAGATCCAACATTTTCTTCTAGGGACACAACTTTGGAACACCTCATCTCTGTCTTTCCCATTTTGCTTTCAGCCTTGAGAGTGGGCTGCATCTGGGCTTTTCAATTTAGAAAAAGCATTGGCTGTTATAGCATTAAATGGGCCTTCCATAACATCCTCTGGACCCAGATACTGACACAGGCTGATGGAAGTAGGGGGGGGGGGGGGGGGTTCCAGGAGGGCACTGTACTGGAAAATAGTTCTACCTGTCCTAGATGCTGCAACATCAGATAAGGCTCCCAGAACAAGTTTAAAACTTTAAAATAACTGAGATCACCACACTAAATACTTAAGTTCTATTATGGCTTTAAAATTGAATGTGTAGCCACCTCAAATACAACTCAGAAAAACCTATAATTTGCCTGTTTGTCAGCAGGTCACAGCAGTCACAATTTATATCTCCCTTGGAAGAGGTTGGTGAATTTCTCAGTTTAGTTATCTTACTGCCAGCAAAAAAAATCTGCTTTTCTTATGGAAGATGAAGGATAATTTCATTATTTTTAAAAACAAGTCATTAAAGAAATATGTTAGTTTTGACCAATATTTGAACGATTGCCAATTGCCTCCTACTTCGGGCCTTTGAAGTCAACTACACTGGAATACCTTAAGGGTCAAAATTCATGCAACATTTACAATGGTGCAGATTATACCAAAATACATAATTGTGTGTGTAATGTGACAAAAAAGTCCCATTTCTAAACCACCATCAGAAATACATTACAACTTTACTACACAATTTATCTAGAATGTGAAGGCTCTTCATATCCCTTCTGTCGGCTGCAGGGCAGAATTCTGAAGGTGCTGGATTCACTCAGCAGGTCTGGCAGCATCTGTGGAAAGAGAAGCAGAGTTAACATTTCAGGTCAGTGACCCGAGTTCTGATGAAGGGTCACTGACCCGAAACGTTAACTCTGCTTCTCTTTCCACAGATGCTGCCAGACCTGCTGAGTGAATCCAGCATTTCTTGTTTTTGTTTCAGATTTCCAGCATCCGCAGTATTTTGCTTTTAGAATTCTGAAGGTGCCTGTCTCAGCAATAATTAAGTTTTTGGGAGTTTTATGAATGAACTGATTTTTTCCCCTCAACTTTTTTTGTACTCTCTTCCTATTGCAGAAATACAACCCTTAGTCCATTTTTAAAAAACGCTCCCAAAGCCTATTAAACAATGTTGAGGGGAAGAGGTAGAAAAACTTCTCGGGAGGTATTGGTTTATGATCTTATGAACCGAGAGTATGGACTTCAACCGTCAAGTGATTTCCACAGGTTTTACCACTATAACCTGATGTAAAAATGCCCCGAACCCGATTGCAATCAAACAGTTGAACTCTGCACTAATTTATTGAGGCACTTCTTTCTCTTCCAATTATTGTCATTGGAAAATACATCACCATTAGCCCCTCACCTTTCCCCAAGATATAGAGGTAGGAGATCAGCCTGTCCAGTTCTGAAAGTTGGCAGCAAAGACCGCGCCTCCCTCTGCAGTGGATACATTACCTCCTTCGCTCTGGAATCCGCATCACTCGCTCCCAATACCTTTTCTGGTCATGTTACAATATTTAGTCTCCCTCATGCTGCCAGCAATAACTCCCTATGGACTCCCTTGGCAGTGCCAAGCTCTTATGGGCCTGAGGCTGGGCCGTGCCCTGCTCTATTGCCCCCTCCCTCTCTCTCTCTCACGCCGCTCCCCCTGCTGCCTAACCCCACACTTGTGGCCGACACTCACAGGGACCCTTAACTGTTGCACACTCCGCTCCTGCTCAACTCTCAGACCTTGAGAAAACTATTTAACCGCGTCAACAAACCACAAGGCCCGTTTTGAAGAAGCCCCAGCCTCACCGTGGCTTCATCCACTACTCCTTACCCCACTATCGGCCGCTTCCTCCCAGTTATCCGCGATTTCCTCATCTTCCATTTTAGCTTCTCGGCTCACTCGCCCCCGGCCGCACAGCGCACGCGTAAAACCCACTGTGCGCAGGTGTAAGACGCCGTCGGCGAGAAGTGCGCAAGCGCCTATCACGGCACCAGGGTGCCCGGGGACCGTGGGTTTGCGCATGCGCCGTTCTGCCCGGTTCGAATCAAGTCGCTTTGGCGTCCCTGCTTAAGCGCATGCGCTCTCGTGGCTGCGGGAAGCCCTGGCTATAGCAATCGATCTGAGAGTGAAAAGATGGCGGCGGCAGGGCCCAGCTAGCCCGAAGCAGCGGCACGGCGAGCGCGACAAACCTCGATAGCAGGCCCACGGGAGAGCGGGGAAATCGAGTCAGGACCCAGCAACAGCCTGCGGGGAAGGAAAGGTGAGGCTTGGACTGGAGTGGGGAGCCGGCAGCGCGCCTCAGAAAGTGACTGAAGGAAAGGGCATTATGAGGCAGAGGGGTAGAAGAAGGCCGCAGACTGGCCTCCCGCCGCCATCATGGAGACGAGGCAGAGTCCGCCAGGCGCGCTCAAACAATGCATGGATCAATAGATACAGAGAGGGTTAATGGATCCCAGAGACACCAATACACTGATCAATTGATAGAAGGCTGATAAACAGAGGGGTAATAAAGGAAGGGACACCAAGTTGGCGCTATAGCAACGAAAGAGTAGATGAGCAATAACCAGGAGAAGGAGGGGCAATGAATAAGAAAACACCAGGGCAGAGTGTCAATGAACAGGGAGCTATTTGGATGGAGTTCAGTAAACAGGGAGGCACCAGGGTGGGGCGAGCCCATAATAGAGACACTCCGGGGACGGAGGGGGCAATAAAGAGCACAGAGAATGGCAATATACCAGGACATGGGGACAAACACTAGGGGAGAGTGATAGATAATTAATAGAAACATGCAGTCGGAGAGAGGGAGGCAATATCAGGCACACTAGGGCGGAGAGGAGGCAAAACGTATAAAGACGCAAATCTGTTGAAATGCTAAATACAGGACCATCAGTATTGTGATAATAAGTAGGTTAAGAAAAATGGACCCTTAATTAGGAGTGGTTAAAAAGGAATTGCCACCTCCAACATGACATGAAACGTGTTAAGGAAAAAGCTTTGCCCATCAGAGTCTCCAGCAGAGAATAGACGATCAAAGATGTTCTTGGCCACAGCAAGTGTTCTGGACTTTTGGCACTGAAGATCACTGATTGCCAGGGTCTATACCAGACTGGGGCAGGCCTCGAGTTATGATGATTGTTGCTCATGAAAATTCATTGAAAACCTCAATAATAACAGATCTACATTGTCAGATACAGAAGTAAATGTGAAAATGTATTTTTTGTATGAGTTTTCTATTTTAGAAACTTGATACAGGCCACTTAAGACAGCACCCAGAAAGGTGGCCCTAGTTGGTATTGTGAAAAGTTTTAGCACTGGGAAGCTGCTATCCCAGCCATTTATGGTTATAAGCGCTCTGTCTAGTTTGAAATTGACATCAGGCCCTGATATGAGTCAATAGTGGAAACCGACAACTCTTGTACCTACCAATCAATGTCTTTGAAACTCCCACCTCAGCTGTGCAAAGCTGTAGTATGACACTTTGAGCCACCACTACCATATTCCACTGATTAGACCACTATTTAAAATGGTGGATAAAGCTTTAGCTAAATCCATTAACAACATATCTATAAAAAGGAGCACTGCAATATCATCAAATATTTGCACTCCAAGTACACCCTGAAGACATAAATTAGGATAACTGACAGTGGACAACTTTGCCTCTTCTTGCAAGAGAGCTAGCTTCAGTTAGCCTCTCATTTACCCTTGCATGGATCTATAGCTGGTGTAAAAGCACCAGATAAAATTCATGATTTGGCCATCCCTTAATTTCCACCTTCTTCACTAGGTTGAAAGCCTTTTGTAAATGACAGGAAGTGGGTTGCCCCCAAACCTGACAATTTTCTGTGATCGCGAATAAAGCTGTCACTTGTACTTTGCATTTCTAATGAGGATGATTATTCCGCAATCCTCAAACATTCAATATATATCCTGTTCTCACATTGGGGACCACCTGAGAGCCATTGATATCAGTGAGATATAGTTTTCAGGCACATTAGATCCCCTTTCTTGTGGATGGAAATCACAGCTGCATTTGGAAGGCTGTGGGCATGTGTGCCTCAAACAGTGTCATTTCACCAGCTTCAGAAGGGCAACTCCGAAGTGAGTTGGTGGTTCCCAGTGCTATTCGCAATCATTGGTGTTCTTCCCCCTCTCGCCTTGAGCAGCATTTGAGTTGAATCCCATTAGTGCCCACTACCCTGCCATTTGTTGGATGTTGCAATGTGGAACCAGCCCTCATCCTTCATGGTTGACTAAGGCCTTCTAAGACATTAAATTTTTTGCAATTCTCCGTGCGAATTAGTGTTTTCTAGTTTGACATCGGATGTCCTCCTGGCTTTTTTGGGGAGCACTGGACTTGTCAGTCATTTATGTTCGTCTGGAGGAACGCTTTTAACCTTGATTGGCAACGGACTTTAGCCAATGGAAAACCAATTTTGATTCATTTTTGTGTAAATTGTGCCATGGTGGATGAATGCAGTCCACTGATGTGGCTTCACCTCCCTTTCGGTTACCTTGACAGGGTGTTGCTTTGTCCATGAGCAGCTGGCAGACTCTGGATTGTAGCTCAGTTCATTTCATTTATGATTTGAGCAACAGAGGCAAGGAAGTTTTGGGACACTTTATCTGCCATTAAATATGCCCTTTCAGCAGTCACTCAGACCTACTCCAGGCTTTAATCAGCAGTTCTGATGAAGGGTCACTGACCTGAAATATTAACTCTTCTTCTCGCTCCATGGATGCTGTCAGACCTGCTGAGTATATCCAGCATTTCTTGTTTTTTATTTGTAATCAGCAGTGTCCTTGTGGCTGAGCATCTTGATCAGATCACTTGAAGCACTGAGGCTGCCAGCAACACACTTGTTGTCTGTAAATGCTGATTAGATCTGAAAGTTAGGCCATCAGAAGGAATAGTTAAAAGAATTATGTACAATTACAATATATCAGTTTGAAACAATGATCATTAACACATTTCAGAGAGGTTCATAGCTTCATGTTACGAACAGGGACAAGTGGTGTGGGTGACATCCTCCTGTATTTGTTTTGTCTCTTTGGCCTCATTTGGCTAGTCCAAGACCACTGGGGCTGCTGCCACCCTACTCCAGCTAAATCATTGCCTAGCAGCAAATTTATTCCGTCCACAGGCAGACTAGGAACAATCCCCACTGTAACTGGTCCAGAAATTAGGTCACAGTGCAGGTGGACCCGATATTGGGGTATAGACATGTACCCACCTTCAATGCCTTTTACCAGAATTTTCACCTTTAGCGAGCTCTCTGGTGAAAAAGTCAAGCCTTTATCCAGCATTAAAGATTGAGTGGTGCATGTATCTTTGAGCAGGACAATGGACTTGCCAGTCTCATCAGAAGGGTACTGGGACACCTTTCCATTTAAAACAAAATCCTGGTAACCCTCAGGAATTGTTTCTGTCACACCTATGGTGGTATTCTGTGAGGGGTCCATCGCTGTGGTTAGGGCCAGATGCCTGTCTGCCTTTTTGCCTGCTGGAGCACCCTTTTCTAGGCTAGCCTTGTGAACTCCCACTAAACTCACTGGCTTCCCCTTCAATCTCCAGTAGTCAGCTTTCACATGCCTTGCTTTGCCACAATAGGAACACACGGGTCTGTGGAAAACATTCCTACATGCTGCACTTCCTTTCCTGACTGGTTCTCACTTTTAGTTTCCTTTTCACTAGCACCCCATCTTTTCTCACTATCCCACTTTCTGTCCTACCCAGACCTCTGGGGACTACTATGGAAGGATTTTCCTTGATAAAAGGATTAATGCGTGAGCTTATAATCCTCTGCCGTTGTAGCAGCTTCTCTCAACCTTTGTTCCTCAATATGTGTCTTTATGTTGATGGGAATACTGTTTTAAAATTCTTCTAATACAATCACTTCTCATATGAGAAATCTAACTTGAGAGATCGTATCCAGCGATTGAAAGCCATGCATTTAACTCTTTCAAAGTCAATAAAGGTTTGGGCAGGTCTTTTCCTAGTATTTCTAAACTTTTGCCGATAGGCTTCAGGGACTAACTATTGTGCATTTAAGATAGCAGTTTTAGTCTGTTTGTAATCGAAAGAGCTTTCTTCTGATAACATGGAATGAGCTTCATGAGCTCTACCCACCAATTCGCCTTGTAACAGGAGAGTCCAATATTCTTTTGGCGATTTTAGCCTGGTAACTATTTTCTCAAAAGATATGAGATACAACTTGACCTCCTCCTCGTTAAATTTTGCCACTAATCGTGAGTGTCTCAAAACATCAAAGCTTTGCTCCGGATTGGGGTTACTATTTGAATTGCTGGGGGCATTCCCATTTTGTGCTTGTAGTTTGTCTAGCTCAAACTGTCTCGCTGCTGCCTCCCTTTGCATCTGCATTTCTCGTTCCTCTTTTTCCTTTTGAAACTCCAATTTTCACATTTCAAATTGAATTCTAGCTAGGGCTATTGTTTCAGACTCTGGTTCCATGCCTGTTTTCTTTGGTTATGGGGTAAGCTTAAAATGGCTAGCTAGATTCTTAAGTATTTCAGGTTTCTTTGTTTTGTGCTTGAAAGTGATTCCCACCTGGGTAGCTACAGCTTTTAAATCCACAAAACTTAGTTGATTTAATGTATCATAGGATACTTCTCCCTGCTCTACAAACACTTTAGTATCGAATGTGGCCATGTCTTTTGTTTTTTGCACCATAGAGAGAAAAAAAAGTACAAGACAACCTGCTTATTTAATTTTTTCAATTTTAGGAATCAGTTTTCCTCCTGTTTCCAAATTTCTTGTTCAATCTTGTTCCAAAATCCTGGCTTTGAGCCCCCAGTCTGTTACAGACAGGTGGGAAGTGGTGTGGGTGACTTCCACTTTTCACCTGTCAACTGACTGCTGAAAGTGTTTTTAAAAAGTGTTTTATTCTCTGAGTGTTTTAAGGGTCAAATAAATGGACAAATGACAGGTTTTCTTGTAGGTTAAAAAAAGATAAATATTTATTTTACACAATAACCGAAAAATGTTTGCACCCTCACCCACTCACATATTCACACATGCACATATACAAGAAAAGATAGAATGGTACCATGCAGTTAGAGTCCAATTGTGATAAAAGAGTTTGTTTTTAAAAAACCTTTAGAAGCTTTTGGGAGGAAATCTTTCAATGATGCAGGTCTGAAAGTTCTTTGTCTTGAAAAGGATGAAGTGTTGCAGGCTACTTGTGGTTAAGCCTTAATCTGAAGTCAATGGGGGGGGTAAAATCCTGGTTCACTTTTGCAGGTGGGGAGTTCCAAAGTCACTTTGTAATTTCTCTGCTGCAGTAGTTAAAAGGCGTTACCAGCAGGGCTCCTGCTTAGCTGGAACTGTCTCACACCTGTTCTGGCTAGAAAAGGCCTTCTCCCCCTCTCCAGGGAGATCCCTTTAAAAGTAGAAACTTGTCAGGTTGGGGTGTCAGTCAGTGACTAAGGACTCTGTCCCCTGGGGTGATTCATACAATGTTCCAGGATATGGAAACCATTGTTACCTGATGGCATCTGAATGTGGTCCATTCTGATAAATAGGTGCTACTTTACACCTATTATTTTAGCCTTGGCTTCGGAGTCAGTCTGTCTGAAAAAGTCTTTGTTAGCTCCAACCTGCAGATAAAAGTTGTTAGCATGGAATGTTTTCCATTCAATGTTTTCCCCAAAGTTAATTCAGAAGTGGATAATGGGTTTTGTCTTCAACAGACAAATGTGTTTATTGTATAGGAGGGGGTCACCTGACCTCTACTCCATTTTGTCTATGGCACAAATGTGTCCATTTTCTTGTGCTTCAGTTCAACAGTTGACTTTTATTTCATAATTCCTCCAGTTCATTTCATATTTCATCACTGTTCCCTCTGGGAGCGTGACATTCAATATTGGTTTCATTCATTGAGTGCAGCAGGAGGCTCAGCTTGGTAGACAATGATTCCCATTTCAGGTTGGATGAGAAACGTTTCTGATCCAGGGTGTAGTTTGAAAGAGGCAGAGAGCTCTATGTAAGCGCCAGTCAGTTTAGTGATACGAACTCGGAAAGTGAATGGAGGCTCATATTAAAGGCAAATCTTGAATAATTTATTATTTTTACTGTTCTGCAAAGGTAGGAAATGGATAAATCTGACTGTGTTACCTCTATTTAGTTATGAATTTTATATATAAAATGAGCCAGCTCGTTGATTTACAGTTGGCCTCATCTCACTTGAGTGCGGATTAGTCCAACTGCAAGAAGACTAGGGAAATAGACAAGGGGCATGGTGCGAGATCACAGAATCCAGTACACATATCTTACAGTCTTACTGTTATAGCTGCTGAGTCATGCTATTGTATAACTAGATATTGGACAGTAAAGGTGCTTTCCAGATCATTGAGCACTTAAGTTCTGTTTATGGGAGCAACAGATAATGCAGAAAACAAGAGAATTTCTGGTGCAGACTCAGAATGTGCAACAATGGCTGCCTTCTTGATCAAGGAGGCCAGTGCCCAAATTTTTCCAGTGATATCGAACATTACAACTGGAAACAAAGGGCAGGACAAGCTGCTAACAACTACATGATCGATTGCTGTGTATCTCTGGATCTCATGCCACATACATGGTGAATTGTGAAATGGAAGCAAAGAACATTGTGGCTTTGGGGATTTGCACCCCTTCAAAAGTTCTAGAACAGATGTATTTCTGTCACTTGGAAGGTGCAATTTGTAATCAGGAAACCATTCTGCCAGACCTTCCAGACAATATAGCTACAGTCTCGAGGGGCACTCTAAACTTTCACTGTAAATGGATCCTGGTCAATAGACACTTCATCTATCTGGTAACTGTGGAATTTTAGGGAACAGTTATTGACTATTTCACACCATTCCTCTAAGGCAAAGACAGTGATCCATTCCTGGGAAAGGAAAAGCCCAATCGTTGGCTTCCTTTATGGCAAAAGTCAATGTATCTTCTGTGGCTCAGTGGTAGCACTCTTGCCTCTGAGTCAGTAGGTTATGTGTTCAAGTCCCATTCCAGAAATTTGAGCTTGAAACTCTAGGCTGACACTTAGTGCAGTACTTACACAAGAACATAAGAACTAGGAGCAGGAGTAGGCAATTCAACCCCTCGAGCCTGCTCCGCCATTCAATATGATCATGGCTGATCTCATCTTGGCCTCAACTCCACTTTCCTGCCCGTTCTCCATAACCTTTCAACCCATTTCTAATTAAAAATCTGTCTATCTCCTCAAATTTACCCAATGTCCCGGCATCCACCACACTCTGGGGTAGTGAATTCCACAGATTCATGACCCTTTGAGAGAAGTAATTTCTCCTCATCTCTGTTTTAAATCTGCTACCCCTTATCCTAAAACTATGACCTCTCGTTCTAGATTGCCCCACAAGAGGAAACATCCTCTCTGTCTACTTTGTCAATCCCCTTAATCATCTTATATACTTCAGTTAGATCTCCTCTCATTCTTCTAAACTCCAGAGAGAAAAGGCCTAAACTGCTCAATCTCTCTACATAAGACAAGCCCCTCATCCCTGGAATCAATCTAGTGAACCTCCTCTGAACTGCCTCCAATGCAACTATATCCTTTCTCAAGTAAGGGGACCAAAACTCTACGCAATACTCCAGGTGCGGTCTCACCAATGCCTTGTACAGTTGCAGCAACACTTCCCTACTTTTATACTCTATTCCTTTAGCAATAAATGCCAAAATTCCATTTGCCTTCCTTATCACCTGCTATACCTGCAAACTAGTTTTCTGCGATTCATGCACGAGGACACTCAGATCCCTCTGCACCGAAGCTCTCTGAAGTTTCTCTCCATTTAGATAATAATTTGCCTTTCTATTCTTCCGACCAAAATGGATACCTCAGGTGGATACAAAAGATTCCATGGTACAATTCAAAGAGAACCAGGGGAGTTCTGCCTGGTGGTCTGGCCAATATTTATCCCTCAACCAACATCACTAAATTACTAAAAACAGATTGTCTGATTATTATCTAATTGCTGTTTGTGGGACTTTGCTGTGTGTATATTGGCTGCTGTGTTTTCTGCATTACAACATTTCCAAAGTACTTAATTGGCTGCAAAGCTCATTGGGAAATCCCAAGGTTGTGAAAGGGACTAGATAAATGCAAGTCAGAAACCATAGTCTCTGGATCCTGCTTTCTGTTGTTTGCACGCCTTCACTTGCATGCTGACCCCAGCCTTATCAACTTTCATATTTCTCCAAGGTAGAAGTACCTTTATTGGGAGGGGCTGCCTCTGACCAATGTACTCGCAGAATTGGGCTGGCCATTGAGAAACAAGCCCATTTTAGGGAGCAGTAGCTCCATCTGTCTTGTCCCCATTCCCTCTCTCCTCCCCTCCCACCCACCCCACTAGCAATGACTCACTGTGTGCTGGCTTAGGAGGTGCACAACTCTGCTACAAACTCCAATCACCGTTTCTGTGTATAGATTCTTAGTGTACAGGTAAAATGCTCTGTCATTACATGTGAACAAACAGGTTTGTAATTGTTAAGCTTTTTCTGTTGCTGTGATTTTTTTTCATTCATCAAAGTGAGGGTTTTGCTGAGGAATGGAACATTTTCCATTTCGGGCGCCAATATCGGCATCAAACACTTAAGGTCGGGTACGGGACCTTTAGCTACAAAGTAAAGCTCTCTGTACAATGTCGCACCAAGCAATCACAGGTTAGGTACAACAAGGGATAAATACAGGGTAAAGTTTCTTTGGCCCCAACCTCAAAAGACAATCCATTTCCCAGATCACTCATTCTGTGGCCTCTGTGAGTGAGAGAGCCAATTTAACACAGAATAAGGGATGTTTGGGGGATCTTGTCTACTTTAAATGGATTGAAACCTGTCAATCACATATATGATCTTCAGACCTTCCAGCGCTTAGTGAAAAGTAGCAGAGATTCTGAGCAGGTCTCTGTTTATAGACATGAATCTTGTTCAGCTCAATATTTGCTGTCAGAAAGTTAATCCATTCCCCATAAGTCAACTCGGTAGCCAACTGAGAGAGCCTTAGTAGCCACTGATTTGAATTCATGTAGAAATATCTTGCATTGTAACTGTGACTTTTCCTACGGTCTGTTGAAACCAGTACAATAAATAATCATGATGACAGTTGTACATAACGTTGATTAGGCCGCATTTGGAGTACTGTGTGCAGTTCTGGTCGCCGCACTACAGGAAAGATGTGATTAAGCTAGAGAGGGTGCAGAAAAGATTCACAAGGATGTTGCCAGGTTTGGAGGGCTTGAGTTATAAAGAGAGATTGGATAGAGAGATTGGGTCTGTTTTCCCTGGAGCGAAGGAGGCTGAGAGGGGACATGATAGAGGCATATAAAATTATGAGAGGCATAGATAGGCTAGATAGCCAGAGTCTGTTTCCCATGGTAGGGGTGACTAAAACTAGAGGGCATAGATTTAAGGTGAGAGGGAGGAGGTTTAAAGGGGATCAAAGGGGTACATTTTTCACACAAAGAATAGTGGGTATCTGGAATGAGCTGCCAGAAGAGGTGGTGGAGGCAGGAACAGTAGTGACATTTAAGAGGCATCTGGACAGGTACTTGAATGAGCAAGGCATAGAGGGATATGGAATTAATGCAGGCAGGTGGGATTAGTATAGATGGGCATTATGGTTGGCATGGACGCGGTGGGCCGAAGGGCCTGTTTCTATGCTGTACGACTCTATGACTACACAGCCCAGAATGTCATACAGTTGAACGGAACTTGTATTGTGACTCCAGCTAATCTCTCTTCTTTTCCCCCCACCCTGCCCGCCCCAAGAGATGGATTTTCCACAGCACAGTAACCAGGTTCTGCAGCAGTTGAATCAACAGAGGCAGCTCGGGCTACTGTGCGACTGCACCTTCGTCGTGGATGGCATTGACTTCAAGGCACACAAGGCGGTGCTGGCCGCATGCAGCGAGTATTTCAGGACATTGTTCCTGGACCAGAAGGATGTGGTGCACCTAGACATCAGCAATGCAGCAGGTGAGAATCTGGCAGGTGCTGGGGCTCCGGCCCAAAGTGCAGAGGAGATGTAAAGCCATAAGGGCAAGCATGGATCAAAGCCAACATCACTATCAACCTGATGCTATAATTCATGTCTCGCATTCTGAACTAGGAGTCTATTTAAATTCAGAAGGTTGTTATGGTTCTCTGGGTACATGCATCAAGTGCGAGACTGAGCTCCATAGGTGAGAATAGAAGGAATTTGCATTTGTAAAGCACCTTTTACAAGCACAAACCCTCCCAAAGCATTACACAGCCAATGAATTCCTTTTGAAGTGTAGTCACTGTATTAATGTAGGAAATGCGGCACCCAACTTTTACACACAAAGAGCAAAGAACTAAATGGCCAAATGATACGTCTTTGGTGTTGGTTTAGGGATAAATATTGACCAGGACGTCCGAAGTACTCCTCTGCTTTTCTTTGAGTAGTGTCATGGGATGTTCTCACGTCCACTTGAGAAGGCTGACAGGACCTCAGTTTAATGTCTCATCCAAAATAATACGCTCTCTCAGTACTGCACTGAAGTAGCGGCCTTCATTCTGGTCTCGGGTTTGATCCCAAGACTATCTTGAGTTGGCCAATCTCGGTCCGGGTGTCAGTGAGGATGCTGCAGTTTGCTTCAGTAGCCCAGGTTAGGCTGGGAAAAGCTTCAGTCTGTTTCCTACTCCTGATCACTATTCAGTCAGTCCTGGTGAAAGCCCCTGCCTATGGACATCAGTTCAGGACAGGATTTAGTTCTGCTGTGGTGTTCTCATGGATGACTGTCACACTGAGTTGGATTTTACGAGCCTCCCAAGGTGGGATCGGAGGCGGGTGGCATGGAGTATAGTGACGAGTGACGACAGGGCGGAGGACCTGTTGCCTCCTCATCGCCCAGTGATCTTCTTGGGGCCAGGACAGGCCGACGATGGCCTTCCCGCCAAGGGGCCAATTGAGGCCTTTAAGTGGCCTATTAACAGCCAATTGGAGGCCTCTTCCCGCCGCTGCTGGGATTTTATCTGCGGCGGGGCTGGGCGGGGACGGGGCACCTCTGCTGCGCTGAAAGTACACCTTGTAAAATGAAGCCCCCTCCTTGCGGGCTTGGTGGGGAGGGTCCCTCCTTCGTGGGCAATTTGTGGCCCACAGAGGGCCCCCCACTGGGAACCAATCCACCCCCGGGACACCCCGCCCCCAGGAATGCAAGACCTCCCCCCTCAACGGGGCCTTCTGGACTGGCCCCGGCGACCTGTCTCACTTACCTCTTGCCCGGGGTTCCGCTGCTGGGCCTGGGTCCGAGGCCTCTGCACTACTGGCAGTGGCCACCACTCCCAGAGGCACTGCTGAGCTGCTGGCCGTCTGATTTGCTGGCAGCTCATGGAGGCAGGCTCCCCCTCTTTAAAGGGATGGGGATGCTGCCTCATGAAACTTACATTTAAAAACACTGGAGGATTGTTTCGGGGGCCGCGAAAATGCAGATGCGGGATTCCCCCTGCCTTTTTGGCCCAGCGTTGGGAGCCCCGCCTCCTTCACAAAATGCAGTCCACTGTGTCTAGGCTTATACATAAAGAGTGAGCACTTGGATGAGAGAAGCTGGCACAATTGGAACTGTACCCAATCCAGGCGGGAAGGGAGGGAAAATATCAAACACAAGATTGTATTTATGAAGCATGTTAGCAGCAACATGGTGTAAGAAAACTTTATGTTGATGAACTGGGCAGCCTTCCAGTAATGTCCAGTTGGATTGTACAACAATACAAAACAATCTGAAGCACAGCCTCACAACAGCTCTGCTCAGTTAGGTGAGGTGAAATTTCTAGCTTGAGTTTGAGGCTCACTGAGAAATAGCTTGAAACATTTGAAACTAACGTGGCTCAGGATGACGATAGCTGTCTTAGGTGGGAGGTCTGCATGTGCTGCCAGGGATGGATTGAACTTCTCAATGATAATAACGTGCAGTGATCTGAGATACTTTCTCATAGGTCTCGGCCAGGTGTTGGAATTCATGTACACAGCCAAGCTGAACCTGACCTCGACGAATGTTTTTGACGTACAGGCAGTGGCCGCTTTCCTGCACATGTACAACATTGTAAGCACGTGTGCCACGTTCATCGAAGGTAAATCCTGCACGCCGTCACTGGCTACCACCAAAGAGGAGCCTTCTCCTTCGGCTAGTGGTATGTATGAAAGAGACAAAAGGTCAGAGGCATTTTGAACCCTTATCCTGTTCTTTCTTTCTCCACAAATTCCCCAGGCTATACAAAGAGCGAGTAGAAATAATAGGTACCTTGAGACGGTGTCTGCATCTAACTGCACTGATCCTGTCTCACAAACAGGCGTAGAGACGCAGAACAGTGATGAAAAGCAGGAAAAAGAACTGGTCGCAGATGGTCCTGAAAATGAAAAGAAGGGCCTGGCTGATGAAGCGAGGGAGGAAGCAGCAGTGAAGTCAGAAGATGACGATGTGGTGGTGGAGTTTGAAGATGATGAAGACAAAGATTACAAGCCTGGTCAGTTGGTGTCCTCGTCGTGTTGCGTCACATGTCTTCTCATACATTTATCGTATTTTTCTCTTTGCTGCCATGAGTTTATGACCCCAGGTAGTCGGAGGTTGGGTGGAAATCAGTGATTAAAGCTCAGGAGCATCTGCGAGACTCATCCAGAGTGAATCAGTAATGTTCTGCTGTATGTGCCAGAATCTTCAAGAGCTGCATGCTGTTTCAGGCTCATGGGTTAACTGGCTTTGGGGTCTGTGCCTGACTCACTTGAGCCAAAAACAAACTAAATGGGTGGGGCAGGGGTGGGTGGGTGTAAAATTAAATCTATATAGTGTTAGAAACAAATCTATAAAATTTGCTTCTGCACAAAATTATCTGTTGTCAATAAGTGTTGAACTAATCCACACAGAGCTTGCTTCTCCCCATTCCAGTACGCACTCCCTCTGCCATGCACCATCTGTGGGTAGACAGGCCTGTGCCAGCCAAAAGGAGATGTAGGAGAGCATTGTAAGGTGTGGTCCCTCCAATTTCCTACCTCTTCTCTCTCACTCCCCCACCCGTCAGAGAAATGCTCAGACTGTGTTTGGGTGGTCAGCCTGTATGTATGTATCCCCTCTCCACAGCGTGGTGAAGTAATGCTCCATTGTGCTGTACTACCTGCCAATCGCACCCATGTTCTCTTTGGCTTCTGCCACCTGCATTCCTAAGTGATTTCTCAGCTTGTTGAGGGTGTGCCTGCATGTGGGTGACTGCTGTCTCTGTGACTTACCTCTGTTTGTGTTTCCCCAGGGGACATGGTGAAAGATGCTGTCTCAAAGATATATGGTAAACGCCGGCACAGTACTGCCAAGAAAAGCACTTCAAGTGACACCAAAGACTGCAATACCTCAGCAAATCCTGACGAAGGTATAGTTTTCAGTCTATAATATCATTAGTTGGGTGTTGCCTTTCCAGATGAGAACAATATCATTTAAATGTGCTATTTTGTCTGATAGTCCATCTATTTTGCGATAACTCTCATAGTCTATCGTAATCAGGACCGGTCAATACTAAATCTGAGCTCTGGTTGGTCAGTGATATCCTATTATTGGTTGCCAATATTAGATTAGTACTTACCAATTAGATATTAGTTGGGCGTCATGCTCCCCCCATAACCTGCCACTAATATGTTTCCATTTTTTAAGAATGAGAGAGTGGGAGACAAACAGTGAGCCAGAGCAAGGAAGAGATGTCAATTTTACTTTTCTTTTTATCCCCAAGCAACGCCTCTCTTTTTCTCCAGAAGCTGACTCCTGGCGTACAGTTCCACAGGTGCTGGCTGCCCTCTGGTACCTCATCTAAACTGGCCATTCTTAATGTGAAAGCCTAAACAGCGAGTGTTGTCAGGATATCTAACTGTGAGGGTTGTTAAAGTCTGATTCTCTCCTCACCCAGCATATAAACTTAAACAGGAGTCATTGAATGGAGATCAGGAGTGTGAACCGTGACTGAATTTTTTCCTTTTCCTGCCCCAAGGCAACTGAGGCCAATAGTGCCCTTACTGCTGCCCCAACCCAGATCAGCAAACTCAGCACAGACCAGGGACGGAACCCGAGACTGTGGGATCAGTACGATACTGGGTGAGGGCATTAAGCATCAGGGCAGTTTGGAACCAATCATTTTGAAAGAATATTGGTTTCTCCAGTGGATTGATAATGAACCCTACTTGGGCTAATGTGCCTCCTGTTTTGTTCATTTCCACAGAGATAGCAGAAGAAGAGCTCAAGGAGGTAGATACAGTGGAGCACGATGATGACACGGAGATAGAGGAGAATGGGGATGTGATGGTACACAGTCATGGAGACAGTCAGGCATATTCTGAATTGAGTGAGAAGCTAGATGATATCTCAGAGTCCGATGCAACATTAGAGGATCAGGACAGTGCTCAAGATATCAGACGTCGCCGCTTTGGACCATACATCGACCGCACTGAATCCCGTCCTTATGGATCGATAACGCACAAGTGCCAGGTAAAGTTTCACCGCGGCAAACCTACTGGTTAGGTTCTTCCCCCTTTAGAATAAGTCTTACCATTCTGGGTCCTTAACGTGGGAGTCTCTTTGCCACTTCATGTACAGCATATGCTGGTGAACTAAATTGTTTTGTTTCCACCTGATCCTTTTTCTCCTCAATCGTCACAAGTCTCCTGAAGATGCTGAATCTTGCTGCTACCAGTTTTGTCATTGGTGATTACCTTGCTGCATCTAAAACAAGTGGGCATTCTTTGTATGACTGCCCCCTGGACAGTGGCAGTCGGCAGTCTATTTGGCTGGGGTGAGCATTGCAGTTGAGGCTGTTCTTGTGCTCACCTGCCATGCACATATCTGCACTTTCCATAGGGAGGTCATTGCAGGCTTCCCTGCCCCCCTCACAGCTCTCATTATTGCAACCTTTTTAGCCCGTTCTATGTCTTCTTTATCGTAGGACTGCGGGAAGGAGTTTACACACACAGGAAACTACAAGCGGCATGTCCGCATCCACACAGGAGAGAAGCCGTTCTCTTGCAGGGAGTGCAATAAAGCATTCTCCGACCCTGCTGCCTGCAAAGCGCACGAGAAAACACACAGGTATGGGAGAGCCCCCCACGACTCAATCAGTGGGAATAGTTCCTGAACTGTACCAATCCAGTCGTTCATAAGTTCAGTTCATAAGAATATGAGTAGGCCACTTAGCCCTCCAGACCTGTCATTCAGTGAGATCGTGGCTGATCTGCGACCTAACTCCATATACTCTTGCCCCCATATTCCTTAATACCCCTGGATAACAAAAATCTATCAATCTCAGATTTAAAATTTACAGTTGATCTAGCGTCAATTGCCATTTGCGGAAGAAAGTTCCAAACTTCTACCGCCTTTTGTGTGTAGAAGTGTTAACTAATTTCACTCCTTAATGTCTGGCTCGAATAGTCATCTACTGCCCAACCAGAGGAAATAATATATCTCTATCTATCCTATCTGTTCTCCTTAATATTTTGAAAACTTTGATTAAAGCACGCCTCAACCTTCTAAATTCCAGGGAATACAACCTTAGTTTGTGTAATAGCCTCATAATTTAACCCTTGAAGTCCAGATTTCATTTTGGTAAACCGATGCTGCACTCCCTCCAAGGCCAACATATCCTTCCTAAGGTGTGGTGCCCAGAACTGCTCACAGAACTCCAGGTGTGGGCTAATCAGGACGTTGTATAGTTGAAGCGTGACTTCTGCCCCCTTGTATTCTAGTCCTCTGGATATAAAGGCCTGCATTTCACTAGCCTTTTTGATTATTTTCTGTGCCCGTTCATCACATTTCAATCTATGTACCTGGACTCCCAAGTCTTTTCGGGTCGCCGCTGTTACTAGCTTTTCACCATTTAGAAAGTACCTTGTTCTATCCTTTTTAGGTTCAAAGTTCGGAGAGGGGCTGATCTGTCTCCTTTGCCTTTACGTGTATAAAGCTAACAGGTGTTAATAAGTGGGTTGCTCTGAATACCACTGACTTTCTGAGTTACTTCTGAGGTAATAGAGAATTTCAGCGTATTGAACTGGCATTGACGAAGGCCCTGGAAGGGGGAATGACAGAGATGGTTAGTACCTCCCAGGTCGTCAGAGCGACACTGAGATTGGGAAAATTAAAGTGGAAAGGGCAAAAAGGTCGGTGGTGGGTGGAATTCCTGAAATGTGAACTTGTGGCAGCAGAGGGCATGGCTGAATCGGGATGCTGCCAATGTCACAGTAAAGGAGGAGGTAGTGCAGAAAAGTCATCTGGTCTGGATCCTAGATTGTTGAGGGATGTAAGGGTGGAAAATACAGAACCTTTGGCCACAATCTTCCAACTCTCCTTGGATATAGGGGTGATGGCAGAGGACTGGGGAAATGAAAGCAGAGAGCAGTTTTTCAGATCGGAGGGCAGTGTGCAGTGGTATCTCTAAGTGATCGGTGTTGGGACCACTGCTCTTTTTGATATGTATTAATGACCTGGACTTGGGTATACAGGGCATAATTTCAAAGTTTGCAGATAACACGAAATTCAAATGTAGTAAACAGTGAGGAGGATGGTAACAGACTTCAGGAGGACGTAGGCAGACTGGTGAAATGGGCAGACATGTGGCAGATGAAACTTAACACAGCGAATTGTGAAGTGATTCATTTTGGTAGGAAGAATGAGGACAGGCACCGTAAACTAAACAATACAAATTTAAAGTGGGTGGAGGAACAGAGAGACTTTTGATTCAGAAAAAGTTAAGGGGAGATTTGTTAGAGGTGTTCAAAATTATGAATGGCTTTGATAGAGTAAATAAGGAGAAACTGTTTTCAGTGGCTGAGGGTAGGTAACAAGGGAACGCAGATTTAAGGTAATTGGCAAAAAGAAATGAGCTGACATGAGGCATTTGAAGATGAGGATTCTGAAATCGATGTGCTGAGGAACGAAGAGCCAGGGATCAAAATGAGGTGAATGGGACATATCATGGGATAGAATTTGGGTGGTGGAGTTTTGGAGGAGTTGGGGTTTATGGAAGGGGGAGCTACAGAAGTCAACAAGGGGGGCATTTAAAAAGTCAAGTCTGGAGTTGGCAAAGGCACGATTGAGCCCAATTCTAGATTCTGCCTTCCAAACCTGGGCTGTATTTGCAGAGAACATTTTCAGCTGTATAACACAGGTGGTTACCACTCTGTCACTAGGAGCTGGATTTTGTTCTTGGCTTGATGTCGGGTTTCGTGACGGGGGCGGGAGAGCTGGAGAATCAGAGCAGCAGCCGCCGCCTTGGAGCCTGATGCCGGGATTGCTGGGCCCGATCATCCCAGCGGTGGCGATGCTCCATGGCGGCACCTCCATCACTCTGCGATGGGACCCTACTTTAAATATTTAAAGTACCTCCCTGTGTAAATTTAAATTTAATTCACCGCGATCTTACCTTCAGTTCCCAATCTTGAGCTTGTTGTGGAGCACTCACATGCCTTCACTTTCCCATCCAGGAGAAGCTGGTGCCACCGAGGTGGGGAAGGGGTCAACTCTGTGTGATTTGTATGGGGAAAGGGTCAACTCTGCATTGTGTTGAACTGTTTGCAAGGTCTTTTAAAAATGGCACCAGCACGTGCTCCTGCATCAGGTGATGCCGTGATTGGCATTGCACTGCCCCTCCCACCACATGACTGGCGGGGTGGCTGCCGTCAATGTTAAGTGGCAGCCCGCGGCAGCACGGGTCCCGTGTAGGGTGGCCGCCATTTTTTGCACCTGACGCCGCCTCCGGCAGCGGGACAACAAAATCCAGCTCTAGGGGTGGAAACAATTTGAGGGAATGAATTAAGGTGCGATTTTTTTCCCATAGTGCATTTGCATCAGGACACTGATTAAACCCCAGTGAGAACAATGAAAGTTAAGATTAAACACAATTTCCCAAGATCACAAAAAGTGGCAACTGTGTGTGGTGCAGTCTGCGATTGTTTGTGGTACAGCCTGCGGCTGAAGTGCTGTGCTGACTGCATTTGCTCTCCCCACAGCCCTGTTAAACCTCATTCCTGTGAGGAGTGTGGGAAGAGCTATCGGCTGATCAGTTTGCTAAACTTGCATAAGAAGCGACACACGGGCGAGGCCAAGTACACATGCGACGACTGCAGAAAGACATTCACCACCTCTGGCAACCTGAAACGCCACCAGCTGGTTCACAGTGGCGAGAAGCCCTATCAGTGCGACTACTGCGAGAGATCATTTTCCGACCCCACGGCCAAAATGCGGCACCTGGAAATGCATGATGCCGACAAAGTTCACAAGTGTCCGCATTGCGAGAAACGCTTTAATCAGGTAGGAGAGATTTCCCCTTCTTCTTCCTCCCCTCTTTTACTGAGCAGGTATGGTGTCCTTGTTGGGGTACAGTTCCTGTAGCCCAGGTCAACCTGTGATACTTGCCTATTGTAGAAGTCTACTTAGTGAGTATCAGCAGGCTATTGGCCTGTGAGGGACATCACAGGAGATTCTATTCTTGTACTCACCTGACATGTATGCGCCAGTGCATCTTTCAACAAGAGTCGCTGGACAATGATTGGGGAGGGAACCCTGGCTGATTACTTTTTTAACTCTTACCCCACCCCCCCCGCCCCTGCTCCACCCCCAATCCAGGGGTCAGTTGCAGCGTTCCTACTACTGCCCTGGCTAAGATTAGTCAACTCGGCCTAGAACAGGGATGGTATCTGAATATACAACCTTAGCACTATACCAAGCAAATGGGACCTTTCGCCTGAGTCCAGGCCATTAGGCTATAAGGTGGAGCTAAAATGGTATCCAAAGCAATGCTGTAAAGCAAGCAAGAGTTTATTCTCAGACCTGCATGGTGGGTGAGAATTCTCACTGGCTGAATTGTGCTGAACACTTGCACAGGTGGCTCAGTCACTACCACAATGATCTGTCAGACACCTGACCCAAAGAGCTGAATTGAAAATGATCTAATGCCTTTTCATACTCGCATTCCCCTGGGGCGAGTTTAAGCAGGCTCTGTAAAGGAGGGAAACTGGCTGACACTGTCCAAAATGTGCCTCCTGGTGGCCAGCAAAGGTGCAGCATTGAGCACATCTAAGCTGTTGTGCACTTCCCAAACAAGTTACGGTGTGGATAAAGGTGCCTAACTTGGGGCTGGTGATGATGAACGGAGACAAATGACTTTGTCCAGACCCCTTCCCTCCCAAATCCCCAACTTTAGGTCTCTCAGCAATGTATCAAGGCCCTGCTGTTGAGCTGACTGCTATTGGATTTGGTAATTTCTCTTCTGGATGCTCCACTTCGCTCTACCTGAGGCCAACAGCCAAGGTCAGAACTCATCTGGTGACTGAGAACCAGGCCTATTTCAGTGTCAGCATACTGTGCCAACAAGGGACCAAGTTATTCAGTTTCTGTGTGGCAAGAAGGTTTTAGAACAGGAATGTTGTCATCAATCTTGCTTGTTGAATTTTTTAGCTGGTTTGTTCTGGATCCTTGACGCTAATTCATACTGCGAAACTCCAAATATGACTACAACTGGTAATGAGATTTATTATCACTTTATCTGTGTTTTATAGCTGGGGAACCTGAAAGCTCACCTAAAGATTCACATTGTGGATGGACCCCTGAAATGCAGGGAATGTGGGAAGCAGTTCACTACTTCAGGTGAGAAGTATGACTTGGCCAGTTTTGGCAGTAATTGGTCAAGTGGTCAGGAAAGATACTAGGCTCTATTTGCTGAGTTTGCTGGCCCAGAACGAAAAGCGTGGAGCTGCAAATTGATTTTCATGCCCTTGAGCTGGGGAGTGGAAAACTGGCGAACGTTCCCATTCAGTGGTAGCATTCTCCTCTCTTGAATTGGAAGGCTGTAGGTTCAAGCTTCACTCGAGAGACTTCAGTACATAATCCAGGCTGACACTCCAGTGCAGTACTGAATGAGAGCTGAAGGTGTTGTCTTTCGGATGAGATGTTAAACTGAGGCCCTGTCAGCATTCTCAGGTGGATGTAAAAGATCACGTGACACTACTCGGAGGCTCAGGGTTGATCTCCCTGGTGTCCTGGTCAATATTTATTCCCCCAACGAACATCACTAAAACAGATTAATTAGTTATTAATGCTGTTTGTGGAATCTTTCTTTTCTTTCTCCTCCCTCTGGGTCTGTGAGCAGTACCTTGCCTCTCTCCGGGGCTACGAGCTGTCACTCCAGATTATTCAAGTTCTGCTCACCTGATCCTGGCACCAACCCCAATTGATCTACTTTACAGGAAACCTTAAACGCCACTTGAGGATCCACAGTGGGGAGAAGCCGTACGTCTGCCCACACTGTCAGCGAGCATTTTCCGATCCTGGAGCATTGCAACGTCACGTGCGCATTCACACAGGTAACAATCTGAAATATCTGCACTATTCAGATAGAATCAAGGACAACACCCAAAAAAATTAGGTTTCAAATCAAGTTTGAAGCTATTGTGGGAATTTTATTGTCTGATAATGCTGGTGCCTCTGGTTGACAGAGGTTCAAAAGCTGGCTGTTAATTGTCATTGTATCATAACATCATGTGGGACATAGGTGGAGCTGCAATGCCGGTTAGAGTATAGATGTAGTCATACCAGTGGCTGCCTGAGCTGCTCTTCCCTGGGGGCATAGGGAAACATTCCTTTGTGGTTATGTCACGTCTCTGTGTCTGTTTTCCCCCCGTGACCTGCACAGTCAGCTCTGGATCTACATTTACCAAGTGCCAGCTGGGGACTTTTTTTTACTGTTTCCCACCCCACCCAAAACCACAGCAACTGTTTACGCAGTAATTAGAGACACAGCACATGCACTACTGCACCCAGAACCATACAGACCTGGAAGATTCAATCCTACATTTGTCTCAGTGCCCAGGGGCTAAGGAGGGGGAAAAATCAGCCACTTCTTTTGCCACGCGATTCCTACCAGGAAGTGCCCGTGTGAACTTCGGGTGAGGACGGGTCAGGTTTGGCTTGTGTGCCCTCCATGTTTGCCATATCCTCTTAGCATTCACCGTCTCAACTCATGTGAAGCATTGCCACTTCGGTGAGGCTCTGTGCTAGTCAGGAAGAACTGGCAGTTCCTGGAGAGGTGGATAGAAAATTGGTGGTTTGTTGGGGCAGGGGAGCAGAAACCTAAACTGGGGAATCGGTGAGTAGCTGAATTGTTCCAACACTGATACTGGAAAAATATACATCAAATCTTTTCATCACCTCCCCCCGTGATTTCTTGGCTACATTAATTGAGCTGTTTTGCAGGTGAGAAGCCTTGTATCTGCATCATATGTGGAAAAAGCTTCACCCAGGCGAGCTCTCTGATTGCTCATATCCGGCAGCACACCGGGGAGAAACCATATGTCTGTGATCGCTGCGGAAAAAGGTCAGTTCACAGAGATCGGCCAGTGAAAAGAATTATCTATTTTGATAACAATTGTGAAGTTTGCAAACTCAGAAAAAGATACACTATGAACCAAGGACTGGGTGGTAACCAGTTCCTGGGGGAGGGTTATATTGATGAAACTGGTATGTTACAATCAGGTGAGGGCCCAGGGGAGGGGTTATGTTGATGTAACTGGTATGTTACGATCTGGTGAGGAGGGGTCGAAAGGCTCCCCTCTTGTTTGACTGCAACAGTGTTTATTTCTTTTAAACAGTCGATGTGCTTACCAATACCAAGTGAGTGTTTAACCCCTTATGTGCTATGATCATAAAAGAACCAATTGGACAGGTTTTCCTGAGTTTAAACAAGAAAGAGGTTAGTTTATTGTACTTAAAAATCAAAACCCCATCTAAGTAAAATAATAAAGTACACTCCAACTTACACACACACACACACACACACACATAAGTAGGTTACAGAGTGAAGAGTAGTAGATTGATCGGATTAGAGGCCTGAACAAATAAAAGAATATACAGTCTGTGGAGTCTGGTAATTCAGTTGTCTTCCAGCTGAACTTGTGGTCCTGAAGTTTCTGGCTGGTAGAGGTGGACACCTGTTTCAGGGTTTTCTTGGAGGCAGTGATGTAGATGGTTGTCTACCCTGGTGTCTCTGTCTGCAGTAATGATAGACTTGGCTGTTTTGCAGCCTGCAGGCAGGGTTCCAACTTGCAGCATTGCCTGGAGAGGGAGAGAGAGACAGACCCCCACTTGGGTCCTGCACTGGTCAAAAGCAGTGCTTGTCTGCTGTAGAAAGAAAAGACTGCCAGTTTCCACACAGATGGAGAGACTATCACATGATTGTCCAGTGTATTCTCTGTTTTGAATCTTAATTAGTTCAAGTTTTAAGAATTCCAATCTCTCGAGTCCCATTGTTTCAGTGTTTACCCTTTGAGGTTTGTCTCCCAGTGTCAATGTTCCAAGATGGCTTTGAATGTCTTGTTAATGGAGGTGAGGCAGGTAGCTCATTCAGATATTCGCAAGCTATTGTTCTGGTGGGAGATTAATCCAGACATTCGTCTCCACCTCGGTACCTTAGTATGTGAAGTATTTCAATGCAAATTGCAGTGGCCATTTTAGCTGCTTTCTTCTTAAAAGTTTAATTTAGGTTTCCAACTGATGGATTAAAAATCATCATTCGGCATAGCATGTGTTCATGACAGGTACTAAGGGTTATACAGAGGTAACAAATTCTGAGGGTTTTTTAATTGAGCGCACTCTGTTCACTGAGTCTTTCTCTCCCCTCAGGTTTACTCAGTCCAGTCAACTGGCCAATCACATTCGGCACCATGACAACATCCGGCCACACCAGTGCCACATCTGTAACAAGGCATTCGTCAATGCCGGTGACCTCGCCAAACATGTCATCATCCACACTGGTGAGCAGTGGCAGGTCCCACTAATCTTTGCCTGTCTGTGCTCGGGACTGGCAGATTTTAACCACTGAGATCTTTCAGGAAATTTACGTGCTATGTAGAAGATTCCTCTTTAAATCCTTGGTGCTGTCAGAATTCTTATTTCCAATGTTAATGCTAAACTAATGCATTGCATGTGATGTATAGATTTATAGCAATCAATTAGACTGGATATAGTAGTTTAGTGGTTATGGTAGTGGACTTGGGGGTTGATAGTACCAGCATCAGAAAAAAATGATCAGGAAAGCTGTCAAATCATTGTAGAATCTAACTGGTTCCCTAGTGTCTTTAAACAAAAGGGGTCACAGTTCCACCTGGTCATGCCTTCATGTGGCTCCAGGCTTTCATTTTGAGGTTGATTCAATGTACGGAGGGCACCAATAAATTGACAAATAAATGCCAGTGTTGCCCAAATCTAGAGAATAAATTTCAAAAAAATAATCAGAAATCAGAGCAACTTTGTAAATCTGTAACTCTACACCGGTTCCTTGACATAAGTCATGTACCTGACTCGCCCACTATAGTTAGTGTTATGTTTTGTACGCCAAACATGGAGAAACTAGATGCTTGATTTCTGTGTGTGTCTTTATTCAGAAGACTGCCTGGATCTGACTTTGTTTCACTTTTGGAACCACACCCTCTCAGGGTTAACTGACAGCTCTGTGCTGTGTTTGTAAGATTGCTCACTATGCTAACAATCACTGAGCACAACATATCTCCCCCTACCTTGCAGACTAAGGAATCTATTTTGAATTAAACCTTCATAAGCATCAAACAGTTCTATACTGAGCCATTTCTTAGAATTAATTTATTCCTCTAAGTGCAGAAATAATCTTCAAGATATGGAGGTCGCCTTTAGTGGCGCCGAGATTGACAAAGACGTGGTTGTGGTTCAACCCTATCATCTTGATCAGGTAGATGATCAACATCACGATTGCTAATCAGAAAAGGAAATGTACCCTTCTAGTCACGATCATCGAAATCTCCAGGTCTACTCGCAATCAAGCATCTCGCGTTCCACTTGTTGTTGTCATCCAAGAGATAAGCGTTGGTACTGAGTATCTGCTTTATTTGTTTAGGTCGCGATAGAGACGACGTGAGCTTGTGATGGCAATTTAGATGTTTGATGTGAACCCCACTTTTGCTTTTTGCCTTGTTGCTTCATGATTTCTTCTGCTTTCACCCTGACATCGCATTGGGTGGCGGTGACAGCTGAAGAATGGTCAGCGGTGTGCGAATGTTGCAACCAATCATAGGTTTGGCCGGTGTTTTTCTGGTCCGAGAGGGTGGAGTGGATCGATATGTGCAAAGTAGGATATGAATGGATTGTTCAAACATTTTCTCCTCCGACGTGCTAGCTCTCAAACTGTCCTTGATCACCCTGTTGAAACTTTTGACACTACTATTTGACTGCGGGTTGTATCGCAATGACAGATGGTGGTGGATCATAGGGAGTTGGTACTTGTCCGGAATAATTACTTTGTTGACCAACGTAAGGTCAACACATAGACTAGGTTCTCCATTTTTGCGTTGTACAATGACTAGGTTCGATATCTATGGGGATGAATTGATTCGCTCAATGATACCATCTGCTTCAGCTCCTGTGACACTTCAGGAGTGAATGTCCACTGCCTCAAATTTGTGAAACAGACAGAATTGACATGGCGATGCAAGGAGCGTGACAGTACCCCTTGATCTCCCCAAATCCGGTGAATAAGGAAGGATACTGTTGTGCATAGTCTGTATCATCGATCGCATTCATGTGTGCTCTGATGGGGTCTGCAAGTTTGAAGGCAAGCTTATCGAACAGGTCTAACCCCATAAGGTTTTTGCCTTTGACCACATAGAACATGAACTTGTCTAGGTTGACATTTTTGTAGCACACTGGAACTGTGATCGTTCCGAAGACGAGGATAATCAAGTCATCATAAGAGTGTCTGTTGCAGGGGTGAGAGAAAGTTGCGAAAAATAACGATGATAGACATTTTCACTCAATTTGGATACTTTTGCACCCACATCAATGAGGAGCGGCACTGAAACGCCCGCAGTTGCAACTGTGCAGTCCTTGAAGTGACCCCTGTACATGGAATCGGGCACTTTACTTTCTGCGATAGTATACGCATACTGTATTTCACTCTCAAAAATAGGTCCCTCCACGTGTTGAACTGATGAAGTCGTCTTCTTCGACAGCCTACATACCTTTGTGAAGTGATTCATCTTTGAGCACGAGTTGCACTTTTTTCCTCGTGCAGGACATGGTCTTTCGAATCCATAGGTACCCCTACAATTAGGGCTTGTCTTTGAGGGTGCCTGACCATGATGAGGCAAGTGTTGATGAGCCTCGTTGTTCGTAATCCTTGCAATTGAGCTGATTGGGTAAGCTATGTCTGTGACCCTGAGCCTGAGGGTGTATTTTTGTGTAACATCTTTGAACCTTGATGGATTTGATTTGGACAGCCAAGGCCATGGATTTTCCCAAAGTCAGGCCAACATGCTCCATGAGTAGGCATTCACTAATTCACAGGATTGAAGTTTTCTCAATTAGTTGGTCACGAATTAGTTCACTAGATAGTGCGCCAAATTTGCATGTAGAAGCCAACTGACATAACGCTGGCACATGTTGTCTTATGAGATCCCCATTTCCCTGGCGGAACGTGTATCATTCAATCATCACACTTTGTCAGGCCAAAGTATTTCTCGAGCACTTATCGCCTTATCCAAACTGGACGTATCATCCGTTAGCTGCTCGAATATACACTGGCCCTTTGCTCCAAGGCAGTGCAGGCTGTTGCTATATCTGTATTGTCCATATCTATAGCGAGCAGATAGATTTCAAAGCCAGAAATGCATCTGTCCCAAGGAATAGGAGGATCTCCCAGCGATGACAGGAATGGCACTGAGGCCGGTAAATTTAAATTACTCGCCATCTTCATCGCCAGATGTTATGTTTTGTACACCAAGCACGAAGAAACTAGACTCTTGATTTATGTGTGTGTAGCCTTTATTCAAAATGGCTGCCCTGGTCTGTCTTAGTTTCACTTTTGGAACCACGCCCCCTCAGGGTTGACTGACAGCACAATGAGCAGTCTTACAAACATAGCACAGAGCAATCAAACACAACAGTTGGGACCAAGACTGATTTGTTTTATTTCTAGAACTGGAACAAACGCTATAGCGTGGGACCTTTTAAATGAATAGACTGGATGCTGGTTATCAGAGTTAACAAAGCATCATTTTACTTTCTGGAGCCAGCCCAGGCATAATCATGTATAATCTGGGGTCTGGTTAAAAATTGTTGAGTGTAATCTGGTACCTGGTTAATGCATATTCGGTATAATGTGGACGCTGGTTAAAGTTTGTAGAATATAATCTGGGGCCTCATTGACACTTACTGGGGATATTCCGAGGTCTGGTTACAGTATGTCAGATACAATTTGAAATGTGTCAGGTATAATCTGAAGGCTGGTTAAGGTATGTTGAGTATAATCTGGTGCCTGCTGCATCTATTGTGTTCAATGCTAATTCTAATAACCTTTAATTTCTTGCACAGGTGAAAAGCCCTATCTGTGTGACACGTGTGGGCGGGGCTTCAATCGCGTTGACAATTTGCGCTCGCACGTTAAAACTGTCCATCAGGGAAAGACCAGCCTTAAAAAACTCAAAAGTAAAGATGAGGATGAAGAAGAAGAAAGGAATATTGTCACTGTTACAACAGATACCATGGTTACCTTAGCAACTGAGGCATTGGCTGCTACTGCAGTGACCCAGCTAACAGGTGAGCATTGGATGGCCATCAGTCATGGGCAGAACATATAAAAAGAAACAAAAGATTTGCATTTATATAGTGCCTTTCATGACCTCAGGACGTCCCAAAGCATCTTGCAGCCAATGAAGTACTTTTTGAAGTGTAATCACTGTTGTAATGTTGGAAACACAGCAGCTGATTTGCTCCCACAAACAGCAATACAATAATGACAAGATAATCTGTTTTGTGATGTTGATTGAGGGATAAACATTGGCCAAGACACAGAGGAGAACTCCCCTCCTCTTCTTTGAAATAGTGGCAGTGGATCTTTTATGTCCACCTTGGAAAGCAGGCAGGGCCTTGGTTTAATGACTATTCTGAAAAACAGAACCTTCAACAGTGCAGCACTCCTTCTGTACTGCCCTGGAGTGTCAGCCTAGATTTTTATGCACAAATCTCTGGAGTGGGACTTGAACCCACAACCTCGTGACTCAGAGGCAAGAGTTGCATGTTGTACATGCACATCACTGTTAACATTCCTTTGAAACAATGAAGGCAGCAAACTAAGTGTCAAAGGGTGACTTGAACTGCTCGGCAAACTGTGGCTTTACAATGAAGCGATGCACCATTTTGCTGTGTTTTTCTTCACCACCTACGCACAGCGGCAGCAGTGTGTACCATCTACAAGATGCACTGCAGCAACTCACCAAGGCTCCTTCCAAACCCGCAATCTTTACCACCTGGAAGGACAACAGCAGCAGATACATAGGAACACCACTACCTGCAAGTTCCCCTCCAAGCCACATACCATCCTGACTTGGAACTATATCGCCGTTCCTTCACTGTAGCTGGGTCAAAATCCTGGAACTCCCTTCCTAACAGCACTGTGGTTCAAGAAGGCAGCTCACCACCAGCTTCTCAAGGGCAATGAGGGATGGGCAATAAATGCGGGCCTAGCCAGTAACGCCTACATCCCATGAATGAATAAAAAAAAAAAATCCAGAGCCAACACTAAGTGAACTAGACCAGGGATCAACATTAAAATAAAAGCAAAATACTACGGATGCTGGAAATCTGAAATAAAAACAAGAAATGCTGGAACCACTCAGCAGGTCTGGCAGCATCTGTGAAAAGAGAAGCAGAGTTAACGTTTCGGGTCAGTGAAGGGTCACTGACCCGAAATGTTAACTCTGCTTCTCTTTTCACACATGCTGCCAGACCTGCTGAGTGGTTCCAGCATTTCTTGTTTTTAGTCCAGGGATCAACATGGTTGAGTCATGTGGGCGCTACTGTCAAATGCCAGATGTATGTTCTACTTGTGGTTTTGGGTGTTCTGATATTTGTATCTCAATCAGCGATGGCCTTTGAGATCCAGTTGTAATGTTGTCTTTGTATTCAGAGTATTAACTGTAATTGCTTTGATTGCTGATTTATTTCTTTATAGTGGTTCCTGTGACAACAGCAGTGACTGCAGATGAGACTGAGGTCCTGAAAGCAGAGATTACGAAGGCAGTGGAACAGGTTCAGGAAGCAGGTGAGGATCAAACTGAACACTGGGAGGGGTGATATGGAGTTTATTACTGGAGCCTCAGTCCTGAAACTTCCTTAACACTGAAATTATGTTCTACCGAGTAAATATCACAACTTCCTATCTGTCCCAGCATATTCTCCATTGTGCATCCTCTATATCCCACTGCTTCCCACTTTGTCTAGTTTGTATCTGTTTTCCAGATTGTCTGTTTCATATCTTACTGCTCTCCTGTGTGTTCTGCTCATTTAAGGAATTCCCAATGTAAGTTGTCCATTTTGAGGAAGCTCTGTGATTTGAATGCCCCCTTTCACCATTTGGATCCCTGTTGTTTTCCTTCAGCTGATCCAGGGCCTCTCGCTGTATAAAGATTGGCATGGTCAGTTGGAAAATAATACATTATCGTATAAAAAGAAAAAGACTTGCATTTATATAGTGCTTTTCATGACCCCAGGACATTCCAAAGCCAATGAAGTACTTGGCAGTGTAGTTACTGTTGTACTGTAGGAAACGCAGCAGCCAACTTGCGCACAGCAAGCTCCCAGAAATAGCAATGTGGTCAGATAATTGGTGAGGATTCGCTGGAGTTCAGAAGAGTGAGGGGGGATCTTATACAAACCTATAAAATTCTAACAGGATTTGACAGGGTGGATGCAGGAAAGATGTTCCCGACGGTGGGGAGTCCAGAACCAGGGGTCATAGTCTAAGGATACAGGGTAAACCTTTCAGGACTGAGCTGAGGAGAAATTTCTTCACCCAGAGAGTGGTGAGCCTGTGGAATTCGCTACCACAGAAAGCGGTTGAGGCCAAAACATTGAATGTTTTCAAAAAGGAGTTAGATATAGCTCTTGGGTCTAAAGGGATCAAAGGGTATGGGGTGAAAGCTCGAACAGGCTACTGAGTTGGATGATCAGCCATGATCATAATGAATGGCAGAGCAGGCTCGAAGGGCCAAATGGCCTCCTACTGCTTCTATGTTTCTATGTAATCTATTTTAGTGATGTTGATTGAGAGATAAATATTGGCCTGAACAGCAGCAGAGCTCCCCTGCTCTTCTTCGAAATTGTGCCATGGGATCTTTGACGTCTACCTGAGAAGGAGGACAGAGTTTAGCTTTGGTTTGATGTCTCATCCAAAAGATTGCATCTCTGACAATGCAGCTCTCCCTCAGTACTTAACTGGAGTGAAAGCCTAGATTTTCATGTTGTATAGCTTTGAAATTAAATAAAAATCGCGTAGTGTGGCAGGATGAGGTGATCAATGTCAACCACCATACCTACTTTATTTAGTGTTGGTATCATTGGTTAATGGCATCTCTATTGGCTGTTTTCTCTCCTCAGATCCCAATGCACACATCCTGTATGCCTGCGATTCTTGTGGGGAGAAGTTCCTGGATGCCAACAGCCTGGCACAGCATGTTCGCATCCACACAGCCCAGGCCCTGGTCATGTTCCAGGCTGACACAGACTTTTACCAGCAGTATAGCAATGGCAGCTGGCAAACTGAGCATGTCATCCAACCGGGGGAGCTCCTATTCCGAACACGGGATGGGACAGATCTCCCATCCACTGTTACTGAACAGACTCAAGTCATGAGCTGCCAGAATCCCTCACAGTGAGGGCATAATACAGGCAGCTAAGTACACTGTGCAAGATATGTAGCATAATAACACAGAAATGCACTGCTGTTACATCAACCATGCTGCATGCAGCCAACCAACGCGACTTGCTCATTAAAGAATAGGAAGCTGCGAGACTGCCTCTGCAACTACTATGTGCTACTACATGTAAAGAGACAGTTTATGCATCTTTCAAATCGAATCACATTGTAAAATCAGAATTATCATGGGCAACAGCACTGAGGAGTCACAGCTGGAGGACTGTGATTAAAGCCAGGCGGTCAGGGTGATTGAAGATTGAAACTGACAGCACTCACTGTTCAGTTGGAATGGGTTGCCCTGTTAGAAAGGTCTCTGATTTTCTTCATATTCAATGCACTATTTCCAGCCCAATGAGGGTTGGTGGAGGGGGGGGACTTGAGGTTTCAGTATCCTGTGGATTTGAAGCCATAATTGTGAAGCAGGAGCCAACATTATGCACTACATGGGATCATTCTGATGTGTTGTGATTACTACTAGGTGAGTGTACATTGTATTGATCACTCCAATGAGTGCCAGCTGTCACCAGAACTCCAGTCCCCTCATTGCTACACAGATTGTGCACTGTTCTCCTCCCATGCTGGATGGCTCAGCCACATGAGCTGTGTAGGACAATAAGTTGTGTATTCTGGATGGTCCATTTTAAGAAAAAGGAATTGAGTAGAGCACACACTGGGCATTAGCTTCGATTACCGGTCGTTAAAGGGCATGACCCAGAAGCACAGCTGTTCAAAATCCTCCTAAAGCACTTCAGTGATTGGATCCGCATTCTACAAAGCAACATCAGCAGAACTTATTTATGTAAAGGCAGACACTACTCACAAACAATTATCACTGACTGGTTAAGTCAGTGTTGCTTTGGTGGTGTTTGAATCTCACAATTTAAGTAAATTCTGGGGCGATCTTCAAAACAAGATCTTTTGCTGCTTTGAATCTGGGGCCAGTTCTGAGACTTAAAGCTGACACCACATGGTATTAGCTTCCAGTGGATTATTAAGTGAGGGAGGAAAACCTGTTGACAACTCAGGAGGACCCTCTCCCCTCCCCTCACCCATTCTGGCCATCAAACTCCAAACCAGTTCTGAGTCACTGAAACTGGAGCAACTACTTTTATGATACATTTCAGATTGTGCCCCAGCATTACCATTTTTAGTTAGGATTTATATTTTTGGAATGAAATACAAATACTAACTGCCTGTCCCTTTAAGAAACTTTACTCTTCTAAGCTACATAATTTTTTTGCTCACACAGATGAACTACCATCTTTAGTTCTTTTTTTCCAGCTGTTGGTATCTTGCACTGGCTGAAATCCTCTCACGTTTTCAGCACTTGGGCTCTCAAACCATTACTTTCTTTAGAGTTTCTGAGAGCATCATTAGTGTCTGAGTTTGCCTCAATATCAGAGGGTCATTTTCTGCCATTTACCCAGTTTGGCTGTAGTGTCTCTTGGCCTGAACATTGACTGTGAAGTAATGGAGACTGTGACGCCTCAGTGAATTACCACAGCTGAGTTCTGACGAAAGGCAGGAGTACAAATCATGCTGCAGGGATTTAAGATCTCAAGTCTTTAGTTTCCCTCCACATCCATTTGCACTCACCAATCCAGCAGAAGAAAGGTTGGGAGGGCTCTGTATTGGTCCAGCCATAAAATCCCTGTTCTGAGGGACCAAGGCCTCTGAAAAGCCTGAGTCTGCAATTTTGGCTTTCCTCATCAATCAGTCCCAGCCAAACAACAATCTCAGTATGCTTGTCTCTGATCTGTGTCTCCTCACAAGTCTAAGAGATAGGAATTTTCAGATTTCTTGAGCGGTTGTGTGCCTGCGCCTCTGGCAATTGAAATGTTGATGGTGGTTGCCTGAAGCTGGTGTAAATGCTGCAAGAAGGAGACACAATTCCTATAAAAGCCTCCGAAAGGAACAGGCCTTTATGTAATTTCTCTGTTCCTCCTCTCTCCCTACACACATACCCCGGCCACTTTCAGTGACTCATGTACATGGTATGTAGAATCTATCTGAAGACTGACAATTGTTAACTTAAAATGAATACTCAGTTCTTCACCCCTGCCTTGAGTTTTTCCTGATGCTGGTCTGTGTTTTGTGGGTAAGCCTGTCAGGATGCACTTCCTTTCCTCAATTCCCATAAGAGATACCTCTCGAGCTGCCTTATTCTGTGTTTTAGTGATTGGTTTCCTGGAGCTAACGCAGTTCCACCTTAAAAACATTATGTAACAATTTTCCTTTTGACTTTGCCAAGTTGGGCACTGTATCTTCAGTTGGCTAACCCCTTTTTTCAACAGGATTCCAAATGAACTGAATTGGTTGAGTATCTTAGCCAAAGGGTAGAGGGGTTGGGATTTCTTCCAACTCATTGCAGAGTTAATACAGATTCAATTGCTGAATATGGAGCAGAATTAAAATAGATAATTGGAGATTATGGCTGAGTGGTAAATATCATGTAGTTTGAGCTATAAAGACTAGAAAAATCCATGCTCAATTCCTGGTACGTGTTGGGTTAACAGTTAACTGATCTTAACCAGGGCTATATTTGAGGTGTTACATATGGCCCCAGCACTTATAAGGGAAGGAGGGAAAAATAAATCAACTAAGGTTCCTGCTGTTAATTATTATTCAGAAACCGCTGCTAGAAAGCATGAATGTGCATGTTTGGTTGAGGGTTGTGATTGTTCAACTACTGTTAATCCTAGCTATCTAGGTACAAACCTTAAATACGGAAGGGCTACCTGAATCCAGGGAGCTGTAATCCAGCCTGGGAGAAAGCTGGGGGTTCAGGGTTACGTGAGTTCCTGGATTGGATTTGATGTATCTTTTTCATGTTTTAAAAAAAAATTACATCTTTTAAATCAGATTTTGTTTTACACAGCAAATGATGATCTGGAATACACTGCCTGAAAAGATGGTGGATACAGATTCAATAGTAATTTTCAGAAGGTAATTGGATATATACATAAAAAGGAAACATTTGGAGGGCTGTAGAGAAAGAGCAAGGGAGTGGGAATGTTAGGCTAGCTCTTTCAAAGAGCTGGCACAAGTATGCTTGGCAAAATTGCCTCCTTCAATGCTGTTTGGAAAAAGTTGATTTACATAGAATCAATCAAAATAGCTGAATGGCCACATGGTGACGCTGTTACACAGTATGGAAAGGGACGCAGCAAAAACTTTGGAAAGTTTCGGAAACTAGGAGCTCTGTAAATGGGTTATCAGATTTACCTTATACCGAGGGGTAAGCTCATTTATTAGTCTTCTACCCCTCAAGGTAAACAATACCGCACCACATCAAAAATGGTACATGCACTGAAAAGGCCTAAAATATGCTTTTAATACAGGGTGTTTCTGATTACTATTCAAGCTACGGTTGATGTAGAACACGGTATTTTTCAGCTGTGAAACACATCCCTACAGAGGAGATATCCCACAGCTCTGTGCAATGACTAATTTGTTTTGTTTCTGTGCAGTTAATGTGGTCTGCCTGTGCTGCCTCTTTGCTGCCACCAGTAGATGCTATAGGACAGGAATTGAATGCATTCTCAACTGGTAAACATCACGTGCTACTGGGCTGGGTCACAACTACAGGGATGAAATGCAGGAGTTTACCCATCTTGACAGCAAGACTTTAAAATCATTGGTCTCCGACACTGATGTTGGAGTTTTATATGGACATAGTTTATTCCCGAGTATTCGGGAAGGATTCAACACTGACCAATACAATAACTCTCGTACTGGAGAGCTTTCATTAACTTTGAAAGCAATAGCTGTGTTCCTATGTCTTGGGTTTACTCACCTCAAGGATTAGTTCTCATAGTTGCAATGCTCCAAGGACAGAGACTTTGTGGGTGTAGGTCCCAGATAGTACACCAGACAGTGGTGTAGTGGTAATGTCACTGAACTAATAATCCAGAGATCTGGACTAATGCCCTGGGGACATGGGTTCAAATCTCTCCGTGGCAGCTTTTGGAATTTAAAATCAATTAATTAATAAAAAATCTGAATTGAAAGCTGGTCTCAGTAATGGTGCCATGAAACTATCAATTGTCATAAATCCCAGCTGGTTCACTAATGTCCTTTAGGGAAGGAAATCTCCTGTCCTTACCTCTGGCCTACATGTGGCTCCAGACACACAGCAATGTGGTTGACTCTTAACTGCCTTCTGAAATGGCCTAGCAAGCCACACAGTTGTCAAGGGCAATTAGGGATGGGCAACAAATGCTGGCCTTGCTAGCGATGCCCACATCCCATGAAAGAATAGAAAACTACCTCGCATCAATTGGGTCATGCAACAGTGTGACAGCAAAAGCTGACCTGAGATTGGTAGAGTTGAAAAGCAAAACTACAAATGACACAGCAAGTCAATCAGCATCTTCGAGAAACAAGGGTTAGTTTCAGGTGGGGACCCATTATCAGAACTGTAAGAGGAATGGATGTCATCAATCCCATGGAAGAAAAAATTATTTTAATCTTATTACTGCACCGATCAGCCTTCTCTGGTGGGAAGTACTGGAAATTTTACCTGGTGTGGAAAGGTGGTATTTCTGCCCACAGAGATTCCGATGACTTCTCTTAAATGGACAGAAGCCCTTCTGAATTTCCCCTTTGCATTTGTAACCTGTTGCATGGTAGGTAATATATTAAATCTAAGAAATGGCACTTATCTAATTAAAATCTTTTAATGTCTGCATTGATAAATTAGTGGTCACAGATGACATTAACAGGTACTAAATCTGCCTCTACCTAGTTTTTTTTCCAGAATCAGGCAAACTATTCTGATGCCCCAAAGAGCAGCCAATGTCAGGATACTTATTTTTTTGAAGAGTCTCTTGCTTTCTCTTAGTCCTAAGATGCACTCACCTGCGTGGACTGCGTGCAAGATCTCTAAATGCTTGCCCATGTTTCAATCTAGTACGCACCCAGAACACCATACAACTCACTGTCCACCAGTCCGTTTAACAATGCAGTGTGCGGAACCGAAGTCAAAGCACAGCCCCACTGCTCAGGACAGCAAGATGTTAAAGAAACCAAACCAGTGCATCTCCTACAACTATTTACACTTGGTAGGGATCAGGATAATGGGTGCAGTGGTTATTGCCTATTTACTATTATAATGCAGAGCTTTTAAAGATAAATGCAAAACTGATGAATTTATTTATTAAGACAGAGCAGGACCTGGATCCAAACAAATTAATCTGGACCCAAGTTAATTTGATGGCTGGTGCTGTGGGTTTCTCTGGGTTAATGGGAAACGACTCAGCAAGGTGTTCACTGTAGAATAATTTTGTTAAATCCTGTTTATTAACCTGATATTGTACATCATTCTATTAATTTGTAATAGTTACTTCCTCGTTTACTCTTCCCACCCTATGACTCACTAGGTAAAAGTGTGGTCTGTTATGCAGTTTTACAGATCAGGAAGCTCACCAGTTCAATGTAAGGTCAATGCTGTTCAGTTGACAGGGTAACATGAGAAGTGGTAAGATTGGTCTCTGTATCTGCAGACAAGGATTCCTTTTCCTGATCGCTATCAAGTGACCTCTCTATGTGTGATGTGGTGTGAAGGCAGTATATGGATTGAAATGGCCTCCGTTGAATTGCAGTACTCACTACACAGGAATATAGATCAAGTCTGGCCAGTTGGATAAGGTTGCAAAGGATTGTTGTCCCACATAGAGCAATGTGCCAGTATGCGCATGCCTTCAGAAAACAAGCAGGTATGGGGAGGACATTGAGAATGGGAGGAACTGAAAATGTCCTTTTCTCCTATTTTAAATCTTGGTCTCAGTGCCCTTGGGTTCTGGATTGTTACCAGCCAGCCGCTGTAGATCAAATTTGGTACCTTTTGATAAAGATCTTCCTACCCTGCACAAGCAAGTGATTTGCCACTGGTAGAACCTAACCACCTCCAAGGTCAGCTGAAGCTGTAGTTTAATTTAAAGCATAAGCCTGACCAGCCTGCTCCTTTCAGAGACTGCACAATCTACCCCAGCAGAGACTTGTATCACACAATTAATTTCCTGAAGGAAAGTTCTTCAACATTTCTGACAACAAAAATATGCCCTTATTTGGAGAGCAGCGAGCAATCCAAACTGAACTCTGAACCCTCTGCAATGCGATAGAATACTTGCCTGGATGAGTGGTTGGGTGCTGGATGGCTGGCACAGACACGATGGGCCGAAGGGCCTGTTTCTGTGCTGTATAACTCTATGACTCTGAGTGCAGCCCCAACAACGCTCAAGAAGCTCAACATCATTCAGGGACAAAGCAGTCTGCTTGATCGACACCCTAAACATTCACTCCCTCCACCACTGGCAGCAATGTGTACCATATAGAAGATGCACTGCAGCAACTCACCATACCTCCTTCGACAGTGCCTCCCAAACTTGTGACTTCTACCACCTAGAAGGTCCAGAGCAGCAGACACATGGGAACATCATCACTTGCAAGTTCCCTTGCAAGGCAGACAATATCCTAACTTGGAAATATATCACCATTCCTTCACTGTTGCTGGATCAAAAACCTGGAACTCCCTAACAGTACTTTGGATGCACCTACACCACATGGACTGCAGCGATTCAAGAAGATGGCTCACCACCACTTTCTCAAGGGCAATTAGGGATGGACAACAAATGCTGTCTTTGCCAGCTATGCTCACATCCCATGAAAGAATGAATAAAGATCAACATATTTATGAAGGTTGTATGGTTAAAACTGCCCACTGGAATTGGAATGATAGGGTTCAATATAAAATGCCTTCAATTCATGCTTCAAAATACAGAATTATAGTTGCAACTTCCTCACGCAGTGAATTGTTGATCCTGGCTGCAGCGTCAAGAGGAGCTGCCAAGCAAAGGGCTACTCCTTCCCAACAAGGGAAGTCAGTATCTTAGCAACCTGCATTGCTCCTGTGTACTTTTTTCACACCTAATTACAAAGAAATGTGCCATATAGGGGAGCAGGTTTCCTTCCTGTATACCCAGATGGGTGATGCTGTGTTGCGCTGGATGATTGGTGAGGGGGATTCAGGGAGAGAATGTTTTTTTAATAAAAACTAATAAAATCACTACTCTTCTGGAGCTATAGAACAAACAGTTTCAATGGGCTCCTCATGGTATCATGTGGGCCACGATAGTATAGTTTCAAGTCTGGCCAGGCATAGAGATTTTATTTTTAGGATTGTGATTTTATCTGTTAGTCATTAAGGTCAGGAAGCAAATCTTAATCAGAATTCTTGTTCATTGATAAGAATTGTGTTTCTGTTGCCACTTTTCTCCTGATGGTGCTGACTCTTGCCATGGAGCACCTCACCCAAATAACCATTCTTCACATGCAAGTTTAGATAATGAGTGGCGGCAGGTTGTGTAGGTGTAGGGGCAGCACATCCGAGCCTAATATCCATAATCATGAGCTTTCTAGCACCCGTCACTGGATAGTGATCAGGAGGAACAGTGCCTATTTCATTCCTTCCCTGCTTTCCAAGCTCAAGGGCACTGAGGCCAACTGGAGCACCTTCATTGAAAGTAAGTACCAGCGTAGGCCTGGATCAAAACTTGGTTCTTCCCAGTCCATGTGGCTCAGTAACACACTAGGCCGTGTCTTTACCTAATGAGCTGGCAAGGGAGCTCAAAATAAGATCATATCTGGATATGATGAAGGCAATATACAGATATCATCCATCACCCTGTACTTGCTGAGCTACATTGGTGTCAAGTCCACCAAAGCCTCATTTTAAAACTTCCATCTTTATGTTCAAATCCCTTCATGCCCTCGGTCCTCCCTATCTCTAACCTCCTCCAGCCCTACAACCCTCTGAGAACTCTGTGGTTTCTCAACATGAGGATAACTAAGGAGAGAGTAGGGCCCATAAAAGACCAAAAAAGGTAACCTATGTGTAGCGGCAGAAGATGTTGGTATGGTCCTTAATGAATACTTTGCGTCTGTCTTCAAAAAAGAGGGGGACGATGCAGATATTGTAGTTAAGGACGACGAGTGTGAAGAATTGGATGTGATAAATGTAGTGAGAGAAAATATTAATGGGACTAGCATCCTTGAAAGTTGATAAATCGTCAGGGCCAGATGAAATGTACCCTAGGCTGTTAAAAGAAGCAAGAGAGAAAATAGTGGAAATCTGACCATCATTTGATACAGGTGTGGTGCTGGAGAACTGGAGATCTACTAACGTACCTCTGTTTAAAAAGGGAGCGAAGGATAGACTGAATAATTACAGGCCAGTCAGTCTAACCTCAGTAGTGGGCAAACTATTGGAATCAATTCTGAAAGACAGGATAAACTGTCACTTAGAAGGGCATAGATTAATCAAGGATAGTGAGCATGGATTTGTTAAGGGAAGATCTTGTCTGACTAACTTGATTGAATTTTTTGAAGGAGTAACAAGGAAGATAGATGAGGGTAGTGCAGTTGATGTGGTCTACATGGATTTTAGCAAAGCTTTTGACAAGGTCCCACATGGCAGACTGGTTAAAAAAAATAAAATCCCATGGGATCCAGGGATATGCAGCAAGGTGGATACAAAATTGGCTCAATGGCAGGAAACAAAGGGTAATTGTTGATGGCTGTTTTAGCGACTGGAGAGCTGTTTCCAGTGGTGTTCTGCAGGACTCAGTACTGGGTCCCCTGCTTTTTGTGGAATATATTAACGACTTGAACATAAATGTAGGGGGCTTGATCAAGAAGTTTGCAGATGACACAAAGATTGGCCGTGTGGTAGATAGCAAGAAAGATAGCTGTAGGCTGCAGGAAGATATTGATGGCCTGGTCAGATAAGTGGAAAATGGAATTCAACCTGGAGAAGTGTGAGGTGATGCATTTGGGGAGGTCAAACAAGGCAAAGGAATACACGATAATTGGGAAAATACTGAAAAGTGTAGAGGAAGTGAGGGACCTAGGAGTGAACGTCCACAGATCCCTGAAGGTAGCAGGACAGGTCGATAAGGTGGTTAAGGCGGCATATGGAATCCTTTCCTTTATTAGCCGAGGTATAGAGTATAAGAGCAGGGAGGTTATGCTGGAACTGTATAACTCATTGGTTAGGCCATAGTTTGAGTACTGTGTGCAGTTCTGGTCACCTCATTACAGAAAGAATGTAATTGCACTGGAGCGGATACAGATGAGATTTACGAGGATGTTGCCAGGACTGGGAAAATGCAGCTATGAGGAAAGATTGGATAGGCTGGTGTTGTTCTCCTTGGAACAAAGAAGGCTGAGGTGAGATTTAATTGAGATGTACAAAATTGTGAGGGGCCTGAATAGACTGGAGGTGAAAGGTCTATTCACCTTAGCAGAGAGGTCAGTGACGAGGGGGCATAGATTTAAAGTGATTGGTAGAAAAATTAGAGGGGAGATGAGGAAAAACTTTTTCACCCAGAGGGTGGTGGGGGTCTGGAACACATTGCCTGAAAGGGTAATTGAGGCAGAGACCCTTAACTCATTCAGAAAGAGTCTGGATATGCACCTCAAGTGCTGTCATCTGCAGGGCTATGGACCAAATGCTGGAAGGTGGGATTAGAATAGGTGGATCGTTTTTCAGCCGGCACAGAGACGATAGGCCAAGTGGCCTCTTTCTGTGCCTTAAACTTTCTGTAATTCTATGACTCTAACTCTGGCTTCTTGTGCATCTCCACTTCATTTGACCTACCACTGGTGGCTGTGCCTTCATCCATCAAGGCCCTAAGCTCTGAAATTATCTCCCTAAACCTCTTTATTCCATTTTAAAACCTAACTCTTTGACCAAGTTTTTGGTCACTTGTTCCATTATCTCTACATATTTGACTTGGTGTCAATGTCATGATAACACATTTGTGAAGCACTTTGGGTCATTTTAAATGTTAAAGGCACTATACAAATGCAAGTTGCTGATGTGTGAGGGTTGAGAGAGGGGACCTGAATTTTCACAAGCAGCAAAGGAGCAGTTTGTATTCTAACCCTTTGAACATCCTGAAAAAAAAGTAAACAATTCTTTCACAGGTCAAACCGGGAAAAATTTAGGAAATATTTTGCTCTGTTGGCCTTGTTGATATCACATTCAGTGAATGCTGAGCCTCTGAAATGCAGAACCCTCCGTAGTTCAGAGCTCCAGCTCCTTGGCTGTTTGTGCAATATCTGAGTGACTGAAAGCACAGTGTGTGCATTGTCTTCAGTCCACTTACCGGCATTCTGCCAAGAACCCCAGCTACACAGCATTCTTTGTACTAAAATGATTCCAGAGTGGATCCAGCTGTGGCATACAGTTCAACTGCCTTAAAGAACCATTGTCATCCCATGAGGGAACAGGAAAACATGGAAACAGCTCAGAAAGCAAATCAGTACAAGCCAAGCAAGATGGTACACATAGCAGCAATTCTGCTGGAATCTTTTCAATGAAGCACCTTGAAATCCCACAAGTTAGAGGACTGCACTGTTCAAAACATTCCACCTATTATGTGATTGAAGGACCCAGGTGGTCACTATACCAGATGCCATATTGAACAGCAGGAAGATTGTTTAAATTCAGGAATTTCTAGTAAGCAAAACAATTCTCTATAATAATACATTATCCAGGGATTCCTGTACAAAAGTCCATACTTTTACAGAAAGTTTTTTTTCCCTTTCTTTTACTATGTCTTGAAACCATTAGCCCTCCTCGAACAGCAGGGTTGCATTGAAGGATAAAACAGTTTAAGATTAGTCCATTGAGTTCCTTGGAACCAGGTCTACAGCAATAGTCAGATGTTAACTAACTCCAAGTCATGCCATCTGTTTCACAACCTTTTCAAAACCCTTCATGTAAATTTTCCTCCTAAAGGGTTCCAGCACTCAAATAAATATATATCAGATTGATTATGGGTTTTATTTATGGTGTTTCTAATTCAATCTCAATGTTGGCCAACATTAAAGCCTATAAACCAACAATTTTATTTTTCCATCCCGAGGGTACTAATTCCACAGGCGCTCGAGAACTCTGCTATCTCACCTAAATGGCCACTCTTTACACTAGGGCATGCAATGGGTTATGCGGGGCTATTTGGCATTGGGGAGTGGGTATCAGTATGAAGCCAGATCTTGTTCTCACATGACATCTACACACACTCACTTTCTAGACATTTCTATTTTTCAGTGTTACAGCACACATTCTAACCTCTGCAGCTTGCTCAGTCTACAATTGTTATCATTCATTTCCACATATTAAGTGACGAAACAGATCACTAACAGTTATGGACAGGAAAAGACCCTCTGATCCACCCAGCCTGTCCCCTACAATTGTGATATGAATCATGTGATTTCCTGAGACACAAAAAAAAGATTAAAAACCTAGGCCTATTTGGGGAGAAAACTTCTTGGAGAGTCCTCGCCAAGTCACTTAGCCGATCAAAAACAAGTCCAGGAGACTATTCTGGTCCTTATAATTCTATGCAGTACTTACCTTTTATTAATAGTTAATCTCCGCCCAGCTCTCACTTGAAGAAATTCAACAAATTGGTGCCCATCGCACAAGACGGCAACCTGTTCCAAAGGTCCACTATTCTCTGGGAAAAGAACCACCTTCAGACATCTAACCTAGATCTGGCCTTATACAATTGTTACCCCCTGGTCCTCCCTAATCTATTTAATTGGGGAAAAAACTGTCAGTTTGAACAAAATCCATTCTTTTTATCATCTTATAAACCCCAATCAGATCACATCTAAACCTATGCTTCTCTAAAGTGTACAGTCCCAGTTCTTTTAGCTTATCTTGATAACCAAGATGCTTCAAACTGAGAATTAATTTAGTAGCCCTCCTCTACACCTTTTCCAAAGCCTCAATATGTTTATGTTTGGAGATACAGCACTGAAACAGGCCCTTCGGCCCACCGAGTCTGTGCCGACCATCAACCACCCATTTATACTAATCCGACACTAATCCCTGTCATCCACTATGTGAGGAGACCAAAACTAGACACTGTATTGAGGCCTGACCATGGTTTGTATGAGGACAAAATAGTATAATTTGTCTTATAGTTAATTGCCCTATAAATAGACCCCAACTATTACTTCACAGAATTGCCCATGAACCTTGAGAAATAAATGCACTAGAACACCAGATCTTTCCTTCTCTACCTACTTTGATGCATTCCCTGAAGGATGTATGTATATTCAGCATTCATCCTGCCCACATGCATAACACTGCAGTTTTCCAAATTGAACATTACTTACCAGTCACGAGCCCAATTCCCCAATGCATCAAGATCCCTTGAAGCAATCATGCATCATCTACAGTAATATAAAAACAAAATACTGCAGATGCTGGAAATCTGAAATAAAAACAAGAAATGCTGGAAATAACTCAGCAGGTCTGGCAGCATCTGTGGAGAGAAGCAGAGTTAACGTTTCAGGTCAGTGACCCTTCATCAGAGCATCATCTATAGTCCTGGCACTCACACAGATCTTAGCATCATCTGCAAACTTGCAGATTGTGCTCCAACACCTGAATCTAGATCATTAATAAAAACAGTAAAGAACAATGATCCCTGTACCAATTCTTGCAGGCACCACTGGTGACCTGTGCCCCAACAGATCCAAATCCATCTACAACTACCGTTTTGCCAATGGCCTTCCAGCCAGTGTCAATCCAGAACAATATATTGCCAGTAATATCAGAGGCATGGATCTTATAGAGAAGCTTCTTATGTGTTACCTTGTCAAAAGGTTTTGGAAGTCTAAGTAGACAGCGTCATCTGGGTTTCCCTCATCCACCATCTTGAGTGGCATCTTCAAAAAATACAATCAAATTTATAAGACATGACCTTTTTGTGAGCCATGTTGGGTGTCCCTAATATGTCCCTCTCTTTCCAAACAATCTTATATTGCATCCCTAATGATTTCCTCAAGCATCTTTCATTGAGTCATCGAGAGATACAGCACTGAAACAGGCCCTTCGGCCCACCGAGTCTGTGCCGACCATCAACCACCCATTTATACTAAATCCTACATTAATCCCATATTCCCTACCACATCCCCACTTTCCCTCAATTTTCCTACCACTTACCTACACTAGGGGCAATTTACAATGGCCAATTTACCAATCAACCTGCAAGTCTTTGGCCGTGGGAGGAAACCAGAGCACCTGGCGGAAACCCACGTGGTCACAGGGAGAACTTGCAAACTCCACACAGGCAGTACCCGGAACCGAACCCGGATCGCTGGAGCTGTGAGGCTGCGGTGCTAACCACTGCGCCGCCTTTCGTATTACTAATGCCAAACTAATGGGCTTAGTTACCCATGTCCATCTTTGTTTCCTTTTTTTAAAAAAAGATGGGAACTACATTAACCTCCTTCCAGTCTAAGGGAACCATCCCAGAGTGCAGTGAGTTATTAAAGATACAAGCAAGGGGCTCGCAAAGCAGGTCCCATCTCCCCAAGACTCGCACGTGGATATCATCTGGCCTGGCTGCCCTATCTATTTTCAGGTTCTTAATTCGATCTAAAACAATATGTTCATTTATGTTAATATTAACAATTTTATTAACATTACATTCTAACAGTTGAGCATTGTCTTCAAAAGTGAAGATCGATACAGAGTACTCACTTAATATTTTCATCATACTCCGTGAGTCCTTCGTTACCTATCCTCGAGCATCCTTCAATGGCCCAATAACGTCTTTGGCAGTTCTTTGACTCTTCACGTAACTGAAAAAGCTTTTCCCATTGCTTCCACAGTTGTCTCCTTTCCATTATCCTTTTAGCTGATCTAGTAGGGGACTTAGTTTTCTTTAGCTGTTTCTTGTACCCAACAATTCAGTCGAATATTAGATGCCTTTTGTTTGTAGAAACATTTTTGTTTACATCTTATTTGTCTTTGTACATGACTAGTTAGTTACCGTGGCCTTTAACACACTCCTTTCTTTTGAATTTGGGCACATATTTATCTTCCACATGTTTTCTCGTTCTTAAAAACTTCCTATTTATATTCTACATTGGTCTCATCACCACTTGGTACATTAGTGCTGGGAACCTGTATTTTTTGTGTGGAGGTCTTGTATTTTCTGAAGTCCATGCTACTGTCCAATCTCCCAGATATACTGACTCAAATGTGTATAGCATTCTTAGACTCTTCAGTTTCTTGTTTCTAGGGCCATGTTCAGAAGCCAACTGGGGAACAAATTTCTGATTTTCCTCGCCAAAGAGGCAAGTGCATTGCACCTCAAGAATGCAGAAAATTGACCACCTGTGAAGGATACTTGCAGTCTAACAATAGCAGAAAACCATCTCCTTGAACAAACGGAGAAAGGGATAAACTGGTAACCACAGGACTATCAGTCTGATGTCAGTGGTGGGAAAACTACCAGAGACCATTGTCAAAGACAAAAGTAATTCACACTTGGAGAAGCAAGGGTTAATAAGGAATAAAAACAAGAAATGCTGGAACCACTCAGCGGGTCTGGCAGCATCTGTGAAAAGAGAAGCAGAGTTAACGTTTCGGGTCAGTGACCCTTCTTCGGAACTGACAAATATTAGAAAAGTCACAGGATATAAGCAAGTGAGGTGGGGTGGAGCAAGAGATAACAAAGGAGAAGGTGTAGATTGGACCAGGCCACATAGCTGACCAAAAGGTTAATGCACTGATTAACACCTAATCTGTACTAATGCTTTGTCTTTCAACACACCATTAACATATTGTTTGCCTTTGCTCCATGACCTTTTGGTCAGCTATGTGGCCTGGTCCAATCTACACCTTCTCCTTTGTTATCTCTTGCCCCACCCCCACCTCACTTGCTTATAACCTGTGACTTTTCTAATATTTGTCAGTTCCAAAGAAGGGTCACTGACCCGAAACGTTAACTCTGCTTCTCTTTTCACAGATGCTGCCAGACCTGCTGAGTGATTCCAGCATTTCTTGTTTTTATTTCAGATTTCCAGCATCTGCAGTATTTTGCTTTTATTTTAGGGTTAATAAGGGTTAGCCAGCGTGGATTTTTTGGTGGCAAATTGGATCTGACTAACCTGATTGGGTTCTTTGAAGTAACAGAGAGGGTTGACAAAGGTAGTGCAGTAGATGTATGTATATGGACTTCAAAAGGCATTCAAAAAAGTATCATACACAGACTTATTCGGAAAATAGAAGCACATGATGTTAAAAGGACAGTGGTAACTTGGGTTTGTAACTGGCTAATGGATAGGAGGCAGAGAGTAGTTGTGAACGGATGTTTTTCTGACTGGAATACAGTATGCAGTGGGGTCCCTCAGGGGTCAGTATTTGTCCATTATTTGTTATATGTGAATGATCTGGACTTGGGTAGAGGGAGTACAATTTCAAAGCTTGCAGATGCTACAAAGCTTGGCAATGTAGTAAATAGCGAGAATAGTAGCAGACCTCAGGAGGACATAGACAAGATTGGTGAAATAGACAGGCACAGGCAATTTAATGTGGGTAAGTGTGAAGTGATGTGTTTTGGGAGAATCCATATGGTTAGACAGTACAATCTAAATAGTACCATTTTGGTAGTGGTGCGGGGGGGGGGGGGGGGTGTGCAAGAGCGGGAAAAAAAACTTGCATTTATTGCTCTGCGGAGAGCCAGCATGGACTCGATAGGCCGAATGGTCTCCTTCTTTGCCATAAATGACTATGACTTACTTATTGCCTTTCATGACCACCGGACACCCCAAAGCACTTTAGAGCCAATTAAGTACTTTTAAAAAGTACTGTTGTAATGTTGGACCAGACGGTACATATATACGAATCTTTGAAGGTGGAGGAATCCGATTCCATAGAAACTTTCAAAAGACAATTGGATATGTACTTGAACAGGTTTAATTTGCAGGTTTATGGGGAAAAGGCTGGGGTGAGGGAAAATTGGGTAGCTCTTTCAAACAGGCATAGCAGGCTGATTGGCTTCCTTCTGTACTGTGAGATTCAATGATTCCAAGGAAAGTATCCTTAGATTTATAGCAGTCACTATCCAAATCGTTTCATAGTCTAAGGAAGCAGCAATAACATCCCTTGATATTAGACATATGGTCAACCTTTTGGAAGCTAGGCAACTGCATTAATTTACAGGGGGTTAGGTTACTGGACTAGCCATCTAAGGAACATGCATTCAAATCCCACCATGGCAGTTTGAGAATTTGAATTCAATATTAAAATAAATCTGAAATAAAAAGCTGGTATCAGTAAAAGTCACCATGTAGCTGTCAGAATGTTATCAAAACACAATTAGTTCCTCAATGCCCTTTAGAGAAGAAATCCTTAACTGGTCTGGCCTATATGTGACTCCAATCCCACCCAACATTGTTGGCGCTATGCCATTCAGTTGTATTAAACCAGTAAGTAGTTCAAGACGACCCAACATCACCTTCTCAGAGCAACTGGGAATGGGCAATAAATGCTAGCCTTGCCAACAATGCCCACATCAAGGATGATTTTTTTATAAATTGGAATTCATTAGTTATAATAGTGATTCCAATGAAACTGACATGTGTCCTGACTCTGGTTGTATTGGTACCATTAGGAATGCAGATTGCATCCTGCAAGGGACTGATACAGGGAGACTGGTGTGAGATTGCACAAGTGAAGACAACTCCAGTTGCTGTGATCTTTGGACTGATTATGAGGCACCTAGCACTAACTCAGGTGAATTCAATGTGATCTCAAGAAATTTTGTGGAGTGAATCAGGCTGTGTGGCAACAGGAGGGGATGCAGGAAAGAGGACAACCATGGACACATTTGTACATTTGTAAAGGGTGGGGGTGGAAACTATCATGTAGCCTCAGTAAAAGTATGATTTTTTTTTGCCAATATCACAATTATAAGCCAAATCAGACACTATTGTTTGCTTACAAGAAGCAGCTTCTCTGCTATCAGGTAGGAATGTGATTAGATTGTGGTCAATGCTCCAAAATATTTCATTTTCTGGAATTTCAAACTCAGTATGTTCTTTAAAATGTAATCGCCTAAAGAAATTATGGCTTACAACATTTCATATCTATTACTGGGTGGGGTGGAATGAGGGAAGAGATTAAAACAGCTAATAGCTGCAACAGAATCTTTCATTGTAAGTCAAATTTAGAAAAATAGGTCTAAATATAAATATATTGCAGTTACTAGAAATTGTTGCAAATCATGGGAGATTTGGATAAATACAGTGACATCATCCTAAAATAATACATAACATGGCAGGATAAACCAGTAACCAATAATCAGTACCTCTTATAATTCATCTGTTTTCATTTGTTTCCCTCTCACTCATTATTTCCCCTCCATATTTTCTCCCTTCTTCTCAAGGAAGTACTAACATGCTCAGGTACAGCCCTCCGGTACCTTGCTCCAGTGGCCAATCTTCATGTAAGCCTTATGAGTGTTGAGAGGCTATTCAAAGGTGGGCATCAGTTGAGCTAACTCAGCACATACCAGGGATCGCCCTGATCTATATTTCTCAGTACCACACTGAGTAGTGTCTGAATGCTTATAACTTTCCTCACATATAATCCACACTTTTAATTGTCACTGCACATATCTTACACTGGAACACTGCAGTCATCCATTTTTTCCCCCAATTTTTTTACCCTGTATTCCTTTGCTGTAAGTGGGTGCATACCCTCCACTATCTTTTCCAAGATGTCTGAGCCCTGATGATGAGTGGCAGTAGGGTATTTGGGGACTGGCACAGCTAAGCTTCATCCAACATAGCCACACCCACACACACGCTTCCCCCCTCCTACACTCCTGACGTCAACTGTATAGTCCCCATCACTGCCTCGCTTGAGGTCAACTCAGCACAGGCCAGAGACTGAACCAGGTGCCTTTCCTGTGCAGTGTAGCTCGGCTACTCACAGAAATAAATCCATTGAGTTATCAGAGAAGCTTGTCTCCAACTTGTGTTTTAAAACTGTCCTGTCTGGTCCAAGGTAGGTTTTATTTGCTAGCTAATATCCTGTTTTATGGTATCCAGCAAGGATTTAAAACAGACTTTAATGGACTCTACTGAGGGTCACAGCCCCAGATTACGGTTTTGTCTTGTTGTAGGGACTATATGATCTGATCTTGACATCCATTTATAAATTTAAATTGCTCGTTTATGACTGCTCCTAGTAACTGCCTGGTAAACAAAGGTATATACAGTACAAAATGTCTTGGTGTTACAGGAGTGTAATGTGCACAGGATCTGCTGTACCAGATTTGCAAAGATAAGATCTATCTCCAAACACTAACTTTGTAAATTGTGCAAGCACAACAGGTCTATAAATGTCACATTATTTTTGTCTGAATAAAGATAACCAAATGTTTCTGAAGCAACTGTGATGATTCAGCCCAGCAATAAGATTACCAAAAATACCTAATTCTTTCAGTTCGAAAGATAAAAAGAGGCTTGATCTTTCTCAGGACTGAAACCCTTTCAAGCATTAACAATGATTTAATGACGAGCGTAAAGATTAACAAATTAGAATTAGAGAAACGCAAAAAACACCTTAATTCAGAAAATCATTTAAATTAAATTATCACATTCTGGTCATGTTCCATTTTAGATTTTGGTGACTTCAAAAATTCAAATCCACCATTAGTTTTGAAAAACCAAAATTCCTGGTTTAGGATTATTACACTAAACATATAGACCAATAAACACCAATTACACACCAAGAATTTGGAATTAGTAAATTAATTTAAAGGGATTGTGCTCTCTCAGGATATGCACAACACAAATTACTCCTCAAACTTTCAAAAATTGACCAAAGCTCCACAGCATGTTCTACTTCTATTAATTTTAAAAGTAATTTACCCTGTTATATTGCAGGTTAAATTGAGGAATTATGTTAGACATGGACTACTGCAGTTGCTGATAACTTGATATAATAAAAGTCAGTGGACTACCAGGGCAGCCCCAATGAGCTGGCTCCACTTCATCACCATATATTAAAGGGAAGATATTCTTACCAGCTGTTTCCTTGCCTATACACTCAGTTAAGATAAACAGGGAAAGAGTTCAAACCAGGCACACACGTTTCTTCCATTCAGCAAATTAGTTCTGCTTTCTCTAGTTGCTTCCAGTGTGTTAGTAGTATAAATTATATAACCATATCATACCTGACAGCCAAGGTGTCAGAATTAACACATTTATTACCAGAGCTACTTCTTGAGATCACTTTAGTGGAGTCTATGGTCAGAGGATAATTCCAGAAGGTGCAGTTGCCACAGTTGTGTGGAGTGGTGCAAGCTGAAACAAGTGATGTTGATCGGACATCTTAACAATTACCTACTCATCAAAAAGATAGCCATATCTTTATAGCCCACCTGAAAATGTTGGCTGTCTAGGGACTAAATAATGTCAGCTGGATGGCTATTTACACACACAGTACAGAGAGAGTGCTGCCATATATTCTATAATGTGCTAAGATTTTTATTCTGTGTATCAAAATTATAAGTGCCTTCAACATTACCATGAAAGAATTGTTTTGAGTTTTACAAATATTTACAGCACTGTGTAACACGGTTCAAGTCTGGGGGGGTTGGGGTTTCCTTTCTTTTTTACACAAGTTAATCAGATCAGACCAAAGCACAGAATTCCAAAAGTACTATGTACAAACGCCATTAAAAAGTACAAGGAGACTGCTTGCTGCCGGTAGGTAGTTACAGCGTTCATGGCTAGCTCAGACAGCGCAGCCGTTTTCTTGGGAGTATCAGTCCCCATGCACCCCCGTCCTAATAGGAGTAGGGGGCTTGTTTACTCAGTACCAGTTTTTGCTGCGTATTGGAGACCACTTTTCACCACATTGGCTTAAATCAGACTCAGATCGCTCCAAACAACAAAAGGATAAAAAAACAAAGGACTGTGGAAAGAATTTATAAATTAATGAAACCGAACAGATGTCCTGACAAGCATAAAATACTCTCACATCTTGAAGGGCAGCGTTAAGGAGTAGTGAAGCGCACTTAAGAATGAATGAAAGTACAAAGTCCGCATATGAAAATAAGATTTCTCTGAAAATGCATTTTGGCACAGGTAAAATTGTATGTTTTTTTCATCTCAGTAAAGTTTGAATTCATGGTTCCAAGGATTCAGCATTTCCCACCAGCTTTATTTCCCTTTTCAGTTTAAACTGTTCATCCCTCTTCTCTCAGCAATCAGCCCATTTGATTCCTTCTCGAAGAAAGGAGATTTACGAAAGGAAAAAGTTGATCCTTACAACTGATGGTGTGGTTGAAAGCGTCCCAACTCTGGCCCTGCTGAAACAGGTAGGGATTCTGAGGTCCTGCCTTCAAGTCCATCAGAGGGGGTCCAGGATGCTACCATGATAAGATCCATAGCAATCTACTGCCATACAGTCACCAAGTCACTAATATAGTGCAATGGTAATCCCAATTCACATAAACAGGAATCGCCGAGAGTGCAGGATTACATAGAGGGGTTTCCACTCTGCCACTGGAGCCCACCAGTTCGCCCAGGGCTGGAAACATTGTAAACACGTAGCTGCCCATTGTCCAAATCGGGCCCTGCTTGGAAGAAGATTGGCAGTTGGCAGTGTAACGGAGTCCAAGATTAAAAAGGAGAGCAAACCAAATGCTCATACTGAAGCAATGACAATCATTAGATGAGGGGAGATGTTGGAGATGCTGGCAAGCAAATCTGGGGCTAGACGGGACAGATGACTTTCAGAGAATTCACAGGGTGGGAATATCTGTAGAACATAAGCAGGCTGCAAAGAGAAAAGGCACAAGATCAGTGGGTGCAGCCTCCAAAACATCGGCAGGTTTTCTGCAGAATAATAACTATCATTAAAACTTTCACTTTCAATGTGGTAAAATAATTCCCAATGAATCTCAAACTATGTTTCATTTTGATATGCAAACAACTGGCTCACTACAAAGATTTCATTTTAATTAGTTGTGGGGCTTCAAACATCGGCCTCATTCAAGCACTCATCCTGGAAAGCTCAAAAATGAACTCCTCGTCTTCAAACCTATCAGTATCCACAGTTTTTAAACTGACCAGATTTCTCTTCTGAAGTTCAATCAACTCGGAATATAGTACGATGGGAGAGGGAGGCCTGCAGATTCAACTGGCCAAGGTAAGATTCAGTCATTTACAGCATAGGGGGAGGCTATTTGGCCCATCGAGTCCATGCCAGCTCTCCACAGTAGAGGCCTGCTCAGGTCAGGAAAAAAGAACCTGACCAAACCACAGCAGACCTGAGCCCGACCCAGCCCAAGTCCCTCTGGTTTTGCCCCGTGCCGAACCCAACTCAAGCCGACTCGACCATCCCTTTACTTACCTTCCGACTGGGAAGCTCCACGAAGCTGCAGCGCATGCGTGATGACGTCATAGTGACGTCACTCACTCACTGCGCAGACTCAGTTTCGTCCCGGACTCCCAGCTCAGATAAGCTTTTTAATTTCAATACTTACCGGCAGAGCACTTACCAGGTGTGTCTAGCCCGACCAGACCTGGACTCGGTACGACCCAACCCGAGCCAGAAAGCCGGACCTTGAAGATGGGCCCGGCCTGACCTGACCTGACCCGAACCCGACACATGTCGTCCGGTCCTGTCGGTTTGGGTCAGGTAGCAGTCCTCTACTCCGCAAAGCAATCCTATCAGTCCCACTCCCCCGCTTGAACCCCGTAGCCCTACAAGTTTATTTCCTTCAAGTGCCCAACCAATTTTCTTTTGACCTCCCTATTCTTCCTACCAAAATGTACTACCTAATATTTATCTGTGTTGAACTTCATTTGCCAATTATTTGCCTATTCTGCAAGATTCTTAAAGTTCTCCTGAAATTTGTTGCAGTCCTCCTCAGTATTGACTATCCCCCCCAATTTGGTGTCATCTGCAAATTTAGAAATTGTGTTTTTGATTCCAAAGTCCAAATTGTTAGATATGAACAGAAAAAACATAAAAATTGTCAATTTTGAAGTTGGGAAGGGGGGAGACTAGGAGGAAAGAAAGAGTCACTTGCCTTTCTGCCTTGAGCAGCTTCATGTCTCTGCCTGAAGGACATATTACTATTTACAACATCCCACTGCAAAATGGAAATAGCCTGTTCCTACAGCCCACTGGAAAAGGTTTAAATTCCTATGATGTTGCTTGGCTGCAATCCAGAGTTTTCTTTGGTTGCTGGGGACATCAGGGTATTTCCAGTTGCTCCAGTAAAGCTAATTCAAAATGACAGTATTGATACAGCTCACAAGACAAGAGTCAGAGAGCAACAATCCATCACTTCTGGGTGTATGACACCATCTACACCCAACCTGCATTCATCTCTTGTTCTGCCCCCTTGGTGGGCAAAAACACATGCAACTGAATTTCAGTTTGACCATATACCTGATTCGAGCCAGGATTCGGAACATTGATGATGCCAGCAGCTTGTTTGAGCTGTAGATAGTTAATAAAACCAGCCTTCAGTGACTCTGTTTGACTCACTACATCTTCCTGATCACGACCGCATGGTAAAGCCAACAATAAGCAGTAATCAGTTTCCACCTAGAAAACAAAAAAAATTGTCAGGTGATCTTCACTCCAACAATTATTTCCTATTCCGCATATGCCCAAATTATAATCATAACGTTTAAAGACACAAATTTTAAAGATAAAACATCACTGCATTTGAGTTTTTATCCACAAACGTTTAAAGAAATATTGTAACTGCCCCTCCTAAAGCCACTTACCGTCATTCTACGTGCCACACCTTCCAGCTGTGATGCCTCCAGCCGCATGCGTTGAGCAATTCTGAGAGGAGGCCCGCCCTCGGGTGCTGGAAGTGACCGATGGGCCAGAACGTTGTTGCCAGACACAAAATGTAGCTGCACTGCGGCTGTATCATTCTTTAGAGCTAGCAGCCCCTGCCACACAATTGGGTACTTCTAAAGGGACAAACATTTAAAAATGTAAATCACACTTAACAGCGCTTTAATCCTGCAGCATTTCAGTGCTATACATGCAGACCTTATAAAGATGCAACATCTTCCCTAAATTGAAGATTATGAATGTGAAGGGGAATGGTACACTGTTAGATACAGCCAGCACAGGCAAGAGGAACCACTGAAATGAGAGCAAATAGTTAAGGGGATTTCTTTCAGCTAAACATGGTAGATTACTCACCTTAGTTAGAATCTTCCTCAATGTTTCAAGGAAGTTTTCATTTAAAAGCAGTTTATTCTTCTAATTCAGCCCCAAGTTAGAGTCATAAACAAGTTTTATAAAACATACAAAATTTTAAAAATGACGAAACGAAAGTATGAAACAAAGTGGAGCAGATGAGAAGTGAAAGGGTCATAAAAATAAAGCCTGCTAATAGAAGTGGGTAAGGGAACAGTTATGACCATGAGGAAACAGACCGACACCTATGCCACTTCAACCAATCTCCATATTCAAACTCAACATTTTACAAATGATTTTGAAACTCTGGGTTTCGATAATTCAAAATTCCTTTTTATGTTAGTTGATAAATCCAAGCTAGTCTATTTAACTGATGCTATGGAGTTGATGCTTACTGTCAGAAGCTGCACCATGTCCACAGGTCTCTGTGAGCCTGACGGTGGCTGTGGATCCTGCTTTCCAGTGGTTTGGGGGTCTGGCCTGGACATCACAGGTGGTGGGGCTGCTCCTGGTGTTGAGGATTGTGTAGAGATAAAAGATGGTTGCTTTGGAGTTAGGGGCTGGTGCGGTGAGGATAGTTCATGTTTGATTGGCATAGACACTCCAGTTGGAGAAGGATAGGAAGTCGGATTAGCTTCTGGCTGTACTCTCTCTCTCTGTAGATGCTGCAGGTGAGGTGAGTGCAGTTCCATCTGCCCTGGCAGTCTGGTGATAGATACATGATGAGGATGCTCAGGAGCTGCAGTTCCCTTGGTATCCTGGGATATTTGTGGAGTTTTACTTCTCTGGCCAGGGTGTGCATGTTCCCCTTCCGAAATACCCTATTAAAGAATGGAGAGTTTTACAAACATAGCATTGAAAATATTCCTGTATTCACCCAACACCACCCACCCCCCCCCACACATTTTATTTATGCATTAAGGCTGGCTGAATCTATGACTAGGATCTCCAAATCAATCTGAAAGATGCTCTCAACAAAACTGTTTGAGAATTCCCTGAATTCCTCAATGATTTTGCCCAGACTGCCATCTGGAATTTGTCTTTTCAGACTTACCTGTTTTGAGTGTACTATGTTGATAATTAGCTACTATACCACAGATTTTTGGAACATTCGAGTTGAAGCTTTTGATAGAAACAAAGTAATGATTTAACACATTATGTGGAAAAACTTGAATCAGATCCTGAACTGATAATTCCTCAAACATTCCTTCAGAATGGAATGACATAACTTTTTAGTAACCTAGTCTGAGCTGATTATATTCTGCTATCGAGGAAAGCATTTCTGCTACCTCCCAACATGTCATTTCAAGTGATGACATGGTTTGCAGGCGGGGGGGTGGGTGGTGCAACAGGGGAAATTTTGGAAGAGAGATGTGGTAGATGGAGTCATCTAGGCTTTGAAAAGCCATGACGTTATCCAGCGGACCGCTGCTGCACAACAGTTCTCATATATCTACCTATAAGCTGGAACATAAAAGCTCCATGCCAAGAGAAAGTGTTGGCAACTCAGCTTTTGTGGGGGTCACTAAAGTTTAGTGCTCTTGACTATTTAAAGTCTTAATTGTTGAAGATAGCTGAGGGTAGCGCTTCAATAGAAATACATCGGCAATGTTTCAGTTAATCTTAAAAAGAAAATCAGTCTAGATAAAATAACAAATATCTAAGCCTCACAGAAGAATCCTGTGGATGCAGCTTGGAATATAAGAGGGAGATCGGATATGAGCTATTTATATTGGTGACAAAAACTAAAGATGAGTATCCTTCAAGGGGAGGGAAACAGCAGGAGTAAAAACACAGCATAAAAAGTGGAAAGAAGATGTGGGAAATATGCAATAGGATTTGCCCCAGAAAAGCCCAAGAGCTGATGTTTGTGGAAGTCCCCTGGCTTAAGAATGCTTCATTTCAAAATTGGATTGTGGACCCAATTGCAAAGGTAAATTCCAAGTCTGTGGGAGGCACCTTCGAGGAAAAAAGGTTCTGTGACACAGCAGGCAAAAATATGGATGGGAAATACAGACACAGACTTCTAACTGGAGCAAAAACAATAAAGCACTCCAGTAAGTAAATGTACCGATGAACATACTCAAAATGATGATGACATTGAAGCATCAAAAAATTTGAAAAATCAGCTAATTCTAAAATACTACCAACAGTGGAAGAGGGAAAGGCTCCTCAGACTACTGTCTGAAAGTGGGCAGGGGGAAGATCACCTGACTCAAGACAATATAAAACTCCAATAGAAATATTGTCTCAGCTCTCTTCCCTCCCCACCCTCGGTGAAATGACAGCCCTACCCGAGGGCAACTGAAATTGCAATGAATGAGCAAGATGCTCTATTTTGACATTTAACTTGAGAACAAAACTGTCCACAATTGTCCCACTCAGAGACAATGACACAGTATGACAATTTCCAACTTCATTGTGTATTTGTGCCCAGGGACAGAATTCAAAAACAGGATCTTCACAGCATCAGCCAAAAATGCCTGGCAGTAGCATACATTTTAAAGATAAAACATTTTAGCCATCAAAACCATCTTCAAATCAGTAACTTAAATCAACAAAACTTCTCTGATGAAGAATTATGTTGAACCATGGAAAGCCTGACTTCCTTACAATATGACATTACTTAACAGCGATTTACAGTGTTGCCAGCACTTAAACGCCAGCTTTGGCTCACTGGTAGCACTTGACTCTTGAGTCAGAAGGTTGTGGGTTCAAGCACCACTCCAAAGACTCGAGCACCGAATCCAGGTCGTCACTTCAGTGCACTACTGAGCAATTGCTACACCATCGAAGGTGCTGTCTTTTGGATGAGACATTAAACTGATGTCTCGTATGCCCTCTAAGGTGAACGCAAAAGATGCCACGACACTATTCCAAGAAGAGCAGGGGTGATCTCCCCGTCGTCCGGGTCAATATTTATCCCTCAATCAACATCACTAAAACAGGTTATCTGATCATTATCTCATTGCTGTTTGTGTTGGACATTGCTATGCAGAAATTGGCTGCTCAGTTTCCAACATGACAACAGTAACTACACTGCAACAGTATTTAATTGCTTGTAATGAGCTTTGTGATGTCCTTAGGTCATGAAAGGTGCTATAGTTTGTTCCTTCTTTCATATCTGGAAAAACGTGCACACACTAGCAAATTCTGAATTACAAGTGTTCGGCCAAATATTTCTCTAAAGGAAGAGAAACCTTGCGGCATACGTAAACAACTCTTTGAAGGTGGCAGGACAAGTTGAGAAGGCTGTTAAAAAAAGCATTAGGGACCCTTGGCTTTATAAACAATACCAAGATACATTCCTACATCATCTTTAACATAGTAAAACGTCCCAAGGTGCTTCACAGGAGTGAATATCAAACAAAATTTGACACCAACAGAAAATTAACCAAGAGTGGCTTGGTAGCACCACTACTGACTGGGCTGACCATGATAAAGGACATATCTGCCAGACTGGGCCTGCAGCAAGTGGTGAGAACCAACACGAGGGAAAAACCTACTTGACCTCATCCATGTCAATCTACTTGTCACAGATGCATCTGTCCATGTCAGTATTGGTCGAAGTGACCACTGCACAGTCCTCATTCAGAACAGATCTAGCAACTCAAAACTGGACATTCATGAGGCACTGTGCACCATCAGCAACAGCAGAATTGTATTCCACCACACTCTGTCATCTCATGGCCCGGCATATCCCTCACTCTACCATCAAGCCGGGGAGCAACCCTGATTCAATAAAGAGAGTAGGAAAGCATGTCAGGAGCAGCACGAGGCATACCCAAAAATGAGGTGCTAAACTGGTGACGCTGCATGCATACTAAACAGTGGAAGCAGCATGCCACAGACAGAGCTAAGACATCCCACAACCAACAGATCAGATCAACACACTGCAGTCCTGCCACATCCAGTCATGAATGGTGGTGGACAATTAAACAACTGATGGGGATGAGGAGGTTCAACAAACATCCTCAATGATGGCAAAGGCTAGTGCAAAAGCCAAGGCTGAAGCATTTGCAATCATCTTTAATCAAAAGTGCCAAGTAGGTGATCCATCTCGGCCTCCTCCTGAAGACCACATCATCACAGATGACAGTTTTCAGCCAATTCGATTCACTCCATGTGGTATCAAGAAATAGCCAAGTGCACTAGATACAGCAAAGGCTACAGCCCAGACAACATCCCGCCTATAGGGCTGAAGACTTGTGCTCTAGAACTAGCCGTGCCCCTAGCCAGGCTGCTCCAGTACAGTTACAACACTGACACCTATCCGTCAATGTGGAAAGTTGCCCAGGTCTGCCCTGACCACAAAAAACAGGACAAATCTAATCTGGCCAATTACCGCCCCATCAGTGTACTCACGATCATTAGCAAAGTAATGGAAGGTGTCATTGACAGTACTATCAAGTGGCACTTACGAATAACTTGCTCACGAATGCTTAATTTAGGTTCTGACAGGACCATTCAGTTGCAGACCTAGCTAAACTAGAGTGAATGGGAATCAGGGGGAAAACTCTCCTCTGGTTGGAATCATACCTAGTGCAAAGGAAGATGGTTATGGTTGTTGGAGGTCAATCATCTCAGCTCCAGAACATCACTGCAGGAGTTCCTCAGGGTAGTGTCCTAGGACCAACCATCTTCAGCTGCTTCATCAATGACCTTCCCTCCATCATAAGGTCAGAAGTGGGGATGTTTGCTGATGATTGCACAGTTCAACACCATTTACGACTCCTCAGGTAATGCAGCAAGACCTGGACAGTATCCAGGCTTGGGCTGATAAGTGGCAAGTAACATTCATGCCTCAGAAGTGCCAGGCAATGACCATCTACAACAAGAGAGAATCTAACCATCTCCCCTTGACATTCAATGGCATTACCATCGCTGAATCCCCCACTATCAACATCCTGGGCATTACCATTGACCAGAAACTGAACTGGAGTAGCCATATAAATACCGTGGCTACAAGAGCAAGTCAGAGGCTAGGAATCCTGCGGCGAGTAACTCAACTCCTGACTCCCCAAAAGCCTGTCCACCATCTACAAGGCACAAGTCAGGAGTGTGATGGAATACTCTCCATTTGCCTGGATGGGTGCAGCTCCAACAACACTCAAGAAGCTCGACACCATCCAGGACAAAGCAGCCCGCTTGAGTGGCACTCCATCTACAAACATTTACTCCCTCCACCACCGACGCACAGTGGCAGCAGTGTGTACCATCTACATGATGCAATGCAGCAATGCACCAAGGCTCCTCAGACAACACCTTCCAAACCTGCAACCTGTACCACCAAGAAGGACAAGGGCAGCAGATGCATGGGAACACCACCACCTGCAAGTTTCCCTTCAAGCCACACACCATCCTGACTTGGAATTATATCGCCATTCCTTCACTGTTGCTGGGTCAAAATCCTGGAACTCCCTTACTAACAGCACTGTTGGTGTACCTACCCCACATGTACTGCAACAGTTCAAGAAGGCAGCTCACCACCATCTTCTCAAGGGCAATAAATGCTGGCCAAGCCAACGACGCCCACATCCCATGAACGAACGGGGAAAAAAAATTACAGCTTTGGTTCAAACATGGACACAAGAGTTGAATTCCAGAGATGAGGTGAGAGTGACTGCAACATTTAACCGAGTATGACATCAAATAGCCCTAGCAAAATGGAAGTCAATGGGAATAAGGAGGAAAGCTCTCCACTGGTTGCAGTTGTACCTAGCACAAAGGAAGATGGTTGTGGTTGTTGGAGGCCAATCATCTCAGCCCCAGGAGTTCCTCAGAACAATGTCCTAGTCCCAAGCATCTTCAGCTGCTTCATCAATGACCTTCCCTTAGATTAGATTAGATTAGATTAGAGATACAGCACTGAAACAGGCCCTTCGGCCCACCGAGTCTGTGCCGAACATCAACCACCCATTTATACTAATCCTACACTAATCCCATATTCCTACCAAACATCCCCACCTGTCCCTATCACCTGCTTAAACTAGTGACAATTTATAATGGCCAATTTACCTATCAACCTGCAAGTCTTTTGGCTTGTGGGAGGAAACCGGAGCACCCGGAGAAAACCCACGCAGACACAGGGAGAACTTGCAAACTCCACACAGGCAGTACCCAGAATCGAACCCGGGTCCCTGGAGCTGTGAGGCTGCAGAGCTAACCACTGCGCCACTGTGCCACCCTCATCATAAAGGTCACAGTGGGGATGCTCACCGATGATTGCACATTGTTCAGTACCATTCGCAACTCCTCAGGTAATGACGCAGTCCGTGCCCACATGCAGCAAGAATTGGAGAACATTCAAGCCTGGGCTGATAATTGCCAAGTAACATTCGTGCTACACAAGTGCCAGGTAATAAACATCTCCAACAAGCGAGAACCTAACCATCTCCCCTTGATGTTCAACAGCACTGACATTGCTGAATCCCCCAACAACATTCTGGTGGGTCACCATTGACCAAAAACATAAATAATGTGACTACAAGACCAGGTCAGAGGTTGGGAGTATCTCACCACCAGACTCCCCAAAGCCTGTCCGCCATGTACAAGGCACAAGTCAGGACTGTGATGGAAGGCTCCCCACATACCTGCACGAATGCAGTTCCAACAAAGAAGCTCAACTCCATACAGGACAAAGCCGTCCGCTTGATCGGCCCCTCACCTACCACCTTAATCATTCATTCCCTCCACCACAGGCGCACCAAGACTCTGTAACCATCTACAAATTCACTCCACCAATTCATCAAGGCTCCTTTGACAGCACGTTCCAAACCATGATCTCTACCACCTTGAAGAACAAGGACAGCTGGTGCATGGGAACACAACCACATGCAAGTTCCCCTCCAAGTCACACACCATCCTGACTTGGAACTATATCGCCTTTCCTTCATTGTCACTGGGTTAAAATCCTGGAACCCCCTACCCAACAGCACAGTGGCTGTACCTAGACTACATAGACTGCAGTTCATCACCACCTTCTCAAGGGCAATTAGGGACGGGCAATAAATGCTGACCTTACCAGCGACGCCCACATCCCATGAATGAATTAAAAGGAAACCGGGCCACATAGAGATATTAGGACTGTTGACCAAAAGTTTGGTCAAAGGTAAGTTTGAAGGGGCATCTTAAGGGATTGAGAGAGGTAGCGAGGCAGAGGTTTAGGGTGGGATTCCAGAGCTTAGTGCCTAGGCAACTGAAGGGACAGCCACCATCAGAGAAGCAAAGAAAATCGGGGATGCACAAGCGGCTAGAATTGGAGGAGTGCAGTGATGTCGGAGGTTTGTAAGGCTGGAGGAGGGTACAGAGATAAGGAGAGGTAAGGACCCGTTAGGGACCAATGGGGAAATGTGTGGGTGGAGCCAGAGGACATTGGTAGGGTGTTGAACGAATACTTCACATCTGTCTTCACCCAAGAGAAAGAGGATGTAGATATAGAACTTAGAGAGAGAGAGACTGTGAGGTTCTTGAGCAAATTGTCATAGGGAGTGACAAGGTATTGGAGGTTTTGGAAGGCTTAAAAGTGGACAAATCTCCAGGTCCGGACGATTTGTGTCGCAGGATGCTGTGGGAGGTGAGGGCAGAGATTGCAGGGGTTTTGACCCTAATTTTTAATTCCTCTCTGGCCACGGGGGAGGTGCCAGAGGACTGGAGAACAGCTAATGTGGTCCCACTATTTAAGAAAGGTTGTAGAGATAAGCCAGGGAACTACAGACCAGTGAGTCACGCGTCAGTGTTAGGGAAACTTGGAGAAAATTCTGAAGGAAAGAATCTATCACCACTTGGAGGGGCAAAATTTGATTAGGAATAGTCAGCATGGCTTTGTCAGAGGGAGCTCAGGCCTAACAAATTTGATTGAATTTTTTGAGCATGTGACCAGGTGTGTAGATGAGGGTAGTGCAGTTGATGTAGTTTACATGGATTTCAGCAAAGCCTTTGACAAGGTCCCACATGGGAGACTTATCAAGAAAGCAAATGCACATGGGATACAAGGTAACTTGACAAGTTGGATTCAAAATTGGCTTAGCTGTAGGAGACAGAGAGTGATGACAGATGGCTGTTTTAGTGACTGGAAGCCAGTGCCCAGTGGCATACCACAGTGATCTGTGCTGGGTCCCCTATTGTTTGTCATTTATATAAACGACATAGATGACTATGTGGGGGGTAGGATCAGTAAGTTCGCGGATGACACAAAGATTGGCCGAGTGCTAAACAGTGAGGTGGAGTGTCTTGGGTTACAGGAAGATATAGACGGGATGGTCAAATGGGCAGAAAAGTGGCAGATGGAATTTAACGCTGAAAAGTGTGAGGTGATACACTTTGGAAGGAGTAATGTGACACGGAAGTATTCAATGAATGGCCTGACACTGGGAAGTCCCGAGGAACAAAGGGACCTTGGCGTGTTTGTCCATAGATCTCTGAAGGCAGAAGGGCAGGTTAAAAGGGTGGTGAAAAAGGCATATGGGACACTTGCCTTTATAAATCGAGGCATAGATTACAAAAGCAGGGAGGTCATGTTGGAGTTGTACAGAACTTTGGTAAGGCCACAGCTGGAGTACTGTGTGCAATTCTGGTCGCCACATTATAGGAAGGATGTGATTGCATTGGAGGGGGTGCAGAGGCAATTCACCAGGATGTTGCCTGGGATGGAACATTTAAGCTATGAAGAGAGGTTGGATAGGCTTGGGTTGTTTTCACTGGAGCAGAGAAGACTGAGGGGTGACCTGATCAAGGCGTACAAGATTATGAGGGGCATGGACAGGGTGGATAGGGAGAAGCTGTTCCTCTTAGTTGAAGGGTCAGTTACGAGGGGTCACAAGTTTAAGGCAAGGGGCGGGAGTTTTAAGGGGGATTTGAGGAAGAACTTTTTTACGAGGGTGGTGACGGTCTGGAATGCCCTGCCTGGGAGGGTGGTAGAGGCAGGTTGCCTCACATCCTTTAAAAAGTACCTGGATGAGCACTTGGCACGTCATAACATTCAAGGCTATGGGCCAAGTGCTGGCAAATGGGATTAGGTAGACAGGTCAGGTGTTTTAATGCATCGGTGCAGACTTGATGGGCCAAAGGGCCTCTTCTGCACTGTATTATTCCGTGATTCTGATTCTGTGTAGGCTATTTGAGGGATTTGAAAACAAGATGAGACGTTTTGCATCGAGGCGTTGCTGGACCAGGAAGCAATGTAGGCTAGCAAGCACAGGGTTGATGTGAGTTAGGATAGGAGCAGCAGAGCTCTGGATGATCTCAAATTTAAGGATGAAGGAAAATGGGAGGCTAGCCAGGACAGCATTGCAACAGTCGAGTCTAGAGGTAACAAAAGGACAAATCCGTGAGGTTGAACATTTCGTGGATATCATGTCTATGGATGTGATCACCCTACAGGCTCAGATAGCCATGTGGGAATATGTTATTGTGGCGATAACAGACACCTGTGACAAAAAAGGACAAGATTGGGCACTAAATATTCTTGGATACAAGGCATTCAGGAATGATCGGGAAGAAAAGGAAGGAGGAGAGGTTAAGGAATATATTACAGTGCTGGAGAGAGAGGATGTCCTGGAGGGGTCAAGGACAGAGTCTATTTCGTTAGAGTTATGAAACAATACAGATATAGACCACCAAGTACTGGGAAAGATGAAGATGAAGAGGAACAAGTCTGCAAGTAAATTACAGGGAGGTGCAAGAATTTTAGATTAGTTATCATGGGGAAGTTAAATTATCCTAATATAGACTGGGTGAGTAATAGTGTTAAGGGCAGAGAGGGGGAAAGAGTTTCTAGAGTGTGTTCAGGAGATTTTTCTGGATCAGTTTCTGATCCAACGAGGAAGGCGGCATTGCTGGATTTGGTTCTGGAGAATGAGGTGGGTCAAGTGGATCAAGTGTTGGTAGGGGAACATTTAGGGAACAGTGATCATAGTATCATAAGTTTAGATTAGTTTTGGAAAAGGACAAGCAGCAATCCAGAGTACAACTAAATGATTGGGGGAGGGCCAATTTCAGTGAGGTGAAAACAAATTTGGCCCAGATAAATTGGAATCAAAGGATGGCAGGCAAAACTGTAGTGGAATAGTGGGCTTCCTTTAAAGAGGAGATGGTTTGGGTACAGGCGAGGTACATTCCCACAAAGGGGAGAGGTAGAACAAGAAATGCCGGTGCTCCCTGGATGACGCAAAGAATAGAGTAAGATGCAGTAGAAAAATGGGACATATGACAGATATCAGGTTGACAGTGTAAATGAGAACCAGGATGAATATCGAAAAGTTCAGAGGGGAAGTGGAAAAAGAAATAAGAAAAGTAGAGAGAGAGAGTATGAGAAGAGACTGGCAGCTAACTTAAAAGGGAGTTCAAAAGTCTTCTAAAGACATTTAAATAGTAAAAGGGGAGTAAAAGGAGAAATGGGGCCAATTAGGGACCAAAAAGGGGATTTATGCATGGAGGCAGAGGGCATGGCTGAGTTACTAAATGAGTACCTTGCACTTATCTTTACCAAGGAAGATGCTGTGAAAGTCATAGCGAAAAAGGAGGTATTTGAGACACAGGATGGGCTAAAATTGATAAAGAGGTATTGGAAAGGCTGGCTTAAAGCTGATAAGTCACCAGGACCTGATGAGATGCATCCGAGGATACCGAGGGAAAGAAGGGTGGAAATTGCGGAAGTACTAGCAAAATCCTCCAATCTTCCTTAGATACAGGGGTGGTGCCAGAGGACTGGAGAATTGCAAATGTTACACCCTTGTTCAAAAAAGGGTGTAAAGATAAGCCCAGCAACTATAGGCCAGTCAAGTTTAACCTCAGTGGTGGGAAAGCTTTTGGAAACAATAATCTGGGACAAAATTAACAGTCACTTGGACAAATGTGGATTAGTTGAGGAAAACCAACTTGGATTTGTTAAAGGTAAATTGTGTTTAACTAACTTGATTGAGTATTTTGGTGAAGTAACTAGAAGGTTGATGAGGGTAATGTGGTTGATTTGATGTTCATGGATATTTGATAAAATGCCACATAACTGGCTTGTCATGAAGGTTAAAGCCCATGGAATAAAAGGGATAGTGGTAGCATGAATACAAAGTTGGCGAAGTGACAGGAAACAGAGTGTAGTGGTGAACAGTTGTTTTATGGATTGGGGAAGGTGTACAGTGGGGTTCCCCAGGGGTTGCTACTAGGACCACTGCTTTTCTTGATCAATAATAATGACTTCGCCTTGGGTGTGCAGGACACAATTTCAAAATTTTCAGATGACACCAAACTTGGAAGTATTGTGAACCGTGACAGACTTCAAGAGGACATGGATAGGCTAGTGGGATGGGCGGACACATGGCAGATGAAATTTAATGCAGAGAAATGTGAAGTGATACATTTTGGTAGGAAGAACGAGAAAAGGCAATATAAAACAAAGGATACAATTCTAAAGGGGGTATAGGAGCAGAGGGACCCAGGGGTATAGTGCACAAAACATTGAAGGTGACAGGGCAGGTTGAGAAAATGGTTAATAAGGCATACCGGATCCTGGGCTTTACAAACAGAGGCATAGAGTACAAAAGCAAGGAAGTTATAGTGAACCTTTTATAAAACACTGGTTCAGTTTCAACCGGAGTATTGTGTTCAATTCTGGGCACTGCACCTTAAGAAGGATGTGAAGGCATTAGAGAGGGTGCAGTAAAGATTTACAAGAATGGTTCCAGGGATGGGGGACTTCAATTACGTGGATAGATTGGAGAAGCTGGGACAGTTCTTCTTAGAGAAGGTTGAGAGGAGGTTTGACAGAAGTTTTCAAAACCATGAGGGTTCTGGACAGAGTAGACAGGAAGAAATTTCCACTGGCGGCAGGGTCAAGAACCAGGGACACGATTTAAGGTGAATGGCAAAAGAACTTAAGGCAACATGAGGAAAATAATTTTCACGCAGAGTGTGGTTAGGATCTGGAATGCATTGCCTGAGAGTGTAGTGGAGGCAGAGTCAATCGTGGCTTTCAAAAGGGAATTGGATTATCTGAAGAGAAAACAATTGCAGGGCTACGAGGAAAGGGCAGGGGAGTGGGACTAGCTGAGTTGCTTTTGCAGAGAGCCGGCACAGATACGAAGGTCCAAAAGTCCTCCTCCTGTGCCGTAACCACTCTGAAATGAGGAGTTCTGCAGCAGGTAAGCAGAGGCAGATGCAGAGACAGGCTATGTTTTTGGAGATGGAAGTAGGTAATCTTGGTGAGAGAGACTATAGGCTCGGAAACTCAACTCAGGGTCAAATAGATCGCCAAAGTTGCTAACAATCTGGTTTAACCTCAGTGACTATGGAGATGGATGGAATCAGTGGCAGGGGCTGAAGACAATGGCTTCATTCTCTCAGTATTTAGTTGGAGGAAATTTCTGCTCATCCAATACTGGATGTCAGACTGGTAGAGTGACAAATTACAAAAAAAAATTAGGGATAGTATTAGATCCGAAGAGGAGGCATATAAAATTGCCAGGAAAAGCAGCAAGTCTGAGGATTGGGAGCAGTTTAAAATTCAGGAAAGGAGGACAAAGAGGTTGATTAAGCGGGGGGAAATAGAGTATGAGAGTAAACTTGCGGGGAACATAAAAACTGACTGTAAAAGCTCCTATAAATATGTGAAGAGAAAAAGATTAATGAAGACAAATGTAGGTCCCTTACAGTCAGAAATGGGGGAAATTATAATGGGGAACAAAGAAATAGCAGAACACACATACTTTGGTTCTGTCTTCACAAAGGAGGACACAAATAACCTCCCAGAAATGTTAGGGAACCAAGGGTCTAATGAGAGGGAGGAACTGAAGGAAATCAGTATTAGTAAAAAAAAAAAGTGCTAGGCAAATTAATGGGGTTGAAGGCTGACAAATCCCCAGGGCCTGATAATTTACAAACCCAGAGTACTAAAGGAAGTGGTCCTGGAAACAGTGGATGCATTGGTGGTCATCTTCCAAAATTCTAGACTCTGGAGCAGTTCCTACAGATTGGAGGGTGGCAAATGTAACCCCACTATTTAAAAAAGGAAGAGAAAAAACAGACCAGAATTACAGACCAGTTAGCCTAATATCAGTAGTGGGGAAAATGCTAGAGTTTATTATAAAGGATGTGATAGCAGAACACCTGGAAAGCATAAACAGGATTGGACAAAGTCAGCATGGGTTTACAAAAGGGAAATCATGCTTAACAAATCTACTGAAGTTTTTGGAGGATGGAACTAGCAGGATAAGGGAGAACCAGTAGATGTAGTGTATTTGGATTTTCAGAAGGCTTTTGATAAGGTCCCACATAAGAGGTTAGTGTGCAAAATTAAAGCACGTGGGATTGGGGGCAATATACTGGCATGGATTGAGAATTGGTTGACAGACAGGAAACAGAGAGTAAGAATAAACGGGTCTTTTTCCAGGTGGCAGGCAGTGACTAGCGGGATACCGCAGGGATCAGTGCTTGGGCCCCAGCTATTCACAATATATATTAATGACTTGGATAAGGAAACATTTCCAAGTTTGCAGACAACACAAAGCTGGGGAGGGCTCCAATGTGACTTGGACAAGTTGGCTGCGTGGGCAAATGCATGGCAGATGCAGTATAACATGGATAGATGTGAGGTTATCCACTTTGGGTGTAAAAACAGAAAGGCAGATTATCTGAATGGTGATAGATTGGGAAAGGGGGAGGTGCAACGAGACCTGGGTGTCCTTGTACACCAGTCGCTGAAAGCAAGCATTCAGGTGCAGCAAGCAGTTAGGAAGGTGAATGGTATGTTGGCCTTCATTGCAAGAGAGGATTTGAGTACAGGAGCAAGGATGTCTTACTGCAGTTGTACAGAGCCTTGGTAAGACCACGTCTGGAGTATTGTGTGCAGTTTTGGTCTCCTTAATTGAGGAAGGATGTTCTTGCTATGGATGGAGTGCAAAGAAGATTTACTAGGCTGATTCCTGGGATGGCAAGATTGACATATGAGGAGAGATTGGGTCGGCTAGACCTAGATTCACTAGAGTTTAGAAGAATGAGAGGGGATCTCATAGAAACCTATAAAATTCTAACAGGACTAGACAGGCTAGATGCAGGGAGTATGTTCCCGATGGCTGGAGAGTCCAGAACCAGTGGGTCACAGTCTCAGGATACGGGGTATGCCATTTAGAACCGAGATGAGGAGAAATTTCTTCACTCAGAGGGTGGTGAACCTGTGGAATTCTCTACAGCAGAAGGCAGTGGAGACCAAGTCATTAAATATATTCAAGAAGGAGACAGATATATTTCTTAATGCCAAAGGGATCAAGGGATATGGGAAGAAAGCGGGAACAGGGTACTGAATTAGACGATCAGCCATGATCTTTTTTGAAATGCGGAGCAGGCCCAAAGGGCCGAATGACCTACTCCTGCTCCTATTTTCTACGTTTCTGAATTAGAGGCAGTAGCGAGGTCGAGAGAGGTGGTGTTGAGGTAGAGCTGGATGTCATCAGTGTACAATGGTGGGCAGGAATTAACTAATTAACTGCCCATCGTCAGGGACACCGTCCCCTTTAATGGACAAGATCCCGCCCCAAGAGATGCCAGCCAGAGGGTCAGTAGCTCAGCATTGCCAGCAGCGCCAACTGGGAGCAGTGGCCAGTGCTGGTACTGCTGTCAGGCAGGGCCCGGCAAAGGGGTGGGGGGGGGTTGGTTGGTGCAGGCGGGGGGTTTTGCCAGGGAGGTGTCCCTGGTGGCCCTCTGTGGCAATGGATTGCCCCTAGAGGAGGAAATTTCCCACCCCAAGACCAGTACGAGGCCGCCAAGTCTCATCTGACAATGTCTTCACGCGACAGTGGGCCCCTCTGATGTTGGCTAAATGCCAGAAAAGGTGGGAAGCAGCCCTTAATGGGCCATTTAAGTGGCTTAATTGGCCTCCCAGAGGACTTCCCCTCTGCTACAGTGCCCGCCGTGGACAAAATGGACTGGTGGCAGGACAAGGTCAGGCACACCACCCCCACCCCCCAGACCCCCTCCAAGGGCTGCATAAAATATAGTTCCCTGCCTGCCCTCTCAGTTGGATGTAAAAGATCCCACCGCACAATTTTGAAGAAGAGCAAGGGAGTTCTCCTCGGTGAGCTGGCCAATATTTATTCTTCAACCCGCATCACTAAAACAGATCATCTGGTCACCTGTTTGTGGGAGCTTGCTGTGCGCAAAATTGTTGGCACATTTCCTAAATTACAACAGTGACTACACTTCAAAAGTGCTTCATTGGCTGTAAAGCACTTTGGGATGCCCTGGGGTTGTGAAAGGTGCTGTATCAATGCAAGTCTTTTTATTTCTTGTGCAGAAGTCAGGTTGATATTTCTCTAGCACTCGACCTCTTTATAAAGAATAGCTGTGCTGAACCTACACAAAATCTTTCAGCTCACTCCCGCAGTCCAAAGTTGACTGGTTTCCTGTGGTTTTCCAGCCAAACTAGAAACATCCCACAGCTGTGAAAATTGAGGCCATTGTTCAGATCCCTCTGGCTGACATAATTTCTTGTAACAATACCAACTGGAGGAAAGCACTGTAGTTTAATATAAACAGTATCACAGGGACTGGGCCCTACCTTGTAATTTTTTTTCATATTTGAATTCCTCGCCAGCTTGCTGATGCTGGTAACACTGTATGTGGAATTTATTTTCTAAATTAATTGATCCAAATTAAAGGCTTAGCATTTGGAGAGGGTTCCTCCAAGGTATTAACCCTCAGTGGGAGGCATTCAAAGGAGAAATTCAAGAGGTTCAGAGTAAACGTGTTCCCGCAAAAAGGGCGGGAAGGCCAAATGTAGAGCTCCATAGATGTCAGGGAGCTTACAGGGTAAAATAAGGCAGAAAAGGAAAGCTTATGACCAACGCCACGAACTCAATACTACAGAAAGCTGAGAGAAGTATAGAAAGTGGAGGGGTGAAATCAAAAAGGAAATTAGGAAAGTTAAGAGAGGGCATGAAAGAATATTGGCAACCAAAATCAAGGTAAACACAAAAATTTATCAATACATTAGGAATAAGAGGACAACGAAGGAAAGAGTAGGGCCCATAAAAGATCAAAAAGGTAACCTATGTGTAGGGGAAGATGATTTTGGTATGGTTCTTAATGAATACTTTGCGTGTGTCTTCACAAAAGAGGGGAACGATGCAGATATTGTAATTAAGGAAGAGGGGTGTGAAGTATTGGATGTGATAAATATAGGGAGGGAGGAAGTATTAATGGGATTAGCATCCTTGAAAGTGGATAAATCACCAGGGCCGGATGAAATATCCCCCAGGCTGTTTAAAGGAGCCAGAGAGGAAATAGTGGAAGATCTGTCCATTCTCTTCAGTCCTCATTGGATATAGGTGTGCTGCCGGAGGATTAGAGAACTGCTAACGTTGTACTTTTGTTTAAAAAGGAAGCAAGGGATAGTCCGACTAGGTACAGGTCAGTCAGTCTAACCTCAGTAGTGGGCAAATTACTGGAATCAATTCTGAGAGACAGGATAAACTGTCACTTAGAAGGGCACGGATTAATCAAGGATAGTGAGCATGGATTTGTTAAGGGAAGATCTTGTCTGACTACACGAACAAGAAATGCTGGAAATACTCAGCAGGTCTGGCAGCATCTGTGGAGAGAGAAGCAGAGTTAACATTTCAGATTAGTGACCCTTCATCAGATGAAGTGTCACTGACCTGAAACGTTAACTCTGCTTCTCCCTCCACAGATGCTGCCAGACCTGAGTATTTCCAGCATTTCTTGCTTGTGTTTCAGATTTCCAGCATCTGCAGTATTTTGCTTTTATCTTGTCTGACTAACTTAATTGAATTTTGTGAAGAAGTAACAAGGAAGATTGATGAGGTAATACAGTTGATGTGGTCTACATGGATTTTAGCAAGGCTTTTGACAAGGTCCCACACGACTGGTTAAAAAAATAAAAGTGCATGGGATCCAGGGAAATGTAGCAAGATGGATACAAAATTGGCTCAGTGGCAAGAAACAAAGGGTAATTGTTGACGGGTGTTTTTGGGATTGGAAGGCTGCTTCCAGTGATGTTTCGCAGGGCTGAGTACTTGGTTCACTGCTTTTTGTGGTATATATTAACAATTTGAACGTAAATGTTGGGGCATGATCAAGAAGTTTGCAGACGACACAAAGATTGGCCATGTGGTTGATAGCAAGGATAGCTGCAGGCTGCAGGAAGATGGTCTGGTCAGATGGGCATAAAAGTGGCAAATGGAATTCAACCCAGAGAAGTGTGAGGTGATGCATTTGGGGAGGTCAAACAAGGCAAAGGAATACATGATTAATGGGAGAATACGTAGAGGTGTAGAGGAAATGAGGGACCTTGGAGTGCATATCCACAGATCCCTGAAGGTAGCAGGACAGGTCGATAAGGTGGTTAAGAAGGCATATGGAATCCTTTCCTTTATTACCCGAGGTATAGAATACAAGAGCAGGGAGGTTATGCTGGAACTGCATAAAGCATTGGTGAGGCCACAACTTGAGTACTGTGTGCTGTTCTTGTCACCTCATTACAGAAAGGATGTAACTGACTAGAGAGGATACAGAGATTTACGAGGATGTTGCCGGGACAGGAAAAATGCAGCTATGAGGAATGATTGGATCGGCTGGGGTTGTTCTCCTTGGAACAGAGAAGGCTGAGGGGAGATTTGATTGAAATGTACCAAATTGTGAGCGGCCTATTTGCCTTAGCAGAGAGGTCAGTGACTGGGGGTATAGATTTAAAGTGATTGGTAGAAAGATTAGAGAGATGAGATGAGGAAACATTTTTTCACCCAGAGGGTGGTGAGGGTCTGGAACTCACTGCCTGAAGAGTAGTAGAGGCAGAAACCCTCAACTCATTTAAAAGGTGTATGGATATGCACCTCAAATGCTGTAACCTGCAGGGCTGCGGACCAAATGCTGGAAGGTGGGATTATTCTAGGTGGCTTGTTTTTCGGCCAGCACAGACACAATGGGCCAAGTGGCCTCTTTCTGTGCCGTAAACTTTCTATGATTCTACATGTGAAACATAACGTGTTTTCAGATGATGTCACCAAGGGGTAGCATGTAGATAAGAAAGAGGAGGGAGCAAAGGATAGATTCCTGGGGGTCTCCAGGGGTAACAATGTGTGAATTGGAAGAGAGGTATGGAGTATAAAAACAAGGAAGTTATGCTAAACCATTATAAATCAATAGTGTGTGCAATTCTGGGCATCAAACATTTATGAAGGATGTCAAGGCTTTTGAGAGGGTGCACAGGATTTATTAGAATGGTACGTACCAGGGATGAGGGTCTTTAGTTACATGGAGAGACTAAAGAAGCTGGGATTTACTCCTTAGAGCAGAAAAAGTCATGAGAAGATTTAATAAAGACATTCAAAGTCATGAAGCGGTTCGGTACAGTAAATAAACAACTGTTTCCACTGGCAGATGTGTCAGTAACCACAGGACACAGATTTAACATAATTGGCAAAAGTGCCAGAGGTGAAATGAGGAAAAGTTCTTGAACGTACCAAGTTATGATCTGAAATGCACTGTCTGAAAGGGTGGTGGAAGCAAATTCAAAGGGAAATTGGATAAATACTCGAAGGAAAGAAAATTGTAATGCTATGAAGCAAGAGCAGAGGACTGGGACTAACTGGATTGCTCTTTCAACCTACAGAAGCCAAATGGCTGCCTTCTGTGTTTTACCATTCTATAATTCTAATGGAGGTAAACTAGGCATGGGAACTCATGCAGCTTCTTAACAACTGACAAAAAAGTGGCAGTGGCAGAGTCCCAAATGTTGGCTGACTTCATGAATTGTCAATGGAGAATAGTGAGCACCAGAAGAGCTGATGAATGTAGATATTTTAAGCACAATTGTTGTTCTTTGTGGACTTACTTCAGAAGCTGCATTTCATTCTGTCACTCAATTCCTTCCCCATCAAAGTACCAAAGGTAAGAATAATTTCAAAACAAAAGTGTTTCATGGAAGAAAGGTGGGAAAATGAGGGAGAAAATTGCTGAATTTACCTGAGGCGTCATGCTGCGTGATGGTAGATTTATTCCTCCAAACTGTGGATGGCCGAGGTGCGAAGGGTGGAAATTCCGCAATTCTTGATACACACGTGGATAGTCATGGAAGGAACTAGGGACTTGGTGCATGAGTTGAACACCATGGGAGACCATTACGGACTGAGACATAGGCAATCCAGGGGGAACATTGATCAATCGAGCTTCACTGTGAGGTGACTTTGCCATTTTCACCTCAGATGTTTTAGGGGCCTCTTTTGCTGGCTGAGGTGTTTTACTAGCAGGAGGAGTTTTAACAGATCCATCAGGGGTCCTGGCTTGTCTGGCCTCACTGTGGACATCACCTACAGCTGTCATAGATGGGTACATCATCCGAACGTCATGCAGCAGCATCTCCTGGGGGACATTGTATTGATCCAGTCGCAAACCTCCAGGGTGAATTCTGTAATCTGGCTGCATCACAAGGACATCAGGCTGTAAGGGACCTGATCCTCTTCTAAGTCCATGATAATGTAATAATTCTTCATCAGGTTGATGCTGATTGGATATCTGAGGCATACACAAGTCCCTGATAACAGATGACTGCGGTGTGTTTGATCGCTGCGAACGAAGTTCCATCTGAGGTTGCAGGACAGCCCTAGGGGAGGGATGGTGGGTCTCGGGCCTTATGCCATATGGAATACCTGGTACTGAAGGAGCATTCATTCTTACTTCACCCTGAGAAAGATGTCCTAAAGACACCACTTGAGTCTGCGTCACACTATGAGGAGGCATAATGACGGACTGCTCTGGCAAATGGACACCGGGAACAAACTGAGTCATAGTGAGACCAGCATTCAGAACCATGTTAGCATTCATTGACTGGGAAGCAGATGAGGTGCTACTAGGTTGGCATACTTTGGGAAATGGAGAAGGGGAATGAACAGATGTGCGTGGAGAATGGGGCTCCTGTTTAATGGAAACCGGCAGAGGCAGACCTCGTTCTGTTGGGGTGCCACGTCCAGAACTGATGTGGTTAGTGTCTGATTGCATCTTACTTGGCATAGCAGCATGGTGAGGGCTGATTCCTGGACTCAGGGTTGACTGCTGTGTTACTTTGACAGCTTCAATTTTGGGAACAACAGGCTCTCCGCCTTTTTTGTTAGCAGTTACGATGTTCGGCAGAAGATTGTAGACAATCTTAACTGTTCCTGGCTGAGAGGCAGTTAGTGCACCAGAATGGATAGCAGATTCAGATTTTTCAAGGATCTGATGCTCCTGTTTAACACTTGAAATCACAGGTGATGTGTTATAAGGCTGAGAGCCACCATGTCCTGCAAGTATGCTTGAGGAATGTGTGCCAATCACATTGCTGTAACCTGTTGGAGTTTGTGAACCCTTTGTCACAGGCTGAGATTGTGAAATGGGCTCCGGTTTGGCTTGTGACTTGGACACAGATTGCTGAAATTCTATATCTACTGCGCTAGCAGGTGGAATCTGGCTGATCGGAGCACTTATTCGTTGAGGACCTTCTGTCTTCTGGCCTGAGTAACTCAATACCACAACCCCTTCAGAGGTATTTACTCTCAGCCGTGGACTTGATCCCTGGTTTAATGCGATATTATCCCCTGGCCTAGTCTCATCCCCAATGAATGCCACTGTCCCAAGCTTGTACCTGTTGTTTTCAGTCAAGTTTGATCTATATTTCTGTTTGGTCAGTGACACAGTTGGGAGACTAGGTGACTGAGATGGAAGGTTGGCAGGGCCTCGGCTGTTTGCTGTCACCTTTGCCATTTCCTCTTGGTCTAAACTTGGTGGCATTCTGCTTATCACAGAAGTAACTTTGGGTGAGATCAGCGAACTTGCATGTTTTTCTTTCTCATTAAATGTTGGCATCTCTGCCAATTGTTGCCCTCCGGTACTGCTAGGTGGGACTGCAGGCTTCTCATCCAAGACCAGTTTGTTAATTTCACCTGAAGTGAAAGCTTCTTCTGTCCGAACTGAAGTCAATGGCTCATTTATAGCTGTAGTAACAAATGTGGTAGGGACACCTGTAGCTGACACATATTTTGGCTCCATGAGAATTTTCCTCAATGTACTGGAGTTCGTGTCAAGGTCAGAAGCTTTGGTATCTGGGGGAGGAGCAGCAGGAGGAGGAGTGGAACAAGGACGAGATGCCTCATGTCTTGACATCCAGTCTGGCACAACCCCAGAATTAATATGTGTAGTTCCCAAGACAGGTGCAGGAGTTACTGAAATCTTTGCAGTAGTGGTGGTAGGGAAAGCATTAATAGCTACTTTTGACATGCTTGGTTTTGGTTGAGCTTCAGGTGTATAGTCAGACTGTTGCTTTAGCTTAAAATATGGAGGACTTTTGTTATCTTTGTTACATGCTGAAGAATGCAGTGGATCCTGTGGTGAAATAGCTTCAGTCGCTGACTCCTTATCTGATTCAGAGACTTTCATACCACCAGGTCTACCCTCTACTAATTTAGTCAGGTTGTCTATATCACTCTTGGGAACACAAAGTGGTTCCACCACTGATTTTTTTGTAGATTTTTCTATACTAGTTTCTGCTGTAATACTGTTTGGTTTTAGGTCAGTACAAACAGGCATATGTTCAGGTTCAGAGCTGTTGCCATCTGCAAGTTCCCCCTTCCTGCTAGTGCTTCCTCGCCTATTACGCCTTGTCATTCTAGGTTTTATACGCCCTCTACGACTTGGAGTCCGTGGGACATCAGCAGGCTCTGGCAACGGAAGGTTCTCAGTTTTCTGGGAGATATTTCCAGACTGTTGAAGACACACATCAGCATCTTTTGCCTCAGCCACTGTAGTCAATAAAGCAGATCTGGAAACTGAACCAGTTGAAACTGCTGATTGACTGTCCACAACTCGAATTTTAGAAGCCAAATTGTCTGAGGATAGAGTTGGGGAAACAACACTGTCTGTTGAAATGGGAGTTTCAGAAACTACATTCTCTGCTGAGATCGGAGCTTTAGAAATCACACTCTCAGCTGAGACAGGAACTTTAGAAATTACACTCTCAGCTGAGACAGGAGCTTTAGAAATTACACTCTCTACTGAGACTGGAGCTTTAGAAATGACACTCTCCATTGACACAGGAGCCTTAGATATCACACTCTCTATTGAGACAGCAGCTTTAGATATCACACTCTCCATTGAGACAGCAGCTTTAGATATCACACTTTCCACTGAGACAGAAATTTTGCTCTCCACTGAGACAGGAACTTTAGAAATCTTGCTTTCCAATGAGACTGGAGCTTTAGAAATCACACTGTCCGTTGAGGTGGTGTCTACTGGCGCAGAAGCTTCAGAAACTATGCTGTTTGCTGAGGTAGGAGCTTTAGAAATCATGCTGTCTGTTGAAGTGGGAACTTCAGAAGCCATACTTTCTGCTGAAGAGGAAACTTCTGTAACCATATTCTCTGCTGAGGCAGGAGATTTAGAAACTGAACGGCCTGATGCTGGGGCTTTAGAAACCAAACGACCCGAAGCTGGGATCTTTGATGCCATGCGGTTTGAGGGTGCAGCCTTTGCCAACAAGCGGCCTGAGGCACCAACATCTGTACTGGACTCCAATATATTCACAATTGCCTGATCAGTTTCAGGCTGCAATGTGTCTGGGGGTGTAGGGAGTACTATTTGATCTTCAGAGATACCTGCCACAGTTTGTTCAGCAGGGTATCTTGGAGCAGATGGGAAGTTATCTGGTTCTCCTGATTCATCTGCAATAATGGAGTCAATGGCTGCTGCAAGCTCAGTTTCACTTGCCTGATGAGCAGGCTTTTCCACTTCTTCCTCTGGTCTAACATCAGGCTCATCTGTAGTCTCTTTGTAAGGATGTACAGTTGGGATTTCTGTTAATTTTGCAATGTTCTCCACTGCTCTTTCAAGTTCTATCTGCTTAGCACGTTGTACAGCTTCTGGTGAACATTCAAGTTTTGCTATTTCTTTTTCTGGTGATTTGGGTGGTTCTGAAAATGGATTACCTGTTTCTTCTTTAATGAGCTTGGGAGACTGACTGTCATTTTTCAGTGAGTCTTTCTTTGTTGTCCCAGTCACCTCTCCATCACTTGAGTGAAGAACATCTTTTACTTCTTCACTGCTAAGTCGTATTTCCAAATTTCGTAGACACATTTTGTCTTCACTGGCTTTTGCATTCCCCCCTCTCCCACACTTTAGCTTTGATCCTTTCTCTAAAGATCTTTTCTCTACTATCTCACCTGGACTGTTATCTGAAGGACACTTCTCTAATGCACCATCATTTTTGTCAGGTTTTTGGTCACTTACTATCTCAGTTCCCTCAAGGGAGGTTTTGATGATATTCTCACTTGTTGAACTTTGCTCAACTAAGGGCTCTGCAGCATCATCTGTACGTTCAGCACAAACCTCAGCTGATCTTGGTTCTGTTTTTACTCCTTTTTTTCCTATGTGGCTGCTTGGAGCTGCTGAAGAATGACTCTGTGCAGCTTTCTGTGATCGAGGTGACTTCCACCCTTCAACAGGTTTGGTGCTTTCAGTACTGTCTTTAGTTTCTGTTTCCTCAACCTCTTGTTTCACCTGGTCAGCTTTAAAACATGGCATCTCTTCACCTGGTCTACGACGGGATTTTGGAGGTCTTCCCCGTCGTGCTGGAGTTTGTATATTTGGCGATTCCTGAACTTCTTTTTCCGCCCTTTTCCTGGTTGAACGCAATGTATCTGGTGAGTCTTTTATTAGAGACGGGCCATCATCAACTGTGGCATAAACTGACCGCACATTTCTGCGTCTTGTTCTACCTAAAGGAAGACTTGGCTCAGCAGTTTCTGACTCAGGGGCAGAACTTGGAGACTTGGCTGTGTTTTTGGAAACCTTTTCTATGTCCAATTTCTGTTCTTGAAGTTTCTGAGCATCACCACGAGGCGATGATGACCGCTTAAGCTTTTCACGGTCTATCCTCTCACTTTTTCTTGTGACAGGCTTTTCTGTAATTGTTGTAGTGATTGCTTGAAGAGGAGTCTTTGTTCTTTTACTTTTGGAAGTCTTTTTCTCTTTTAAAATTATAGCAGGTTCTCTATCTACCTCATTGTCAGAAATCTGTGGATGGATCTCTGAATGCTCTTCTTTCTGATTGATATCCAGTTCAGCAGTGATAGGAGGACTCTTGTCATCTTTGTGCACCTCTGGTACCAGCTCTTTTGGGATAGGTTTGGAGGAGTCCGCATTGATCTCTCGTACTTCAGGTTCTGCATTTGTGCAGATTTCTTGTAAATCAGTTCCCCCTGGAGTTGGTGGTTTGGTATCCAAATAAGAGGGATGTTCTCTAACCATTGATTCCTGCTCAGTAACCACTAGATCAGAAGTAACATTTGCATCTAATTGCTTGTTTACAACAGGTTCCATTTCTTCACAAGGGCTCACACTAACAATGACAGGTTTCTGTGCATCAGCTGCAGGGACAGGTTCTGTACGATTCTCCCCCGAGCTGGAAACTACACTTTCTGCCACCAATGCTTCATTCACTGCTTTATTCTGAACTGTTTCTTGCTGTTCAGGAAGTACTGCCTGGAAATTTGTGGTAGGAAGTGGTAGTGGTGGTGGTATTACAGTCCTCAAAAGAGGCAAAGTATTTTTCAAATCTGATTCTTTCAGTTCAGATACAGGCTCTGGTGTTTTAGGTTGAACTTCTTTCTCAGTTTCTCGTCGTTCAAGTTCCTTTGGTTTCTGATCCTTTTCCTTTTCCTTCTGTTGCATACGTGTCAATTCAATGAACCGACTGTGAAACAAGACCACAGGTTCCTGTATCAGTTCTAGGGTATTACTGGAGCCATCTAGAGATCCCTGCCTTCCAAATAATCTACCAGAAATTACATCCAGATCATCTTCCTTCCTTTCAAGGTGCTGTAGCCGTTTTGAATCCTGCTCAAAAATTGAGCTATGCAGGAAGCGAGAAGCAAATAGCTCCTGTCTCTCCTGTTCATCTTCCTTATGGTCTTCTTTCTTTTCATCTATTTTGCCTTCAGAATCGGTTCTAATTTTTTTCTTCTTCATGTACCAAGAGGGGATTGGCCTCGGTGCTGATTCAACCTTTTCCTTATCTTTGTCTTTCCTAAAGCTGGCAAACCTAGAATCGCGATCTAGGAACGACCAATTTTCTTCTCGAGATGAAGAGAGAGACTTTGCCCTTTCAAGCAAAGCCTTGGTGTCGGGGGTAATTGTCTTGTCAAGTGCAAATGAGTAGAATTTATTCCTTTCTAGAGAGCCAGACAGCTTTAAGTCTGATAGCCTGTCCTCCCTATTCCGCAGGAATAAAGGTAATCTAGAACTTTCAAAAGATGTTGAAGCTTTAGGTGAATGGGATTTATGTTCATTATCCTCATCAGAATCAGATGGTACCTCACCTGGTTCCAGCTCACGCACGGAACGTTTGCGAATGCCATCTCGCTTTATAATGCTACTGGGAAAGCTAACGTCAGGTCTATTTGCATCTAGTTTCAAACGAGTTTCCCAACGAGGTGTCTCTTCTTCTGAGCTCTGAGACGTTATTTTAAATCTAGCCAAGTCCAGTATTTGTTCTCGCTTACTTGACTCATACGCATTGCATTTTAAAGGCTCTTCTCTAATAGGAACCTGAATAGTGGAGTCCAGTTTTGGAGAATCTTTAGGTTCTTTTGGTAGCAATGTCTGATGTGGGGAGTCATTATTATCATCCTCATCCTGATAAGACAGAATATGTCGAAATCCAGGAGAAAGGACAGTTTTCTCTGAATCCTCACTCAGCTGACGAGAACTCCTGTAATTTCTTTCTCGCTTCATGCTAATTTCAAAGTCAAAGTGATCAGTTTTTCTCCGTTTAACTGGAGGAGAGTCATCTGTGACATCCTGAGGTGGCTTCCCCACTTCATGGACCAAACTTCTTCTCTCAAATTCATCTGCATTTTCTTTCCTGGGGCTGTTGTATTTTTCCGATTTTGCCATCTCCATTTCCTGTTGCTGCTTCAGCTTACGGTTCTGCTCCATCTGTTTCCTATAACTTTGAGTGTAATCAATATCAATACCAAGTTTCTCATCTGCATCATTGGTCTGTAATTTCTCATGGGTAGATTTGTGATCATTTGTGTCCTCAGAGGTACCACTGTACTTTCTCTTCCGTTCCTCTCTTTTAATCTCCCCTTCCCCTGGTACCTCCTCAACGTGCGAAGGCAATGGCTGCAGAACTCCCTTATTCGGAGGCTTTGCTGTGTTCAGTTTCTTCAATCCAATTTCTTGAATTTCCACTGGTTCTTCAGATGGCTCGCTTAACCTGGACTGTGCTTCTATGCTGGGACGCAAGCCAATCCCTACAGAAACACTGGCAGATTCCTGTCCTTCTCTGGGGCTGAATCCCGGAATCACTTTTTCTTGCTTGACTTTTCTGTGCTCCCTTTTGAGAAATTCTTTTCGCACAGGCCTTCGGTCCAAACCTCCTTCTTTACCCACTGTAGGCAATTCTCTCCAGGCTGCCAGCTCAGGTTGCTTTCTTAGGCCTAGACGCAGTTCCTCTTCCTCTTGACTACCTCGCTTAACCTCTAACTTCTGCCTGTCTGTTCTTAAAGTTGGATCTGCAAAACGCCTCTTCCTAGCCTCCAGTTTGTCGATATCCATTGCATTGGGTGCTTCAGAACACGGTTCTGGTTTGAGGTTCTTTTTATGCTTGGTTTTTACTTCCTTATCCACAACCTCTATTTGGCTGGCAAGCGGTTTCTCTTTTGGCGCTTTTGGCCTGGTAGGTTCCAATTTTGACAGCTCTGTTTTTGTCTGGTCGGGTCGAGTTAACTGTACTTTATTCTGTTCTGCAGACGGAGATTTGACAGCGTCATTCTCTGGCTTTCCTCTTGGTTTCTCTACTACCAAGGGCTCGATCACTTTTGCCTCTCTCTCCTTTACACGAGTTAACACCACGCAAGGAATTAAATCTAAACGATTTTTTGAAGCTCCTTCTTTCTCTGCTTTTTCTTTCCCTTGTTTTATTTTACCCTTTAGTCCATCAGGGTTTAGATCTCTATCTAGTTCATGGTCTGTTTCAGAAGATGGGGAACTTGGAGACGGAGGTTTCACCTTCCGTATTTTCAGCTTCTCAATTTTCTCTTTCTTATCCAGTTTCTCCAATTCAGATTTTTCAATTTTTTTCGTTCTTTCCAGTTTCTCTGTCTTTTCTTTTCTTTGGGTCCGTTTGTCAGCTCTTTCAGTTTCAAACAGCCGATCTTTCTCCTTTTCATTTTTGTCGTAACGGTCTGGTCGGATTTTGTCTGGTTTATCAGCTTTATCGTATCGAGGAGGTGACAGTGAGCTGCAGCTACCACTACGGTCTGAGGATCGACTGTATATCCTGCGTTCAGAGTCCATACTGTCACTCTGATGCCTCTCAGACTGTGTTGGCGATGCACTGCAACTTTGAGCTCTTCTCGAGTGCGTTGGGCTTTGGCTTCGTTCACAAGTTCGCCTTTCATGATCTCGTTCTCGATCAGATTCGTAACGTTCTCTCTCTCTTTCCCTTTCTCGCTGTCTGTAACTGTACTCCCTTATGTCCTGTTCATACGGATCTCTATAGTCTCTATATTCCCGTGGATCTTCATAATAGCGAGGATCATAATAATCACCTTGGTAAGGATCCCACTCAGCATAAAAATCTCTACTTCTTGCACGATAGTCTCTACGAGGGTCTTCAGGAAATACAGCAGCTGGTCCCCTAACCGCATCGAAATAAGCACGATCTGCAGGATACTCGTGGTATGATCCCCTCCGATCCTCCCTGTTAATTAAAGAAATGTACATTAATTGAAATTTTTAACAAATCAATGGATGTACAAAATTAATTTTGTGTCTGTAAGAGAGTGAGGGAAATGAATGTGGGAAGGGGATTCTTTCAACTTCAATGATGTCTCAGTGGGGAACTGCACTGTCTGGGCTGGTAGTGAAATCAAAGGTCCCAGATTTGATCCCTGGTCTGTTAGCTAATATCAACTGAAGCACTGGCAGATGCTGCACAATTGAATCCCTTTAGTAGGTTATGGGTTGGGGGGGGGGGGGGGGGGGGGGGGCGGAAATCTATCAGTTTTCCTACTCCTGGATCCCAAATGTAAAGAATGAATATGTGGATGATGGTTGAGGAGAGATTTGGGCTCAAATGTGATGTCCTATCTTCTACCAAATTGATTAATCTGGCAGCACTCATTGTCTGAGCTCATACTTGAAGAACTCCTCTTGTGGTAAATACTTGAAATACTTGTGTATGCACAAGGTGCGGAGGTGTTGGGGGTCAGGGATGGGGGAGTTGAGAGGATTTGTTTTTCTACATAAATATAATTTTGTCAAAGATAAGAGGTTTTCTTTCACAGGACTAGATGGAACAAATTTAAAAAGGAAATAGACCTCATAAAATAATTTTCTGAGGTTTTGTTAATCCTTGCTTTATTCACTATTGTGTTTTCAAATTAGAATATTTCCTTTATGGCAAAATATTGCTTATTTGTTTGTAAACTTCTATATGTTTCTGTAAGTTTTAGTTGTACTTCAGGTCCCACAACTGGGAAAACAAACCAATTCTACTAAAAATGGATTAACTCCCTTCATTCTTTGAATTATATTTATTCTCCACTCACCATAGGAGTCAAATATAGCTTGACTGGTTCTGGCCATTGACATCTTTCTGAGTGTTATCAAATGCTGAACAGACTCGTTCCTCTTGAAGGGATCACATTTATTTTGATTTTATCCAATATTAAACTCAGCACTGAGTCAGGTGCTTTGCGTAAGTGAGTCTTTGGAAACAGCTAACTGCAAATGGCCATGAATATTGAGATCAATGGCTCCAGACTTCTTGTAAGTTCTCTTTCATTTGCTTTTCCTGTTTCTCAACTTTGTTTTGAATAACATGATACACACAGTTCAGTTGCTCTTTTAAGGGATTAGTTTGAGAACTCAAGGCAAATGTGGTCGGCAGTGGTGATATGTTCCGCAGCAAACATTTTATGTCCCAGACACCGCCATCACCATCCCCGGGTATGTCTTGTCCCATGGCAGGACAGACACAGCAGAGGTGGCGGCACAGTGGTATACAGTAGGGAGGGAGTTGCCCTGGCAGTCCTCAAGATCGACACCAGACCCCATAAAGTCTCACGGCATCAGGTCAAACATGGGCAAAGAAACATTCTGCTGATTACCACCTACTACCACCTCCCCCCCACCCACCCCCCAGTACTGATGAATCAGTACTCCTCCACGTTGATTACCACTTGGAGGAAGCACTGAGGGTGGCAAGGATGCAGAATGTACTCTGCGTGGGGGACTTCAATGTCCATCACCAAGAGTGGCTCGGTAGCACCACAAATGACCGAGCTGGCCGAGTCCAAAAGGACATAGCTGCTAGACTGGGTCTGCGGCAGGTGGTGAGGGAACCAACAAGAGGGAGAAATATACTTGACCTCGTCCTCGCCAATCTGCCTGCCACAGATGCATCTGTCCAGGTGAGCATTGGTAGGAGAGACCACTGCATAGTCCTTGTGGGGATAAAGTCCCGTCTTCACATTGAGGATACCCTCCATCGTGTTGTGTGGCACTATCACCGTGCTAAATGGGATAAATTTCAAACAGATCGAGCAATACAAAACTAGGCATCCATGAGACACTGTGGGCCATCAGCAGCAGCAGAATTGTAGTCAACCACAATCTGTGGACAATTAAACAACTAACTAGAGGAGGTGGCTCCACAAATATCCCCATCATCAATGCTAAAGATAAGGCTGAAGCATTTGCAACAATCTTCAGCCAGAAGTGCCGAGTTGATGAACCATCTCTGCCTCCTCCTGAAGTCCCCAGCATCACAGTTGCTCGTCTTCAGCCAATCTGATTCACTCCACGTGATATCAAGAAACAACTGAAGGTACTGAATACTGCAAAGGCTACGGGCCCTAACAATATTCTGGCAATAGTACTGAAGACCTGTGCTCTAGAACTTGCTGCGCCCCTAGCCAAGCTGTTCCAGTACAGCTACAACACTGGCATCTACCCGGCAACGTGGAAAATTACCCAGGTATGTCCCGTACATAAAATGCAGGACAAGTCCAACCCGGCTAATTACCGCCCCATCAGTCTACTGTCAATCATCAGTAAAGTGATGGAAGGTGTTGTTGACAGTGCCATCAAGCAGCACTTGCTTAGCAATAACCTGCTCACCGATGCTCAGTTTGGGTCCTGCCAGGGCCACTCGGCTGCAGACCGCATCACAGCCTTGAATCAAACATGGACAAAAGAGGTGAGGTGAGGTGAGAGCGACTGCCCTTGACATCAAGGCAGCATTTGACCGAGTATGGCATCAAGCTGCCCCAGCAAAACTGGTCAATGGGAGTCGGGGAAAACTATCCACTGGTTGGAGTCGTACCTAACGCAAAGGAAGATGGTTGTAGTTGTTGGAGGTCAATCATCTCAGCTTCAGGACATCACTGCAGGAGTTCCTCAGGGTAGTGTCCTGGGCCCAACCATCTTCAGCTGTTTCATTAATGACCTTCCTTCAATCATAAGGTCAGAAGTGGGGATGTTTGCACAATGTTCAGTACCATTCGTGACTCCTCAGATACTGAAGCTGGCTGTGTAGAAATGCAGCAAGATCTGGACACTATCCAGGCTTGGGCTGGTAAGTGGCAAGTAATATTCGCGCCACACAAGTGCCAGGCAATGATCATCTACAACAAGACAGAATCTAACCATCTCCCCATGACATTCAATGGCAATACGATCGTTAAATCCCCCACCAACATTCTGGGGGCTTATCATTGACCAGAAACTGAACTGGAGTAGCCATATAAATACCTGGCTACAAGAGTATGTCAGAGGTTAGGAATCCTGCGGCGAGTGTCTCGCCTCCTGATTCCCCAAAAACCTATCCACCATCTAAAAGGCACAAGTCAGGAGTGTGATGGAATACTCTCCACTTGCCTGGATGGGTGCAGCTTCAACAACACTCAAGAAGCTCGACACCATCCAGGACAAAGCAGCCCGCATAACTGGCACCCCATCCACAAACATTCACTCTCTCCACCACTGACGCACAGCGGCAGCAGTTTGTACCATCTACAAGATGCACTGCAGCAATGCACCAAGGCTCCTTAGACAGCACCTTCCAAACCTGTGACCTCTACCAGCTGGAAGGACAAGGGCAGCAGATGCCTGGGAACACCACCATCTGCAAGTTCCCCTCCAAGCCACACACCACCTTAACTGGGAACGATATTATACAAAATTATGAGGGGCATTGATAGATTAGATAGGAAGAAACTTTTTCCCTTAGCGGAGGGGTCAATAACCAGGGGGCATAGATTTACGGTTAAGTGACAGGAGGTTTAGAGCGGATTTGACGAAAAAAATTTTCACCCAGAGGGTGGTTGGAATCTGGAATGCACTGCCTGAAGAGGTGGTAGAGGCAGGAACCATCACAACATTTAAGAAGTATTTCGATGAGCACTTGAAACGCCATAGCATACAAGGCTACAGGCCAAGTGCTGGAAAATGAGACTAGAATAGGTAGGTGCTTGATGGCCGGCACAGACATGATGGGCTGAAGGGCCTGTATCTATACTGTATGACTCATGTCCCACTTATCATCCCATAAGCAGTCAACACCCAAGCAAGGCAATCAACTAATGCTCCACAGAAATTGCACTGGCACTGAGCAAGGATTCTCAATCAGTCCTTGCTGACTGAGGCTCCCAGTCAAGCAATGTCTTACATCTTGATTTTAAATGTCTCATCCTTGTTTACAAATCCCTCCATGGTCTTGCACCTCCCTATTTCTGTAATCTCCTCCAGCCGCACAACCCTCCAAGATAACTGCAGTTCACTAATTCTGGCCTCTTGTGCATCCCTGATTTCAATTGCTCCACCACTGGTGGCCATGCCTTCTGTTGCCTAGACTCCAAGCTCTGGAATAACCTCCCTACACCTCTCCACCTCACTTTCCTCCTTTAGGACACTCCTTAAAACCTACCTCTTTGACCAAGCTTTTGGTCATCTGACCTAATATCTCCTTTTGTGGCTCAGCGTCATACTTTGTTTTATAATGCTTCTATGAAGCTCCTTGGGATGTTAAAGGCGCTTTATACTGTTAGGAAAGGCTCGAGGAATGATTCATCTACAAATCAAACTGGTCACCTTGATATTATGTAATAATTTATTGGTTTAACCTTTAATACATGCAATTTCTAAATAATTGTTCAGACTAAGCTTACTTTACACTCTGTGGCTGAAGATTTGAGTCTCATCGTTGGGCAACTTTCTTAAAGTTTCTGTCCCAACAGTAGAAGACTCTCAGCTTGATGGACACATCATTCCTGAAGATTTTCATCAGGTTACTGGAGTGATAGTTTTGTCTTAAAAACTCACTTGGTCTTAATTGCATTATACTAAGTACACTTATGAATGGAGTTTAAAATGTTTTTGGTTTATGAGTGAGGCACAGCTAAAAAAGGCTGAATGGAATTTTTTGTTATAAATAACACTATTAGACAAAAGAAACAAGTATAGTATGCAGAAAATGTTTCCTTTCCTCAGACTGTGTGTGTTCATTATAATTTACAGGTCATAATTGCTCAAATGTTTGCCTGCCAAAGTTAAATGACATTCCTGGATTAAACAGTTGTAATAAACAAATTGTCTAAATACTAAGTAAAAACTTTAAACATAGTCCAGGCATTTAGTATTTCTATAATGAAAGACTTTGACACTGCAGTTCTCATCATTCAAGAAGCCTTTTTTTAAAAAATGTTTTCACTTGCCTTCTCTCAGCAAAGATTTCATATAAATCTCTGATGTCCTGCCCAGAGACTTCCATAGAACGATAAAATGCCAGCTGACTCTCGCGATTTGCAAAATCTACCTACAAGGAAGAAGTCTCATAATTAGACATTAAAAGCAAAGGCAACAGTTACTAAACAAGGGAAAAAACATACAATAACAACTGGATATTTGATTGCAAAGTTGAACTGGCAGCAAATGGTGTTTTTTTTTTAAACATGCTTCTGTTCCTTGCAAGACATTAAACTGTTTTTCCAGTTTGCTTGCCAACCACAATACCACTTTTAACTGCAGGATGCCAATAAATTCTGCTTTTTAACATCGCAAAATGTTAATTTTAACTTGCTGGGTTTTTTCTTCAGATTTTAACCTGCCAATCCCCTTCAATACTTGCTACTATTTCATGCTCTGGTTTTGCATAGAATGCATCTCGTCTTTTGTCTCGTGCAATGCCATGGAATTGGGGAGGGGCAGGAGGGGAGGTGGGTGTTTGTCTGCGTGTGTGTGCGTGAGAAAGAGAGAAAATAGGGAACACTGCTATGTACATGTACCTGTGCAGAAAGAGGGAAAAAAAGAAAAAGAGAGGATATATCAAGAGTGAAGAGAACAAGAAGTGCATTGTTAGTATCCCCATGAACTCTCTCATACTAACCTTTATTCTATTTCCTCCAATCTTCCTGCCCTTGGTCTCCTGCACCGCTGTTTGTGCGCATTCAATTTCATCGTACAACACCAGAGCCATTCCTTTTTGACGATCCAACACAATCTGTCCCAGGAGGTAAAGAAAGAAGTCAGCTAATTCCCTGAACAGGAATGGCATGTAACTGATAGATATACAGCAGAACCTCTCTAGAACACTGTATTGGGGATCCTTACAAATGTGTAACATGAGAAGAGGTAAGTTACAGAGATTGCATTTGATATAATTTGCCTGTAAGTAAGAGAGACATAAATAGAGTGGGCTATCAGAGGTCTTATCAATAGAGATGATAGTGAAGGATGTATTATAAAAAGCATGCTTATACAGCTTGCCCAGTGAGGACCCTGCAACAAAATCTATTAGAGAGGAAGTGTATCAGAGTGATATTGTAAACTGCAGTTTGATAGAAGGGTCATAGGTATAGAGTATACTATATTGTGGAGTTAGTGTGTACCATGTAATTGGTTTCACATTTTTTTCAAACCTTTGAGCAACTGAAGTGCAAAATAGAAGTTTTGAATGAGACTCACATGCTAGTTGTTCAGTTCAATATCCTTTTTATAAACTAGTTAGACACATTAGGTGATTATTCTTCCAAAAGCCAGTTTTAAAACTTACAATGCTGATAGCTAAGACCATGGCGCTCTGACATCACCCAACACAGATTATAGCATGAACAGTGGCTCTTTATTGCCAATACTTATGTTCAGCTTCACATACACCCACTTCAAACTATGAAATGGACGGATGACAAGCAGCTTCAGACTGCACAAGTTCACGTTTCTAGGAGGACCTAGATTACTTTTTGGCAAAAACAACAGACTGGTTGGAAATAGACAACAGGCCAATCAGCATCTGAAAGAGAAAAGACAGCTCAATGTTTCAGGTGGGAGCCTTCATTAAAAGTGAGATTTGAGAAAGGATCTGCACCCAAAACACTGAGGTGCTGCATTTACAATGTCTTCTGTTTTCATTTCAGTTTCTGAGTATTTGTGAAAATTTGAAGAGAAAAGCATTATGAAATTGACGGTTCTGAGAGGGGCATCCCAGATGCAGGCAGGTGAATCTGTTTTCAGCATTCTAATGTTTAAATTGCCTAAGGAAGCAAATATAATCTGACAATGGAACTAAACTCTTTAAAACAGGAATTGTAAACTCAAACAAGAAGATCATATTTAAGGCCTATGATTTGTATTAAAATGCCACTTTTAGGTTCTTTAAGGTAGCATATAAAATTGAAAACTAACTAGACCAGTATTCCCTCAGCTATGCACTGAATGTCATTTGCTCTCATCAGAACATGAAATGTATTGGAGTATTTGAGGGGAAAATTGAGAATCAAAAAATTTGCCCAAAACCCTCTTAAAGAATTTTCAAAAATAAATTGGAAAAATTATGACTTTTTTGCTGCCAGCTGTTAATATGTTGTGAAATGTAAGTGAATGGTTTCAACAAGGCACTTACTTTGAGCACAGGTCCATAACGACAGAAATGCCTGGACAAGTATTGTTCAGTAATGTTTGAAGATAGACCATCCAGCCATACACAGTTAGTTGGCATGCTCTTTCCAAATCCCAGCTGGAGAAAGAGAGAGAGAGAGAAGAACAGATGTATTTAAACTGTAACAAAACTCACTGACCTGAATACAATAGAACTAAGCTACATTACAGATTTTCACATTACCAAAATCTACTTAACCGGCTCACCCCAAATTTACAACAGCTACTACCAGTCATCACTGTGACACAGAATACACTACATAAAAATCTTCATAGCAGATAATTGGTACAGAAACATGATGCAACTCTGTACATAATTTATACTGTTTTGCGAACATCTTATTCGTCTCACTTCCTTTCAGGTATCATTCATTATTTAACAGCTGAAACAGAGCCTCAGCCTTTCAATGTTCTTCTGGATCTGGTCTTTAGGAAGTGCGTTAGTTGACTGGGATGACATTTCAAATTTCTCTCATTCCATTTGGGGATGCACTATTCCTTTCCACCAGAGCTGAAATAATTGCTCACCAAGTATTGACACAAATCTATGTTTTATAACTCCAGGCCATAATGTCCTGAAGCACTAACAAGCAACAGGCTAATATGAAAACATTTTTACATTTATACAGGAGACCAATGTAGTTCTACTAGGAAAAAATGGCAGTCATTTATGCAAATACAACTACGCTAAGAGGGTCACTCATATTGCTTTTGTGCTTGCAGTCAATTCTACTTCAAGGATTACATGATACATGATAGTAATTACTATTACTGAATGGTAATTGAAAAAGATCAATAAATATTTTTGGTCTATGCCTATCATATTCATTTGGGCTAACTGAATTTTAACTGGCATCTTTATTAAGCAATTGCTCTATCTAGATTCCATATTAGCAAAAATATAGCTTAACTTGTAGTCACCTTCGACATAACACAATTCACTGACTAGATATTCTTACAATCTATCTAGGTTCACCCGTTAAAGTAGTGCAAAATGTGCATCATATTGATGAGTCTTTGCTTTCGATTCCAATTACAAGATGCAAGAAAGGGAACTGTGCTATGTTTTAGGACATGCATTCTTCCTCCATGATTCCCCATATAGTGAGTTCCCAATCTCAGCCAAACTACCAGTTAGGAAAAAAGCAATGTTCCAAATGGAAGTGAGAAATTGTAGCATGTATCTATTGGGATCACTCTTGTACATTACAAATTAGGTGCTTCAATCACAGAGGCCTGGGAGAAATTTATCTGCCAGTTCACTTAGTCAACAATGGCGCATGAGCTACAGGGTGACATGTGGGAGAAAAATAATTTGCAGAGAAGAGGAAAATAGAGCAGACTGATCCTACAATGTATATCAATGGATTCTCAGTCAGGAGAGACCAGTGTCAGGTAACAATTGCACTCAGGCCTCCCCCGGAGTTCAGCTCAACTTTGCTTGTCTCAACCTCATCTGAGAGAGGAACAGTGATGCTTGCCTTCACACACTGCTCAATCACAGCCCAGGTTGGATGACCAAAAGTGGCACTGATTATATCCACTGAAACATCTGCAGGTTGGAAATTCTACCTAACATGCCAAGGAGAACAATATTAAACTTGGAGGGAGGAAAGAGAAAAGTAACTAAAGAAAACAGAGGGGAATATTACAAAAGTAAAGTTACAACAAAAAACAGTATACAAGAAATTGTTCAACAGAAAATTCTTACTAATATTTCACTGTGAATTCCTGATAAGTGAATATTCCTGATAAGCAAATGACTGTATTTCTCCTTCCTGACCTTGAGCCGATTATTTCCTAAGTACTCTCCGTCCATTTTCTTGATGGCTTTGCAGACACTTGCAATGTCACAGTACTGTAGGAAGGCGTATTGAGGAACCCCATTTACCTTCTTGATGTCAATATCCTGTCATTTTAAATAAAAAAAAGACAATAGCATGGACTTTATGGTTGCGTCTCATCACAAAAAACACATTCTTGTCAATTTTTAAAGTTTTCTATTTTAATTATTTTCTTCTTTTCGCTTTCCTCATTAAAACAAACAGGGTAGTGAAAGTAACATTTCACTTTAGTTTGAACATTTTATATTTGTTTTTATGTGAAAAAATAGTGTACCACATTAACCCATTGTCATTTGCGATAGGGTCTGAGGGAGGAGAGAGGGGAAATGAGAAGGTTATTTGAGGAAATGCAGTGCTCCACCAGAATGGCAAGGGGGAAATCATGTCCACAAATATCAAGACACCTGCTTGGATAATACATTCACTGTGTCTTTTCTTATTTGGTTGCTGTTCATTTGAGCAAGAATCAGCCTCATTCCTCCTCATGGATGGTGGTGCTTTAATTCATGTCAAAGACTCGGTACCAGTTAGGACTCAACATCAAACTACTCCAATTCTTTGACCCATGAGGCATTTATGCTATCATTTGGAAACAGAACATTTCACATTTCTGCTACAATTCAGTTTGCAAATGATGCCCCAAGTTTAAATGAAGCAAACTGTGCCAGGTCAGTGGCTGTTAGTATTTTGTAGATTCCATTTTGTGTGGAACAAGGATGAAATGGGAGTCATCATAGGCTCTTTAAAAACTCTGCTGCCCAGATGCTTTTCCACACTAAGTCCCACTCCTCCATTATCCCATCCGTCACTCACCTTCATTGATTCCCGGACCCCAAATATCTTCAATTCAAAATTCTGAACTTTTGTGTTTAAATTCCTTCAAATCCCCACCCATTCTTTCTACCCTTCTAGGTCCTATTAATAGATCAGGCTGGTTGGTCAATCCTCAACAGCACCCTGGAATGTTGCAGACCTGCCCAGCTCAGGTATCTGGAGTCTATCAGAGGGTTGACTTAGATTCATTCTTCCATCATCAGGCACATCATCTCGACCCTGGTAATCACTTTTACCCACCCCCAGGGAGGAGTCACTAGGTGGCCATTTGATAATCATAATAAAGACAAGCACAAAGTAAACAACAAATGTAGGTTATTCACCAAGAAAAAGAGATGAAATACAAATCACAAAAATTGTGCAATGAGGTAATGTTCTACACAAGGCCTTGCCCTGCAAAAGTTCTGAACGATAATCAAGATAAAGGATAGCTAGAATGTGGATAATGGATGCTTTAAAAATGCTGTAAAGCTTTAAATCATTTACCCTTCCAAGTCGAGGGGTTCCTAGAAAGGATGAAATCCTGTCATCTCAACAGTGACCAACCCAAGCAGTGTACATACCACAATCTCCCCAAAGCGTTCAAAGATGTTTCGAAGATCTCCATAGGTTGTGGTTTTCTCCAGATTCCCAATAAATAATGTTCTCGTGGCCTTTGGATGAAACTCATCTATTCGGTCATCCAGTGGTCGAAATTCATTTTCGCTTTCCGTTTCTGCAAGGGGTCCCAAACAAAAAAAAAATTCGAAAACATATTATGTCACCAGAACACTGCTCATGCTTATTCTCCAAACTATCTTCAATTTCACAATATACATGAAAATAAAACTACTTTAGTGTGGTCATGCAGTCATTAACTCTTTTCCCAATCCTCATTCAATTCAGCAACGAAGGTGTATTAACTTGACGACTATACCGTGCCGTACATCTATCAAATAGACTAACCTGGCCCTAGCTTTACAGTAGCTTTCAGGAAGTCAAGATAAAGCTAACATTCACAGAAGTCATCTAAATCATTGGTATTGTAATATATCTGACGGACCATTTGCAGCCCTCTCCTCTTCATCTGTGACCTATGGCAGATCTTTTACTGTTGTGCATATATCTGGGGCTCCATTAGCATCCTCCCCTGCCATGAGATGTTGCTGGAGCAAAAAATCAGCACTGTTTCCTATACTTTTTCTGTCCAGTATGAGAAAGTACGGAAATGCTATCAAAAGCATACTTGTTGCAGCATCCATAAGGCAAGTAAAAATGCTTTCAGAACTATTGATCCTACATACCTTCCACCCATCCAGTCCAATCAGTAAATTTCTTATAAAGCCAGGAATGAAACCAGGAGTGCAGTATATAGGGAATCATGCACACAGACCCACATTCCAGCACCCTGTGGTGCATAATGTAGTGACATTTGAGAATAGCCCTTGAGCATGATACTCCCACAGGCTGTAGCAATGGAAGTTATTGAGTAACACAAATCTAAGTCCATGCACCTCTCGTCGCTTCAGCAAGATAACAGACAATGCACAATTACAGCTGCTACATAAATCCCCCAAAAATTTGAAGATATAATTAACTTAAAACACAGATATTCCTTGTTTTCACAAAGCCTTTGCCATGATGTGCATCGTACTGCCACATCCTTACTCTCGGCCTTGCCACTACTGCTCAGTAAACACCTACCTGGGCCTGTCCATGCAGTAACTTCAATCTGCATACCAAAAAATAACTTCCCCTTTGACGCATTCATAGCCTTCTCCTGGTCTTCCTGTTGTCGGAAGAACACAAGACCATAGCGTTCTTCAGATGCACCATGGATTTGCACAGATGTTACTTTCCCATACTTCTTAAATTCATGGAAAAGACCATCTTTAAGGCTTGTGTCTAAATGCAAAAATGAAAGCTTTCAGTGGATTGTAGTTTGTGTGATGCAAGATATTTTTTCTTCAATTTAATTAGTAATCAACAAGTGATCTCCAATTTCACAGCTGCTTACATCTAATACACTCTTCTCCTCTGGGATGGGAGACACTCTTGGCTTTCAGGGATTCTCAGCTAAGAGCTATCAAAATCTGAGAGAAAGGTGAGCATTGAACATTGTTGCAGGCAACAGACAGACATTACGACCTCTGTAAAACTAACTGGAGGGGAGGCTGGACTGAGCTGCCCAAGAGAAGATTTGATTGGCTACCTGTGACCAATCATTATAACTGTTGGGCTTTCCTCAATTCCAAGTCAGATCGCTTCTATTCGCTTCAATAAGTGTTACTTACTGAAGTTGAAAGAAATACAAAGAGTTAAAGTGCAGTGAGGATCTAGATCTCCAAAAAGAGGAAATCCTAAATCTATATTTGCAATTTATAGATAAGTATAATTATGGCAAGCTGTGAGATTGTAAAAGATGCTGTTCCTGGATTAAACAAAATGGGCAGCTCCTATTGAGTGCTCCTGTAGAAAAGCAGAGATCAACTTTAGTGTGAGCTCTGATGTTAACTTCTGTACACGGCCTAGACCCAAGTATTCACAATTACAATTTATTCAGGAAATATTTATATCAACAATGAATGCAATTCATAAGTATCTCACAGCCTGAAGCTTTTCTTTAAAAAAAAAATGTCCCAAGGAAGAAACAAATGAATTTTGGGCTGTGAAATTAAAACACAGTCTTCAGCTGAATAGTAACTGTCTGAAGGATAGAGTTCTGGGCTTTTGGACTTCACAGAAAATTCAAGTCTGATCCATTATATAATCTCAAATCCCAAGAAATTTTTGATTTGAAATTTGCTTATTCCACCCCTGCTTTCAGTTTTGTAGAATTGTTAGTCCGACTGAAATGAATGGAGACAGGAAACAGGAAATAAACAAATGGCATTTTTTCTAAAGTGTGCTACACCTAATGCACATGTACTATTTTTTCTTTCCACTTTTCCTGCTAATTTTCTCTCCTACACACCTGAAGGCATTTATTCCTTATTGAAGTACAATTCTACAGGTGGCCTCCAGGACTTGCACAAAAGGCCATTTTTCAAGTGCACCTCAGGCAGTGGTGGGGTCATCACCTGATTCCACCCTCACCAATGTTCCTACATGCATTTCCAGAAAGAGTATTAGGCAATGATCAGGACCAGGAAATATGAACCATTTTCCCTTCCCTAACCTGGTGATTCTGGGACAGACTGAAGATCCCATATGGCCACTGTGGCTAAGATCAGCTAACTAAGCATAGAAGGGAATTAAACTTGGGACGGCACGGTGGCCTGTATAATTCATCTCGTCATTGTCTTAACTAGCTTTGTCATCAGTGTGCCTCCTGAGTAAAGTATTCATAATGACACCTTCTAATGTTCTGCTCCGATATCACTTTTGATTTTCCATTGCATGTCTGTAACAATCACAGAAAAATTTGTTGTGTGAATTGGGGAATATTTTTTAAAGCAATCAACAATCCTTAACTTATTTTTATTTCCATTTGTGTTTGACACTAGGGCACATTAGGCAGGTTGGATATGCTTTTAATCAGGTTGGTCTCTACATACAAATTGCAAAATCTCTTCTATTCCACCCCACTATCATTTAATTACATTTAGATAGCCTTATTTTCCCTAAAGAAATGGTATCCAAAGCGGTAGATTTTCCAATTTTCACACGAAGGACTGAAGAGGTCACAGAATATAAAGAGCAGAGAAGCTGCCATCTGTTAATTTAAATTGGATTAAAATGCCAGAAATTTAAAAACTGAAAACAATTTCTGTGCCACGAGGTTAAAATGTTGCTAATGTCATGGGATGAGCTTCATATATACTAAACATTGTATAAATGGTTTCCAAATATAACTCTCCAACATTCCCTAAAATCCAATATTCTAGCCATAAAAAGTGTTTTTGAGCCAGGCGATCTTAAGTTTTTTTAAAATTCATTCATCTGATATACTCCAGAAACTGACTGCCATGTCTATCTGAATATGAACTGGAAGAAACTTTGATTCCTAACAGTTCAAATCTCTTTTAAATGATGCATTTACTCACCAGTAGAGCGAACTGGCAAATTTTGGACCTTGATTCCATAACTCTTGCGTGGTTCATCCTTTTCCACAGGTGTTGGGAGTTGGACTGGTGGTGCAGGGACTGCAGCAGACTGAACTGATCTTGCTGGAGATTCATCACTGGAGCTGCTGCTAGAATCACTACTGCAAAAAAAAAAAATTAGTTAGAAGTTTGAATTGACAGACTGTCCTAGAGTCATAAACATAAGACAGTTCTATTTGGTACATTGGAGGATAACTAGGTCATGTTCCATACAAAAACTATATACACAAGAGCATTTTCACCATGGCTGTGAAGTAAAGAATATTAAACTGTTACCCTTTTTACAATCTCAATCTTGCTACTAGGAGGAGGTCTGACACTTCCCTGAAGGCAACTAGCTGTAAATAAAAAGTAGCTTAGGGCCTCTTACAGTCAAGTTTTGAGTGGTGCCAACAATGATCTACAAATAGGTTGCCCAACCCCTCAGATACAAATGATGTCATACGCAGGGAGACCACAGATGGGATAAAATACACTGTATAATATTACATACATATATGCGCATCAATATCTTGAAATGGGAGTCCGATTCTCAAATATATATCTCTAAAATAAGAGCTGTAATAACTTTTCAAACTACAATACTTTATCACACTAGATCAATAAACAGTTCCTGTGAAACGAAGCTTGTTGGGCTTCACGTCAATGTTATTCAACCAATAGAATGGCTTTCCCCACATTTAATACTCTCACAGTATGTAGCATTCCACAACACAATATATCTCTCCAAAAGTATGCGGCCCTTGTGTTCAAGGAACACAAAAAATATATAGTGGCACCCTTTCATATGAATTCCCTCATGCAAAGCATATTTGCACTTAAGCACCACACATATTGCATGAGACTCATATAATGGTACCAATGTGAGGGTTCCAGCAACAGAACTTTATAATTTATTCAAATTAATAATTCTTAATACTTCTGTGACCAACAAGCATCCTTTTCTTTTAGCTGTACTTGGAGTGGATGATGAGAAATGTTAACCAATGTAGTCAAAAAGAAAAGAATTTAGAAGCTATAGACCAGTTAGTTTAATATTTCTAGTGGGGGGGATATCTTCAAAATGCTGAGAAGCACGGACAATGTAAAATACGCAAGGGTTGCTTGACCTACAGTTTGTGTAGAACTTGAAGGCACAGGATGAAAGTTAATAAATGTCAAATAACATTAGAGACCAGAAGATATCCCCTACTCCAAATATTAAACATATGAATCTGATTCCCAACAAAAGCTATTGATGCTGTGTTAATCAGTTCCTTCAAAATGTAGATGGACAAATATCTGGTTGGTAACAGGACTGGAGACTACAGAGATAAGTATAGACTGATATAATATCTTACGGCACAGAATTGCTAATGTGACACACAAATTGGGAGGGTAGGGGGTTAAATCTTACATGTGGAGGATAGCAGATCAGGATTGAATAGTAATGACAGGAGACTGAATGAATGTTCTGGAGATTTACTTAATTACCTTTCAGGTTCAGGAAATACACATCTTTCACTCAGAATATAAAATGGTAGGTTAGAGACCACAATAGAACAGAAATTACTTTGATTATGAAAAGGACAAGTCCAGAAGTACCAAAGAGCTTTTTCTTAATTTTCATGTTTTTTTTATATCCTAATTTTTGTGTTGTTTTAAAATTGTAACATTAATCAGGTGGCAAGGATATAATTGGCCTAGAGGAACAACAGGGTCTAACAGTGTAAGGGAGCTAAATATACCCAGCTAGAATAAAGTCACTGAAGGACTGCATCAACGACAATGTTAGTTCTCCTTCCAGGTAGCTCCCTAATGTCAAATTTTCCCAATTTGCGTTCAAATAAAAATTTTCAGACACACACACTAAATTAAAACTACAGCACTTATAACATCTTAGAATCTCATACAATCTTTTTAGCCCGCGCTGTAAAAAAAACTTTTATTGTGAATATATTAATCCCCATTACAATAAAACATTTGAGAGGTGACTTTGGGATTCATTCAAAGAAAAGTAGAAAGAAAAATTTATACAGTGCCATTCTCAAGCATACGTAATTACTTACACCATATAGAGTTCTCCCTGTGTCTGCGTGGGTTTTCTCCGGGTGCTCCAGTTTCCTCCCACAAGCCAAAAGACTTGCAGGTTGGTAGGTAAATTGGCCATTATAAATTGCCCCTAGTATAGGTAGGTGGTAGGGAAATATAGGGACAGGTGGGGATGTGGTAGAAATATGGGATTAGTGTAAGATGAGTATAAATGGGTGGTTGATGGTCGGCACAGACTCGGTGGGCCGAAAGGCCTGTTTCAGTGCTGTATCACTAAACTAAACTAAACATTATCTGGCATTGATGTAAACACAGAAATGATAACTAACGTAATTTTTCAAATGTTAACTACTGACTGGAATGTCCACATATTCTGGAGGGCTGGATTTAGTAGGGCCAGAGTGGCTCCCGGCGCTGGGCCAAAAAGGCAGTGGGAACCCCGCCTAGGCCATTCGGACGCCCGGCTATATTTAACAGTGCCTGGGAAATTAACTGCCTGGCGCCGGGATCCCCATTCCTTTAAGGAAGGGGATTTCGCCTCCAAGTGCTGCCGACCAATCAGAGGGCAGGCATCTCAGTAGTATCGGTATCCATTGCCGGTACTGCAGAAGGCCTTGGGACCAGACCCATCGCTAGAGCCCCAGATCCAAGGTAAGTGAGGCAGGGTCGCAGGGGTCAGTCTGGCAGGCCCAGACAATGGAGGGAGGGTGGGTATTGAGTTCATGAGGTTGACTGGTTTCCTCCGGGATCACAGATTGCCCACGGAGGAGGTCTCGCTGCAAGCCCGCAGGGAGGTCGCCTTGTTTTACTGAGACACCTACCGGCATGCTGGAGGCCTCCCCCCACACTCCCGCTGCTGGCTTAATGCCAGCCTCCCTGCTATCCGCCGGCGGCGGGAGCAAGAGGCCCTTAAGTGGCTGATAATAGGCTTCATAAGGGCCTTAATTGGCCTCTGAGCAGGAAAGCCCTCGACTTAATTGCGGTGTGACGGGCTCTCCGCTCTCTCCGCCCCCCCCAAACAACACCATCGCAATTCTATGAATTCTATGGCCCTGACCCAGCCTCCTATCCTGTCGCCAGATGCCCATTAAATCCAGCCCATGATGTTTGAAGGGTCAACAAGCCTTTGGCGGTTACCGAATCCAAGGACATGCTGCTTAAAAATAGCTCTGGAGTAAATAGAAGATTCTCAATGTATCAGTAGGCAAGAAATGGAAACTGCAAGTCAGCCACATTGCTGCCTGTGCAGCATATGCAAGGAAACCATGAAGTATGTTCTTTGTAAACATATATCTGGCAATATTTGCTACAGGATGATGGATTGTCTTGAAATTTGAACCTTTCAAACTGACAATCCTATGCTCATTTAGTGGAAGCAAAATTAATTTTAAAAAAAACAAAAATGAATTTTCAGTTTTACTTCCATTTCAATTCCATTCACAAAGGTCCATCTAAGTCTGGTAACAGTGACATAACTGTAGGTTATGACACATTACACATGCAACACAAAACATCAGATAAAGGCACAACAAAGAAGAAATAAAAACTGCAAATTCTGGAAATCTGAAACAAAAACATGAAATACTGGAAATTCACAGGTCTGGCAGCATTTGTAAAGAGAACATTTAACATTTTGGATATTACCCTTTGTTAGAATTGACATCGGGCCAACCCGTCTTCTTGTTACAGATACTGACTGACCTGTTGTGTGTATTTCTAGCATTTTGTGTTTCAGATATAGACAATCATATGTAGTATATTATCTACAGTGTAGCACCAACCATGGGAAGTTTTGATTTAAATTAATATCACGATTTTAACCTTTCTTTACTGTCAGTTCAGACAACTGTCTCTTGAATGAAATTTTGATTATCATTCAGAGTTTTCTAGAATGATGAGGTCCTCAATGGCACTGCTTGACCAACATCAATTAGATCAGATGTATTTCAAATGAACAAGTCTCCCAAAATCTAAAATCAAATGCCAAGCTACCTATGATTTCAATGATCAGTTTACAATCCATACATGCAATTTAACAAAACAAAAATCAAAAATCACGCACTGCAGTAGCATGATTACTCCATTCAGTTCCACTCTGCCTTCCATTGTCTCACAGAGTGGCATCCGAGATTCTCATTGACTTCCAGCGGTGCTGTCATATTATACCCACTGCAGCAGCAAGGTCAGATCATGTCAGGCTGCTGAAACTCAAAACCAGCTGGAAGTTTATTTCACAACAGTGCTATAAAAGTAAACGGGCAACATCTTTTTGGTGCTAAGAACACAATGGTGTGCAGCCTTGCCATTAGGAGTTTGAGGGCTAATAGTTAGAAATCATTCCACATACCTTGCTTTAAGGATGTTTATTGCAATACTCAGTTTTAGAAACTTTCCGAATTCATTTTTATTCATTTCATCTAGGTGTTGACCAAACCAATATTATGTTAATCTACTAAAAAAAACCTTCATGAAATTTTATTTGAATAATGTGATGTATAACATCCATACACATTATACATTCCTGCTGAAAAAATAAATCATATACTACAGTTTATCCATTCCATCTGCAACACTTTTGTATCCATATCTGATGTAAGCCCATGTTTCACAACAGAGAAACAACGTAAAAACACACCCTCCCAAACAGAAACTCTCACTATTATAGTCATGAAATATATAATACAACTCCTTTAATAAAAAAGAATCCATATATCAAATCCTATCACAAGCATAGATTTGGCTTCTGCACTGAGCATTTAAACTTAAATGGATGCAAGAAACCTAAACATGGTTTATTTTTCTGTTTTTCACATCAGAATAGTTTCAAAACTAGACTGATTTTCATAATCCTAGGGGGAAGGGAACAAGAGGTTTTCTTCACACTTTATTACACCCAAAGCCTTAAAACCTGTATATATGATGAAGCAAAAGGGACAAAAACTCAGTTCAAACTACATTTCTACAGTGGATCTCCAACAATAAATTCTGGCTAGAGAAAGGCTCTCTCACTTCAAATACAAGCTTCATGAGTAGTCTAATTAGACAAGAACAATCTGCTTTTAGACCCAAATAAACGTAAAATCAAATTAGAAGTACTCAACAGGAAGTGAGGCATGCCCTAAAATGACAATCAAAGGGTTCAAAGCAAATGACCATAGTAAGAGAAGTCAGTCGATGGCCGCATGTTGAACTCTGCTGATTCAGGAATCTGACATATCAGATCTGCAGTCTGGGATCAAGTTGCCCTTTTGAAAACCTCGCACTTCAGAGTATCTCAGCAGCTGAATCAGGGAATTGATTTAGTTCCTGAATCAGCACTAAACGGAATGATAAATGGTTGCTGCAGTGCAATCGTCTACAGCTACACTGGATTCAGATAAACACATACCTCATCCGAAACAGTGAACTTGCCATTCATTCCCAATAAACAAAAAGCAGACTGCTGATGCAAGCAGAAATGTTCTTGGCAAATTAGTTATATATTTATCAGTGCTGTAGCATCACACTGGATGCTCAAACTCTTTCGTGACTCACAGCAGCTGACCACTTAGCACTTGCAATAAGAATATTCTCTTGAAATCATATGCTAAATTCAGCCACAAATACCAACATTTCATAATCAATTCTTCCCAAAGATACATTTATAAAAATAACTGCAACTCCAAGTTTCCTACAAGACATTTACATAAATGAAGCAAGAAAACAACCAGGTCTACAAATCAACAGGAAGTTAAATTTAGACATCAACTTAATTTTAAAACCAATGATTGTTGAATCTAGGTACATATAGGCACAGACAAATTAATTAATTCAATTCTAAAACAAAGCACTGGCAAGTCTCCAAGAGTGTGACGTCTCAGTTTTGCTCCTTACAGGACTAGTATTGCACAACTTTATTAAATCCAGCTTCTTCATCTTAACGCACACTAAGAAACATGAAGATAGGTAGCCTTCACAAGAAGCAGGTTAAACCTTCATGGGGGTCAATTTCTCCACCATTACATTTACAATCTGCCTCCCAACACAAACCCATGCTTTTCTGCAAACACACAAAATGCCAAAAGGGGGAGAGCTGGAGCTGAAGTATAGAGCAAGAGCGGGAGCTGAAATAAAGAAGAAATTGAAAGAAAGGAAGAGTGACGTCAGAGCGATTTTGCTTAAGTATTTATCATGGAGCCGGATCAAGTGGACATGACATTGGAAGATGAGATGAGATGAGAAACGACAAAACCGTATTTAAAATAAAAAGGAGAAATATTAAATAAATTAACCAATCTCAAAGAGAACATTCACAGGAACAGTTGAGGTAAATTGTATAGATTCATTTAAGGGGAAGCTAGATAAGCACATGAGGGAGAAGAGAATAAAGGTTTATGCTGATCGAGTTAACGAGAAAGGATAAGAGGAGGCTCGAGTGGAGCATAAATGCCAGCAAGGATTGGTTGGGCTGAATGGCCAGTTTCTGTGCTGCATGTGCTATATAATTCTATGTAATAATGCATTCTCACCATTTTCCAACAGCATTTTAAATGGTATTTTCTGATAAGCCTGGATTTTTTTAAAAATGGAGGATTTTTAGCTTTTAGTGGAGTTATCTTCGAATAAACATTCAAATCTAAAGAATAATCGCTCTGCTCTTATTGTATAGAATGCAAGAAGAATCTACGGCTCTCACTGAGAAAGCCAATTACAGTCCTGCCTGTAGTGAGCACAAATTCTCTTAGGAAATCAGAGATCGACATTTGACCTAACCAAGCGGTTACTGTGGTCATAAAGTATGTGGAAAGCATACAGAATGTTGCATTGCAACCTGTTTACAGAGTGATCCGGGGTGATGCCGAGTCAGAGAATTCCACAACAGAAACAAAACTAAGGGCTCATGGAGTTGGGGGGAATATATTAGCATGGATAGATGACTGGTTAACAGACAGGAAGCAACGGGTGGGCATAAATTGGGCATTTCCAAGTTGGCAGGCAGTAAATATTGAAGTGCTGCAAGGATCAGTGCTAGGGCCTCAGCTATTTACAATCTATAATAATGACTTAGATGAAGACACAGAGAGTAATGTATCTAAGTTTGCTGATTATACAAAGGTAGGCGGAAAGGTAAGCTGTGGGGAGGACACAGAGAGGCTGCAAAGAGATATAGACAGGTTAAGTGAGTGGGCAACAAGATGGCAGATGGAGTATAATGTAGGGAAGTGTAAAGTTATGAACTTTGGTCATTAAGAACAGAAAAACAGAATATTTTTTAAAAGGTGTGCAACTTGTAAGTGTCAATGTTCAAAAAGACTTAGGTGTGCTTGTACAAGGAACACAGAAAGTTAACATACAGGTACAACAAGAAATTAGGAAGGCAAATGGCACGTTGACCTTTATTGCAAGGGGATTGGAGTACAGGAATAAGGAAGTATTGCTACAATTGTACAGGGTTTTGGTGGGACCACATCTGGAATACTGTGTGCAGTTTTGTCTCTACATTTAAGAAAGGATATACTTGCATTGGAGGCAGTGCAGCCAAGGTTCACTAGATTGGTCCCTGCGAGGAGGGGGTTAGAGTCATAGAGACATAGAGTTACACAGCACAGAAACAGGCCCTTCGGCTCATCGTGTCTGTGCCGGCCGCCAAGCACCTATCTATTCTAAATCCATTTTCCCGCACTTGGCCTGTAGCCTTGTATGCTATGACATTTCAAGTGCTCATCTAAATACTTCTTAAATGTTGTGAGGGTTCCTGCCTCTACCACCCCTTCAGGCAGTGTTCCAGATTCCAACCACCCTCTGGGTGAAACAATTTTTCCTCAAATCCCCTTTAAACCTCCTGCCCCTTACCATAAATCTATGCCCCCTTGACCTCTCCGCTTAGGGAAAAAGTTTCTTCCTATCTATCCTATCAATGCCCCTCATAATTTTGCATACCTCAATCAGGTCCCCCCTCAGCCTTCTCTGGTCTAAGGAAAACAACCCTAGCCTTTTCAGCCTCTCTTCATAGCTGAAATGCTCCAGTCCAGGCAACATTCTGGTGAATCTCCTCTGCACCCTCTCCAGTGCAATCACATCCTTCCTATAGTGTGGTGCCCAGAACTGTACACAGTACCCCAGCTGTGGCCTAACTAGCATTTTATACAGCTCCATCATAACCTCCCTGCTCTTATATGCTATGCTTCGGCTAACAAAGGCAAGTATCCCATATGCCTTTCTAACCACCTTACCTACCTGTGCTGCTGCCTTCAGTGATCTATGGACAAGTACACCAAGGTCCCTCTGACCTTCCTAGGGTCCCACCATCCATTGTATATTCTTTTGCCTTGTTAGTCCTCCCAAAACGCATCACCTCACACTTCTCAGGATTAAATTTCATTTGCCACTGCTCCACCCATCTTACCAGCCCATCTATATATCATCCTGTAATCAAAGGCTTTCCTCCTCACTATTTATGACACCACCAATTTTCGTGTCATTGCGAACTTACTGATCATACCTCCTACAATCACGTCTAATCATTTTAATGTACACTACAAACAGCAAGGGTCCCAGCACCGATCCCTGCGGCACACCACTGGTCACATGCTTCCACTCGCAAAAACAACCCTCGACCATCACCCTCTGCCTCCTCCCACTAAGCCAATTTTGGATCCAATTTGCCAAATTGCCCTGGATCCCATGGGCTCTTACCCTCTTAACCAATCTCCCATGCAGGATCTTATCAAAAGCCTTACTGAAGTCCATGAAGACTACATCAACTGCTTGACCCATATCTACACTTCTAGTCACCGCCTCGAAAAATTCAATCAAATTTGTTAGACATGATCTCCCCTTGACAAAGTCATGCTGACTATCCCCGATTAATCCCCGCCTCTCCAAGTGGAGATTAATCCTGCCCCTCAGAATTTTTTCCAATAGTTTCCCTACCACTGATGTTAGACTCACTGGCCTGTAATTACCTGGTTTATCCCTGCTACCCTTCTTGAATAATGGTACCACATTCGCTGTCCTCCAGTCCTCTGGTACCTCTCCATTGGCCAGACAGGATTTGAAAATTTGTGTCAGAACTCCTGCTATCTCCTCCCTTTCCTCATATAACAGCCTGGGATACATCTCACCTGGGATACATCTCATCTGTGCCTGAGGATTGATCCACTTTTAAGCCCACCAGAACAGCTAATACTTCCTCCTTTTCAATGCTAATTTGTTCAAGTATATCACAATCCTCCTTCCTGATCTCTACACCTACATCATCCTTTTCGATAGTGAACAGAGATGAAAAGTAAACATTTGAAACCGCACCAAGTCCTCCGGCTCCACACACAGATTGCCACTTTGGTCCGTAATGGGCCCTACTCTTTCCCTGGTTATCCTCTTGCCCTTAACATACTTATAAAATGCCTTGGGATTTTCCTTTATCTTGCCCACCAGTGTTTTTTCATGTCCCCTCTTCGCTCTCCTGATTACTTTTTAAGAACCCCCCTACACTTACTATACTCCTCTAGAGCCTCCACTATTTTCAGTGCTCAAAATCTGCCATAAGCATCCTTTTTTTCCCTTATCCAACCCTCTATATCCTTGACATCCAGGGTTCCCTGGACTTGTTGGTCCTACCCTTCACCTTTACGGGAACATGTAGGCCCTGAACTCTCACTAGTTCCTTTTTGAATGACTCCCACTGGTCTGATGTAGACTTTCCCACAAGTAGCTGCTCCCAGTTCACTTTTGACAGATCCTGTTTTATCATATTGAACTCGGCCTTCCCCCAATTCAGTCCTTTTATTTCCGGTCCCTCTTTGTCCTTTTCCATAACTACCTTAAATCTTAGTCATAGTCATAGAGATACAGCACTGAAACAGGCCCTTCGGCCCACCGAGTCTGTGCCGACCAACAACCACCCATTTATACTAATCCTACATTAATCCCATATTCCCTACCACGTCCCCACCATTCTCCTACCACCTACCTACACTACGGGCAATTTACAATGGCCAATTTACCTATCAACCTGCAAGTCTTTGGCTGTGGGAGGAAACCGGAGCACCCGGCGAAAACCCACGCGGTCACAGGGAGAACTTGCCAACTCCGCACAGGCAGTACCCAGAATCGAACCCGGGTCGCTGGAGCTGTGAAGCTGCGGTGCTAACCACTGCGCCACTGTGCCGTTCAAATCTTACAGAGTTATGGTCTCTATCCCTGAAATGCTCCCCCACTGACACTTCTACCACTTGTCCAGCTTCATTCCCTAGGATTAGGTCCAGTATTGCCCCTTCTCTAGTAGGATTTTCTACGTGCTGGCTCAAAAAGCTCTCCTGTACGCACTTTCGGAATTTCGCCCCCTTTAAGCCTTTTATTTATTTATTTAGAGATACAGCACTGAAACAGGCCCTTCGGCCCACCGAGTCTGTGCCGACCAACAACCACCAATTTATACTAACCCTACAGTAATCCCATATTCCCTACCACCTACCTACACTAGGGGAAATTTATAATGGCCAATTTACCTACGAACCTGCAAGTCTTTGGCTGTGGGAGGAAACCGGAGCACCCGATGAAAGCCCACGCAGTCACAGGGAGAACTTGCAAACTCCGCACAGGCAGTACCCAGAATCGAACCCGGGTCCCTGGAGCTGTGAGGCTGCGGTGCTAACCATTGCGCTGCCCTTTTGCACTAAGACTATCCCAGTTAATATTGGGGAAGTTAAAATCCCCTGCTATTATTATCCTATTACTTTTACACCTCTCAGATTTGGCTACATATCTGCTCCTCTATCTCTCGTTGACTGTTTGGAGGCCGGTAGTACACTCCCAGCTAAGTGATTGCCCCCTTTTTGTTTTTAAGTTCTACCCATAAGGCCTCATTTGAGGAACCTTCTAAGATATCATCCCTCCTTACTGCAGTAATTGACTCCTTGATCAACAGTGCAATGCCACCTCTTCTTTTACACCCACTTCAATACCCTGGAATATTGAGCTGCCAGCCCTGCCCTTCCTTCAACCATGTCTCTGTGATAGCAATAATATCCTATTCCCATGTGTTAATCAACACCCTCAATTCATTTGCCTTACTAATAAGACTCCTAGGTTGTCCGATGATGAAAGACTAAGTAAACTGGGTCTGTCTTCTCTGGAGTTTAGAAGAATGAGAGGTGATCTCACTGAAACATATTAGATTCTAAAGGGGCTGGAAAGGGTAGACACAGAGATTATTTCCACTGGTGAGGGAATCTAAAAGACGGGGGCACAGTCTCAGGATAAGGAGCCAATCATTTAGGATTGAGAGGAGAAATCACTTCACTCAAAGGGTTGTGAATCTTTGGAATTCTCTACTCCATACGATTGTGGATGCTCCATCGTGGAATACATTTAAGGCTGGGATAGACAGATTTATGGTCTCTCAGGGAATCAAGGAGTATGGTGAGCGGGTGGGAAAGTATAATTGAATCCTCAGATTAGCCATGACTGTTTTGAATGGCGGAGCAAGCTCAATGGGCCATATGGTCTACTCCTGCTCCTATTTCTTGTGTTCCCAGCAAAGCCCTATATAACTGCAGCAAGACTTCCTTACTCTTATACTGCAAACCCCTTACAATAAAGGCTAATATACAATTTGTCTTCCTAATTGCTTGCTGGACCTGCATGCTAACTTTCAATGATTCTTGTATAAGGTCACCCAAATCCTTCTAAATCCCAACATTTACTAGCCTCTCAACTTGTAAAAAAAAAAAAAATTCTGCTTCTCCATTCTTTCTACCAAAGTGGATAATTTCACACTTCCACAGATTATACTCCATCTTCCACCTTCTTGCCCAATCACTTAACCGGTCTATATCCTTTTACAGCCTCTTTACGTCTTCCTCACAACTTACTTTCCCACCTAGCTTTGTATCATCAGCAAACTTGGTTATACTGCACTTGTTCCCCTCATCTAAGTCATTGATGCAGACTGTAAATAGCTCAGACCCAAGCAGTGATCTTTGTGGCACTCCACTAGTTACACCCTGCCATTCTGAAAATGACCAGTTTATTCCTAGTATCTGTTTTCTGTCCGTTAACCCATCCTCAATCCTTGCTAACATATTACTCCCATTCCGTGAGCCCTAATTTTGGTAAAAAACCAGTTGTATGGCACCTTATCAAATGCCTCTGAAAAGCCAGATATTAGATTAGATTAGAGATACAGCACTGGTATCCCCTTATCTATCCTGCCAGCTACATCCTCAAAAAACTCTCAACAGATTTGTCAAACACAAATTCTCTTTCTTAAAATCCTGTTGATTCTGCCTAATCATGATGTGATTTTCCAAGTGCCCTGTTACCATGTCCTTAATAGAAGATTCTAGCATTTTCCCTACTACTAATGCCAGGATAACTGGCCTATAGTTCCCTGTTTTCTCTTTCCCTCCTTCCTTGGGGTTACATCTGCTACCTTCCAATCCATGGGTTCTAGATTCTAGGAAGTTCTGGAAGATCAAAACCAATGTATCCACCATCTCTGCAGCCACCTCTTATAGAACTCTAGGAGTCGGCCATTAGGTCCAGGGGATTTTTTGGATTTTAGTCCTGTTAAAAAGTGCTGGAGAAATTCTTTACTAATATTAATTACTTTAACTTTCTTTCCGATGTATTCTGTGTGTCTTCTACTATGAAGACAGACACAAAATATTTGTTTAATGCCTCTGCCATTTCCTTATTCCCCATTATAACTTCTCCTGTTTCTGCTTCTAAGGGACCCACACTTCCTTTTGCTAATCTTTTTACATACTTGTAAAAAAGTTCTTACAATCTGTTTTGAATTTCTTGCTACTTTACTCGCTTCTCTACTTTCTCCCTCTATCACTTTCTTGATCATCCATTGCTGATTTTTAACATTGTAAGCCTCTACTTTTTTTTATATAAAACTATTCCTTAACTTCTCTAGTTAGCCACTGATGTGCCACTTTTCCAATAGAGTTTTTATTCAGCAAAGGAATGTATATTCGTTGAGAATGAGATATTTCTTTAAATGTTTGACATTGTTCATCTATCTTAAAACCTTTAAATGTAATTTCCCAATCTACCTCAGCCAACCTGCCCTCATACCTCTAATTGGCTTTGTTTAAATTTAAGACCCAAATTTCAGACTTAACCATAATCATTCTCAAACTCAATATGAAGTTCGATATTATGATCAGACTTCCCCAGAGGATAGTTCTCTCGAAGACTATTAATTAATCCTGTCTCATTACATAATACGAGATCTAAAATAGCCCGTTCCCTGTTGGTTCCTCAAATTACTGTTCTAGAAAACTAGCTTGAATGCAATCCATGAACTCGCCAAGCTACTTTTGCCAATTGGTTTGCCCAATCTATATAAAGATTAAAGTCCCCCAGTTGGCTGAACAGCTTTTCCCATGTTGCAATTTCTATGAGGTTCTAGATTAGATTAGATTAGAGATACAGCACTGAAACAGGCCCTTCGGCCCACCGAGTCTGTGCCGAACATCAACCACCCATTTATACTAATCCTACACTAATCCCATATTCCTACCAAACATCCCCACCTGTCCCTATATTTCCCTACCACCTACCTATACTAGTGACAATTTATAATGGCCAATTTACCTATCAACCTGCAAGTCTTTTGGCTTGTGGGAGGAAACCGGAGCACCCGGAGAAAACCCACGCAGACACAGGGAGAACTTGCAAACTCCACACAGGCAGTACCCGGAATCGAACCCGGGTCCCTGGAGCTGTGAGGCTGCGGTGCTAACCACTGCGCCACTGTGCCGCCCTATCCCTTTGCATTGGTCCCAGAGTAATCTAGGTGTACTGACATCAAGCAAATTCAATAAGAGCATGGCTGATCTGCCCCAGACCTCAACTCCTCATAGCCCTCAACTCCCTGATATTTCAAAAATCTACCTACCTCCTCTTTATGTCCTTTCAGCCTCCACAACTCACTAGGGTACAGAATTCCAGGCATTCACTACCCTCAGACGAAATTCCTTCCCATCTCAGTTTTAAATGAGTGTCCCCTTAGTCTGTAACTATGTCCCCTAGTTCGAGATTCCGCCACTAGTGGAAACATCATCAACATCTTCCCTGTCAAGCGCCCCTCAGAATCTTGTACGTTTCAACAAGATCACCCATCATTTTTCTAAACTCTAATAAATAAAGGTCTAACCTGTTTAGCCGCTCTTGATAAGTCAACCCCTTCATCCCAGGAATCAGCCTAGCGAACCTTTTCTGAACTGCCTCCAATGCCAGTATATCCCTTCTTAAATACGGGGACTAAAACTGTACACAGTACTCCAGGTGCGGCCTTACCAACACCCTGTACAGTTGTAACAAGACTTCCCTATTTTCAAACTCCAACCCCCTAGCAATAAAGGCCAAAATTCCATTTGCCTTCTTAATTACTTGCTGCAGCTGCATGCTAACTTTTTGTGTTTCTTGCACAAGAACACCCAGATCCCCCAGTGCTGCACTTTTTTGGAGTCTCTCTCCATTTAAATAATAGTCTGCCTTTTGATTCTTCCTACCAAAGTGCATGACCTCACACTTTCCTACATTAAACTCCATCTGCCAAGTTTTTGCCCACTCACTCAACCTATCTATATCCCCTTGCAGATTCCTTATGTCCTCATCACAACATGCCCTCCCATCTATTTTTGTATTGTCAGCAAATATGGATATATTACACTCTGCCCCCTCCTCCAAGTCACTAACAAAGACAGTAAATAATTGAGGCCCTAGGACTGATCCTCATGGCACTCCACTAGTTACGTCTTTCCAAGCTGAAAAAGACCCATTAATCCCGACTCTCTGTCTTCTGTGAGTTAACCAATCCTCAATCCGTGCTAATAGGGCGGCGCAGTGGTTAGCACTGCAGCCTCACAGCTCCAGGGACCCGGGTTCGATTCCGGTACTGCCTGTGTGGAGTTTGCAAGTTCTCCCTGTGTCTGTGTGGGTTTTCTCCGGGTGCTCCGGTTTCCTCCCACAAGCCAAAAGACTTGCAGGTTGATAGGTAAATTGGCCATTATAAATTGTCACTAGTATAGGTAGGTGGCAGAGAAATATAGGGACAGGTGGGGATGGTTGGTAGGAATATGGGATTAGTGTAGGATTAGTATAAATGGGTGGTTGATGGTCGGCACAGACTCGGTGGGCCGAAGGGCCTGTTTCAGTGCTGTATCTCTAATCTAATCTAATACATTACCCCAAATACTGTGAGCTCCTATCTTGTGCAATAATCTTTTATGTGGCACCTTATCGAATGCCTTCTGGAAATCCAAATACACTACATCTACCGGTTCCCCTTTATCAACTCTGCTTGTTATATCCTCAAAGAACTCTAGCAAATTTGTCAACATGATTTCCCTTTCACAAAACCATGTCGACTCTGTTTGATTGCGTTAAGCTTTTCTAAAAGTCCTGCTATTTCCTCCTTAATAATGGACTCTAGCATTTTCCCAATGACCGATGTTAGGCTGACTGACCTATAGTTTCCTGCTTTTTGTCTCCCTCTCTTCTTGAACAGGGGTGTCACATTAGCAGTTTTCTAATCCGCTGGGACCCTCACGGAATATTTCGGCCAATGCCTCCACTATCCCTGCAGCCACTTCCTTTAAAACCTTTGGATGCAGGCCATCAAGTCCTGGCGACTTGTCTGCCTTTAGTCCCATTAGTTTTCAAATACTTTGTCCCTCGTGATAGAGACTGTTGCAAGATCTTTCCTCCCATTAGCTCCTTGCTTATCTGATATCTATGGGATGTTTATAGTGTCCTCCACCATGAAGACCGATGCAAAATATTGGTTTAAATTACCTGCCATTTCCCGGTTCCCCATTATCAATTCTCCAGGCACATCCTCCAAGGGTCCCACGCTCACTTTGGCTACTCTCTTTTTATAAACTGGTAGAAGCTCTTGCTGTTTGTTTTTATATTTGTTGCCAATTTACTTTCATAAACAATTTTCTCCCTCTTTATTAGCTTTATAGTCAGCCACTGCTGGTTCCTAAAAAAATCCCAATCCTCTGGCCTACCACTAGTTTTCGCCACTTTGTATGCCTTAGTTTTTGATTGGATACTCTCCTTGACCACCTTTGTTAACCATGGGTGGTTCATTCTTCTCATCGAGTCCTTCTTTTTGACCGGGATAAATTTTTGCTGAGCGTTATGAAATATACGTTCAAACGTCTGCCACTGCTCATCCACTGACCTTCCCCCCTAGTCTATTTCCCCAGCCCGCTTTAGACAACTCTTTCTTCATATCTCCATAATTGCCCTTGTTTAAGTTGAGGACACTGGTTTGAGACCCGAGTTGCTCGCCCTCAAACTGAATTTGAAATTCTAATATGTTGTGATCGCTATCCCCTAGAGGATCCTTAACTACAATATCTCTTATTAATCCTACCTCATTACACATTACTAGATCTAAAATAGCCTGTTCCCGGGTAGGTTCTGCAACATATTGCTCTAAGTAACAATAGTCTACAAATTCGTCTTCCATGTTACCTCTGCCAATCTGATTTGTCCAGTCAAATATGCAGATTAAAATCCATGACAATTGTAGCGCCCTTCTTACACGCCTCCATTATTTCCCAATTTATACTTTGTCTTAGTGAGGCAACTCTTCGGGGGTCTATAGACGACTCCCAGCCGTGACTTCTTCCCCTTGCTATTCCTTATTTCCACCTAAACTGATTCCACATCACGGTCTATTGCACCTATATCACCACTACACTGATACCTTCCTTTATTAACAAAGCTACCCCACCTCCTTTTCCTTTTTGCCTAATTTTCCGGAACATCAAATACCAAAACCATCTGCTTGTAAACAGGATCAGTACAAATATTTTATATTTATATAAGAAATATATGGATTGAAAATAAGTTTCAAAGATATCCTGGTATAGGACATAAAAGATACATCATTTTAGGGTCTTATATCGGAACAAAGGAAACTATGAAGGTATGAGGGACATGTTGGCTATGGTGGATTGGGAAAATACATTAAAAGATTTGACGGTAGACAGGCAATGGCTAGTATTTAAAGAAGTATTACACAGTTTACAACAAACATACATTCTGCTAAGACACAAAAACCTAACAGGAAAGGTGAATCAACCGTGGCTAACAAAAGAAGTTAAAAATTGCATTAGGTCAAAGGAAGTGGTTTATAAGGTCGCCAGAAAAAGTCATAAGCCCAAGGATTGGGGCAATTTAGAATCCAACAAAGGAGGACCAAAATACTGATAAAGAAAGGGAAAAGGAATTATGAATGCAAGCTAGCTAGAAACATAAAGGCAGACTGCAAAAGCTTCTCTAGGTACGTGAAAAGAAAATATTAACAAGGACGAATGTGGGTCCATTGCAGGCAGAGACAGGAAAGTTTATGGTGGAGAATGAGGAAATGGCGGAGAGACTAAACAATTACTTTGTGTCTGTCTTCATGGAGGAGGACACAGAAAATCTGCCAGAAATACTAGGGAACCAAAGGACTTGTAAAAATGAGGAACTGAAAGAAATTAGTATTAATAAAGAGGTTGTACTCAAAAAATTAATTAGATTGAAAGTTGAAAAATCCCCTGGACCAGATGAGCTGCATCCCAGAGTACTGAAGGAGATCGTTATAGAGATAGTAGATGCATTGATGGTTATCTTTCAAAATTCTATAGATTCTGGAAGGGTTTCTGCAGACTGGAAAGTAGCAAATGAAACCCCACTATTTAATAAAGGAATGAGAGAGAAAACAGAGAACTACAGACCTGTTAGTTTGATATCAGTAGTCGGGAAAATGTTAGAAGCTATTATAAAGGATGAGATAACTGGACACTTGGAAAATAATGATATGATTGGGCAGTCAACATGAATTTATGAAAGGGAAATCATGTTTGACAAACCTATTGAGAGTTTTTTGAGGATGTTACTTGTTGCACAGATAAAGGAGAACCAGTGGATGTGGTGTATTTGGATTTTCAGAAGGCTTTTGATAGGGTCCCACACAGGAGGTTAACAAACAAAATTAGAGCATGCGGGATTGGTGGTAATATACTACTATGAATTGAGAATTGGTTAACAGACAGAAAGCAGAGAGTAGGAATAAATGGGTCATTCTTAGGATGGTAGGCTGTTACTAGTGAGATACCGCAAGGATCAGTGCTTGGGCCACAGCTGTTCACAATCTATATAAATGATTTGGACATGGGGTCCAAATGTAATATTTCCAAATTTGCTGATGACACGAAACTAGTTGGGAATGTAAGTTGTGAGGAGGATGCAAGAGGCTTCAAGGAGATTTGGACAGGCTAAGTGAATGGGCAAGAACATGGCAGATGGAATATAATGTAAGTGTGAAGTGATCCATGTTGGTAGAAAAAACAGAAAGGCAGAGTATTTCTTAAATGGTGAGAGGTTGGGAAGTCCAAAGGGACCTGGGTGTCTTTGTTCATGAGTCACAAAAAGCTAATATGCAGGTGCAGCAAGCAATTAGGAAGGCAAATGGTATGTTGGCCTTCATTGCAAGGGGTTTTGAGTACAGGAGTAAAGATGTCTTGCTGCAATTTTATAAAGCCTTGGTAAGACCGCAGCTGGAGTACTGTGAACAGTTTTGGTCTTCTTATCTAAGGAAGGATATACTTGCCATACAGGGACTGCAACGGAGGTTCACCAGACTAATCCCTGGGACGGTAAGACTGTCTTATGAGGAGAGACTGAGGAAACTGGGCCTGTATTCTCTAGAGTTTCAATGAATGAGAGGTGACCTCATTGAAACTTACAAAATTCTTACAGAGTAAATGTGAATAGGATGTTTCCTCTGGCTGGTGAGTCTAGGCCAGGTGATACAGTCTCAGAATAAGACGCAGGCCATTTAAGACTGAGATGAGAAGGAACTTCTTTACTCAGAGGGTGGAGAATCTGTGGAATTCTCTACTCCAGAGGGCTGTGGAAGCTTAATCATTAAGCATGTTCAAGACAGAAATCGACAGATTAGAGGTAGATGATCAGCCATGATCCGTTTGAATGGCGGAGCAGGCTCAACGGGCCAAAGGGCCTACTCCTGATCCTATTTTCTATGATCCTAAAAAATGCTTACAATTAGAAACCTTTTGGTAATGGAGGAACGCTTAGGTTTGAAAGTCAATCCAAGCAGCAACTATTGAACAATAAACCATTCCTTGCATTTACTATTCATCGGCCATACAATCAAAAGATCAGATTCATGATCCAATGAATAAATTGGAATGGGCAGATATTCAAGGAGGCCTATTAGAATACAGTATTTAGTAGTATATTTAAACCATTGGATCTTTATTGGACCAATCAGACTTTAGGTCAACAGGATGTCCCCTTCACCAAATGAAATACAATTGAAATCTAAGGAAATGTCAGATATTCTAAGTTGTGCAGTAATTTTAAAACTATAAAAAAATGAAGGGTAGCTAAACAAAAAAAAAGTGATGGGTGGGGCATCCCTTCTTGAAGATGGTTACACAAATGGTTATAGACAATAGGAACAATCACAGGTTGTATAAACATCAATTTATGGGGTTGCTATTTATATAGCTTTATTTAAGGATTTTTTGATACTTGTGGTAGAGCAGCTCCTAGAGTTGAATGAGTGTGTGCGTGCGACAGAGTGAGTGAGAGTGAGATAGGGACAGAGTGAGTGAGAGAGAGAACGCACAGAGAGAAAGTGAAAGAGAAATTGTGAGACAGAGCAGAGGGGAACATTGATTGTTGGGTTCAAATCTCAGAAAAACGAGATCCATACACGTAGCACCTACGTTCATAGTACTAAAACCAACTCCATTACCCCAAAAGTAGAACTGCAGACCCACATTTTTCTAGGTCTATATACTAATAGTATATAGTTCTAGTTATAGAACTAATGCATGTATACTGCTGGCCCACAATCTGTGCTATATAAGTGGCAAATGCAAAAACAACTTTAGATTAGAAAGGCAATGTCAAGCTGGTATTTCGCAGAGGTATTACCATGAGTGGCGTCCTGAGATTCAGAGCCTCATGAGGACTGCCTAAAGTCTTTCTATCAACAAATAAATCAGATTCACATCATCACACGTGAACAATGTTCGGCAAACAGACCTCCACACTTCTTCTGATCCTCTGCCATTTTAATTCTCCACCCCTTCCCCTCCATGACGGACCATCCTCCGTCATTTTTGCCACCACCAGCATGATGCCATCAACAGCACAGCTTTCCCCATGCCTCCATTTTCAGTATTCCGAAGGGATCTTTCCCCCCACCCCACCCCCGACACCTTGTTTTCCTCCACAATGACCCCAAACACCCCTACCCCTTCCCACGGTATCTTCCCGTGCAAGTGCAAGAGATGAAACACCTGTCCTTTTACCTCCTCCTTTCCTACCATCCAGGGCCCTAAACATTCCTTCCAGGTGAAACTGCGAAAAATAACGTTTGATTTCAGTGAATATTAAAGTGGTTCAGCTTCAGTGCAATAAGAACAAACTTGCATTTATATATCACTTTTCACAAGCTCAGGATGTCCAAAAGCACTTTACAACCAACAAAGTACTTTTGAAATGTAGTCATTGTGATATGTGTAGATGCATGTATATAGATGTCTGTAAAATCAACTAAGTTCGAGAAACTGGGAAGAGTCCAGTAACAAACATTGGACATTCCACTTTGAAACAAAGACTTTAACAATTATTCAACCAAAGTAGGTATCAATCCCCCCCATGAAATAAGTACAGGTCCTAATTCCATAGAAGTGCCACAGCTGGTTTTATTTTTTGGGTCTTTAGGTGATTGTTTATGGGACCAGAAACATTTCTCAAATGTGGAGCTTATTACTACTTGCAGGCTAGAAACTTAGCGTCCATGGGGGAACAATTTTATTTTTGTATATTCAGTGTTTATCTGTATTGTTTCATGATATACTCTGTCTTTATGCATTTACATATTTGCTTTTGAGGTGACAATAATGACTTAAACTTTAGTCATAATCAGACCTACCAAACAAAACATTAGACCTCACAATCATATTCATCCTTGTGCAAGTTACTGTCATTTAAACACCACTGACTCATTTATCAAAACAGCCTGTTTTGCCAATCAAAATGTTTTGTTTACCTCATCTCCCAACCATTTATCTAGCCACATCAACGTCTGTATTCCCATGTTCTACATGAATCTGATGTCTATACAAAACCACTTTTTTTTTGCACAATGCCAACTTGTAATTCTGTACTCTCAATTGCCAGCTATGCATGGTTTGTGTAAGGTCCAATTTGGAGGATTACACACCAAGATCTTGATTTGTATTCAATAGTCTCCTTTTACTAACAAAGGAACAAAAGTACTTACTCCACAGAAGGAAGAAGCACATTATGCACACAGACCTGAAAGTAGCACTCGAGTCATGAAATAATGTATACAGGGTCAGTGTTACAAAGACTACGCTCAGGAACCTCACTGGGAATTTGAACTCAGTATAAAGAGGGCAAACGACTGATGCGACACTGGACAGGAATTTAAACATTACTAAAAGGGCTGATTTTTTTTCTGCTCAGAAATAAATAGCAACGGTATCAGATTTCATTCTTTACTAATTGGTAGGTTTAATACAGTGAAACTTCTTAAATAGAACTCTAAAGCTGACTTTTCTATTAACCTAATACTGACAACATGGCCACCCTTACAGATATTCAAAATGCCACAAAGGATTAACCTTAAAATGTTTTAATTGGAAAAGACATAAGCTGATTAGTGTATTGCCTATTCAGTCAGTCGTGTAAATGAACCACATGCCACACTGACCCAGCACAGCTACAAAAATACTTCAAATCAGATTTACTCCCTTCATCCAGAGCAGCACTGGAGGGAACTTCTAATAATTAGCTATTGTTAGTGTGCAGTTTAACACAACTGTCCCTGCAGCTGATTCTGCTTGGAAACACACTGACCTGCATTTTGAGCTGCACTCATTTTCTGCAGAGCAGTATTTAAACAAAATTGTAACTTGTAAATACATAGAATCCTAAATTAGAAAAACATCCTGTGCTTCACATTAGGAAAAATGGGTGCCAAAGCAAAAAAAAGGGACAATTAGGAGGAATAATCAATAACTTGGTCAAAGGCCTCAAATAAGAATTTCTTTGCTGGTCTCCACCGATTTGTAATAGCAGCGGTACAGCTATTTTTAGTTTCATGCACATACTATCAATAGGACGTGGGTCTTTTAAAGACAGTTCCTGCTTATTATTTTCATTAATTAACAATCCATAATACTGGATGGACTCAAAATTCCACTCGTCCAAAGTAAAATCAAGTTGGGCCAGGGTTGACCCTGCAGATGTCTATCAAAGATCAAACAAACCAGTGCATAGTAAGAAGAGATTACAGTTTTGCTGTACCTGACTTTGTGCATTAAAGGAAGAAAGAATTTCTATTTCTATAGTGCCTTTCATGACCTCAGGGTGTCTCAAAGAACTTTTCAGCCAATGAAGTACTTTTCAAGTGTAGTCATCGTTGCAACAATATACAGGTGCCACATTCACAGAACAAGCATTTGCCACAAATAAGCACCAGGCTGGAACATCAACAGGAACAGTATGTAAAAAGAAAATAGTGTTCAAACTGCTTCTGTCAACAGAAGTTTTGCGAATAACTGGTCATTTATCTAAAGAAAATCCAAATAATTTCTTATTTCTAGTTACTGGACCAAATTTTCCAGGAATAGCAGAGAGTCATGATGTACAGAGTTATTAATGCAATACTTAGCAGGAAGTTCAAGCAAAGAAGAAATATACCATGAGTTGCAAATCTCCATAACTTGCTGGTCAATTTATGTCACTCCGCCATTTGCCTCGCATGAACAGCAACTTGCCTTCAACTTCCCCATAATTTTTAAGATTAACTGCCCATTAATCTTGTCGCAGAAAGTTAGGGCTCGTATTTAATACCATAAGTACGTTTTTAATCGATGTGATAATTGTTAAAGCAATACCAACAACCTCTCCAGCCCAAAATAAAACAATTTAAACTGCATTGTCTCATTCCAACAGGTAGTAAATTCTTCTTAGAGATTTTTAAAAATTAAATTTTAGAGAATTTACCTTTTAATAACTTGTCCTTTCTGTTTCTCTCTTAATCCAATCTTTCTTTACCTGATTTGACTCTAATTTACCCAATCTAATTCACCCCCCCCCCCCCCCCCCATATTGTTACTTTCTCACACTTTCAGCAAGTCCAAATTATATTTGAGCTGAAGGGTGCAGGAAAAAGTCTGAATAACGGCGCATGCCGTGAGATATGCCACTCCAGCAGATTTGACCTACTGCATTCAAATTTCAATGCATGATCTCTTGGAGAATGCATTTTGCCCGAATGATGTGAGTCTGGAAATCAACTGCTCAATTTGCTAAAGAAGATTTACCTAGACCGTCCAAACCGGTAGAGTTCTTTACATCCTCAAACTGAAGCACTCCTACAGTACAGTGCTCAAATCCACCCACATCAAACAAAAGTACCTAAAAATAACCAATCCTGAGCACAATGGAAATGTAAGCCTATGAACATATGCATTTAAGAGGAAGCTCGATAAAGACATGAGAAAGGAAGGAATAGAAGGCATGGACCAGTTGGGCTGAATGGTGTTTCTTGTGCTCTATATTCTATGTAATAATCTGGCATTGTCAGTGCACTGAAATGATTTCTGACACTACTTATTTGAAGAAAATTCTTGGCAGTCATTATATCTACTTCTGAATAAAAATACTGTGACTCATTATAAGTAAGGTAAACATTCCTTATCTATGTCAAGAACAGATCTACTACACCAACGCATCTAACTGCAGGTGCCCCTGAAGAAAGTTTTGAATATTGCATTACATAACCAGCACCAAAAGCAGACTTCAGAGCTAGATGGCGCATCTAGATAAGAGACCAGTGCACCTTCTTTTACCAAAGATATATTTGATCCAATTTATTTTATAAAGTTGACAGTACTAACTTTACAGAACAACAAAAATTTGCATTTATATAGCACCTTTCATAGCAAAATGTCCCAAGGTGCTTCACAAGAGCATTAATCAAATTTTGACACTAAGCCATTGAAGGGGACAGATGTCGAAAGCTTAGTCAAAGACATAGATATTTCCATTACTGTTATAAACTACCCAATTTAGTGAGAATTCTTTAGCCCCGAGGTACCCAGATAGCTTAAGTTTTGAAACAAAATAACTGGGTTGTTTGGGACGGGGGAGGGTGGAAGGTGGAGAAATCCTCCAGCATACCCAATGTTACTTGGGAATTGAATAAATAGCACAAAGCAATGACATCTTAATTATGTAATTTAAAGGGTCCGTGTAAAAACAGCAAGCTTCTCATTTGGATGATACTTACTTATTGCACTGAAATTAGTTTCGCAGCTGAAGTGAAAACTCTGAATCACCTACTAAGTAACAGCAAAAACTTAGCATGAAATTATATACCACAGTAAGCAGCAAGTGAGCAGAACGAGCCCTCTATTCTTAACTTTCTTGGGTTTATTAAAAAAATTATTTTGGAAAATAGAAACAACTTCAAACTCCTAGCTGCCTCCCTCATTCCCCTTTGTTCCTTCTTCTCCTTGCATTCTAAATACAAAGACCTATTAAACGTCAGCGTCTCCAAAACCTCATTTACAAGATCTCTGCTGCCCACCTCTTTATTCCAAATGTTTTTTCCCCATTTTCCTCTGTTACATGACTAAAATTGTTGTTCTTACTCATCATCTGTGACTTCTTGACACTATTTATCATTTAATCTTCTTCCAACAACTCTCCTCAGCCGCCCGCTTCATTGACAACTCTTTCCATTGGTCCCATTCATACTAGTGCCAACACAACACATCATTCAACAGTTTCTCCCGACCAAACATGCATGATCACTGCTAGTATACCACTAGGCTCCACTGTTATTCCCTTCCTCATCGTCTATTTTTTGCCTTGGTTGCATCATCCAAAACGATGGGATTGGGCTCTAATTGTACACTGATGACACCCTTTTTATCCTTCTATCTCCCCTCGATTTCATGGCTGGTGTTGAAATTTCCAGTTGCCTGTACGATATTATGGAGACATCTTGGATAGAAGTTGTTTAACGTATTATTACTGCCCAAGCACAGCAGCGATTTCAGTCACCCTGAAGATGGGTGGTTGGAATCTGGAACACGCTGCCTGAAGGGGCGGTAGAGGCAGGAATCCTGACAACATTTAAGAAGTATTTAGATGGGCACTTGAAACGCCTTAGCATACAAGGCTACAAGCCAAGTGCGGGAAAATGGAATTAGATTGGATGGGTGCTTGATGGTCGGCACAGGCACATTGGGCCAAAGGGCCTGTTTCTGTGCTGGAAAACTCTATGACTCTATGCTGCAAGAAAAAAGTGCTTTTTGTACAGTCAGATTACAAATCTGTGACAATTATTGCATCAGGAAATGGTGTGCTATTTAGAACTGGAAATGAATGAAACCTTAGAATTTGCATTCTTAAAATGCTTCAATAAAGTTCTCTCTTAAAATTCCACTGATACCCAGTCTACTCCCTGCACGTAGTACTGCAGTGAATCTGGTAAGCAACAACCCCATAAAATAAACACCTTCCCATGCTCATCTGGATTCAAAAAGGCTCAAGATTCCCCTATTTCAAGTGTCTGATATGAATCAATATGTCAGGGAAAGAGATAGTTACACAAGCGTTTGGGGTAACTTCGGATTCAAATTATATGATTATGTCCACATTTTAGTGAAAATTGCAAATATTGATAAGGGTTTATTTAAATACTATCTGCTGCGTTTTCAGGATCTGTAGAAAAATGGTAGTTAACATATTTTAAGGTGGTGGCAAGAAGATGTGCAGAAGCACTGTGGAGTGACATGCTTTGGGAAATTAGCCTAGGGGTGCAGCAGCAGTGGAGCAAAAAGGTGAAGGGTATGGTTATATTGAGAAGTGGGGTGCTTGGGTGTCATTCGTGGGAAGGGAAATTTTGGGATTTGTGAGTATTAGGAGCGAAGTGTGATGGCGATGGTGGCTGAGCAGCATTATAGAGCAGTGGTTGGTGGCAGTCTTTCTGATGGACAGACGAGGTTAGAAACTCAGCTCAAGAATACTGAGGTTGTGAACAGTCTTGCTTCAGCCTGAAATAGTGGTTGGGGTGAGGAAAGATGTTTGTGGCACGAGCACGGAGTCGTCCCAGTATTTAATTTCAGGGGTGTTAAGGCTCATCCAAGACTGGATGTCAGACTCGGTTCGATAGCGTAAAGGTGGTGGAAAGGTTGAGAGCATCGGTGGAAACGTAGAGCTGGGCGTAATCAGTTTACATGTGTATGCTGACTCCCAAAGCTTTGTATGATGTCACCAAGGAGCAGCGTACAGATAAGGAAGAAGAAGGACAAGGACAAATTCTTGCGAGATTCCAGAGTTGACAGTGCAAGCTGGGAAGAGAAACCATTGCTATAAATGCTCGGCCTACGACTGGATAGGTAAGAGTCGAACCAATCAAGGGATGTCCCACAGAGCTGACAAAGTAGGAGAGGTGTTGGCAAAGCAATTTTTCTATCTTACATACTTTAAAATCGAAAACACACTATTACATTTTTCAATTGGACAATTCTATGCATGAGCTCACCCTCAATGTCTCACATTATCAGTCATTCTTCACATTTGACCATACACAGCATTGGAATAGTTAAGGCTAGAGGTGAACAAAGGCAGGGATGAGGGTTAAAGCAGCAGATGAGTTGAAGCAAGGACAGAGGTAGGCAATGTCACAGAGGTGGAAGTTGGCAATCTTGGTGAGGTAGAGGCTATGGGGTCAAAGCAATCAGCATCAAGTTGGTCTGGTTCAGCCTCAGACAGTGGCCAGGTAAGTCTTTATACACGACAGGCACAAGCATGGAAATGAGCATATCTTATGGTAAGAGGGGGCTGTTTTACAAAGATAGAAACATTATACCACGTAAAATACAATGTATTCCTCTTCTGCTAAAGTGTGTCCCTTTAAGGCTACAAAGACTAATTAATAAGTAAACACTGGATGGGTTCATTCAAAGGTTAATTGCTATTCAGACTAGAGATCAAACCTTGGTTTGTGGGAGGGTCAATTAAGAAAGAGACAGAAGCTGAATTTATATAGCATCCTTCACGACATCAGATCTGCACTGAGTGCTGCTGGTGGGCACAGAGTGTGAAGAAGGGAGTTTGGTAAGTCAGGGAATTCGGTAAGGAGGGGAACTATAAATTAATTAAGATAAAATACATTTAATTAAATTAACACAATAAAGATGGCAGGACAGGTGATGTGGGCGGCTACAGTATGTGGGAACTCCTGGATGCCATGGGAATCCATGGCAACTAAGTCTGTAGTAAGTGGCTGCGGTTTGAGGAGCTTCAGCTCAGAGTCATTGAGCTGGAGGCCGAGCTGCAGACACTGCAATGCAGCAGGGAGGGGGAAAGTTACCTGGACACTTTGTTCCAGAAGGCAGTCAAACACATTAGGATAGGGTCATTTGTTTTGGTCAGTGGCGAGGGACAAGAGGGTGTGACTGCGAGTCTGGCAGGTAAGGGGATCGAGAAGGTGGGAGTAGAGGAGCCTCAGCCCTTTTAATTGAACAACAAATTTGAGGTTCTTGCAACTTGTACGGACAAGAGCGATGGCTGTAGTGTGGATGAGCAGACTGACCACAGCACCATGGTACAGGAAGCAGTTCAAGAGGGGGCAGCGAAAAGGAATGAGGTGTTAGTAGGGGACAGTATTGTGAGGAGGATTGACACTGTTCTCTGCAAAGAGCAAGAGTCCAGAAGGCTATGCTGCCTGCCCGGTGCCAGAGTTCGAGACATCTGCTCAGGACTGGAGAGGAACTTACAGTGGGAGGGGGAGGATCCAGTCTTCATGGTCTATGTAGGTACCAACGACATAGGCAAGACAAGAAAAGAGGTTCTGCATAGTCAGTATGAGGATCTAGGCACCAAATTAAGAGGCGGCGCAGTGGTTAGCACCGCAGCCCCACAGCTCCAGGGACCCGGGTTCGATTCTGGGTACTGCATGTGCGGAGTTTGCAAGTTCTCCCTGTGACCGCGTGGGTTTTCGCCGGGTGCTCCGGTTTCCTCCCACAGCCAAAAGACTTGCAGGTGATAGGTAAATTGGCCGTTGTAAATTGCCCCTAGTGTAGGTAGGTGGTAGGGAATATGGGATTACTGTAAGGTTAGTATAAGGTGGTTGTTGGTCGGCACAGACTCGGTGGGCCGAAGGGCCTGTTTCAGTGCTGTATCTCTAAATAAGTAAATAAATAAAACCTCAAAGGTAATAATCTCTGTATTATTACCTGAGCCACGTGCAAATTAGAATAGGGCAACTAAGATTAGAGGAATGAATGCATGGCTCAAAGACTGGTGTGGCTGAAGTGGGTTCCGGTTCGTGGGACACTTGCACCAGTACAGGGAAAAGTGGGGGCTGTACCGTTCGGACGGTCTACACCTGAACTGTGCTGGGACCAGTGTTCAAGCGAGCTGCATAACTAGGGAAGTAGAGGCTGTTTTTAAACTAAACAGTGGGGGCAAGGAATCAAATTTGGGAAGATGTGCTAAATCAAAGAGTAGAGACAAGACAAGAGAGAAAGGTATTGATCTGGGAAAAGATAAACAGACCATGACAGGAAGGGACAGTGAGTCCAAATCTAAGAGTAAATCAGCAGACAAGGCTAAAGGTTACAAAAATAATAAAAGGACAAAACTAAAAGCTCTATAACTGAATGCATGTAGCATTCGAAACAAAACAAATGAACAGTAACAGTATAGTAACCACACTAGGATGGGGTATAAAGGAAGAAATAATGGCAACTTGTCAGAAAGGTATGGTGACAATCAGAGGGGATTTTAATCTACATATTGACTGGAAAAATCAGATGGGCAAAGGTAGCCTAGATGAGGAGTCCATAGAATGTTTTCGGGATGGTTTCTTAGAACAGCACATTCTGGAGCCAACTAGCAAGCAGGCTATACGAGACCCGGTATTGGCAGGCTATACGAGACCCGGTATTGTGCAACGAGATAGGAGTAATTAATGACCTCATAGTGAAGGCACAACTAGACAGCAGCGATCGTAATATGATTGAATTTTACATTCAGTTTGAGGGAGAGAAGAGTGAGTCCAAGACTAGTATTTCAAACATAAATAAGGGCAATTATGAGGGCATGAAAGCATAGCTAGCTAAAGTGAACTGGCAAAGTAGGTTAAGGGATAGGTCAATAGAGATGCAGTGGCAGACATTTAAGGGGATATTTCATAATACTCAGAATAGATACATTCCAACAAGAAAGAAAGACTCCAAGGGGACGACCCACCATCCGTGGTTAACTAAAAAAGTTAAAGATAGTATCAAACTTAAAGAAAAAGCATATAATTGCGCAAAGAAGTGTGGCAGGTCAGAAGATTGGACAGAATATAGAAAGCAGCAAAGAATGACTAAAAGATTAATAAGGAGGGAAAAATTAGAATATGAGAGAAAGCTGGCTAGAAATATAAAAATACATAGTTCGAGTTTCTATAGATATTTAAAAAAGAAAAAAGTTAACAAAGTGAGTGTTGGTCCTATAGAAAGTGAGTCTGGGGAATTAATAAGGGAAAATAAGGAGATGATAGATGAATTGAACAGGTATTTTGCATCAGTCTTCACCACTAAGGATATAAGTAACATCCCAGAAATAGATGTAAATCAGGAAATGGAAAGGAGGGAGGAACCCAAGAAAATTACAATCACCAGGGAAGCAAATTGTTGGAGCTGTAGGCTGAAAAGTTCCTGTGTCCTGTTGGACTTCATCCTAGGGTTTTAAAAGAAGTGGCTAGTGAGATAGTTGATGAATTGGTTTTACTTTTCCAAAATTCCCTAGACTCAGGGAAGGTTCCATTAGATTGGAAAATAGCCAATGTAAATCCTTTATTCAAAAAGGGAGGGAGACAGAAAATTGGAAACTACAGGTCAGTTAGCTTAACATCTATCATAGGGAAAATGTTAGAAGCTTTTATTAAAGACATTATAGCAGGGCACTTAGAAAAATTCAAAGCAAACAGGCAGAGTCAACATGGTTTTATGAAAGGGAAATTATATTGAACCAAATTGTTGGAGTTGTTTGAAGAAGTAACATGTGCTGTGGATAAAGGGGAACTGGTGGATGCACGGTTCTTAGATTTCCAGAAGGCTTTTGATAAGGTGCCACATAAAAAGGTTACAGCAGAAAATAAAAGCTCATGGTGTAGGGGGTAACATATTGGCATGGATAGAAGATTTGCTAGCTAACAAGAAACAGACAGTAGGCATAAATGGGTCATTTTCTGGTTGGCAGGATGTAACAAGTGGTGTGCCACAGGGATCAGTGCTGGGGCCTCAACTTTTTACAATTTATATAAATGACTTGGATGAAGGGACTGAAGGAATGGTTGCTAAATTCGCTAATGACACAACGATAGATACGAAAGTAAGTTGTGAAGGGGACATAAGGAAGCTACAAGGAACATAGATAGGTTAAGTGAATGGGCAAAGATCTGGCAAATGGAGTATAATGTGGGAAAATGTGAAATTGTCCATTTTGGCAGGTGGAATAAAAAAGCATATTATCTAAATTGTGAGAGACTGCAGAGCTCTGAGATGCAGAGGGATCTGGGTGTCCAAGTGCATGAACCGCAAAATGTTAGTATGCAGGTACAGCAAGTAATTAGGAAAGTTAATAGAATATTATTTATTGCGAGGGGAATTGAATGCATCTGGTGTACTGTGTGCAGTATTGGTTTCCTTATTTAAGGAAGGATGTAAATGCACTGGAAGCAGTTGAGAGAAGGTTTACTAGACTAATACCTGGAATGGAGGGTTGTCATAATGGGAAAGGTTGAACAGGCTAGGCTTGTATCTGCTGGAGTTTAGAAGAGTAAGAGGCATTTTCATTGAAACATATAAGATTCTGATGGGTCTTGACAGGGTGTGGAAAGGATGTTTCCTCTTGTGCGAGAATCTAGAATTAGAGGTCATTGTTTAAAAATAAGAGATCACCCATTTAACACAGAGATGAGGATGATTTTTTTCTCTCAGAGGATCGTGAGTTTTTGGAACTCTCCTCCTCAAAAGGCAGTGGAAGCAGAGTCTTTGAATATTTTTACGGCAGAGGTAGGTAGATTCTTGGTAAATAAAGGGTGAACGGTTATTGGGGTAGGCAGGAATGTGGAGTTGAGATTACAATCAGATCAGCCATGATCTTGTTGAATGGCAGAGCAGGCTCGAGGGGCCGAGTGGCCTTCTCCTGCTCCTAATTCGTATGTATGTTGTATTTTAATTGGCTGTTAAAGTGCTTTGGTTTAAGTATTTTTGAAGTGTAATTACAGCTGTAATGTAGGGAAATGTAGCAGCTGATTTGGGCACATAAGTTCCCAAAATTATCAATGCAATAAAATGGCTAGATAATCTGTTTTAGTGATATTGGTGGAGGGGTAAATATTGGTTGGTTATCAAAGAATCCTCCATGGCTCTTCTTTGAATACTGCAATGGAGTCATTTACGTCCACCTGAGTGGACGGACGCAGTTTAACACCTCATCTGAAAGATGGCAAGATTGTGGTTCTGGTATTTTCTATTCCACAAATTTTTCTATTCTTCACAAATGACTACTTTGTTTAGTTGCTTTTTTAAAGCGTGGAACAGAAATTTGATTAGACAATGTGTGATAGAGAAGAAATGTGCACATGTAAAGTTTCCTTAACATAATTAGTTAGCAAGGCAAGATCAAGGATATAGTATTTAGGTGGCGAGGTCATAAAATTGGGTATAATTGGAACAGGACATGCAGAGATAATTCAGTCCGCATTTATATGCATGCATTTTGTCCTATTTTTAAATAATTCTTTGACTTTATATTATTTGCATTAAGAACAGAAAATGCTGGAAACAATCAGAAGATCAGGCAGCATCTGGTGAGAGAAAAAGACAGACTTAAGTTTCAGGTCAATAACCTTTTGTCATGTAGTATTTGCATTATTTGTTGTACAGCATTGGTGGAAGGGTAGGAGTTTCTCTGCAGTACAGACGAAGTTGCTGGAAAATGCATAACTGGCGCACTATGCGTTAGCACTTGTGAGAGGATGTAATTACAGCATAACGAGTTATGTAGGGAGTTTCCATTATAAATGCATATAATGGAAAAGTTGAAACAGGAAATGTGCACAGACTAAGATTTTCAATATTTACCACTTGAACTCCATGATGTTGCATATGGCAAGTCAGAGAATATGGTATTTCCCTTTGGCCTTCATGTTGCTGTTTCTGTCTCAGTCGCCCTCACTGCCCCCTTAACTTCTTTATGCTTCTCTCCCTTTCTCCTTTTCTTTCAAGTGAGAGGTAGAGATGAGTGGGGAAAAGAACCACTAAAGGTTGCAGGCTGCATTTGAGATAGATGTTTTGGGGTTAAGTGGCTCCAGTCCGATCCCCATTCCCAAATGACTTGTGCTTCTCCTCAACAACATGCCCCCATTGTGTCCTCTACCCATAACCTTTCCACTACACATTCCTATCACTCCTCTCACTATCTTTAACGTCCTCCCCTTTGAACAGCCTGCTCAACCCCTTTATCCTACCCACCTCTTTGTGCCACTGTTATTCATCTCACCCTTAACCCTCCTATCATTCCCCTCAAAGATGAGTGGCAAAAGGCCAGAGGCCTCCCTCACCCTCCACCTCCCTTCCCATCTATTTCTATAATTGTTTTCTCTTCTTTCAAAATTTAAATCTGCTTTCTTTTTTTTTAAACCCCACCAAATTAGAACAAGGCAATAATTTACCTAGCTGCCTTTCTGTCTCCCTGTCCTGTCTTGTCGCATACGTGCTAGAATCTTTATCACAGGCAGAGACCATTAATATTCACCTGTGTTTTATGAGTTAGAAAAGGTTAAGTAATTAGCTGGCTTCAAAATTCATTTTTTTTATATTGATGTAGCATTACATGAAGCGAAACAGACTTTCTCACCCTTACCTCTCATCCAATCTCTGACCCATTTATTCCTCTCCCCCTTTTCACACAGCCTCTCTTTTTAAAAGGAACACTATGAATTTTACCACAGTGCTGCTTTTGGAATTGGTCCACAAGCTATTCTTCAAATAACTTTGAAAAACTTGAGTGGAAACTGCTAAAAACGCTGAAGAAAAAAAATCGACCAGTACAGTTGACTGACAATACTCATGTATCCTCGGAATCTAGATACACTGCACATATGCAAGACTGTACTATTCCATTTCAGCTCAGAATGCCACAACCCTGGGCCAAAATATCAACTTCAAGTCTGGGCTTTGGGAGAGGCTGAGTCCTTCTAGTAAAATCTTTGCTAAAGGACACAAAAGACAATTCAATTGATAAATGTCATCATGCTATTGTGAAATAGGTACTTTTTTTGTTGGTTATACTTTTTTGGACATTTCAATTACAGAGGGAAAGATCTGGCCGTTGAAAAAAATATTTTATAGAGCATTGTCAGAACGTAATGGCCAGTGCAGCCCAGTAGCCAAATTGAGCATAGTGACAAGTTTACATAGACTCTTTGCATTATACATGTGGGCATGGGAATTTATAATGAACAAGTTAACACAAAAATTGTGACAACAGAAGGTCAAGTGACGCATACAAGTTGTGCATGTAGACATAACATTTTTAATATATTGCAGAGATAAATCGTAAATAATGCTGATAAACTAATGAGAAAATGTCAGGGATTACACAGCCCAGCTTTCTACTATACAAATTTACTTCAAGTAGCCTTAAGGTATTTTTCTTAAACTAATTAAAAAAGGCAAATAAAGAAATTTCCACAAACTTATAGAACTTATTAGTAACCATTTCCCTGAGAAGACATTTTCAGTTCTAATACTTGAGCAACTAAACATCGATTCCAAAGATACTGCCAAGTTTTCATTCTATCCCATGTGGACTATTTTTCCTTATTACTGTGTTAGAAAGGATATTCTAATTGCTGTGAAAGATCAATGATGGGGAAAAAATGTGGGGGCAAAGAGAAGGGGGCAGGGGAGAAGGGGATTTTGTATGATGCAAGAGCAAGTTCAAAAATAACAAAAACCATGTATGATAAAGGAAAAGGACAACAATCTGTATTTATTTAGAGCCTTTAACATAATAAGACGCCCCAAGGCATTTCACAGGAGCATTATAAAGCAAGATTTGACACCGGACCACATAAAGAGATATTAAGGCAGATAGCCAAAAGCTTGGTCAAGGAGGTAGATTTTAAGGAGCACCTTTAAAGCAGGAAAGAGAGGAAAACAGCTGGAGGGAAGAAATTCCAGAGTTAAGGGCCTAGGCAGCTGAAGAAACAGCCACCAATGCCGGAGCAATTAAAATCAAGGATGCTCAAGATGCCAGAATTAGACGAGCACAGATATCTTGCGGAGGGTCGTAGGGCTGGAGGAGATTACAAAGATAGGGAGGGGGTGAGGCCATGGAGGGACTTGAAAACAAGGATGAGAAGTTTTAAAATCTGGGCACTGCTTGGCTGGGAGCCAATGTCAGTCAACGAGCACAGGGGTGATGGATTAATAGAACTTGGCACGAGTAAGGACATGGGCAGCAGAATTTTGGATGACATCAATTTTACAGATGGTAATATGTGGGAGGCCGACTAGGAGAGCAAGACAAGGGAAACAAAAATTAGGAGAAATTTGGCAACTTTATACAGACTTTTATGAAAGCTAAAATTATGAAAATTAATAAATCTGGTGCTTATTTATATTACTAATGGGTTAGCTGACCAACTTTGAATCTGACCAATGTGCTTTAGAATTGCTAATACAATTAGCACTTCCAACCCTGTCGGAAATAGGTTAATGTGGTCTTCAACGACATATAGCAGAATTATAGCAGAGCCCCTCTGCAAATTGTGCAATTAATATAAATGGTTTCTGTAAAGCATTTTTCAGGGTGTCAAATTAACTTCACATTAAAACACTGCATTGATGCAATGTACATGAAGTTCAAGTATATGTGGTGGATGATGGCAACAACAGACAGTCCCTTTGACAGCATTGTAAAAATTTCTGTAGATTTAAGCAGTTAAACTATCAAGGCTGAGCAGCTTATTTTGCAAAAGCGTGGTAGAGAGTTAAAAACGCGGCAACATGCATGAAGACAAAAACAATTCATTGTGATTGCACAACAGTGACTCACTGGTGATCTTTTCAAGCGATTATCTATGGAGGAGGGTAACAAAGGAAGCTGTCTAATAAATATACAATCTAATTAATGGGTTTAAACATAATTAGTTCCACAGAAATGTACCAGTAATATTTTACATCATTTGATAAAAGTCACCAAAAGCCACAACACTGATCTTAAACTGTATAAATTATACTCATTAAGTGCTTAACCTTATAATCGAAAATCTTTTAAGCCAACTGTGATGAAAATCCAAGAGAAATTTTCAAATTCAAAAATAACATGCAAGGTTTTTCTAAATTACAACATGCACAGCTGTTAGAAATCCTTCATAAAGATATTTAATCTCTAAAGTCATTTCCAGAGAGCTGAGCCACTCTCTCCACACCAACCCCACCCCCCGTCTGTTCCACTTCTTTGGGGTGGCAGTAACATCTGCAAGTTAATTGACAGGCACTTCACAGTTCACTGGTTGAGAATGTAATCCCTCCTCCCTCTCGGTTAACCACAGACTCCTGCCAGTCACATGCCTCCTCCCTTCCATCCTTTCCCCCTGTACCACAAGGACTCCATCAGAGAAGGAAGTGAAGCTCATATTACCACTGTGACATGGCCAGCTGCCAAGGCAAACTGGATATTTCCAGTTCAAACCAGCTCAGAGAAGCCAAACAAGCAGTTCTAGCTTTTGCTATATTCAGATGCAAGCTTTTCAACTCATACATATGGAACAGTCTGCCAAAATGAGCCTCCTAAAGTTGTCATCCAGTCACACAACTTCACTATTCTGTCCCTTAAATGACTGCATTCCCCTTTCACTCACATAAACTTTAGAATAAAAATCAAAAATATTACAGCATTCTCTGTTACAATCCACTTCACTGCAGTACAGCTCTTCACATTAACGCAGACTAATCGCAGAAATCAATTGTTTCCCTTTGTAGGTCACAATGTCAACTCTGTACTTCTTGCCACTTTTTTTTTAGAATTTTCATTCAGAAACATGAAGAAAACACTTTTGGTTCAATCAAAACTACAATCTCAGCATGCTGACGAACATGAACGAAAAATTAAAATGATGCTGAAGCTATTTTGTGCCATCTGCAACAAGCAGCCTTATTTTGCACAAAATTCATGTGACACAACAGCCTTCCAACAATGATTCACATGGGCTTTTATGTACAATGTTTACCATGTTTAACTAAATCTCCAGGCATTTAAGCCTATTTAATCTGAAAGCCAGATGGGTTCTCTTTATTATGCAGTACACATTTAGTATCATAATAAAACGAGTTTAGATTCAGATATATGCCACCAAGAGGGGCAAAGCACTCATGATGCTGTGATTGTGTTACCCACATGTGTGCTTGAATTCAGAGGAAGCTTTATCAGACATTTCAATCACCAGCCACATGAACTGGATGTGCATGCAGCAAGGGAATCAAATGACGCTGAGCTAACCAATCTGCACCATGCAATCTCTGGGGTTCTCCCAAAACATTTTCAGTCAAAACATCAGTCAAAAGATTTTCTAATGATAAAATCTTCTTGTAATAAAAGTCATAAGGTATAATCTGCTTTGATTATTAAGGGTTAAATAATGACTAAAGCCTCTCCATATGCTTAGCAATCTTGGCATTTGCTGTATTCGTGTGTTTATTCCAGTCAGAATCCCATAGTTTTAAAATATGGAAATGAAGTTAGAAGCACACAAGAACTGCGCCTTACATATTCTCTGAAAGAACTCCAAAACTAAATTATCAAATTTAACTTCTTTAAATTGTTTTGGTATATTGAATATTTTTGAATTCTTAAACCTGGTACAAATTTGCACGCACAGAATGTTTTAATCATGAAAATAGCTTATTTGCAATTCTCTGTGGTGTCTTTTTATACATGTAAAGAACTCATTAATATTATGAAGGACATCAACCACGATGGATCTTCATTCTGCAGCTTTTTGGGCAACTGACCAGCTTGGATGGATGTTGTTAAGATACACAAGTTATCATCACGTACAATAGAAGCATAATTAGCGCATTCCTTTATCCTGCTCCATGCTTTATAACCATATTATGTCATCTCCCAAATGTTTATCGTGAGGTAATTTTAATGGGTTTAAAAGTCGAAGCAAACAGGAAACGTGCATTGGCAATGCAGGTTTGTCTTTAAAAACAAAATAAATTTCACGGGGTGGGGGGGGGGGGGGGGGGGGGAGGAGCACAGTGAATAGATCCAGACTCTATCATCAGGAGAACAAATCTGCTCAGACGTAGAGGTCAGATTACTTCCAGTCACATATTTCAAAGAATGCTGATTTACACTATAGGTTTATACATGTCTGCACTTCAATTTCATTAGTTACAGTACAATTTCACTACCCAACTCTCAAGCATACATGGAGTTATGATTACCCAAGGACTAAAGTTCCCCTCTTTTTTTGAGATTTAATTGAGAAAGTGCCAGATGAAAAAGGTACAGAAGAGAAGGGAGAAGGAGATAATTACCAAAATGTATTATTAACTGTTTAGGTTAAGTCCACTTTGCTGATAAACTAAATGTCAGGTACAACAGTATTTCCAGGTGCAAAATCTGTACTATCATTGAAATTTTTCGACGGAATGAAGCTTAACTCATTGTTAGCTCCAATGCTACAGCCATCTATAATCCGTCCATCTCCCTTCTTTACCCTCAACCCCTTTGACAGTTTTTTTCTACAAGTGCAAATTTAATTCCTTGTTAAAAGTACTGAAGAAGTACTGCATTAATCAAGATCAAGATGAGACATTAAACTGAGGCCCCAGCTTCCTGTGTTGAGGTAGATGTAAAAAGATTTCATGGCACTATTCAAAGAGGAGGGATTCTTCAAATGTTCTAGCCAACACTTATCCCTCAACCAACACCACCAAAACAGATGAACAGGCCTTTTACTTGATTGATGTTTGGGGACACTGCTGTGTGCAAATTGACTGTTACATTACAAAGAACAAAGAACAGTACAGCACAGGAGCAGGCCATTCGGCCCTCCAAGCCTGCGCCGATCTTGATGCCTGCCGAAACTAACACCTTCGGCACTTTCAGGGCCCATATCCCTCTATTCCCTTCCTATTCATGCATTTGTCAAGATGTCTCTTAAACGTCGCTATCGTTACTGCTTCCACCACCTCCCCTGGCAGCAGGTTCCAGGCACTCACCACCCTCTGTGTAAAAAAACATGCCTCGCACATCCCCTCTAAACTTTGCCCCTCGCACCTTAAACCTATGTCCCCTAGTAACTGACTCTTTCACCCTGGGAAAAAGTTTTTGACTATCCACTCTGTCCATGCCGCTCATAACTTTGTAAACCTCGATCATGTCGCCCCTCCACCTCCGTCGTTCCAGTGAAAACAATCCAAGTTTTTCCAACCTCTCCTCATAGCTAATGCCCTCCAGACCAGGCAACATCCTGGTAAACCTCCTCTGTACCCTCTCCAAAGCCTCCACGTCCTTCTGGTAGTGTGGCGACCAGAATTGCATGCAATATTCTAAGTGTGGCCTAAATAAGCTTCTGTACAGCTGCAACATGACTTGCCAATTTTTATACTCTATGCCCTGACCGATGAAGGCAATCATGCCGTATGCCTTCTTGACTACCTTATCCACCTGCGTTGCCACTTTCAGTGACCTGTGGACCTGTACACCCAGATCTCTCTGCCTGTCAATACTCCTAAGGGTTCTGCCATTTACTGTATACCTCCCACCTGCATTAGACCTTCTAAAATGCATTACCTCACATTTGTCCAGATTAAACTCCATCTGCCATTTCTCTGCCCAAGTCTCCAACCGATCTATATCCTGCTGTATCCTCTGACAATCCTCATCATTATCCGCAACTCCACCAACCTTTGTGTCGTCCGCAAACTTACTAATCAGACCAGCTACATTTTCCTCCAAATCATTTATATATACTACAAACAACAAAGGTCCCAGCACTGATCCCTGCGGAACACCACTAGTCACATCCCTCCATTCAGAAAAACACCCATCCACTGTTACCCTCTGTCTTCTGTGACTGAGCCAGTTCTGTATCCATCTTGCCAGCTCACCTCTGATCCCGTGTGACTTCACCTTTTGCACCAGTCTGCCATGCGGGACCTTGTCAAAGGCTTTACTAAAGTCCATACAGACAACATCCACCGCCCTTCCCTCATCTTCGTCACTTCCTCAAAAAACTCAATCAAATTAGTAAGACACGACCTCCCCTTCACAAAACCATGCTGTCTCTCGCTAATAAGTTCGTTTGTTTCCAAATGGGAGTAAATCCTGTCCCGAAGAATCCTCTCTAATAGTTTCCCTACCATTGACGTAAGGCTCACCGGCCTATAATTTCCTGGGTTATCCTTGCCACCCTTTTTAAACAAAGGAACAACATTGGCTATTCTCCAGTCCTCTGGGACCTCACCTGTAGCCAATGAGGATGCAAAGATTTCTGTCATGGCCCCAGCAATTTCTTCCCTTGCCTCCCTCAGTATTCTAGGGTAGATCCCATCAGGCCCTGGGGACTTATCTACCTTAATGCTTTGCAAGACACCGAACACCTCCTCCTTTTTGATAATGAGATGACTGAGACTATCTGCACTCCCTTCCCTAGGCTCATCATCCACCAAGTCCTTCTCCTTGGTGAATACTGATGCAAAGTACTCATTTAGCACCTCGCCCATTTCCTCTGGCTCCACGCATAGATTCTCATCTCTGTCCTTGAGTGGGCCGACCCTTTCCCTGGTTGCCCTCTTGCTCTTTATATATGTATAAAAAGCCTTGGGATTTTCCTTAATCCTGTTTGCCAATGACTTTTCATGACCCCTTTTAGCCCTCCTAACTCCTTGCTTAAGTTCCTTCCTACTGTCTTATATTCCTCAAGTGCTTCATCTGTTCCTAGCCTTCCATCCCTTACAAATGCTTCCTTTTTCTTTTTGACTAGGCTCACAATATCCCATGTTATTCAAGCTTCCCGAAACTTGCCAAACTTGTCTTTCTTCCTCACAGGAACATGCTGGTCCTGGATTCTAATTAGCTGACGTTTGAAAGATTCCCACATGTCAGATGTTGATTTACCCTCAAACAGTTCCTGCCTAATATTGTTACAATTAGCCTTCCCCCAATTTAGCACCTTCACCCAAGGACTACTCTTATCCTTATCCACAAGTACCTTAAAACTTATGGAATTATGGTCACTGCTCCCGAAATGCTCCCCCACTGAAACTTCGACCACCTGGCCGGGCTCATTCCCCAATACCAGGTCCAGAATGGCCCCATCCCTAGTTGGACTATCTACATACTGTTTCAAGAAGCTCTCCTGGATGCTCCTCACAAATTCTGCCCCATCCAAGCCCCTAGCACTAAGTGAGTCCCAGTCAATATTGGGGAAGTTAAAATCACCCACCACTACAACCCTGTTACCTTTACATCTTTCCAAAATCTGTCTACATATCTGCTCCTCTACCTCCCGCTGGCTGTTGGGAGGCCTGTAGTAAACTCCCAACATCGTGACTGCACCCTTCCTATTCCTGAGCTCCACCCATATTGCCTCACTGCATGACCCCTCTGAGGTGTCCTCCCGCAGTACAGCTGTGATATTCTCCTGAACCAGTAATGCAACTCCCCCACCCCTTTTACATCCCCCTCTATCCCGCTTGAAGCTTCTAAAGCCTGGAACATTTAGCTGCCAATCCTGCCCTTCCCTCAACCAAGTCTCTGTAATAGCAACAACATCATATTTCCAAGTACTAATCCAAGCTCTGCAGGAATGAGATAGGGACAGTAAACGTATTGTATAAGGAAAGCATTTACACGTGGTCTTTTATCATCCTTATTTCTCCATGGCTCCAATATCCCTAAAACTGCATATATATTAAATAAGCCACATTCAAGGTATACAAATAAAAGATAATTAAAGATACTACAGACGCACTATCCTAGGAAGTTTCTCTCAGGATTTACACTTCAGCAGAATTGATATTGTTCTTGCGATTCAGATTCTGGGAGGGTGGTATCCAGGAGCCTGCTCCCGATATACACGCTATGAAATCATTTTCCATAGCTCAGTCATAGACCCAGAATTTGAATTACAATAAAAGCAGCAGACAGGTCGCTTTAGCTAACAAATAAATATTACATAAGATGAAGTCTCGCTGAACCACCTTGCTCTCTCAACCTTTAAAAAGTCAAAATATGCTTTCCCTACCAGCTATTAAGAAATCTGCTCTGTGACCTTTACTGCCAAGTAAACTCAGACTTTCAATTCATTTTCCAGTCATTAGTTGTTGATCCTATGCAGACACATTTGCTTTATTCAGTTAGTGACTCTGCAGCGCTGACTCAGGCATGCTTTACAAAAATGGGATAAATTCAGGCTTACTTGGAGGCTACAGCTCCTATCAAAGCTTTAGTCAACAATTAACCACTTGAAATCACTGGTCGAAGCACTTTCTGCACATCAACAGTTTTTAATATATATCAGTGGCCAATAATCAAAGGACAATAGTTAGAAAAATCTACTGCAATAAAATTAAGACTTAGGAATTTACAGCTTTAAGAATAGCATTATTGTGCTTCAATAAGCAAATTGTGCCAGGGACCACAGGACAGCAAAGAAAGTATGTTCAAGAAAAGAGGGATGGACAAACGGAGTAACTAGATTAGTTACTCTCAGCTGCAGGCAAATTCTTAAAATCCATAACTCACGATAAAATTAGTTCAAACTCAAGATTAGTTTAGAATTGTATAGGTTAATCAAGGACAATTAACAGATTTCTATAGGCATGTTATGTTTGACAAATTTAATTGTTTTCTGAAGAGGTGACTGACTAGAATGCAGAACAGATAATGTTTTTCAGAAGTATTTGATAAGGCGTCTTTCAAGAGGTTTGTTTAAAAAAAAAACAGGTATATGGTATAACAAGAAAATTAGTGCATAGAAAATTTGTTGATGGACAGGAAACAAGCAGTACTAGGAGTGTTGCTTAGATTGGAGACAGGTTGGGACATGATCTTAAAACTTGCAGATGACACAAAAGTAGGGAGTTTGGCAAACAGCAAGAAGGATTGTAAAATACTTCAGGACGACAAACAGGTTAGTGGAATAGGTAGATGAAATTTAACACAGGGAAGGAAGAGGTAATATATTTTGGAAGGAAAAACAAGTAAAGGGAGTATAGAGACACTGCAGGAAGTGGATGAACATGTGCACTTTGGGATTCAAATACATCATTCCATGAAAATATGAGTGTGCAGGTAGATAAAAACAAGGCCAATATCCTTTTGGATTATATAAACATGAGCAGGGCACAAGAGTTTCACAGTGATGATAAATTTGCACATGGAAATGGTTAGGTCACAGTTAAAAGCACTGTGAAGTTTTGGACAGCCCATTACAGAGAAAAGGACATTAAAGCCATCATCAGTGGACAGCATATATTCACCAGAATGATGAGAGGTAATGAGAAACTACAGTTATGAGAAGAGATTCAAGATACTGGAACTATTTCCACTGGAGCAGAGAATGCAAAGAGAAAATTTTATAGGGGGTTTTTAAAATTATGAACAGTGTTGATAGGATCAATAGGGAATTAGTTCCTCTGGTTGTGAAATCAGTAACAAGGGTTTATCAATGTTAACATTATCAATAGTTTATAATACTGCGGCACAGTGGCGCAGTGGTTAGCACCGCAGCCTCACAGCTCCAGCGACCCGGGTTCAATTCTGGGTACTGCCTGTGTGGAGTTTGCAAGTTCTCCCTGTGTCTGCATGGGTTTTCGCCGGGTGCTCCGGTTTCCTCCCACCCCCAAAGGTAAAGTGGCCATTATAAATTGCCCCTAATATAGGTAGGTGTTAGGGGAATATAGGGACAGGTGGGGATGTGGTAGGAATGTACGATTAGTATAAATGGGTGGTTGATGGTCGGCACAGACTCGGTGGGCCGAAGGGCCTGTTTCAGTGCTGTATCTCTAAATAAAAATATTCATACTATAAAGAAAAGAAAGTACAATCCATGGCACTGTTGCTTGAATGGTAAGAACTAGTATAAATAATGTAATGAAGATTTGAAGCTACTTTAATTCAAGACAGCATCTATTGGAAGGGATTGTAGAGATTAGACTTATTTGCACAGAAGGTATCAAACCTTTAGTGGATCACAAGGAACTTCTAGAGGAGATCCAGTTTACTCTTACCACAAATTCACATTTGTTTAAATCTTTACACAAAAAATGCATTTGTTTAAAAGGTAACATTTGTTCTGCTTTCTATGGGGCTCAGTTATGCATATGCCAAGGACTTCTGGCCTCTGTACTTGACAGCACAAGAATGTTCTCCTTGAATGTAGCAATTTCTTTGCGAGCCAATCAAAAGCCACTCAAAATTGTGTCAGATTCTTTTAACAGTTAAGAATATTTAGTTTCACAAAACAATTAAATATCTATAGTTGTTGACAAAAGCAAGAGGGAAAACAGCAACTTGTTATGAATATTATTCATGGGGAGGGGAAGAAGGCTGGGCTTTGAATGCTGGTGACTAGAAAGTGATAAAACATCACATTTTTGACAGAAGAAAGTGAGGCAAGTTGCCTGATTTTTAATGACCACATGGTTAAGGGATGATTCAACATCTAAAATTTTCAGGCTTTATTTAATTATTTAACCAATAGTTTCCATTCACCTAATTAATCAAAGTGGCCAAACTTCGATGGTCTGGTGGCTAATGGTTTAGGTAAACTACTCAGTGTACCACAAACTACAGGATAGAGAATCTCCTAATTATTCTTCACAGGCTAGTTCCTGAGTGAAAGCTAAGCATATCTCAAAGGAAAGAGGGGAAAATTGGTGGGTAGGTTATTTCCAGGTTGTTCATACAATTTTTCAAAGCTGAGTAGTTAGTGGAATAAGCAAAGCCTAGTAAGCAAGCCAGCTGCCTAACCCCTGAAAAAGGTACATAAGTGGACAGGAGACAAATGTAAATGATATGAAAAGTGCTGAACCTTTATTGGTAATAGCACAAACACAAAGATCAAGCATGGTAAAGAACTAAGACCCTCCAGTATCATCAGGGAGGTTTGCATTGATCCTGGAACTTTACGAATACTGTGAGTAAATTGCACAATTAATTAGGTATATCTAAATTGACCATTTATTGACAAATCAGTCTCTCTTCACGCCACCCCGGTGGCTGTGCCTTTAGCCACCTAGGAATTCCCCACTAAACTCTTCTGGCCATGTACCTTGAAACCCATCTGTTTGACCAAGCTTTTTGCCAACCCCAATATCTCCTTCTTTGGTTCAGCATTAATTTATTCCTTTTGCCTCTGTGAAGTGCCATGAGACATCTTTCTACATTAAGTATTATTTAAATACAAGTTCTTATTGTTTATCAAAATTCAACTCTACTGACAAAAACTGCATCTGTCTTGTCAATCCAGAATTGTGGGTCGTTAAAATGAATGGGCTGTACACCAATGGACAGATATTACAAATGACCGTGGGCGCTCAACAATTTAACCTTCTTTACCCTGCAACACCAAAATCAAGACAGCCCCAATTGATTGCAATCTCACAGCTATGGTCCTACCAAATTCATGGCCGCGAAAAATGCGTCATGGACCGTGAATTCTCGGGTCCTCTGTGAAATTGGCCATTTTGTGAACTTTGCGTGTTTTATTTATTGACACAGGGCTCACCTCACGGATTGCTGGGCATGTTGCAAATAGTGTGCGTTTTAGTGATTGATACAAGACTCAACTCACTGATTGGTAGATTAGAGAGGGCTTCTGCTAAAGTTTTGAGAGTAGTCTCATGTATTAGCAGACAAGCGAGAATGCCAGAATGAGCAAATCAAAAACGGCCACAACCATTACTGCAGCACATCAAGTGAAAGAATTTGGAAGCTAAGTTCTGCATGCCAATGGTGGTATACTGACTTCAGTGAGTAAAGAATGTGACCTGTTTATAGTCAGCTTTTTACAATACTTTTTGAGTGTACAATGAATGCCATTTGAAACCAGAAACCTCCCTTGTCTTTTTCAAAAAAAATTATTTTCATACTTTGTTGCGACATCCTGAAAATTTACAATTTAAATACCTGAAATCGTGAAATTCAGGATTCTTAAAATGTCATGACTGTGAAATTTGTAAAATTTGACTGTGAATTTGGTAGGGCTCTACTGATAGCATCTATCCTTACCTGTGCCCTCTATTCAGTTAATTTGCTGGGCAGTATAAAAATTACCAGCCCAAAGAATGTGCTGTGGCTTAATCCACTGCAAAAATAAATGATATATGTTGGAGACTCACACCTGTTTTTTTTTTCTGCTGTGAATCTCTTGCTTTGCAATTTGAGGATTAGCAAGGGTGGGAGCGATTAACTGCACCACTTCTATTGCTCATCCACTTCTGAATAAATCAATAGTCGTAAGGCAAACAGGGTTATCCAAGAATGGATTATAGCCAGAGTACTTTTAGCAAACTTACACATCATTAACTCAGCAATACAAGTAATTAGGGCTACAAATTTAGATGATATTCTAGCTGTTTTAAGAATATCATGTAATGCCTTAACAGTGATAAGAATTGACTCTGAGAACATTATCCCAGATTCCAACTGTTTACGAAAGGTAAATGCATTTGTCAAATCTTTTCAGATAAACAGCCCAAGACGCTGGGGTACTGCTTCATGAGTATGGGGCAGGGTGGGGGTGCTTTAAATCCTGAAACTCTTATGAACTTGTTTAGGTAGAGTCGATTAAACAGTTAGTCAACAACTGTGACACAGCACATTCAAATCTAACCCAAGGACAGGTGACAGCTCAGTGGCATCAACAACAAAATCCAAATGTTTTGCATTGCAGCTTATTCTTGGAGATATGAAGGTCAGAAGCATACACTAAAAAGAATATTTGCAAAATAAAGTAACATTTTTCAGTTTCACATCTCAAGGGAATCATGGCCATTTACTTTCATCTATTTTGTATCTATAAAAAGGAATGACGGACTGATTTCAAAATTCCCATGCATTTAGAGCCAAGAAATAGTGTATTTGCATAAAACACATCAACCCAGCTACTGACCTATATAAAAGCAGCAAAACACAGGTTTCTTATTCAGAATATATATCATATAGATGCATTTCCTAAAAACTTTGAAAGGCACAGTATCAAATAGTAAAAACGATAGGTCTTAAAACATGCAACAGGTCTCTGACAAGATACATACACTTTGCAAACAAAGCACTGCGTTTCATTTCTAAAGGAATAAAATTCAAAAGCAAAGAGGTTATGTTAAACTTATAAAGAATCTTCATTAGACCACAGTTGGAGTACTGTGCAGAGTTCTAGTCTCCATATTACAAAAAGGTTAAAGATGCAAAAAAGATTTAGGTGGATTCCAAAACTGAGAGGTTGTAACTATCAGGAAAGACTGAACAGGCTGGTGCTCCTTTCTCTAGAAAAGGTTGAGGAGTGACTTAACAAAGGTCTTTAAAATTATGAACTGGTTTATCAGGGTAGATGTAGAGAAGATGTTTCCACTTGTGTGTGTGGGGGTGTGTGTGGGGGTGTGTGTGTGTGGGGTGGGAGGAGGTCTAAAGTCAGAGGACATAAAAATAGCCAATAATAAATCCAATAAGGAATTAAGGAAATATGTATTTGAGGTAAATAGCATAAATGCAATTAAGGGGAATTTAGATAAGTACTTGAGAGAGAAGGATTAGATAAAATTGGGTGGAAGGAGGCTCATGTAGGGCATAAACATCAGCATAGACCTATTGGGCTGAATGGTCTGTTTCATGATGTAAATTCTATATAATTCTTAAGCTATTATTACATACATACATAACATTGGAAAAATTATGTTGAGGTATACCTTCTCTACTAGTCTCTACTCTGCACTACACCTCCCCAGTTTTAACCTATTCTGTAAGAAACACAGGAGTCAACTTTATAATTACATAAACAATGCAGTACTAAAAATGGTGGTTGCAAGATTTTAAACTAGATTTACAGTACGAGACACACCTTTTTCTTCCTGGGGTGGGTATGTTAACAACTTGTACATTGAGAATGGTTCCCCCACCATAGCACAGCCCCTGTTCCAGCCTCAAGCCACTGAACCCACACACAACATTTTGCCATCCTGGGCCCCAAATGCAAGAAGTAAAACAATTTAAAAATAGAAAGCTAAAATTAAAAGTACAACATTTAAATGTGTCTCATTTGTATTCATGTAGGATCTGATGCATTCATGATGTCACGTGATCATCAGGGATCAACCATGTTACAGGCTTATTGTAGTATTATTATATACATAATGACACAATATTACATATATGAACACTTGATTGACACAAAATGCTCAAGTATTTTAATTTTTAAAATATTTTTTCATTGAAAATGTTACTAAAAACTTCCAAAATATCTCAATTACTTTGTGCTCCTAACTCTCTCAAAATAAGCTGTTTCTGTGTAGTTTACTACTCATTGTGAATCAACAATTTGCTGCTATATGCAGTGATGACAAAGTGTTATTGTTGTTGAAAATGGCTTCACAACTTATATACACTGTCTAAGAATGCAATACTGCTCTCCTGCCACTATCTGCATATCCCTGTGTAGTTTGAGCAAGAGGTTTTATAATATTATAAAAGCACAAGATCTGGAATGCCACACATTACCGTCACGCTATAAGTAAATTGGTGCGTTAAATGCAAATTTATTTTTCTAAACAGCAAACAATACAATGGGCAATCAGATACAACTATCTCAGTGGAATGGTAATCCTGAACTGAACCTCAGTCATCTGTGGTAAAAGGCCCACATTCAAATTTTTTTTCAAATTCTTCCATGGGATGTGGGCGTCGCTGGCAAGGCCAGCATTTGTTGCCCATCCCTAATTGCCCTTGACAACAGAGTGGCATGCTAGGCCATTTCAGAGGGCAGTTAAGAGTCAACCACACTGCTATTTGTCTGGAGTCACATGTAGGCCGGACCAGATAAGGACAGCAGATTTCCTTCCCTAAAGGACATTAGTGAACCAGATAGATTTTTATGACAATCAATGATAGTTTCATGGCACCATTACTGAGACTAGCTTTCAATTCCAGATTTTGATTAATTGAATTTAAATTCCACCAGCTGCTGTGGTGGGATTTGAACCAGTGTCCTCAGAGCATTAGCCTGGGCCTCTGGATTACTCATTCAATGACATTACCACTATGCCACCGTCTCCCCAATATGATAGTGACCAGATTTATTAGTGATGTTGATTGTGGGATAAATATCAACCAGGACACCGCTGCTCTTCTTTGGAATAATGCAATGGAATCTTTTATATCCACCTAAGAGGGCAGACAGGGCCTTAATTTAACATCTCATCTGAAAGAGGGCGTTTTTGACAGTATTGCAGTGGAGTGTCACTCTAGATTTTTGCACTTAAGTCATGGAGTGGGATTTGAACCTAAAACCTTGTGATACAGAGGCGAGAGTACTACCAACTGAGCCATAGTTGACCTGACACCAAACTTATTGGTACCAAAATGTCATATGGGGGGTGGGGGGGGAAAATTACACTTAAGCCGATGCAATTATCTTATCACCTCAAATCTCTCTCACCACCAGTACTTCACCCTGTTATAAACAAAATGATCCTTCCAGAAGCAACCCACTTTTGAAAGGACAACTGTACCACTGAGTGTTTTCTACAGTTTGGTTGTCACGGCATGAAAATGTTCCTTACTACTATATTTTATTGAAATCCCAGTGAGAAAAATACATTACTTTTGAATCACACAGGTACATCACAAGTTTTATTAAACCAGGCTTTTGTACTAATTTTTTCCCATTTTTCAAATCCTTAATTTTCAGAAGCTCTCAGGAAAAAAAGATTAAAACAAGAATTTGGCAGCGTAAAGAACAGGCAATAAAAATCAGTGATGATTTGTTGATTAACTGACTTGTTAAGTGTTGAATTACCAACTTGTACACTCCACCTTTTCCGATGACTGGTAAAAACAATATCCAAATGATCCCCTTTGCTCTGATGTCAAATGGTGGGAACTATTGGTGTTACGCTCCTCTCCACCTACCTGTCACTGCTGGTACTACTGCTGCTGCTGACTGAATCACTGCTTGATGACCTACTCCGGGACCCACTGCCACTGGGAGATCGCCGTGACCTTGATGCTTGGCTAGATCGCTGTGGGGACTGGTTTCCTGACCGTGAGGAATGTGGGGATCGACTCCTGCTGTGTTGATAATTTTTTTCCTGACGTCTCCCTCTTACTTCCCGAGTAATATCTTCCCTGTAGAGGTCTCGGTGCACTACACTTGATATTGCAAACTGTTCCCTCCCTCTTTGTTCATAACGTGGATCATGAGCTTCAAATCGAGTTGGACTTCGACTTCTTGACCCATAATAAACTCCATGTTGTATAGTTCGATCTCGAGGATCTCTATAGTAATCCTGTTCATAATGTCTGGGACGATCAAACCCTGCCGCTGTACGATCGTGGTGTCCATAGGCACTGTGATCATAAGTACGCTCCCTGTTTTCAGAAGCCCTGTGTTTTGTTTGGGGAGGGGGAAGAGGAGAAAAAAATAAGAATCTGTCAAGCATCAGCAACATAACAAAAAGTTCCCCAAATTGCCCCTCCTAAGCTCTGGGAAAATAAGTATTTGAATTTTAACTAGAGAGTATATGGAAACAATAGAGAAATTAGCAATAGCAATGTATTCAGTAGCTGCTATCTACAATAGTTGGCATCAGGTTTCTCTTTAATTTAACTTTTTGAATTAGGCATCAGTAGAGCTTCAGCATTTTCCAATTCCCAAGTAATACACTTAAGAGCTTTTGATATTTTCACAGTAAGAATTCTCCCACTAACTCTTCCCTCTGTTCTATCAATTACTTTAAATTACACAACTGATCATTTAAAAACTATTCAGTAAGTTCTTCTATTTTTAAATATTGTGTCATACACCAAATCAATCCATGTGGGCTCTTACCATAACATTTCAAATTAAGAAGAAATCCATTTTGTAGCCAGTGTTTAACCAGAAAACTCATGATTGGAAGAAAGCAGGAATTAAGGAGCAGCAGCAGAAGTTGTGCTAATTATCTGTACGAGATGATGGTGGTTCATTTGTTGAATATTAAAATTGGCTAACCCTCAGTAACTACTTTGAGAAGGACACAAACAGACGGCACTTGCTGCAAGATGAACCTCTGTGCCCACACTTCCAAGTGAGTTCCCCTGGGCATGTACTTGGCAGAACATTAAAAGTTGCACCAAAAATTCAGTAACATTGTTGGTTGCTTGCTGTGGGCTTATGGAATCCAAAAGAAGACATGAAAGCTGGCCTGTTTCACTGAGGAAAAAGTCATGGCCAGCATTCAGCTGTAGACATGGACAAAAGCATTGATTCCCACAAAACTGCTAATTTCTTTTTACAATAGTCAAGAAAATTCATTGCTTTAAAAAAAATTTACTGCTTTCTTCCAATGCCCATCCTTTATAGTTAACCAGTTACTTCCCCATTTCCAAATATAATGACTCTTCACTAATTTTAAAAATCTAGTTAAAGTTCCTAATTATCAAGCATTAAAGATGTAGCAAAGATTATTATAGGGCCCGTTTTTTGCTAAATTTCTTACCTTAGTTAAAAAAAAATGCTAACTATTTAAAGAAATGTGATTATTTTAACTTCCAGATCTTACATTATTCTACCCCGCCCTCTCACTAAATTACCTCATTCCATTCTGATCATTTTTGTCCCTTTCCATTCTACATTTCTCCCACACAAGCTGTTAAAACATTATTGGCTTTTTGTTGACATTCTACAGATTCAGGAAACACTGAGCAGCAAAGCCACTAAACAATGCATCGTTGCCTTAATTTTTTTAGCTAGTTATAGAACTGAGCTTACAATATACTGTGGAACCATTTTACACTGACCTTTCAGCAATCAGAAGAAGCAAGCTGATTCCAAAGTGTTACTGCCATCAGCTGACATACAAAAATACAAACTCCTAATTCATGAAAGACACAGAGATAGGCAAAGCTGTAAGGCAGTGAGATTCTATTGGCTAAAGTGCTGTTTGAATTTCTAGCAGTGCTAATGACTACTGGAGTTAGTGGAAAGGAAGGATTGACTGGGTTAGGAGAGGGGCTAAGATATACATGGCAGGACATACCAACCTTTTTAGACTGCAGTAAACACGACCTAAATCCCAATTAAATCTAGGGAGAGAAAAGTGTACAAACATTCCAAATTTGGTCCCCTCTTAAAGGGGTAATCCAACTTCGGATAGTGCTAGTGCCGCATTGATTTGGGGATTGTATCAAGAAAACTGAACGCCCAAGAAAGATAAACTTCCATTGCCAGTGTTAAGTACATTCGCCTGAAAACAGATAGCTCCCAAAGTTAAAAAGTAACTCCTAAACCCCAAAACCTGAGATGGCGGAGTGCGTTCAATTTGATGCATGTCGGTTGGTAGATAGATGTATCCCAATTCTTGAGTCGATATTAAGCAACTATACCCGTTACTTCCAGAGCACAGTGCTTTCTTCTAGTAAAAGGCATTTATTATCCATTTTCTAGCAGTCAGTAGCCATTCAATTGTTAGAAAATCTTTTCACATTTGATCTGAAAGTTAAAATGCAACGTATCCACTAACAGTTTTCCCTTGTTTGATCGTCCACTGGCACAATAAAGTAGAATCAAGAAGTGTGTCAAACACAAACCAGGTAATCCATTCTGCCATACAACTACTTAAAGATGCATATAATCCCGAGTTGAAGAGATAATGACCTCCATTCCATTATACGTGGAAAATCGCATTCCAAATGTTTAAAAGTTTCTAATATTTTATCTTTAGCCCATAAATATCCATAAGATCCAATCAGGGAGAAACAAAATAAACAGTACAGATTTGTAGACCCATGATAACTGTATCTGTTACGTCCTCATTCTTCAGTTTTCCTTGCATGTATTCCTGTTGAAAATCATTGGCTGTAATATCCTTCCAGGAAATAGTAGATCACAAGAGTACTCTATCTTCATAGAAATACTTCACATCCAAAGAATGTGCACCAATACTTTATGTTTAAACCAAAGCCAAATATAATACTGCAGAAAGTCTTCAATGCACTTCTGTATTGCCTCAAATAGTAGGTCTGGAAATCCCATAGTATTCCTCGGGTTAGTTGCACCAGACAGTAATATTATAGCCACTCAATCGAAGGGATACATCCAGAGGGAACTGCTTGCAATCCAGGGAGAAAAGGGAAGCTTATTACGAGGGTTAACTCCATTTTAACTGACAGAAACCTTCCAGCAAACTAACCAAACTTATCCCAGGAGTAGTCATCCAGCCAGCTGCAGGATAGATCCACTGCGAATAGGCCAGAGCTGCTACTGGTTTCAATTCTCTTCCGTATCCAACAATGGCACGAATGTACAGATTTCCTCAATAAATCCATCTGGGGAACCTATACATGAGTTGCTGCTTCTCACCACACTATTTATCAAAACCCTGCCTAGAGAAACCTTGGAACTTACCCATCAAGTCTCCGTTCATAACGTCCTTCCCGTCCATGCAGTGATGGTGGTGGTCCATATGTTGGCCCCCCACCACCTCCCCTGAACCCTGAAACCTCTCTAGTACGAGTTCCTATAGGAACAGTATCATCTAATCCCCGAGCAGCACTGGGAATAGTGCCAGGCTCATTGTAATCCGTCCGCAGATCCCTGTCTCCCATTTTGTTGACAGAATTGTGCGCTTTCTGCGCACTTTTGATGTCCACAAAATCCACAAAGGCTGCCACTCCACCTTCTGAGCCCCTTTTGGGAAGAATTTTGACACTTTCCACACGGCCATATCTGAAAGAAAAGGAAAAAAAAATTAGCATAACCATTTTAAATTTGTTACGTTGTACTTAACCGTTCAAGGATACAACTATGTATAAATATGCACAATACAAATCTAACATGATACAATTGAGGGTCTGTGAAATAACCTGCAATATTCATATTGTATAATTTTTATTACTGTTTTTTGTAGGGGAAGAAAATTTATATGCAATTTTTCAGTGCACTCGATATTGTCAAAGTTTCTAATGGAAATACATTGTTCAGGTGCTATATGCACTGTCTTTAATAAAGTATATCCACAATATCAGAGTAAGCATCATTTTTGTAGTTTGACAGGATGCCGGGAAGGGTGGGTCTAAGCTGCTCTTAACGTTCAGTTCTTGAACACACACCAAAGTTCGATGCCTATATGCAACATCATTTGATAAATGAACATACACCATTTCCCGTCAAAAAAGCCACTATAAAATGCTGATTTACATCATGCTGAGCAACCCTTGTTAGTTAATCTATGTATGGATTCTTCTGCAGCAAGTTAGGCCTGAGGCAGAAAATTGATCAGAGCACATAAACAATGGTCAAATACGATATCCAAAATTCAGTGAAGTACATTACAGAATCTATTCATCAGTTTACTTTCTTTTTCAGTTGCAGTTTCTTAAAATTACTTCTGGTCAAAATATTACTTTAAAAAAATACAAAAATAAAGGAACAAATTAGCCATTTCATGAATTAACTGCTAAAAATGAAGATACTCAAACAAAGTGAACAAAAAACAAAAAAAAAGTGAACTAACCTACATTAGTTACAAACTTAACTTTCCTTAGATCTTTTTAAACCTCCACCTTCTCCTGAGGCCTTGAATTCTCATACTTCTTGCAGCTGTCAAACATGGCTCAGTGATAGCGCACTCACTTGAGGCAGAAGGATTTGGGTTCAAGTCCCACTCATAGAGTCATACAGCACAGAAACAGGCCCTTCGGCCCATCGCGTCTGTGCCGGCCACAAAGAACCTAACTATTCTAATCCCATCTTCCTGCACTTGGCCCGTAGCCTTGTATGCTATGGCATTTCAAATGCTCATCTAAATACTTCTTAAATGTTGTGAGGGTTCCTGCCTCTACCACTCCTTCAGGCAGAGTGTTCCAGATTCCAACCATCCTCTGGGTGAAAACATTTTTCCTCAAATCCCCTCTAAACCTCCTTAAATCTATGCCCCCTGGTTATTGACCTCTCCGCTAAGGGAAAAAGTCTCTTCCTATCTAACCTAATACCCCTCATAATTTTGTATACCTCAATCATGTCCCCCCTCAGCCTTCTCTGTTCTAAGGAAAACAACCCTAGCCTATCCAGTCTCTCTTCAGAGCTGAAATGCTCCAGCCCAGGCAACATCCTGGTGAATCTCCTCTGCACCCTCTCCAGTACAATCACATCCTTCCTATAGTGTGGTGCCCAGAACTGTACACAGTACTCCAGCTGTGGCCTAACTAGCATTTTATACAGCTCCATCATAACCTCCCTGCTCTTGTATTCTATGCCTCGGCTGATAAAAGCAAGTATCCCATATGCCTTCCTAACCACCTTATCTACCTGTGCTGCTGCCTTAAGTGATCTATGGACAAGTACACCAATGTCCCTCTGACTCCACAGGCTTGAGCACAAAATCACAGAATACAGTGCAGAAGAGGCCCTTCGGCCCATCGAGTCTGCACCAATGCATTAAAGACACCTGACCTGTCTACCTAATCCCATTTGCCAGCACTTGGCCCAAATCAAGGCTGACACTCCAGTGCAGTACTGAAGGAGTGCTGCACTGTCAAAGGTGCATCTTTCAGATGAGACATAAAGCAAAACCCCAGTTTTGCGCTCAGGTGGATATAACAGTTCCCATGGACACTATCTGAAGAGCATGAAAGTTCTCCCCAGTGTCCTGTTCCATATTTATTCCTCAACCAGCATCATTAAAACCGCTACCTGGCCCTTGCTGTTAGTGGGACCTTGCTGTGCACAAATTGGCTGCCATGTTTCCTACATTACAACAGTGACTATACTTCAAAAGTACTTTGCTGGCTATAAAGTGCTTTGGAATGTCCTAAGGTTGTGAAAGATGCTATATAAATGCAAGTCTTTCTTTGGGTGCTGATTGTACTCTGATGCTTCATTCAATTAGCCATTACTTCTGAATCTTTACGATGAGGGATAGCACAGCAGAGCTTGATCCTATTCTCACCCGATGCCTACGTATAGGCATCACATGGGTGTGCTAGTGCCATTGGTTCTCAAAATATGGGTTTCGTACAGACAGTGGCAACCCAAAGTAAATCTGCTAGATTTGCTGAAATTGGACACGTGGAATCTAGTAAGTTAATTTTAGGATTGCGGCTGGCTGTACTAGATCCACACGTTTGGAGTCTGTGGCAATGCCACATCAATAAACTTGAAGCAGCTGTGCGTACTTCTCGCAGGAGTCATTATATTGTGATCAGAAAGAAAAACCTAAGCTAATTCTGCCCTCCAAACCCAGGTGGTTGAAGTCAATCAAGCATAATACCCCAACTGCTCCCCATTGGCTGAGATCAAGTAAGTCAACACAGACTTGGGACCAACTTGATCTGTATGGTTCATCTGTTCACTGAATAAACTCATTGCACTATTGGGGTAGCCAATTCAGCATTTTCAGCATGTTTTATTTTCAAATGGAAATTATCCATTTGCCACATCTGTGTCCAGTCAATGCTTTGCAACTTAACAAGATCAGTGTCCTGTGTCAAGGTTCTTTTTGTTCGTTCATGGGATGTGGGTGTTGCCAGCTAGGCCAGCATTTATTGCCCATCCCTTGAGAAGGTGGTGTTGAGCTGCCTCCTTGAACCGGTGCAATCCTTAGGGTTTAGGTACATCCACAGTGCTGTAAGGGAGTTCCAGGATTTTGACCCAGCAACAATGAAGGTGATGCTTTAAAAGGTCCAAACTTCAGCATGGAAATCACCGATATATAAATTCCAGCCTTATTTTGTACATTTGCATTCTGCTTTGATTGATAGCAGTATAGGAAATTAAATTACTGATATGGAAAATATGAAAATATGACAAGGAACTAGAACTTAAATGTTTACAATGTTTTGCAACACCATCATGAAACAATCCAGTCCTACTTCAACTGGAAATTGTGACTTGGTATTGTGCTTTAAATTTTCAAAATATGCATTAAGCAATGCCTCGATTTGTAAATAACAGATATTTTAACCAGACACCAAATTCCAGAAATGTGTTTTGAGTTTTGCCTCCTACTCCCATTTTGCACACACTTTCTGTAAGCGTCAGTTATTTCTTGCCTCACACAGTATTATTATTAATCCTCCCAGTCACGGTGAGCAACGCCATGGAAGAACCAAAAGACAAATGCATGCTTTATTAGAGATGCTTTTGTAATTAAGTTGTGAAATATTATTTCAAAAGTTTCATTTATAATGCATGGTTGCAACACAACGCTGTATAGCCAAGAATGGACATGAAAACTTTATGGATTTTAATTAAACTGATCAATGTTTTATCACTGTGAAAACCGCAAGCTGTAATATGCCGCTCCTTTCAAAAACATTTCATGAATGCTACCTGATTTTTTTTAATTGAACCTACATTCAAACACAAACGTTGCTATCTATTTACAGGCCCGTGTGTACTCTGAAAAGTCAAGGACGTTTAAACACGAGGCTGGACTTCTGGGCAAATGCCGAAAGTAGTAACTTAATGAGCTTTTCATCAATGACGAGTTGAACTGGCCGCATGGACACACCTTGTGGCTGCCTTCCAAGCTCTCTAGTTGCTGCAATCTCGCAGCCGGCTGGCGGTGCAATGCTGTAAAATGGCGGGACACGTCACAGGAATCGAACAGACCCATGTAATGGCGGGAGACAGAAAAAGGATTGAAATTATGTTAGCCGAGTAAATCGTTGATGCTAACGAAAAACCTGTCAAATTTAGAATAAATTCCACAATTCGGAGCTAACGTGTAACCTAGTTTTCCCAAAGCAATCTTCTGTTAATGCTGCACGATTTTCATTATTTCAAGGACATCACTCCCATTAGGGTTTTCATTGGACGCAGTCATCAATTAAGCTACCTTTCAGAAAATTGGGTAGCTCGAGCAGGGATATCACATGATCTGCTCGGAGTGCAGCAGGATCTCAGTGCGGAACGTCCTAATTTGTAATTTCTCTCTACAAAAATGTAAATCCAAATGGTTCTTCCCGATTTCTGAAAATAGACAGGTATCTTAGGTTTCCTACCGTCTCTGATACGAGTGACATACCACGATTTCTGTAAATGCGGTTTTATTTGTTTTTCATTAATTTGTGGTGGGATTAGCATAGCGTTCGCACGTGGATTGAACTGCCTTGTTTCTACTTGGCGAGTCTCTTGAGAGAAGTGAATGCCACACAGTTTACATAATGCATACACTGCAGAGCCAAAAAAAAATTCTGCTTTTGTAGACGTCCGTGCTCCGGACTGCTCTCGCTTATTACAAGCGCCACCCCAAAACCTTTTCTAACGTAGTAAAGTAACCCAAACAATAGACGGTTCCAACTTTACAGCAAAAAATGAAAGGAAGCCCTGCCCGACACACGATTGATTTTTGGGGGGGTTCTTGGGGATCGCACCAACTATCCACACAGCCAATCCCAACTCTAATATTTCTCCGTGGTGGGTGACGGGGCAGGGAATGACAAAAGGATAACTGCAACGGCCTCACTATGGTCGCAACTTAATCTGTTTGAAATATATAAATATATATTACATGCGGGAAGTTATACATGGAGAACCCGCCACTACTTCAAAACAATTTTTTAATGCAGATTAGAGATTGTTGTGATTATCCAGAAATAATGATTTCGTGGCCACTTAACCTACAACCAGAACCAGTGCAGCGAATACGTACAGCTCCAGAGCGATCTCATTTGTAACTCAAACATCACTGCTCATCAGTGCAGCGTACTTTTCAAGGCGCCAATGTTTTCTCCCTTAAAACAGAAAGGATCAGTAATATCTTATTCCAAGACAGAAATCAGTATCACCTAGTTCCAAAAAAATAGAATTATAATCTATGCATTTTACATATATGGGCCTTCAAAATACAATGTTTCTGGTTGTGAACACATTCTTTTGTCCAAATAAACGATTCTGACGAGCAAAATAGCCAAAAAAACCAAATATACTGTTTAACTCTGGAAAGACTTAAACGGAAAGCATGAACTTTAAAGCATGTTCATTAAACCACCTGCTGAATCGTTTAGTCCACAAACAGCAATATTCACAGAAATGGAGATGTTCACTTGTACTAAAGTAAACTAATGGGCATAATAATGAGGTCTGCCAGCTTTGCATGAATTACTGCTTAAAGAATGATAGCAGCAGACTTAGTTTTTTTTTGCAGCACTCTTGCCTCTGACTCAGAGTTTTGTGTGTTCAAGTCCTACTCAGACTTGAACACGTATTCCAGGTTGACACTCCAGTGCATTTTTGAGGGAAGGCTGCAACGTTGGAAGTGCCATCTTTTAGATAAGGCATTAATCCAAGGCCCTGTCCTCCCTCCCAATTTAAAGGATCCTATGGCACTATTCAAGATCAGGAGAGTTCTCCCCAGTTTCCAACCAATATCTAAAATAGATTATTTAGCAGTATCACATTGCTGTTCGTAGGACCTTGCTGTGTGCAAATTGGTTGCTGGGTTTCCTATATTACAACAGTGACTACACTTCAAAAATACTCATTTGGTGGTAAAGCACTTTGGGTCATCTTGGGATCTTGAAAGGTGCTCTATAAATGCAAGTTCTTTTCTTTTAGTTAAATAACGTGAACTGAATATTATCTGCAAAATATGTCTCAAAGTTAGCCCTGGAAAATATAGACCCAAATCAAAACAACACAGCAAACATTTGAAGTCCGTAAAATGTGCCTAAAACTCATCCTATAATCAAAAGGGGTAGAACAGTTCCAATGATGGACACGTTAACTTATTGTCGGTGACAGGGAAAATAATGGAATTATTACTCAAAGATGCAATAGAAAAACATCTAGAAGACAAAAATACAATAAAGAATAGTCAGCACAGATTCCAAAAGGGAAGGTCATGCTTGACTAACCTCATTGAATTCTTTGAAGTAACAGAAAGAATAGACAAGGGTAATGCAGTGGATTTGATATACATGGACTTTCAAAATGCATTTGATAAGAGCTTGACTAAGATCTGAGAATGTGGAGTCAGGGGACAAGTAGCAGAATGGATAACAAACTGGCTACAAAACAGTATAAAAGTTTAAGATAGGAACTCAGACTAGCAAGAAATAGGAAGTGGTATTCCTAGACGAACAATCCTCATGATCATCAATAATCTAGCGCATTACATTTACAAAGCTACATCAACTACCATTTCTCACAAGTGGGATGGCTGAGTCAAATGCACTGCAGACATCTTAATTACACCTTGTACCGCACAACATTGCTCTAGGCAAAGACAGATCACTGACCAACTTGAATCAGAACTCCAACTTCAATGTCATACTGTTGCTTAGCAACATGCAGATATTTCAGATTTGCCATGTTCATTTTGCTCTTTACAAACCAATTTTTGTGGATGATTTATTACCTACATTTCTTTTTATTTGTACATGGCATATGGGCGTCGCTGGCTAGGCCAGCAGTTAATGCCCATCCCTAATTACCCTCGAGAAGGTGGTGGTGAGCTGCCTTCTTGAACCGTTGCAATCCATGTGGGGTAGCTACACCAACTGGGCTGTTAGGAAGGCAGTTCCAGGATTTTGACCCAGCGACAGTGAAGGAAAAGCAATATAGTTCCAAGTCAGGATGGTGTGTGTGTGTGTGGCTTGGAGGGGAACCTGCAGGTGCTGGTGTTCCCATGCATCTGCTGCCCTTGTCCTTCTAGGTGGTAGAGGTCGTCGGTTTCGATGGTGCCATCTAAGCAGCCTTGGTGCATTGCTGCAGTGCATCTTGTAGATGGTGCTCACTGCTGCCACTGTATATTGGTGGTGGAGGGAGTGAATGTTTGTGCATGGGGTGTCAATCGAGCAGGCTGCTTTGTCCTGGATGGTGCCGAGCTTCTTGAGTGTTGTTGGAGCTGCACCCATCCAGGCAATCCAAAATATTTAAAAATCTTACATCTTTGCACACTTCCTGTCAATTTTTTCCTGACATTATAACAGTGACTACACTTCATAAGTACTACATTGCGTGTGAGGGGCTTTGGGAACATTGAGATGGTGAAAGGAACTATACAAATGCAAGTTATATTTTTCTTCTTATAATGTGGGCATAAAAATGATCTAAACTATCCATGTTATTACTCTTTAATTAGACCCTCCTACCAGTGGAGGTATTATCTTACAGAATAGTTGTCTGACTTTTCTGATTGGTCGGTAGGTTGAATTGGTGGGCGGAGCCTGGCGCATGCACCTCAGTTACTCACCCCTTGGCACTTGCCACTCCCTGGCCTCGGTTACTGGGCTGACAAACTAAGAGGAAAGTTGAAGGAGTGAACCTCAGGCATGTGTAACAGAAGCCCAGAATGCTACTAAAGTTAGTCTGGTAGAAGATGGGGATGCAAAATTTGGCCTTAGTTACTGGACTCTGGCCCGCTGGGGCTGGATGATGATTTGGGGGGGGGGGAGGGAGGATGGGATAGCATGAGAGAGATTGCACAGTAAGGATGGGATGGGGATTTTAAAAACTGTTACAATTGTTACGACCAGGTGAGAGAGGGGTCTAGGGTTCCCGCTCAGCCTTCACCTGGTCTTACCGTAACAGAGTTTAATTTTAAACACTTTTTCTTAGCTCCCCCTTAGTGAGTCCTTGTTCACTAACTTCCAAATATAAAGGCAAAGGAACTAGCCAAACAGGTTTTCTTAGGTTTAAAAAAAAAGGTTGAACTTTATTAAACTTAAACTCTAATTCGGTTAATCCCTATGGATGCACGACGTGCCCACGCCAGCATGCATATGCAATACATGCATGTAGATAAGAGACAGAAAAGAGAAGAAATAAAATGAAAAAGTTTGAGGCAATATCTGAAGATGGTTTTGGTTACTGTCCTTCAAGCTCATTGTAAAGTTCTTGATTGTAGGTAGGTCTTGCTTTTCGTTGGGGCCAGGTAATGCATGTAAGACAAGACATTCCTGGGAATAGCCCCTTTGTCCCTCCAAGCACTGTCTGTTAGTACGCAAATGTTTTTTCCAGCCACGGCTGATCTGTTTAACAAGTAATTTCCTCGCTCCAGCAACAGTTTAAAATCAATGTTCATGACAAAATTAATATGCCTCATTCTTGGCAGGTTGGGGGGGGGTCTGCATGACACAATAAAGATACGAATGTCATCGTAAATGTTTTGCAGTTCTCTGCTAGTATATATCTAATATATTAAAATAATTAGTAATCTCAAGATTCTAAAAAAATACATCAGTAGGTGGGGCTGTCAACGTTATTGAACCCATCAACATCAATGAGAACTGACCTAAAATTACATAATAGCTATCTTGAATAAGTCTCACCCATTCTCTCAATCATCAATGAATTTGGCTGCACAAGGATGATCAAAAGAATCATGTTTTGCTGTCAAACAGTATTAGTGGTCATAGTTCTTCTTTTAAAACATGCTTTAAAAAAATCAAAAGCGAAAGTTTTCAAAAAGAACCAAGCAGAAATGACAAAGTCTGCTGCCACAGAGAAAATGTCAAACAGGGGTCATGAACAAGTTGCCTGTTGTGGCAGAGATCAGAATGGAAGCTGAAAATGGAAAGATTTCCCAGCAAAAATGTGAACATGAAAGGCACTGCAGCAGGGGAGAGGCTAAACAGAAATGGCAGAAACAAAACAGAGCCATGGTCATGTGGTGTATGATGAGCACGACAGCCTCCCCTCTCCTGCGAAGCAAGACAAATGGACCCCTTCGACTCCTCCCCCTCAACCCTGCTAAGCAAATTACCAGATTGCCCCTTTGTACTGACAGCAGACTCGCCCTTTATCCTCATGGGATGTTTTTATCTGGCCTTAATTATTTCACCTGAATTGCTGTCCTCCAGCATTCCCGTTAATCTAAAGACTGATGTCTAGTAATTCCAGTAAATTATATTTTATCTTTGCTGTTGAATATTGCCACTTGGCTAAGCTTTATCCTCATATCAATATTAAATTGAGCTCAAACCTGTTCAAATTACCGTTATCTCTAAAAGGGCGCCAGAATGAAAAGATGCAGTATCATTGAACAACCTTGCTACTCCAGAAACATGCTTCTCTCACTGAACAATTCCTTTCCCCTTTCTGCAATAAAATATTTGCAGCTTCCCTTACCTTAAAGCAGAGACAGCTAGGGCATTCATGCAGCCATAGCAATTTAAGCACCATAAAATGAACATTCTCGTGGCCCATTCCCACTTCAAGTTCTGCTGCCAGCCGACCCTCTCCCAAAAAGAGATGGCAAACCATGAGAGTGGTAGATTCAGCAGAATTCTTACCAATTCCATTACACATACAAAAATTGTTCTATAATCACTAATTTTATTTTCTCCTCTCAATTATTGAAAATGCTGACATAATGGACTGAATTTTATGTGTGCCGCAGTTTGCGGATGTGCCGTCCGAGCCCCCACGATATCATGCGCGGGAGCTCATTTAAATGGAGGGGGAGGTATGGCCACCCCCAATGACATAATGGGGGCAGCCACTGCGTCCCAGGCAACGACATCCGGCGCCACCGTGCAGGTGTCGGCGCCATTTTGAAAGGGCTTCAAGCCCTTAAGTTACATTTAAATTTTTTAAAGGTCCCGTTTTGATAAAAATTTCAATAAAAGTTTAATTTAACAATGAATCCCCTCTCCCACCACCCCACTGAGTACTCAATAAATAAATTGATCTCCCGCCCCCAAAATAACACTTTTTGCTATTCTGAACTCCCCCCTCCCGATCTTCAGCCCCTTTGATCCTCAACCCCTTCCCATCATCCCCACACCAATAGGAATATTTTTCCCTGCTCCCCCCACCACCCGCCCTGATAATTTCAGTCTTTCTCCCCTCCCCACCAGTGTCTCACCTCGGAACTCCGAACGAATTTCCAAAGGCACATGAATTGCAGCCAGCACCCATAATATCGGTGTGGACGGCTGCCGGGAGCAGGTACAGTAATTAGCAACAAAAACAAGAAATGCTGGAATCACTCAGCAGGTCTGGCAGCATCTGTGGAAAGAGAAGCAGAGTTAACGTTTCGGATCAGTGACCCTTCTTCAGTCACTGACCCGAAACGTTAACTCTGCTTCTCTTTCCACAGATGCTGCCAGACCTGCTGAGTGATTCCAGCATTTCTTGTTTTTGTTTCAGATTTCCAGCATCCGCAGTATTTTTGCTTTTATTACAGTAATTAGCATCTTGTTTTAATTTATTTAAAATATATAAATGAAGGCCCCACCGTTGAGCGGCCGGGGGGGGGCTGCACTGAGGCCTCACCACCACCGGTAAAATGCGGCGGGGCCTTCTCAGCGTCAGGGGTTGCGGCACACCTCTCTCGCATATGCTATATACTCCTGTAACCCTTTATTACCACCCCCACAATGGACATTCTTTATATGAAAACTCAAGATGGTGAGTGTTAGCATAGTACTTGATCATAAAGCACATCACAGCAGATGTACAATCCTGTCCTCACTGCACATTCACAGACAAACACTGTCTAGATGATTCTTCAAGGTAGGCATTCCTGTTGAGGTGGGGGCGTAAGGGGATAAAACTGAGACATTTGCTGAGTACAGAACGTTGAGGTGGGGGCGTAAGGACTTCTTCAACTCCACGCACTTCCTTCAAGTAAAAGGTGTCGCAATGGGTACCCGCATGGGTCCTAGTTATGCCTGTCTTTTTGTGGGATATGTCGAGCATTCTTTGTTCCAGTCCTACTCAGGCCCCCTCCCCCAACTCTTTTTCCGGTACATTGATGACTGTATCAGTGCCGTTTCCTGCTCCCGCCCCGAACTGGAAAACTTTATCAACTTTGCTTCCAATTTCCACCCTTCTCTCACCTTTACATGGTCCATCTCCAACACTTCCCTTCCCTTCCTCGACTTCTCTGTCTCCATCTCTGGGGATAGGTTGTCTACTAATATCCATTATAAGCCCACCGACTCCCACAGCTACCTCGACTACACTTCTTCACACCCTACCTCCTGTAAGGATTCCATTCCATTCTCCAAGTTTCTCCGTCTCCAACGCATCTGCTCTGATGATGCTACCTTCCATGACGGTGCTTCTGATATGACCTCCTTTTTCCTCAACCGAGGATTTCCCCCCACTGTGGTTGACAGGGCCCTCAACCGTGTCCGGCCCATTCCCCGCACCTCTACCCTCACCCTCCCTCCCAGAACCGTGACAGGGTTCCCCTTGTCCTCACTTTTCACCCCATCAGCCTCCATATCCAAAGGATCATCCTCCGCCATCTCCAGCGTGATGCCACTACCAGTCGCATCTTCTCCTCCCTTCCCCTGTCAGCATTCCGAAGGGATCGTTCCCTCCGCAACACCCTGGTCCACTCCTCCATTACCCCCACCACCTCGTCCCCGTCCCATGGCACCTTCCCCTGCAATCGCAGGAGGTGTAATACCTGCCCATTTACCTCCTCACTATCCCACGCCCCAAACACTCCTTTCAGGTGAAGCAGCGATTTACTTGTACTTCTTTCAATGTAGTATACTGTATTCGCTGCTCACAGTGTGGTCTCCTCTACATTGGGGAGACCAAGCGCAGACTGGGTGACCACTTTGCGGAACATCTCCGCTCAGTCCGCAAGCAGGACCCTGAGCTTCCGGTTGCTTGCCATTTCAACACTCCCCCCTGCTCTCATCTCTGTCCTGGGATTGCTGCAGTGTTCCAGTGAACATCAACGCAAACTCGAGGAACAGCATCTCATTTACCGATTAGACACACTACAGCCTGCCGGACTGAACATTGAGTTCAATAATTTCAGAGCATGACAGCCCCCCATTTTACTTTCATTTTTAGTTATTTTTTCTTCCTTTTTTTTTTACATTCTTTTTTACATTTTTTACCATCTTTTTTTTTGCATTTATTTCATTTCATCTTAGTTTGTTCAGTTTGCTTACCCACTGTTTTTTTTCAGGTTTGCACTTGCTGTTCAATATTCAGTGTATTAACACCTAATCTGTACTAATGCTTTGTCTTTCAACACGCCATTAACATATTGTTTGCCTTTGCTCCGTGACCTTTTGGTCAGCTATGTGGCCTGTTCCAATCTAGACCTCCTTTGTTATCTCTTGCCCCACCCCTACCTCACTTGCTTATAACCTGTGACTCTTCTAATATTTGTCAGTTCCGAAGAAGGGTCACTGACCCGAAACGTTAACTCTGCTTCTCTTTTCACAGATGCTGCCAGACCTGCTGAGTGGTTCCAGCATTTCTTGTTTTTATTACTGTCTAGATGATGGTTACTGGATAGCAATCAAGCAGGAACTGACTTTTCCCAATTCTAGTCGGGCCAGAGAGAGCAATTGTAGCACTGACTTGCTGCTCCACTAATTCAACACTGACTAGGAATAAAATCTGTTGAGTCCCGTTACACCCTGACTTCCCCAACTGAACCAACATTTTTAAATGATCTTATGGTTGTGAAAACTTACATAATTGTGAGATAGCAAACACATGTAACAAATGAAGTAGAACAACGGTATACAAGGAGTTAATTGCATGATAAAAAATGTTCTAAAACTTTACACACAGCAACTTAAAATAACCTCATTACTTTAAGGAGTTGCATATAATGGAATCCAGTAATATTTACACAAAGCATTTTCCAGCCTAGGATCATTTTAGTAAGTTTATAAATCAAGATTGTCAAGGAATATACATTAATTTGGTGTCCTTTGGTGTCATGACAAATGTGTTATCACAGGATACACTAACTGTTTGGATTCTGATTCCGAAACAACCAACATTACAATGGGAAGTCGTAGTCAGTTGAATAAACTGCAGAATCATACAAGTTCTATATATATATATATATATACATCCTCTCTGTTACATCAAAGAACTCAAATCAGGTTAGTTAGAGATAATTTGCCATTAACAAATCCATGCTGGATGTCCCTTACTAACCCAAGCTTCACTATGTGAGAATCAATTTCGTGAGAACTATTGAGAGTTGTAAAATTAATCAGACATTCAGATCCAGAATGAACAAATAACTGAAGTTTGTGATTCCAGTTGTGATATAGCTCCACTTTCATCACATTCATTCATAGCAAATGCTTCAAAGTGGGTTTATCTTAACTGTACTGAAACATGCTCTGAATATTGTCAAGTGGTTACAATCACTGGAGGCACCTTTATTGAATTTTACACCACTATGATTTTTAATGTACTATAAAAATGATGAGGAAAACAGATGGAGTGAAAGAATACAAATCTACTAAAGGTTATCTAATTAAGATATCTGCAGGGTAAAGTTACACATGTGCTAACCAAGAATACCATGAATATTATTCAACCTACAAAATACTATTTTTAAAAATTGCAGGTAGTTTTTTTCATACAACATTTTGCCTCCACAGAAGCTGTATGTTTTACATAATCTGCCCATAAAGGTGAGTGACCCAAACAGGCTAAATACCCTTTTGTGCAGTAATCTGCTTGCTGGATTTTTGAGATTTAATATTACAATGCCAAATGCCTCTCAGAACAGCAGATATTAACCTCAAAACAGACTTTTTTTTTTAGTTCTAATGAAATGTTAGCTGTTACAGCACAGATACTGCCAGACCTGAGAGTACTGCCAGTACTTTTTGTTTTTACTTCAGATTTCCAGCATCCACAGTATTTTTTGTTTGTATTTTTTATTAGTTTCAATAACAAATTAGAGATATGAGGCAGAAAACAGTGTCAATTTACTAACAGCACAAGACCAACATGAATACAATGGGAAAAGTTGGCAATGAATTCACTACTCTCCATAATAAGGGCAATTGGGCTGATAAGTGGCACAAGTGCCAGACGATGACCATCTCCAACAAGACAGAGTCTATCTCCCTCCCTTTGACATTCAAGTCCTACTCCACAATGGAGAACAAAAATCAAGGCTAACCAGTGCATTACTGAGGGAGTGCTGCACTGTCCGAGGTGTCGTCTTTCGGATGAGACGTTAAACCAAGGCCCCATCTGCCTGCTAGGGTGGTGATCCCATGGCACCATTCTGAAGCAGAGCAGGGCAGTTATCCCCGATGTCCTGGTCAATATTTATCCCTCAATCGGGTTTCCTCCGGGTGCTCCGGTTTCCTCCCACAGCCAAAAGACTTGCAGTTGATAGGTAAATTGGCCATTATAAATTGCCCCTAGTATAGGTAGGTGGTAGGGGAATATAGGGACAGGTGAGGATGTGGTAGGAATATGGGATTAGTGTAGGATTAGTATAAATGGGTGGTTAATGGTCGGCACAGACTCGGTGGGCCGAAGGGCCTGTTTCAGTGCTGTATCTCTAAATCAAAAAAAATCTAAATAAAAAAATCAATCAACATCACACAAACAGGTTATCTATTCATTATCGCATTGCCGTTTATGGGAGTTTGCTCTGCGCAAATTGGCTGCCACAATTCCTACATTACAACTGTCACTACACTTCAAATTACTTCATTGGCTGTAAGGCACTTTGAGATGTCCGGTGGTTGTGAAAAGCACTATACAAATGCAAGTCTTACTTTATTTCTTTTTCAATGGCATTACCATCACAAAGTCCCCCACCACCATTATCCAGAAAACTTAACGAGACCAGCCACGTTATACTATGGCGACAAGAACAGATCGGAGGCTGGGTATTCTGTGGCAAATGACTCAACTCCTGACTTCCCAAAGCCTTTCCACCATCTGGAAGACACAAGTCAGGAGTGTGATAAAATACTCTCCACTTGCCTGGATGAGTGCAGCTCCAACAACACTCAAGAAGCTCAACATTATCCAGGTCAAAGCAGCCTGCTTGATTGGCCAGCCATCCACCACCTTAAATATTCACTCCCACCAGCATCGACGCACCTTGGTTGCAGTCTGTACTATTTACAAGATCCAGTACAGCAACTCACCAAGGCTTCCTTGACAGCACTTACAAATCTGCAATCTCTGCCATCTGGAAGGACAAGGGCAGTAAGCACACACGAACACCACCATTTCCAAGTTCCCCTCTAAGTCACAAACCATCCTTACTTGGACATATATTGCCGTTCCTTTATTGTCATTGGGTCAACATACGGGGACTCCCTACCTAATTAGAGGGAGTACATTCACCAAACAGACTGCAATGGTTCAAGAAGGTGGCTCACCAACACCTTCTCAAGGGCAATTAAGGTGGGCAATAAATGCTGGCCTGCAGCGACATCCACATCCCATGAATGATTTTTTTTTAACTGCCTTCAAGGCATACTAACCTTTTGCAAGGTTAGGGCACACAGATTCAGACGCATCTCAGAGCTCTGCAATCTCCCACCATTTAAATAATATGCTTTTTTATTCTTCCTGCCAAAATAGACAATTTCACATTTTCCCACATTATACTCCATTTGCCAGATCTTTGTCCACTCACTTAACCTATCTATGTCCCTTTGCAGCCTCCTATGTCCTCTTCACAACTTATTTTCCTACCTATCTTTGTGTCATCAGCAAATTTAGCAATCATATCTTCGGCTCCTTCATCCAAGTCATTTATATAAATTGTAAAAAGTTCAGGCCCCAGCACTGATCCCTGTGGCACACCACTCGTCACAGCTTGCCAACCAGAAAATAACCCATTTATGCCTACTCTGTTTCCTGTTAGCTAGCCAATCTTCTATCCATGCCAATATGTTACCCCCTACACCATGAGTTTTAGGAGCAGAGAGTAGGGATTGGCTGAGTGGCAGTTTGTGACGAGTGATATTCCCCAAGGATCGATACTGGAGCCTCAGCTTTTCATTGAATATATCAATGACTTGAATAAAGGAAATAGAGAGTTGTACATCCAAGTTTACTTAAACTAAAATTAGGAACCACAGTAAGTTATATAGATGAGAGCAGGAAGTCACAATGGCACAAACTCAGACTTAAATGAGTGGGCAAAACTATGGCAGATAGCGTTCAATGTGGAGAACTCATCCACTTCAGATTCGAAAAAGACAAATCGGAATTTTTTTTTAATTGTGAGACACCAGTTGTGAAAGGGCAATGGAGTTTAGATATCCCAGTGCACAAATCACTAAAAGCTAGTGCACAGGTACAAAATGTAATCAAAAAGACCAATGGACTGTTGGTCTTTATTTATTTAGAGATACAGCACTGAAACAGGCCCTTCGGCCCACCGAGTCTGTGCCGACCAAGAACCACCCATTTATACTAACCCTACAGTAATCCCATATTCCCTACCACCTACCTATTATCTCAAAAGGGGTTGGAATTCAAAAGTAAGAAAGTGATGCTTCAGTTGTACGGAGTGCAGGTCCTGCCCCATCTGGAGCAAAGCATTCAGTTTTGGGCACAGCACTTCAGGGAAAGTACATTGGCAGTGGAAAAGGTAGGACACAACAACAACTTGCATTTATATAATGCCTTTAACGTAATAAAACATGCCATGGTACTTCACAGGGTGTTAATAAAATTCGATACCGAGCCATATAAGGAGATATTAGGGCAGATGACTAAAAGGTTGTTCGAAGAGGTAGGTTTCAAGGAATGTCTTAAAGGAGGAAGAGTGTTGGAGAGACCAAGAGGTTTAGAGCCTTGGCAGCTGAATGCAAAACCCCAATAATGGAGCGATTAAAATCGGGGATGCGCAATAGATCAGATTGGAGGGACAGAGATCTGAGGGTCGTAGGCACAGATTCACCAGAATTATTCCAGTGATCAAAGGGTTAAGTTATGACAACAGGCTCCATAAACCTGGCTGATATTCCCTTGAGTTCAGAAGCATGCAGGATGATCTAGCCGAGATGTTTAAAATGATAGAGATTTGATAGGGTAGATACAGAGAAATCATCTGAACAACGATAGTTGGACTTCTTACATACTGGGTTGGAAAGACATTATGTACACATTGTAGGAACTCCATTCCCCTATCCCCTTTACCTACTTCTTCTGTCCAATTAACATCAGGGTGGCTGAAATCCCCATGATGATGCTTTTTTTAAAAAAACCAATTCCCTAATTTGTCTACATATTTCTTTCACCTCCCACTACTAAGTGGTCTATACACTACACCTATTAGTCTGATCGATCCTTTATCTTTTACCCCATTCGGCCTCATCGTGTCCATGCCAACTCTCTGCAAGAGCAGCTCAACTAGTCCCACTCGCCTGACCTGTCCCCATAGCCCCTCAAATTTTCTCTCTTCAGGTATTTATCCAATTCCCTTTTGAAAGCCATGATTGAGTCTGCTTCCATCACACTCTCAGGTAGTGCATTCCAGATCCTGAACATAAAAAAGTTTAAAAAAATATTTTTTATACAATTCATTTTAAAATGTGGCGTTATCTGCACCATGCTGAGAATTTGATTAGGTAGTTAAAACAGACAAATCAGAAGGTAAATATTCACAATTAGGCCAAGTACAGGGGGATTCTCAATTACCTGGGAGACTGGAAGAGAAAGAGAGGTTTTTCCAGTGACTTGCTATTGTGCTAAATGCTTTTGAATCAAGTTCTCAGACAATTTAGTAACCACAGGAACCATATACATAGACAAGTGGAGCACAACCAGTTTACCACAATCCAATCAGCAGAATGTGTGTCTACTGGACATTGCTCACTACGTAAAATACCAGACATTCACCAGAGATATACCGCTATCTTTTTCAGAATACAGGGAATTCTCGTATTTACACGGTGCAGACATTAGCAATTTAGACCTAATGTCCAAAAGACTTGTGTTATTTAAAACAATAGCTGCTATCTGAGCTGATCATGAAACAAGTAAATCCATAAATTCAGAACACTACTACTTTTCCATATCTGCACTTTTATTTGTCTGCTGTTGTTTCTCATGTGTATGCATGACATAGTGAGAGTGCTTAGCAAGCATACATTGGATGTATTTATTCAATAGGCAGATCCAACATCAAAACACTCTCATAACTGGATTGTTCAATCTGTCATCAGATAAGTATTGTATCCAACATCCCCAATTACTTATATGCTCTATAAAAGAGCCCGAGAAAAACAGTGTTTTAGAATGGTGTTTCTGTTACAAAGAGCAAGGTCTGATCTGATTTGCTCAGGTAGATTTCATAATTCTTGGTCTTGCCCTGTTCAGAATCTAACTGTATTCCTATTAGAGGTGAATATCAGACCCGTAACATGTTCAAAGGACACATGAAAAAAAAAATTATTTGCAATGTGCAAAACTAGCCAACTGTATTTACATTACCTATTTTAAGTATAGCATTAAAACCAAATTATCATCATTGTTGCTAGTTAATCCACATAATTGGTAGAAAAACAGGATACTTAATATTAAAAATAGGCTGATAGGTTGCAAGAACCATCTATGAAGAGAAATATCATTTCTATCAAATTGCATTGTGGCTTCTTGCACAACCCCAATTTTAATTACTTCAGCTGCTTAGGCCCCAAGATCTAGAGTTCTCTCCAGCTCTCCTTCCCCCTTTAAGACACTTCTAAAACTTATTTCCTTGCCCAGTTTTTTGGTCAGTTGTCCTAATATCTCATTATATGGCCTGGTGTCAAATTTTGTTTGATAATGCTCCTGTGAAGTGTCTTGGAATGTTTTATTATATTAAAGTGCAATATAAATGCTTTCATAGATCTCACCAAAACCTTTGACCTCGTCAGCAGACGTGGTCTCTTCAGACTACTAGCAAAGATTGAATGTCCACCAAAGCTACTAAGTATCATCAGCTCATTCCATGACAATATGAAAGGCACAATTCAGCATAGCGGTGCCTCATCAGACCCCTTTCCTATCCTGAGTGGCGTGAAACAGGGTTGTGTTCTCGCACCTACACTGTTTGGGATCATCTTCTCCCTGCCGCTCTCGCATGCGTTCAAGTCTTCAGAAGAAGGAATTTTCCTCCACACAAGATCAGGTGGCAGGTTGTTCAACCTTGCCCGTCTAAGAGCGAAGACCAAAGTACAGAAGGTCCTCATCAGGGAACTCCTCTTTGGTGACGATGCTGCATTAACATCCCACACAGAAGAGTGTCTGCATAGACTCATCGACAGGATTGTGGCTGCCTGCAACAAATTTGACCTAACCATCAGCCTCAAGAAAACGAACATCATGGGACAGGACGTCAGAAATGCTCCATCCATCAATATCGGTGACCACGCTTTGGAAGTGGTTCAAGAGTTCACCTACCCAGGCTCAACTATCACCAGTAACCTGTCTCTCGATGCAGAAATCAACAACCGCATGGGAAAGGCATCCGCTGCTATGTCTGGACTGGCCAAGAGAGTGTGGGAAAATGGCGCACTGACACGGAACACAAAAGTCCGACTGTATCAAGCCTGTGTCCTCAGTACCTTGCTCTACGGCAGCAAGGCCTGGACAACGTATGTCAGCCAAGAGCGACATCTCAATTCCGGAGAATCTTTGGCATCAGGTGGCAGGAGCGTATCTCCAACACAGAAGTCCTCGAGGCGGCCAACATCCCCAGCATATACACCCTACTGATCCAGCGGCACTTGAGATGGCTTGGCCATGTGAGCCGCATGGAAGATGGCAGGATCCCCAAGAACACATTGTACAGCGAGCTCATCACTGGTATCAGACCCACCGGCCGTCCATGTCTCCACTTTAAAGATGTCTGCAAACGCGACATGAAGTCCTGTGACATTGACCACAAGTCGTGGAAGTCAGTTGCCAGTGATCGCCAGAGCGGCAGACAGCCATAAAGGCGGGGCTAAACAGTGGCAAGTTGAAGAGACTTAGTTGTTGGCAAGAAAAAAGACAGAAGCGCAAGGAGAGAGACAACTGTGTAACAGCCCCGACAACCAATTTTATCTGCAGCGCCTTTGGAAGAGTCTGTCACTGTAGAATTGGCTTTTATAGCCACTCCAGGCGCTGCTTCACAAACCACTGACCGCCTCCAGGCGCTTACCCATTGTCTCTCGAGACAAGGAGGCCAAAGAAGAGACAAATGCCAGTTATTGTTGTACTCCACCCAGCACCTCATTGCACTGGGACATTGAATGTGTCAATGATAACCAGGCCCTTTGCCATTAATGTAACTGAAGGTGTTTATTTTGTTCTGAGATTCCCAATATGTTGGCAGGTGTCTAAATTTGTCTTAAAGGTCAGATTGTATGGTCATCTTTTACTCCTCCAATGCTTCAGTTAGTAAATACACTGCCCAATATGAAACTGAGCCAAAAGATCAAGTTCACTCCTGGTTAGAGTTGATCTCAGCCTGGAGATACATAGGTCTCAATACTTCTGAACTGGGACGGTGGAGGGAAGGAAGGTGAAACTTCCAAAATTCCCTATTCTAATTGTTGTAGATTCTATGCTGCTGAAAATAGCATGTGTGTGGACATCAGGCGAGGGCCGAATTTGATGTTATGTGTCTGCCAAAATAAAGCAGCCGGCCAAAACTTAATGGCTAGGCTCAAAATTGAAGAATGCCCAACTTGGATAACGTAGCTAAATCCATCTATGTAAGGAGAGGGGTAAGCAAATTAAAGGGTAAAATCCCTGATCAAGTTTTGCGCATATATTCCTTTATCCTAAACTTCACAGTATTTGTTATAGTATATAACCAAGGTGGAGTTTTGTTCTAATCCATGTAGATTAGGGAGGGCTGTTTCAGTATACAAAAATTATAGTGTACATAAAATGATCATAATCCTGCTCCTTGGAGATTAAAATGCAATAAATCCTTGTAGTGCACCTTTGATCCTTACTATTTAAGAAAAACACTCCAGAAACTGAACTTCTTTAAAAACCTTTTCAGCCACACAACAGCTGTAAATATTTTTCAGCTAATAGTAGATTTCCGAGATCATTAACAGAACGTTATCAAATAAAGAACTGGCATTTAGACAGTGTCTTTGATGTCCCCTTGATGCCCTAAAGTGCTTCACGGTCAAGAATTACTACTGAAATGTAGTCACTGTTGTCATGTAGGCAAACACACCAGCAAATCTGTGCACAGCAATGTCCCAAAAGTAGCAATACCACATACGACCAGTTAATCTGTTTGGTGATATTGGCCAGAGCACTGAGAACACCCCTTTTCCCCCCAAAAATTGGATATTTTACATCAATCTGAACAGAAAGGCCTTCAGTTGCAAAATATAGCAGCACTCCTCCCTCAAGAGCACACTGAAGTGAAGCCCAAGTTACTGTCTCAGGTCCTACACTGTGGTTTGAATCCATTTACCCTCTGACTCAGTCAGTGCTAAATACTAGGACGGGGACTTAGATGCTAAGGGCTGCATGGAATGTAAATAGTAACATAAATTTTAAAATTAATTATTTTTAATTGAGACGGAAAATAGATCTGTTAAATGTAAGCACCAGTGGTACTCTTGCATTCTGTTGGGAGATATTTCCCTTGTATGTGAAACCAGCAGCTCTGTCATTCATACATGGCAGCCAGGAGCAGCTGGCACCTTTGTTGGCTATTATGCCAATAAACCTCAACTGGTGGTTTGGAGCCAGCACATTTGGACAAAAGGGTAAGGGTTCGTTATTCATCTTTTGACTGTTAGCCATGTAATGCCAAAGCCAAATTTGTCATTTCACTATCCTATGAATAGCTTCCTTGATTGTAGCACAACTGAAATATGCATGGGGATTAGAAATTATTATAGAATGACAGTGGATGCCAAATTAATTTTTATTGGTTCACATCTGGTGACCAAATGTTGCTAACGATCACTCTGAAGTTGTTAATGGCTGCTATCGGAGATGGAAAACATCCATTTGAATCTGGCTCCAACTGCAGTCAGGGTGTTGCTTTGTATATGAAACAATTTATAAGACAAAAATGTAATTTCATTATCATGAAACTATTTTCACAAATTATGTATGAATCTAAGTGGAATTGCTCCATTTATATGATTGGATCTCAAAAAGGCTGCCCCAATCATTTTTTTTTTTAAACAGAGCGTGGAACTTTCCTGGGGCTGGGGGTGGAGAGGGGAAGGGAAGATAGGTTTTCTAAGGTTTTGTAGCAGAGGGTATAGGAAAGACTACAGCTGCATTCCTGGTACTGTTTGTATCAATCTACCTGTGATCTGATCCCAGCAAGAAACCCAGCTCGACTTGAAGCCGAAACCAAATTTGGCACACAGAATACCGATGTCAGACATAGCACATTTCTGGTATAAGCTCATTTTCCCATGTCAATGTAAACACTTAGTGTTAATAATCAGAATGGACTGGCAGTTTATGTACTAAGAGCAAGCCTCTTTTTTGATAGGAGCAAACCAACTGTATCAAAACTTAAATCACCTTCTTAGTAAAAAAAAAACAATTTTGATGTAAAAAAAAGGTGGGCTGTCCAGCATTTACATGATGTGTTTTGTCAAGGATGCAAAGTTACCAAAATTCAACCCCGACCATGAAAGTGATTTCTACTGCAGTCGATTTGTAATTTTTTGTACAGTTTGAAAGTCTCCTGAACCCTGAATAATTCCTCCCATTAGACTGTTCGTTAAACATGACTCAATTGCACTATTTTCATTTAAGTAGGCTTACTTCGGCAAAATAAAATAGAAACCACAAGGAAGGCACGCCCTACCCACAGCCTCCGACTACTGTTTTAATGCACAAAATGACAGTACTGCGTGGGCAAACAAATTTAAGCGATTTTTAACGCCTACGCCATCTCTCTCCTTCCTTTTGCCTTACAGAGAAACTCGACTCTTGCGCTGACGTCGTCCGTTGTAACAAAGCGTCTAGTTAACAGTGTCCTAACTCTGGACAATATAAATTGCACAACGAAAGAAAAACGCTTCCACCTAACGCCATTTAACACAGAGGTTCGTGGTATGCCAATGATTTCCTAACAATACTTTCAATGTTACAAAATAGGTTAACCTAAAACACAATGAAAAGCACTAAATACACTCTGAATATTAGAGCACCAGATAAATTAGGCACGACTTTTGTTTCACAATCTATTTAGTTTATTTGGACGTTTCCCTTAAGGTATAACAATGTTCCAGATCATTTCTATCTGAAACCCTTTGCGCACTCCCCTTCGCGCGTTTCTCTCTCGTTCTCTGGTGGGGGAGGGGTGGGAACTGGTTTATTTGCATTTCAAACTGGTATAACACAAATGCACAGTCCTCTTTCTATAATTAAATATAGCAATAGACACTAGATTCTACCAACCGCAAATCACTCTCAATAATTTTTGTAACCACCCTGGCAATGATACAAATATATTGAAATGTTTTTAATAACGCAGTTTTTTCTAGCTAGCCACAATCCTGTTCAAGAAAATGCTAATAGTGCAAACATATTTTCCTCTGTTACTAAAAGAGTCGTAAGTGAATTTTTCCATTATCATCTGGTTGGATTTCAATAAACTAATTTTACAGCATTTCCAGACGTGCTCTTGTTTTTCTCCCTTATGAATCGGATAAATTTGCCATCGAGGCAATGTTAAGCTTATCATACATTGCATTTGTTTAAATACGAACATATTGGTGCACTGTAAATTACTGGGTAACTACAATAGGAATAGAAACAATTTGGAAAATTTTGACATAAAGGGTGTCTTGATCATGAGAAAGTGATGTTTATGCTTTCAAGTCGGACATAAACATTGAAGTTTTTCTTCACTGTGAAGAAGTATAGTCACCAAATGCAAGATTTATACAGGACTTTCACAAACTGTAAACGAGATCTTACTTAAGACGCTGACAATTTAACAGTTGTTTTACAAATCACCAAGCAACAGTAACTAGGCAACTCCAGCACCCAACCCAAAGGATAGGAGTCCCTTACTAAAAGCTTTCATCTAAACGTGGAAGGCTGCCAAGATATACTCTATCTCCACGTTACCAGTTGTGTTAAATCGAACAATATGGCTTTCAAATACTAGATCCCCTATCAACTTTATCTACTCCAGTAATGCAATTTTAAATCAGATACAAAAGATCTGAGGCAGAGGTGCTACAACAATGCAATTTGTGCCTTTTACGAACGCATTTTTAAAAATTTTCAGCGTAAAAATCAAGAAACGTAATGTTTTTTTAAAACACAGTGACATCGTTTTAAACACGAGACAGAAACGTTACTGTCCCCAGATGAGGTCAATTGTAGTTATGTCTTCTGGTCTCTTCCTTTAATTTTTAAATATCCATTAACCAATCCAACATATGATGTTCAAAACCAGGTATATTTAATTTGGTGAAAGAAATCTGAATCAAATTCCTAATACGTCTGGGAATTCATAAAAATTTGACTATACGCTTGTCCTAGGAAATAATTAGTTTTTCCAGTATTTAAAAGTATCCCCAATAGATCGAGCTTCAAGAATCACGATAAATCTTCCATCAATTCTGCCATTCTTTTGTATTTAAAAAATGCAATATAAAACGTAAAATAAAACATTTAAAAAGTATATTGACGTTTTTCAAAACAAGTTATCGAGCAGTATTTTGCAATCACAAGAATTTGTGTAACACTTAATTCCTATTATAAGCCATTAGAAATACGAGATATGGTAAATCAGGTTTCGCTCCATGCCCTCTGACGGGTAGGTACAAGTGCATGTTTCAAATGCCAAACGTGAGGCTTGATGCTGAGAACGGGTCCGCCATTTTACTCACGCTGAGCACCAAACGCTACGCTCAGTATCCTTATTTTATCATTTCCCTTTTGCATCAATACAACCTCATTTTTAAAAAAACTCTTCATGACTTCCATTACAAACAGTTTGCAAACTCAGTAACTGCCTTTCACCATTTAATTATGTTTTATACAATAAATCAGATACATTTTTCCAAATTTCAACCGTTCACTACACGATAAGCAAATTCGATGCTTTGATTGCACATCGGATCGCTGCTTCCTGTCAAAGAGATATAAATAAACTTGTACAAAATTCAACAGCTATACCTAAAAACCTGAACATCTTAGGGAAAGTGAAGCATATTTTAAAGCAAGGTATCTATCGCTTCGTATCAAATTCTCTTCAATAAATTAATTTCACTGACATGATATATAAATTGCCTCGCTAATTGAAGTCTTTCTTGTGCCTGTAGGTTTTTCTGCAGTACAAGGCCAAGCAGTTTCTGATCGCAATGAGCGCCAGTTTGGACCTTTGCTTTCAGTGAATGTGTTGTGTTGTGCTCCCCTCCCCCAGTCCTGTTTCCCACAGACAGCCCTGTCCTCCATTACAGCTCCCATGTGTCTAAAACACAGTCAGACCTTCACATCTTTCTCTCCTGGGGCTGAAGCTTGCAAAACCACCAATATTTACAACATTAACACGAAACAGTTGTAAACTTTTACGTTTTAAAAATATATAATTATAATAGTTTTGAAAACATATACAAGGTTCCCACCATCAGATTTAGCTAAGTCACGGGCAAGAACAAAAATCAGAAAACGTGTTTGCGTTTCGTTTCCCTTTTTAGTGAACGATGTTCCTTCGCTCTTGGGCGATTAAAAGCTGTTAGGTGGCAACGTCTGAGCAGATCGGCCCGAGATCGTAGCAATGCCACACAACAATAGGAATTCTGTTAGGCAGCCAGTGACCCCTTTTAACGGAGTGAGGGATGTGAACTTAACCAGCAGCTTGTGTGTGTGTGTGTGCGCGCGCGATCTCACTCACACAGCTGCAGCAAGAAGCCGGCACTTTCTCCGGTTTCAGTTTACCCTGGCGGGCCTCGAGGCTGGGCCCACACAATAATACACTCAAGAGTGTTTACCACACACGGCGGGGTCCAAACTTACCGTTTAAAATGCTCGATAATCTTATCTTCGCGCACATTTTCCGGCAAATTCCCCACCCAGAGGTGCCTGGTTTCTCGTACCATCCTTAGCGAGTCATAGGGCTCCTTTTCTGTGTGAGTGAAAGTCCGGTTTTGCGGTGGCTCCTGTCGGCCCGGGTTAATCCTTGAGGTAAAATCCCACCATTAGGCTAACGCACACACACACACACACTCGCTCACGCCGCCCGACCTGACGCGATTTTTTTTTTTCCTCGAGACGCTAACAGTTCGTCCCCAGATCCGAAATTGAAGTACATTGCGCACGCGCGGAATCCGTCGCCAAGGGCGCGCAAGCGCCACGAAAACCCGGGTCGCCTCAGCTCGCCGCTGCACCACGCACGCGTTGAGAGATCCTCGTCTTTTCCCCCTCCCCCCAACAACTTCCCAGCCGAAAGAACGCACGTTAACTGCGCTTGCGCGATACCACGAACATTTTTCCACTCCAGGGCGAATCGTTCAATGTACGCATGCGCAGAAAATGCGGTACGGTGTGCTGCGCAAGGGGCCAGACCGCAGCAATAACTGGGTGGAGACATACGCGTGCGCAGAAAGTCGCTGGGAGTGTTTTTTGCGCAATCGTACAGTGTTGCTGTTTAGCTTACTACAGTGACTGGGAGGAAAGTTCTGGAAAAGCTGCTGTCGGTGCGGGAGCACGATGAATAGAGAGGAATCTGAGAAAGCGCAAATCCAGGGATTTCCATTATTTTATTTAAAGAATAGATCTGTTTAACCTGTGTATAAGTGCCTCCTTCGACTAATACTAAATTTTGGATATTATGAACGTTATGGGAAGATTTTAGATGGCTTGAACGCCGAAATGACCGATATGAGGAAATACAACTTTCAAAAAACTTGTTACCAATAACTTTTTCTTATCAGAAAACTGCTGTGTGTTCGTTCAGAATGGGGTTTTCTTACAGGAATATCGTCATTCCACAATTCTCAGCCCTCTTTGTCCCTGTCTCTGCTCCCTTCCCCCTCCTTTTCCACTCGGGCGCCATTTTAAGGCGATGGAAAGTTCTGGAGAGTCCGCCATTTTGTGGTAGGCAGTACTCTGCCCTAACAGGGAGTGCTGCGCATATACACTGCTGGAATACCAGAGATATAGACTACCTTGTGGCTTAAAATAGTGGAATAGCAAGCCATTTAATACCCCATGCGATCTAAAAATCTGATCTTGGAAGATGCTATTTTGTTAATAATAGCGCTAAATAAAACTGGCTTTACGTACAACCTATACAGATCAACTGATACAAGCTCGCTTAAAAATTAGGATATGTTAAATTTATATCAGATTGGAGAGAAGGAAAGAATTCTCTGGGGAAAGAGCAACAGTTTGGTTAGTGATGCCACTGTACAGTAAGTGTTTCAGAAAGGAGAGAAATCTTTTTTATTAAATCTTGCATTAAAGTATCTACGTCACCATTCAAACATTTATAGTCATAAGTACCCACGTAGCCTGGTGGATCACATGTTTCTCACGTTCTTGTAAATTAGAATTTTTAATGCACAAAGGATTCCAGAAATTTATGTAAAATTTTGTTTGTATGGCTCGTGTGTTTCTGGTGAGCAGCTCTGTACTTGGACAGGGGCCATATTTTTCTTAAGTGCTGACTGAAACTGTAAATTACGATTTAATTCAGTTGATGTCAGTTTGAGGTGGTGAATGTGATGCAACAACCAAATTTTGGTAATTGCAAAAAAAACTGGTGTTTCAGCAGATCTAATTTTTCTGAAGTTTTATGTTAAGTATATAAAATATTTTGGTATGTTGGAAGTTAGCATATCACAAAGATTAACCTTGATCAAATGTATTATGTTTTATCAAGATTTACTGTTTTATCTGTTAAGGGTTTACTAATAGAGGAGGGGATTAAACTCTCAGTTCTTGAGGTTGTGAAACCTATAGCCAACACCCATGGTGCAGAACATCAAGGTTGAGAAGACGTGCTAAAAGTGAATTACATTTTAGCTTGGCTTTTAAATACCTGGAATTGTTATGAATTATGAAAGCACCATTGGCTTTTTGTTTCTTAGTATCCACTCAGAATATTTATTCAGTGATTATATAAAGGCTTCACTGGTAACCAGGGTAATTCTACATCCTGCTTAGTGCAGGAGTCTGCATTTAAAGTCCCCTATTGGAACTAATGAACAATTCCTGAACTGTTAGAAATGGGGGAATGTGATCTAACTGCTCAATAATGTACTCTGTCTTCTCAGAAAGATTATCCTATTGTAGAGCACTTGCAGAGAACACGCTAGGTTGATGGGATCCCTTTCGGAATGCATTTGCTTCTCAGCATCATTCTCCATCGTAGATCTGTTTGGAGGTGGGAAGAGAAAACTCTTTTCGTATGCCAAGGCAAATATTTTGAGAGCTGAGGGAATAATTGTTTTCATTAAGCCTACTTCCTTAAGCCATTTGGTGAAGGCTGGTTATGATCTTGTAATGTGAGGCCTTTCACTGAAATGGCAATGCAAAATTGAGTGACCATGAGGAATTTCCTAAAAGCAAAATATTGCAGATGCTGGAAATCTGAAATAAAAACAGTGCTGGAAATACTGAGCAGGACTGGCAGCATCTGTGGAGAGAGAAGCAGAGTTAACGATAACTAGTTAACAGTCCTTAAATGTTAACTCTGCTTCTCTCTCCACAGATGCTGCCAGAACTGCTCAGTATTTCCAGCACTTTGTTTTTATATGAGGAATTTCTTGTGTGGCAAGCCTGTTGCTTTTTAAGGTATTTTTGTCTGTCCACAGTCAACCTGTAGAACCCCTGTAGCATGCATCGTTGTTTTGCTCCTCTTAGTTAGATGGCATTTCTGTTGCACCTTTTGTGTTATCTATTCTTTATTACTAACGTCTTTTACCTGCACACTGTTCTGACAGGCTTTTGTGCTGGTTATCTTTCAGAAGTTTTTTTTTATTTCCAAAATATACTTTATTCATAAAAATCTGTAGAAATTACATTACCAGTTTCAAACAGCACCAAGTCAAAAAATACAAACAATGCAAAGGAGGTCCGTTTGCTTCATTACAATCATGAGTTGCCTCACAACCCTTCCATTTCACATTTGTCATGCCAATTAAATTTTTAACATTTTACAGCAAATGAAAATTTTCCCGATACAGTTTGAGGGGTATCTCACGGATCCAGCCCCTCGGTTCAGCTTGGTGGGGGGAACTTACACTGTGGTCTTTCCCCATTGAGCCTTTGCTGCAGCTGCCCCAAGCTTTAGTGCGTCCCTCAGCACGTAGTCCTGGACCTTGGAATGTGCCAGTCTGCAACATTCGGTCGTGGACAACTCTTTGCGCTGGAAGACCAGCGAGTTTCGGGCAGACCAAAGGGTGTCTTTCAACGAATTGATAGTCCTCCAGCAGAAGTTGATGTTTGTCTCGGTGTGCGTCCCTGGGAACAGCCCGTAGAGCACAGACTCCTGTGTTACAGAGCTGCTTGGAATGAACCTCGACAAAAACCACTGCATCTCTTTCCACACTTGCTTTGCAAAGACACATTCCAGGAGGAGGTGGGCAACCGTCTCTTCCCCACCACAGCCACCGCGGGGGCATTGCGCGGAGGGGGCGAGACTTCGGGCGTGCAGGAAGGATCTGACAGGGAGGTCTCTTACCACCAGCCAAGCTACATCTTGGTGCTTGTTTGAAAGTTCTGGTGATTAGGCATTCCGCCAAATGACTTTGGCGGTCTGCTCGGGAACCATCCGACAGAATCCACTGTCTCCTTTTCCCGTAGGGCCTTGAGGACATTCCGTGCAGACCGCTGCCTGATGGATTGGTGGTCAAAGGTGTTTTCCCGCAGAAACTGCTCCACGAAGGATAGGTGGTACGGCACGGTCCAACTGCATGGAATCAGTCATGGAGCAGTAGTGCATATGTGTAGGCTTGTGATTTTGCCATTCATGTAACTGCAGTTTAGCTTCATAGTCCACACGGGTGTACACTTGGTAATGTTTTGTAATCCAGGAAGTGTTTCCCAGCAACTTTTTTTGTTGTGGAAATGTGTATTTAGTCATAGCTGGCTTTCAAATTGCCCTTCACTACAGTTGTATGCAATATGTAAGCATTTAGTTACTACACAAAACTGCATTGTATTTTGCATATGGTATGTATAAGATCTGAATATCCTGTTGAAAATTATTCATGCCTTACTCTGAGATTCCCTTGATTATTGTGTGACTCAAAAGTAATGTCACATTACCTCAATCACAATTGTACAGCACAGAAGGAGGCCGTTAAGCCCGTCATGTCTGCACTGGCTCTCCAAAGGAACAATTTATCTAGTGCTATTCCCCTGCCTTCTCCCCAATGCCCTGCACATTCTTCCTCTTCAGATAACAATCCAATTCCCTCTTAAATGCCTCAATTCAACCTGCCTCCACCACTCAAGCAGTGCATGCCAGTTACCTTAAATCTGTGCAGTTTTGTTGTCGATTTTTTTTTTTCCACCACTGGGAACAGTTTTTCCCTAACTACTCTGTCCAGACCCCTCATGATTTTGAATTACATCTATCAAATTTCCTCTCCACCTTTTCTCCAAAGAAAACATCCCAACTTCTGCAATCTATCTACAGAACTGAATTTCCTCATCCCTGGAACCATCCTCATGAATCTTTTCTGCAGCCTCTCATGCCTTCACATCTTAAAGTGTGGCACCCAGAACTGGACACAATACTCCAGTTGAAGCCGAGCCAGTGTTTTCAAGTGCAACATAAGTTCTTTGTTTTTGTACTCTATGCCCCTGTTAATAAAACCTAGGATGCTGGTATGCTCTATTAACCGCGTTCTGAACCTGTCTTTCCACCTTCAGGTCCCTGTGCTCCTGTATTCCCTTTAGAATTGTACCCTTTATTTTATATTATCTCTGCATTCTTCCTACGAAAATGAATCACTTCACACTTCTCTGTATTAAGTTTCATCTGCCATTTTTTTCTGCCCATCCCACTAACCTATATATGTCCTTTTGAAGTTTAACACTATCCTCACAGTTCACAATGCTTCCAAATTTCGTATCATCCTCAAATTTTGAGATTGTGCCCTGTGCATCAAGGTCATTAATATATATCAGGAATCCCTGGGGAAGACCACTGCAAACCTTCCTCCAGTCTGAAAAACAGCTATTAACCACTACTTTTGCCGGTCTGTCAGCCAATTTCATATCCTCGAGTCACTGTATAGCTGAGGCTTCTGAAATCATTCCGTTCTCTTCCAGGTGCATAGGATTTTCAAAATCTTTGCTACAAGAGCCTATTACAAAGTGGAACAATATCCATCATTCTTCAGAAATGGGATTCATTTCAAAGATGGGCATGTTATCCATGTGTCTAAATAGCATTGTGCTGCTAAATTACATGCCGGGTTTTTGTCTAAATGTCATCAAATTCTCAAATGCCAGTTGAGGGTGGGAGGAAGAAAAAAATGGGTAGTAAGACTGACTCTTAAATCCATTTTTCCCCATTTGTAGTTCTAATTCTTGTTTAGTTTCTGAGCTGAGGGGTTTGAGAAGAGTCCAATTTGAAAAACATGCTTGATACTTGGAACCAGGTGCAGGGGGCATTGAAGCAAGACTGGAGGCAGTCAACTGGCCCAGTATCTTGGCAGCAAGGATGGCTTGGTAGGTTAAATACTGAGAATGATTTAAAGAAACACACCCTTTTCCAAAACATTTTAGCATTGTTAATCAGCCTTCCTATGCCCCGTCCACGTACGAATTCTGCATGTATAGCAAAGTGTTAGCAGGATATCCAACACTTGGGCCATATAGCAAGTCAAGTACAGTCCTCTGCAATTCTAAATGTAGGAGTATCTTGCAGCTAGGATTGCTGGGGAGCATTCAGGACTGCAAATATTTTTCCTTGTCCCAGTTTAGATAGTCTGTTGCCATCCCAGTTCCAATTAACTTACTTGGTGTAGACCCGGGATTGAATTTAGATCTTACTGGGTATATGATTCAATATCATGTACTGGATTCCCTTCTGATGAAGGGTCACTGACCTGAAACATTGACTCTGCTTCTCTCTCCACAGATGCTGCCAGACCTGCTGAGTATTTCCAGCATTTCTTGTTTTTATTACTGGTTTCCCTTTGTTTCACTGGGTCACAGTGTTAATGCAGTATATTTCATCTTGAATCGAGGTGAGACAGCTAGAGCTTTCAAAGACTTAATTGTCATGTGGTATCAAGTGACACTTGATTTGCTTTGTAATCTAACACAAATGTTGTTGGGTTACTGTTTCTAATCCAAATTTTTGCCCGCTCTGAAATGTAATCCAGCCTAAAGTTTAGTCACAGTGAGAAGTCGTTTTATTTAATTCCTCAAAATATATTTTGAGGAGGGTCTGTATGCTTAGGTACAGCATGTGATTGAATCAAAGTTGTGTACACATTTTTGTTGGGAAATGGAAATGTCAGTTGCAAAGATTCATAAATTTTAATTGGTATGTAACAAATCCAAAATCATACACTACTGCATAGTAAAAGATTGTGTAGTTAGTCCTTAGAATTTGCAATTATAGGCTTGCGAGGGTGGAAGGAAACAAGTGTAAGATATAAAGACTGCTGAATGTACTTGCATTTCATAGAATTCTACAACACAATGAGGCCCTTCAGCCCATCATGCCTTGTCTTCTCTTTGAAAGAGCGATCATTAGTTCCACTCCTGTGCTCTTTCCCCGCAGATCTGCAAATGGTTCTCCCAATATTTATCCACTTCCCTTTGAAAGTTATTAAATCTGCTCCACCACCCTTTCAGGCTGTGCATTCCCAATCATAACTATTCGCCCCGTAATTTTTTTCCTTTGTCACCTCTCGTTCTTTAGCCAATTACTTTAAATCTGCGTCCTTTTTAAATCAGCCCTTCTGCCACTGAAAAGTGTCTCCTTATTTACTGTATTGAAACCTTTCATGAATTTGGACACCTATTAAATCTCCCCTCAATCATCTTTGCTTTAAGGAGAATAACCCCAGTTTCTCTGGTACCTTTTGTGCCTGGTACTATTCTAGTAAATCTCCCCTGCACCCTCTCTAAGGCCTTGACATCCTTCCTAAAGTGTGGTGCCATAGTGGCCACAATGCTGCTACTTCAAAGTACAGTAAGTATTATGACAGTAACTTCTGTTAACAATCCAACGACTGACCAGTTAATTTTTTCTGGTGGTATAGGTTGAGGGAGGAATGAGTTGCATAGACATTCTTAACAGCAGTGCAGTACAATACAGCAATGGGTGCAAGTTTGTACAACACTTCAGGAACTCTTAACTGGCGAGCAACAACTCAAAATGAAGCTTAACTGGGAAGACAAAAAGGGGCAATATGAAACTCCCACAGGAGGGGCAGTTAAAATTGAGCAGAGGACTTTCCTGCACTATTCCGACCTCAATCTGGTTGACTGCAATTTTAAATTGCAGGTAGCAAGGACACCCACCCAAAGCCTAAACAGAAGTTTGGTTTATAGTTCCTTGTGTAAGAAGATTGAAAGGTGATCTGATCACGGTGTTTAAAATGTTAAAAGGATTTGACAGTTTTTCTGTATTCTATTGCTTCTGGTGAGGAAACTAAGAATATTGGGACGTTGGTGCTAGACCATTCAGGAGCTAAATTAGGAAGCACTTTTTCAGAGTCATAGAAGTTTGGAACTCTTTCCCCAAAAAGGTTATGGATGCTGGATCAGTTGGAGTTTTCAGTACTGAGATTTTTGTTATGTATGGGTATGTAGAGTTGAGGTGCAAATCAGCCTTGAACTAATGAATGACGGAGCAGGCTTGAGAGGTGAATGGCATACTCTTCATTTCTAAGCTGGCGGGATCCACTTTAAAAATGCAGATTGGACTCTCATCAAGCACCAAACTGCCTCTTTGACACACAGCCTGAGCAGGGAGGCAGTGATAATTTCTGAACCAGGCCAAACAAAGCAGCATCCAGAGCCAGTAAGGTGAGTTTTATTTTATAAAATTGAGTTTCCTTTTGGGCCCAAGGATTAAAGTGCTCTTCCAGGCTCCACAAGGAACCTTTGGGATTCTTCCCCACCCTAATCACAGTTCATTTTCCTGAAGACTCACCTTGGGTCAGGGACTATTCCATTCCACATGATCCACTTCTACATGCACCCAAATGTTTTGGTTCCCTACCCTAAAAGCCCAATAGATATGTAGTTAGTTGTCCTTGTACATGCTGTCCTTCATGGTGTTTCTTGAACACTCATTGTATATCAGTTTGAATCTTCTAATATTTTTATTGTATTTCTAATTGTGATTAGTTCAGTCTCTTGTTACACTTTTGCATATCACCAGCCAGCATCTGATGCTTTTACGGTCCATCAGCTTTTCTTTCTGACTTCTAACTTTCTACCAATTCTTGTATTTAAATAACTTGCAGGAGAAGTGAGTCTCCATGAAGGAACTACTAGGCAGGTGCAGAAGATGTTGGTAAAGAAAAAAGGCTGATTCTCCAACAGCTTGATAGTTTAATGGGTGATGTCATGCCTACAGCTGATAATTGGCCACCGTACCTCTACATTAGGGGGAATGTAAAATTGGCCAAGGTTTCTGCTACTGATTGCTATCTGATGTCTTTTGGGAAATGCACATGTGGACGTTGGCTGAGGATGCTGCATGGTTGAATGCCCTGGCAACATTGGTCAGTAGCTGACGTGCAAGAGTTTCTTCAGTATTCAGCATTGTACAGTGAAAAATGCGAGCATTCATAAAGTCTAGTTGTAACTTTCAAGTTTCAAAATCTTGGACCATAAGAGGCAGTGTCCATGGCTAAATATAGTGCTTGGTTTCATGGTAAGCCAGGTAGACCAGGAAAGTTCTAGATTTGATTCTCAGTCTGTGAATTAACAGAATTCAGCTACAGTGATGCTGTGTCACAGTTTCACTGAAATTTGAATGTTTATGGTGCACAACTGATTTAGCCATTGATCCCCAGGTTTGGGCCACAGCAAGCACTTTTGGGCCATGCTCTATTGATATTAAAAAGTATTAAACTATTAAATGGAAGAAATAACAGGAAATTAAAACATAAATAGCGCATCGAGTTCCATCTGCTAATGAAGCAGATTGCAGATCTTGACAAATGAGCTCAAAATGAAAGCAGACGGGAAGATCATTGTTTTCTTTCATTTTAACAGGAAACCTGGGTAAAATGTCTTTGCCAAGAAAACTTCAAAGCAAGCCTGGTCACCCTTGTTCTGGAAAAGAATAGCAATTAATGAGTGCTGGTGTAATGGTTAAAATTTGTTTGGACCCATCTCAGATTTCAGAAGGTTCATTTAAACCCTGAGGTGTTCTTGTTTCATTTTGAAGACTTGATATCAGTGCCATTTGCAGAAGTGACCAAATAATGGAGGTGGAATTGTTTTGAACTTTGGTGCAAATTCATCAGAAATATTACAGACATGAAAAAAGTGGAAAAACTTTTGAAAATGAGGCTTTTGGTGCCCAATCTCATGTTTTCACACCTCTTCAACTCAACTAATTGGACAAATGTTAATATAGTCTGTTTTCCTGAAGGTTGAAGCAGTCAGTAAGGTACCAGTGTTGTAAAAACTTAGTTTGTACAGCAGCAAGTTCTAAAGCATTCATGCTATGCTTCCATAAAAGGAACAATATTCATAAAAAAGTAACTGGCATTGGGCAGCACTGGAAAGGGTAGTAAGAGTTTGGAGCTTATTAGAAACATTGGATCAGTCCATAAGCTGTTTTTATTACTGCTTGTGACTTGAGAGTGAGCTAACTGTCTTACTCATGCATATTTTTGTAATATGTATGCAGTAAACTTTGTGCCGGCCTTCCATTCCAGTGCATGCATAGACCTCAGATGGTATTTTGGTTAACTCACAAGCATGGAATTGTGATGTCATAATGTCACAACAGAGAATGTAACCACAACGCTACTGAAGAATACCGTTTACTAATGCCAAGAAAACCCACTAAACTAGTTTTCTTGGCTGCTGCCTTTTCTTCCAAGGTGACTGCTGACTGCACAAAGCTGATACCATGAAAGCAAAGATCAATATTTAAAGCAGCTTTAAATAGATCATCCTTTGCCATAAGGTGAGGTGATGTCATAGAAACAATCAGCAAAGATTCTCCAATTTGTTTATCTTGTAAAAGAATTTCATTTTTTCTAAAAAAAAACAGGCAATCAGTTTGTACAGAACTATTTTCCAATAAAAGCATAAGAATTAGGAATGGTTCAATTTGTAAAGACCAACATAGCTGTAGAAGTAGCATATATAATAGGCTAAATGCTGAACGGAGTCCTTTTCACAATGGTGTTTTGGCAGTTAACCTTTTAACACTTCATCTTTATGTATAGGCTAGTTGATGGAGGGTATTACCATCAGACTCACTAATAGTGTGCATATTGTGACACTAGGTGTGACTCTTAGTAGAGTTCAGGACTGGGAATCCTGGTTAATAATACTTCACTTTCTCTAGCCCAGTAGTATTGAGCACAATTATACAGCCCCTACTGCCCAGTTGAGATCATTGCATAGTAGGAAACAAAACTGGAACCTTCAGGTTTGTATGCTACAACAAACAATGAGGAATGACCTTTAAGAGGTGCAGGGATGGATATAGTCCATTGGAAATGATCATAAATGGAGCAGGAGCGATTTGCAACAATAGTGAGAAATCATGCAGCAGTTTACAGACAGATGATTTCAGCTCTGCTCAGATTTAGAATCTTCAAGTAGTCAAGCTAGTACTCAGCATATGGCAAGTCTTGCAAAGGATGTGCATGTTAAGTGGGAAGCACCCTTCCTCGGTTGGGTCAGGAGATAGAAGAATTCCACATTTCTGTAACACAACCATATGAAACAATTCAGAGAACAAGTATGATACGTCAACATCAGCAACCAGCATCGTAATCCTTTCTCAACACTATTCTGATTATAGGAAACTTTGCTATGAGCAGAATTGGATAGGTCACCCCCTGGGACCTGAGTTCACATCCAAGTGCAGACTGCTGTGATGAAAGTTTGTCTGGTTGTAAAGGCCTTGTGTGAAGTAAGCTTGGGTAATCTCAATCCAGGCCTAGTGCGCATAGGCCTACAGCACAAAAATGTCCCTAATTCATCATTAATTGACACTGTCGATCAGAGAGGTCAACAGTTGAGTGAAAAATGGGGGCGGGGGAGAGATGTCTCATTAATACAATAGGGCATGATCTTTTGAGTTTGTAGGTGGGGCACATAGTTCAGGTTGATTAGAAGGAGCCTTACTCTGCCTGTGGCTATGCTATACCTGGCCTGGGACTGCTTAATACTAGCATAAGGTGCCTGAAATGGGAAGTTTCATTTCTCAGCACCAAAATTCCTCACTTTGGCGAGCACAAAGAAAATGTGGTTAATATCATTCCTCCTACACTGAAACACACCCAGTATAATACTGCCCTTTCCTAAACACTCCAATCTATTTCTGCTCCCTTACTAAATCATTTCCATATTTTGATAGTATTGTGGTACATCATCTTGCTGTGCAGCTCAATGCTAATGTTAGGATGTTAATTTTGCAATGAAAGGACATGTCACTTATTGTGAAATGGTTCACACTCAAAAATAGTGCAGACAACACTCCATCTATTACAGCTTGTGCACACTTCACGCCTTGCCACCTCCAGATAGCAGTTTGCTGTCAGTCATGCAGTATCCAGACTTCATCTCCATCTGCTATATAATAGTGTTACATTTGGAATAATGGGTTGAAATGTGCTGGCATAGCATGAACAAGAAGCATTGTGTGTATCCAGTTTTATACAATATACAATCACAAAACTGCACAGATGCGGTTATGCAGAGGCAAGCAGCAATGAACTTGTAATTTGCCAAAGCTACTTGTATAGAACCTGGATTAAACAATTGGTGGTGCCTGGTATGCATCATTGTACTTTATCAACAACATCAAAGTGATTAGCCCATCCAGAATTATCTTGCATAGATCTTTCTCAATGCTCAAGGTACATGTCCATCATAGCTGATGAGGAAGTTATATGGCTTGAGGTGGCAGCTTCTAGTATTCAGGAGGTCAGGTTTATAAGCATGCACCCACATATCAGGGATTCAGTATCTACATTGATTGGGTTTCAGAGAAGGAAACAGATGCTGCTGCCAATCAATTCCAGCTGGTGGAACCATCTTTTGGTGTGTATCCATATTACAGTCAGAAGGATGATGGCAATGAACTCATTTTTATGCTGCTTAGGAATTCTTAGTGCTTGCTGTCCATCTAGCAAGGGCTCAAGCTCGTCAGTTGTCTAGTGACCAACAAATGACTATTCTTTGGGCTAAAGTAAAACAGTCTGCTGTGAGGCCAAAATAGCAGACCTGGTAGAACCATAGAAATTTACAACAATAGAGGCAATTTGCCCCATCATGTCTGCCAGCTCTTTGCTGGAGCAATCTAAAACTAAACTCACAGCCCCACTCTCTCCCAAAGTACAATATATTCATCTGCTTCAGATATTTATATCCAATTCTTCTTTAAAAGCTGGAATGGTCTCTACCTTATGCATTTCATGCTTCAGTAACCTGCTGTGTAAATAAATGTCTTCCAGCCTCTGTCCTCACTCCCTTAGTGACAAATTTAAATTGATGACCCTCGCTACTGGCAAAATAGTCTTTCACTATTCTCACTATCAAAACCCTTCATCATTTTAAAAACATGTTAACTGTCCTCTTTTTGCCTTTTCTGTTCCAATGTAAAAAAAATCCCAATATCTCAAGTGTAACTGCAATTTCCTAACCATGGCATCATTCTGGTGAATCTATACTGTACACTCACTATGGCTTTAATGTTCTTTCTATAATGGGGCATTTGAAAATGTACAAAGCATTCTAACCGGCCTAACCAATGTTTCATGCACATTTATTATTATTTCTTTACTCTTCCATTCTGCTATAATTATAAAATTCAAAACACTTATGGGCATTTACTTGCATTTGTACTTTCAGGAAATTATGTATTTGAACTGTAGATCTCTGTACATTCACACATATATTTTTCCATTATGTGTAAACTCCCATTCTTTGTTTGTCATTCCAAAATTTATTACCTCACACTTATCCATATTAAACTACATCTTCCACCAAATGTCCATTCTCAAACCTGCCAATGTCCTCCTCACCATCTGCCAATCCACCTACCTTTGTAATATAAATAAATTTTGAGATTGCATTCCCTATATGCAAGTCCACATTATATATATATATATATATATATATATACACACAAAAATAAAAGCGGAAGTAAAAAAAAATCAAAAACAAAAGTGCACCCACCACTGGCCCCTGGGCTACACTACTTACAGTTCTATCATCATCCATTACCCTAACTTTGTTTCTTATCTGTCAACCAATTATCTATCCATCCTGCTACAATTCCCCTTATACCATATGCTTGAATTTTTCTAACAAGCCTCTGTGTGACATTTTTGCAAACATCCTCTACAAATCTATGCCACTACATCTATTGCGCTCCCTTTATCTGTCCAGTCACCTAATCAAAAAGAACTTTTACATTTGAAAAACGACTTCTGATGGAAGACTTGAACCAAGTCATTTCTCTGGCATATTCAGTAATTAGCTACCCAATAGACAGATATACAGCATGCATGGTACTGTTTATGATTGAACAGCCAACCTGGACAGGCTCATTGGTGGAACATAGACTCACAGCAAGGCTGGTATTCCTGCTACTCATATCTAGATAATCCTGTAAAACAATGGCTTAATGGGTAGGAATGGTGCCAGCAAGGTGAGCAACATGTTAAACTGCCTGGCAGCTGGTTAAACTCCAGCAGTGTTCCTCCACAGATTAAGATTCCGAAACCTTGACTTTCAACAACTTGCATTTAGATCCTGTGAACTAAGAGTAACTGGTATTTCCCTACAGGAAGAGTATGTGCGTTCAACAAGTAAAAATAAACTGTGTGGATTTCTCAATAATTTGATTTGGAGACTCTTAAGCATGGTGAAGGCTGAGCAGAAAAAAAAAATCACAGGCACAAGAGGCATCAGACAGTGGAATTGACAGTTACTGAAATATGACTGAAAGTGATGTGTGCCATTTACAAGAATAAAGTTAGGATAATGAGCCAAAACTTCCTGTCAAAATAAAAAGTTACTATTGGGCATGGTGACTGGATTTTTGTAGAAACCTATCTGGTTCATTAATTTCCTTTTATGGAAGAAAATTTGCTCTTATCTGGTCTGGCATATATGTGACTCCAGACGCAGGGCAACGTGGTTCACTCTTTACCGCTCTCTAAAATGACCTAACAAGCCACTCAGTTGTACCAAATTTCTACGCCTTCTCATGGGCAATAAATGCAGCAATGTCCACATCCCGTGAATAATTTTTTTTTAATTAAGTTAACGGCGCACTGTTGTTTATGCATAGATGGAACAACAACTTCAGGCGAAGAGCAGATGATCTGTTCAGTGCTGCGCTGCTCCGCCATTAGCTTTGCAAATACAGCATTTCGCTGTCTACCTCATGAATTACCTGCATTGAATGCCATGAAATTGCTGTATTTGCACCATGGATGCAAACTGACTTGCCACAGCAAGTTAAGTCTCATCATTATAAGCATAAGTACCTTATTAACAACATGCTAATGGTTAATTACTGCCAATCAACCTCTCTGGCACTGAAAATTAACAATTGTAAGTGTAGAGTCTCATTCCTTCAGGTATTAATTGCAGGAGGTTTTTTAAAATATTGACTTTTTAAAGTGTTTACACTTCAGTCTCTCTTTCTCCAATCTTTCTTTCCCCTCCCCTTTTTTTCTATACGTGATTTGATATTCAATTCACCCACTCTAATCTACACTTCTTTCTCTGTCCTTCCTCTATTTCTTAATCCTTAAGGAGATACACAGTTTGTTGTCCCCTTTCCCTGGTTGTGTCATTGTAAGCTCACACTTCCAATCACTCACGATGCAAAAAATTTTAAAATCTAAATGTGCGTAAACAAGTCTAACCAATAGCAGATGTCATTAGATGCACTGTACAGCAAAATCTGAGCCAATCAAAAAAGGTGGATGGAATGGTTAAATGGAACATATTCTGACACCAGGGGAAATTGGTGAGCAGAACCACAATGCTGCACATGTGCCTTTACAGCAACTGAGCAGGTATGGGTATTCTGGTTTTGCTGTCACCCAGCATATTGGTCAAAATTAGAACAAAGGAACAGAATCCAGTGAAAGCAATTCTGTTATATAAATGGAATGTGAAATGTGGTTGACTGTTTCCATTGTAAGAGCTGTCTTCCTGCTTAAACTTGAAACACCAGTTCTTGAACAATGGATGATTCATCAGCAGTCATTCAAAAAAAAATTTACATATATAAAGGTTTACCTTCAACTGTGACAATGGTGTAACTCTCCAGTTTTAAAGGTTGCTTTGTGTTTAAATTCTGTCTGTAAGTATCAGTAAATGGATTGTCTGTAATTGTTAGAATTTAAAGGCTTTATATTATAGAAATTATGTCAACGTGTTGATAACAGGGTGAAACTTGACAGCAGGGTATGTACAGCAAAGCCTACTTAGGTGAACATCAATTAAATAAACTGATTTTAACAATTCCAGTCCTTTTTGCCATTAATCATTTTCCAATGTTAAATATGATTGAATTCACACTATTTTAATTCATTCTCTGGATACAGGTGGTGCTAGAAAGGGCAGTAAATATTACCTATCCCTAGTTTCCCTTGAGAAGGTGGTAGTGAGCAGTCCATGTAGTAAGGTACATGTGGTTAAGTTTCAGTGACCATGAAGGAATGGTGATATATGCCCAAATCAGGGTAATTTGAGACTTGGAGATGATATTCCTATGCACCTGTTCCTTTCCAGCTAGGTGGTGGAGGTTGCAACTTTAGGAGATGGGTGCTGTTGAAGAGTTGAAAGCACATCCAGTTTGAGTGTAAAGGTTTTCATAGTTTCTGATAGCCCAAGTGTACAGACTGCTGCTTCATCGACCCATTGCTCAAATAGCTTCCTCCAACAGCTAGCTGTGTCTCATCTGCCAATCTTTTATCAAACTAGCTCTAGCCTGGTACTAAACCAATAATAAAGCAGTTCCTGTTTGTATGGTAAGTGCTTGCATCACTGAAGAGATAATCAAAGGAGCTATGATATTTCGGTGATGTTTTTAGTACAGTAGTACCATACTAGTCTCTGGTGAATATGACAGCAGTCTCTAAGACCCATGAAGAAGTGAATCTTCTACCATCACGAAGATGAAGTTGAGAGTTAAAAAAAATACATTTGCCATGTTTTACAACCTTTCACTGTAAAAATAGTAAAAGAGTAATTCATGAGTGTTATTTAAGTAAATGCATTTTGAACTCTGAAAGATAGAATTGAAATTGTATGTGTATTCATTGCTCGTAGTTCACAAGCTACACTACACTGTACATTTTTTCTTCTATATACAGTAAGGCACCTTTTCTGCACGTTAGGCACATCAACGTCTGATGTGCCGTTTCTGATCGAGTAGGATGAATGTTGTTGACTGTACAGTAACCAGCTTGTATTACATCAAACTCATTCCATTCATTGTCACTTTGAACATTTGGGACTGATTTTTCCTCTACTAATCCTATTGCTACATGTAAAGGACAGTGGGGCAACCAGTCTAGTTATCAGCCTACCGCCTCAAATGCCACCACGAATGACAGGGATCATGCTAACTCAGGGACAGCGGCAGGAATCCTGCTCTGACTTCTGTTGGAGGGAGATGCCCGAGTAATGACTAACTCTCCATTTCTTCAGTCTCCTTTCTTGCAACTTGAAGCTCCAGGCTTCCGTAAAATCATATATATTAATTTTTAAAGCTCTTGAGTTGCTTCTGCTCCATTTAAAGCTTCTTACTCCAATGAGAGAGATAGCAGCAAGTGTCCCATTGCCTTTCCTTGGGTAGCAGTAATGATTTTCCTCTTTGTGATGAGGATTCCACAAGGAGCCTGCCTGGCATAGCTAATAAACCCTGTCTGAGGAAAATAGCTGAGGGGTCACAATGGGGTCATGCACATGGGCAGAAGCTCTGTCTCAACCTTCCCAAATGGTGAAACTATCCTGGGGGGGAAGAAACCCTTATAATTTAATTTGGAACTCTCCAGGTTATGGCAGCACATGCAATTCTAATCACATCTTTGTTAGAGTTCGAAATGAAGGGTTGCTCTGATAATTCATCAAGTTTATCCTGTGACTAGTCCAGATAAGAAACATCTTCTGTTGCATCCTTGGTCTGTGCTGAGTTAGCTGATTTCAACGCTAGGGCATACTTGTAGAAATGCTACAATTGTCCTCAGCACCTTATGGATAATGAAAGGAAAATAGGGCAGGGTTCTTCCTCCTGCAGAGTGACATTGCTATTTGTTGTTGCTGCTGCTTCTGAGTGACGGAAAATGCAAGGGAGGTAAATCTGGCATTTAACTCTGCACTGGTGTAGCTACCCTTAGAAAGACCAGGTTTATATTGAGTCCTGTCCCCTCAAAGCCTCTCTACCACCGATCTACAAAGCTTATCAGAAGTCACTGCTTGCCAACAACACTCAAGAAACACAACACTATCCAAGACAAAGGAGTTTGCTTGATCAGTGCCCCACTCACTGGACTCAACATCTGCCACCAGCTCACTATGGCTGCAGAATGTATGATCTTAGAATGCAATGCAACAACTCACCAAGGTTACTTTGTCAGCACCTTCCTCCCCTGCATCTTCTACCACTAAAAAGCAGAAGAGCAGCAATGTCATGGGCACAACATCATCTCCAAGTTTCCCTTCAAGTCACACACCATCCTGAACTGGACAAAGATTGCAGTTTCGTCATCACAGCTGGGCCAATATCCTGGATACGTAACAACATTGTGGGAGCATCACCACAGAGATTGCAGTGGTTCAAGGAGAAGGCCGACCACCACCCTCTCAGGAAAACTAGGATGGTCAATAAATGCAGGCCTTGCCTGCATTACCCATATTCCTGGAACAAATTTTTTAAAAATGTATGTGCGTTTATGCACGAAGCAATTTTGGGAGCTCTTCGATAGGCATTAAAATATTTGAAGGTGGATATAAGTTTTACTAAAATACTAAAGACGGATTGATTGTAAAATACAAAACACAGGCACAGTATATGGACAGGAATGAATAAGTGTTTCTTTTGGGCCTCCTTATCTCGAGAGACAATGGATACGCGCCTGGAGGTGGTCAGTGGTTTGTGAAGCAGCGCCTGGAGTGGCTATAAAGGCCAATTCTGGAGTGACAGGCTCTTCCACAGGTGCTGCAGAGAAATTTGTTTGTCGGGGCTGTTGCACAGTTGGCAAATAAGTGTTTAATTATTTAATATCATAATGAACTTAGATACCTGTAATTGTTGAGGTTGCTTTGATAGTCAAAAACTAATAGAGGAACAGTAGATGCCAAAGAGGAGATTGGCATTATTCTATAAGCACATTGTGCAGAAAGAAAGAAAGGCTTGCATTTCTATAGTGTCTTTCACAACCTCAGGATGTCCCAAATTGATTTACAGACAAAGCAATACTTTTGAATCATGGTCACTGTTGTAATGTAGGAAAGGTACCAATCAATTTGTGCACAGCAAGTCCCACAAACAGCAATGTGATAATGACCAGATAATCTGTTTCAGTGATGTTAGTTGAGGGATAAATATTGGTTAGGGCACTGGGGAGAACTCCCCTGCTCTTCTTTGAAATAGTGCTATGGAACATAAGAATATGGAAATAGGAGTCGGGCATTTAGCCCCTTGAGCTTGCTCCACCATTCAATGAGATCATGGCTGATCTGTAACTGTGACAGAAACCACACCTGCCAAAATGAGACATCTTAATTTCGTCATATGGAACATTATTTTTGAACTGTTACAGGACTTGAAATAACTTGTTTAAAAGACCAAAACAGGGGCTGAAAACATGGCTGCACATTTGCATTCTTTTTTTTTTTAGAGATACAGCACTGAAACAGGCCCTTCGGCCCACCGAGTCTGTGCCGAACATCAACCACCCATTTTATACTAATCCTACACTAATCCCATATTCCCAACAAACATCCCCACCTGTCCCTATATTTCCCTACCACCTACCTATACTAGTGACAATTTATAATGGCCAATTTACCTATCAACCTGCAAGTCTTTTGGCTTGTGGGAGGAAACCGGAGCACCCGGAGAAAACCCACGCAGACACAGGGAGAACTTGCAAACTCCACACAGGCAGTACCCGGAATCGAACCCGGGTCCCTGGAGCTGTGAGGCTGCGGTGCTAACCACTGCGCCACTGTGCCGCCCTAAAAGACAGTTGCATGAAAAAGACAATGGGAGTACTCCCTGATTCAATTAGCCAGATGGGTTTTGTCAATAGCGATGATCAAGAGACATTGAGAGTCATTGAGCCAGCATTCCACCACTGCGCCCGCAACCCCCTTGTTTAAATCTGAGAAAACTTGTCTGGTTGATTTCTTTGCAATCACAATTAGAGAGCAGTAAGCACTGAGGAGAAGCCAAAAACCCAGTGTTTTAAAAGTTAAACTCTGTTAAGGCCAAACCAGGAAAAGGCTGAGAGGGGAGCCCCTGCCTCATCTGGTCGTAACAGTGACCTATCTCCATATAGATAGATGCCTTTGCCCCATATCCCTTAATACCTAAGATTTTTGCTAACCTATCAGTTTCAGATTAAAATTAGCAACTGACCGAATATCAACTGCTATTTGCATAAGATTTCCAAACTTCCACCACTCTTTGCACATAGAAGCGTTTCCTAACTTCATTCCTGAAAGATCTGGCTCTAAATTTTAGGCTACGTTCCCTAGTCCTAGACTCCCCAACCATGGGATCTTTTCCATTCACCTGAGAGGACAGACCTGGATTACAGTCTATTGTGAAATCTGGCACCTCTAACAGTGCAGCACTTCCTGCACTAAAATGGCAGCCTAGATGTTGTGCTCAGTACTCTGGAGTGGGACTTGAACCCACAACCTTCTGCCTCGGTGTGGGGTGGGGGGAAAGTGAAACCAACGAAGCCAAGACTGACACTCTAAGTTGAAGTATGATATATTACAGTGGGTTGTACTCCGTTTGGTTGTTGTGGGCAATTATACCCCACCACCGGTAGCATTTTCCCAAACAATCACAATCTATACCTTTTAATATGTTCCAATTTTCTCCTTGATTTTTTCCCCCTTTACCCGACTCTCAAGAGTAAAATCTCATTGTGGGATACACTTTCAGAGGCACTGGCAATCTTCTCGTGTCTCATGATTTTTCACATGTAAGCCTCAACCTCATAAGTTGATATTTCCAACTGTGTAGGGGGTGGGGAGGGGAGCCATCACAGCTAAGCCTGATCTTAACTTCAGCTGACATCCATATTCCCATAGGAAATGCTAGAAAGTGATTGGGAGCAGAAACCTGGTGGATTCTTTTTCCTCCTGAACTCTGAGGCCAATTGTAGAACCCTAACAGCACATCACCCAACCCAGTACAGACTGGTGATGGAACCTGGGACTTTCCTGGTCTGTATGACTCACTACCACGTGTGCTGTGTGTACTCACTGAGCTGTTGCAACTTTTTGCACTTTGAGCCCTAGATGTTTAACTGAAAACTGCACCTCATGTGACATTGACTTCAGTCCAAGGGTTTCTGTGCACTCAATTCAATTGATTCATCAGTGTAGGCTGAGCAAAGACAACAAATGCACAACAAATTACACAAGCAAGGTTTTAGCAATGTACAAATGCTGCAAGCAAGTTGGTAACCACCTCCAAGTTTTTATTTTTTTTAAAGTCTTGAATTTATGTAGAGCTTTCTCACACTGAAATGTCTGATAGTGTTTCACATAATTAATTACTTTAAAGTGCAGAGACTATTGTTTTGGAGGCAAATGCAATTGCCATTCTGCACCAGCAAAGTTCCTCAAACATGAGTTGAGTGACCTGTTAATCTGTTTTTGGTGGTGTTGTTGAGGGAGGAATTTTGGCCAGGACACCAAGAGAACTCTGTGTCCCTCTTCAAATATTGCAATAGAATCGATAAAGTCCATCTGAACCAGCAGTTTAGTTTCTCAACTGAAGGATACCACTTCCAACTAAGCAGCAATCTACATAGATGTCAGCCTAGATTACAGGGATGATTTTCCACAAGGGTTCCCCAGATTGTCTGCTGTAAATTTGACAGAAGAGCCATGGAAAGTCTTTAAAAAGGCATAAATACAGTTTGCATTATGTTTACAGAGTTTCTGTAGCCCCTCTGCCAAAGATACAGTGGGATCAGTAGAGAACCCCCACAAAAATTTATGACTCTATGACTCTAAAAATTCATCCCCTACATGCCTAAACTCCAATAAGATTCAAACACACAACTTCCTGACTTGGAGGCAAGAGTGATACTAATTGAGCCAGACTAACATCTGTTTCGGCCAACCTGTCATAGATGTCCCTCCCCAGTAGAAAGATTAATCTACAAACCAGCTCCCAAGCCATTGTTAATGCTGCTTTGGCCATGAGAGAATAGGACCAAGAACTATGTACTTAGATATTCCCTCCCCCATGAAGAAACATCTGGACTGCTCAATCCCACCTTGCGGTGCTTGTGCATGATTGTGATTGGAAACTGTCTGCATGGGGCCATCAGGTAAAAACTTATATCTCCACACATCAGAAGACAGAATGTCTGTCATTTCCTGTATTATTTCTAGCATTCCAGAATTCGACAGCTGACAAATTTTGGTGTGCAGCTTTTCCTCATTCAGTAGTAAAGCACTAGTGTCAATTCATATCTTCCTGGCAAGGTGTTGCCTGATCGATGCCACTTGGCAGTATTAACTTTTCCTTCCTCCCCAGATCTAGTCACCTCCTCTGTAGTGATGGCACTTTTAATAAAGAGGTCATTCTCTAAGATATCTCAGGCTGCCTCAGAAACAAAAACTCACTTGAGATTGGGGAATAAATGCTTGGACCTGCAGACAATCTTTTATTTTTATGTCCTCTCTTCTATCAGCAAGTCTGTTTTGAGCCTTTCCTGTTTGCTGGACTAACCCCTATCCCTGAAGTCCAGCACTCAGACTGTACACATTTATTTCTATACTGCAATTGAGACAGTTCTACTCTGTGTGATGTTGACACCAAGATTGCACAGCCCCATGATAGGTCTGGAGATTAAATTGTACTAAAGCAGCCTCTTCTCCAATATGTGGCACAGTTAAACACAAATGCATGATGGACCAGAACCACATGGAATACAAAGAAAACACCCAAAATGTCTATCACATTAATACAGACAACAAGAGAATTCGACCCACTCAGAACTAAGGCTTGCCTTGGCTAGTAAATTTGAAGAGACATAAGGCAGTGTCGCAAGGATCATTTGGTCAGTGGTAGCACCACTAAGTGTGAGCCTATACAGTGCAGCACGAAATTCAACTTTCTGGGGTCATCACAGCTGAGATGACCCTGTCCTCATCCAATCCACATACATGCACTTCGTGGCAAGAGTCACTGGAGAGTGATCAGAGTGGGAACCGTGACTGATTTTTCCCTTCCTAACTCAAGGGTCCTGAGGCCAAATATAGTGCCCCCTATCACCAATCCAGCAGAGATGAGCTAACTCAGCACAGAGAGAAAATCAAAGCTGGGACTTTCATGGTCTGTACGGCTCAGTTGTTCATTGACTTAACCAACCTAATCTAGAAAATCTGAATATTTAACATGAAAGGAAGTCATCATTTTCACTGCAGTGAGGTGATGACAATGAGTGCTCTGACCCAGAACCTCTTTGTCTGTTTACAGGACCTCACCTCACATCTGTAGCAGTTGACATGAAAGTGAAGCCCGAACAATTCAATGTTGAGGCACTCCTCCTTTGCAGTTTCTGGTATAATTGGCATTTTACAGACACAACACTGCGGGGCATATCTCCTGTGGACACAAGAAACAAACAAATAATTGGGCAAGTTTTGGTCATACAAGCATTTATTAATAGTATACAGCCAGAGAACCTGAACCCAATTTGTGATTGGTCTGCACAGCAGTTCCAAAATACAACAGTGCCACATGCTGATAGAAAATGATGTTGCAGTCTTGTACAGGATTCCTGATGAAAACTGGCAACATTTTGAGTCACCTTGAATAGCAAAGGCGAGACTACAATTATTAAACATGGAGATTTTTCAACATTTATTACTGTGACCTTTCCTGAATGCCTTCAACAGGACTGTAAATTTGTTTGTTGGAAATGGCAACAGAGAGCGATCAGCATCTGGAATGGACTTCTGGGCAGGGGTGGAGGCAGAAACCCAGGGTGCATTTAAGAAACAAGTAGACACAGTAATGGGCTAGCTGTAGGGTGCTTCTGGATGAATGAGCAAATATGAGCTGAATGGAATGGAAACTTCACAGAGAGGCCTGATTCAGCCTTTATTTGACATCCATGCCCATACATTTTCCAGTAGGGATCACTGAATTTTTCCCTTCTTATGCCAGGGCTGCTGAGGCCAACAATGCATCTGGGCTGCTATCCTGGCTAACTCAGTTCAGAGCAGGAATTGAGATCAACACCATAACATATAGTTCATTTATTCACCGAACCATCTCACGAACCAGGAGTATACAAGAAATTTTAAATGATTTTGCACTACGTCAGGTGAGGCATTGGTAAGTCTGTGTCTAATTTGGAGCTGAGAATCAGCACATAAAGCAGCCTGTGCTGAAACATGATCTTTTCAACACTGCATTGCACAAGAACGCTGGAATCATACCTCTGGAAGTCTTCGAGGCAGTGAATCTCTTTGGCCTGGTTCACTCCAAAACGCTCACTTCCAATGAGCCGGTTACAGACAACACATGTGAAACACTCAGGATGGAAAGCCTTGTCCAAGGCTCTTGTAATCTGATCCATTATTGTTTTTCTGCACTTCCCGCATTTCTCCATGGTGTCCTGCAATTTAAAGAGGCACAAAAGACACAGTTAGCACCCTCACTGCAGCTGACACACTGTGAGATAGCAGAAGAAGATTGATGCACCATATTGCGCACATTGTAACAAATTAGGCAACCTCGCTGAGTCATTTTATTAAAAAATATTTTTTTCCTTTCGAGAAGGATCACCCTGGGTGAGGTGGTGCAGAAAGAGAGACTTCATTACAGGAAGGACTCTCACCACATCTGCATAATCTATATCCCAGTTTGACCTCTTCATCTGCCGTGTGGCTCATACTGCAACTAACCTGATCCCTTCACCTTGCTGAGGCTATTGAACAGAGGATATTTTAAAGAAAAAAATAAAGTTTCTGTTCCCCATAGTTATGAGAGAGGAAAGATTTAACTGCTGGGGAGCCTGGGGTTGATAACGAGGATAAGATGAAAACCTAGGATATGCCACCTCCAGTCCAACTTCAAGAGGTACCTAATATGAAAGAATGGCACAGACTAAGTGTTGCTATGGGACAACCCTCACATAGACCACTGTCATTTCTCTTATTCCCATCTTAGTGTGAGCTAAAGTATCCAAAACCTTCCTTAAGCAATGGTTTATCTGGGGAGTAAAGAAGAAACAAAGCAAAACCTTACTATTAACTAATTAAAGATTCACAGATCTTCCTGATTTTGGCTTCTTCTGGGGTAAGGAAGGGGTGAAAAATCAGACAGGGGTCCTGCTCCTGATCACTATCCAGTGACCACTGATGGAAAGCCATTGAGCGTACAGATATTGGGTGAGGACAGGATCAAGCTCAGCAGCGATGCCGCCACAGTCAAATAACATTCCGACACTGTGTTAAACGAGATAACTGTATCACAACAAGAATCAGTACCTTCCAGAAAGGAAGAGAGAAAAGCAGGAACTTTATAAAAAGAAAAGAAGCTATTCCATCTGAAAGAAATAGCTGCTGTACCTGGTAGCAGGAGTCACAGTGAGGGTTGCCATCTAGATTGTAATAAGTTTTTCCCACCAGTCTGCACTGACATTTTCTACACTTCAAGCAATCCTCGTGGAATATTTTGTTCATGGTTACAACGGCAGGGGTGGTTGGCGGTACTAGCTGGTTGCAAAACGCACAAATATCTAAGAGAGGAAATAAATAATGAACTTAACTTACAGACATTAGCACATCCCAGCAAGACCGGGCTTCAGAAACTAGTGCATCCCAGTCTGACTAAGACTCAGAGACTAGTATATCTGAGCCAGGCCAGGATTCTCAAAGACTAACAGATCCCAATCAGGCCAGGGCTCACAGAGAGTAGCACATTCTATACAGGCCAGGATGCACAGAAACTAATGCATCTCAGCCCTGCCAGGACTCACACAGGCTCAAATTAAAACAGAAAATGCTGGAAACACACAGCAGGTCTGGCAGCATCTGTGGAGAGAGAAACAGAGTTAATGTTTCAGATCTGTGACCTTTCATCAGAACAAAGAAATGTTAGAAATGTAATAGGTTTTGAGCAAGTGAAAGAGAGAGGGTGGGAAGAAGAACAAAAGGGACGGTCTGTGATAGGGTGGAGGGCAGGACAGATTAAATAACAAAAGTTTTAATGGTACAATGCCAAAGAGAGTGGTAATGGGACAAGTAACTTCATCCACGGAGAAGACTCGGAGGGCAGAGTTCCGGACCGGTGAGTATAAAAAACTTACCTCAGGTAAAAAAAAACTGAAAAAGTGATGTCACATGAAAGCTGTGACCTGATTGGCTGGTAGGGAATTTGTACTGAATTTGAAAATAAAACATTGATAAAAATTGATTAAAACCCTAATTAACTAATTAATAAGAGTAACTAAACCAGAGGGAGGAGATTACTGTATTTAGCATTTAATATTTATAGTAGAAATCTAGCATTAGGGACCATATAGTTAATTGTAACATAATTTAGTAAGGATTTAATAAGTATTTATTTATTTTAAATTAATTTATTAATTAGTGCTAGAAATGTCAGTTAGAGGGGTGAAGTGCTTCACCTGTGAGATGTGGGAGGTCCGTGACGCTTTCAGCGTTCCGGACGACTACATCTGCAGGAAGTGTACCCAGTTGCAGCTCCTCACAGACCGCATGGATCGGTTGGAGCGGCAACTGGATGCACTTAGGAGCATGCAGGTGGCAGAAAGCATCATAGACAGGGGTTTTAGGGAAGTGGTTACACCCAAGGTGCAGGCAGATAGATGGGTGACCGCTAGAAGGGGCAGGCAGTCAGTGCACGAATCCCCTGTCTCTATCCCCCTCTCTAACAAGTATACCGTTTTGGATACTGTTGGGGGGGATAGCCTATCAGGGGAAAACAACAGCAGCAGCCAGAGCAGTGGCACCACGGCTGGCACTGTTGTTCAGCAGGGAGGGACAAAGCGCAGAAGAGCAATAGTTATAGGGACTCTATAGTCAGGGGCACAGATAGGCGCTTCTGTGGACGTGAAAGAGACTCCAGGATGGTATGTTGCCTCCCTGGTGCCAGGGTCAAGGATGTCTCTGAACTGACAGGGGGCATTCTGAAGGGGGAGGGTGAACAGCCAGAGGTTGTGGTACAGATCGGTACCAACGACATAGGCAGGAAGAGTGACAGGGGAAGTTTAGGGAGTTAGATAGAAAGTTAAAAGACAGGACCTCTAGGGTTGTAATCTTGGGATTACTCCCTGTGCCACGTGCCAGTGAGGCTAGAAATAGGAAGATAGTGCAGCTAAACACGTGGCTGAACAGCTGGTGTAGAAGGGAGGGTTTCAGATTTTTTTTTTAATATCTGGATCATTGGGATCTCTTCAGGGACAGGTGTGACCTGTACAAGAAGGACGGGTTGCATCTAAACTGGAGGGGCACAAATATCCTGGCTGCGAGGTTTGCTAGCGTCACTCGGGAGGGTTTAAACTAGTGTGGCAGGGGGGTGGGAACCAGAGCAGTAGGACAGCGGGTGAAATAAATGAGGGGGAACTAGTAAATAAGGCCAGTAAGACTAAGAGGAAGAGCAGGCAGGGAGATGTTGCGGAGTACAGCGGGACTGGAGGTCTGAAGTGCATTTGTTTCAATGCGAGAAGTATAACAGGTAAGGCAGATGAACTTAGAGCTTGGATTAGTACTTGGAACTATGATGTTGTTACTATTACAGAGACTTGGTTGAGGGAAGGACAGGATTGGCAGCTAGATGTTCCAGGATTTAGAAGCTTCAGGCGGGATAGAGGGGGATGTAAAAGGGGTGGGGGAGTTGCGTTACTGGTTAAGGAGAATATCACAGCTGTACTGCGGGAGAACACATCGGAGGGTTCATGCAGCGAGGCAATCTGGGTGGAGCTCAGCAATAGGAAGGGTGCAGTCACAATGTTAGGGGTTTACTACAGGCCTCCCAACAGCCAGCGGGAGGTAGAGGAGCAGATATGTAGACAGATTTTGGAAAGATGTAAAGGTAACAGGGTTGTAGTGGTGGGTAATTTTAACTTCCCCTATATTGACTGGGACTCACTTAGTGCTAGGGGCTTGGATGGGGCAGAATTTGTAAGGAGCATCCAGGAGGGCTTCCTGAAATAATATGCAGATAGTCCAACTAGGGATGGAGCCGTACTGGACCTGGTATTGGGGAATGAGCCCGGCCAGGTGGTCGAAGTTTCAGTAGGTGAGCATTTCGGGAACAGTGACCATAATTCCGTAAGCTTTAAGGTACTTGTGGATAAGGATAAGAGTAATCCTCGGGTGAAGGTGCTAAATTGGGGGAAGGCTAATTATAACAATATTAGGCAGGAACTGAAGAATTTAGATTGGGAGCGGCTGTTTGAGGGTAACTCAACATCTGACATGTGGGAGTCTTTCAAAAGTCAGTTGATTAGAATCCAGGACCAGCATGTTCCTGTGAGGAAGAAGGATAAGTTTGGCAAGTTTCGGGAACCTTGGATAACGCAGGATATTGTGAGCCTAGTCAAAATGAAAAAGAAGCATTCGTAAGGGTTGGAAGGCGAGGAACAGACAAAGCCCTTGAGGAATATAAAGACAGTAGGAAGGAACTTAAGCAAGGAGTCAGGAGGGCTAAAAGGGGTCATGAAAAGTCATTAGCAAACAGGATTAAGGAAAATCCCAAGGCTTTTTATACGTATATAAAGAGCAAGAGGGTAACCAGGGAAAGGGTTAACCCACTCAAGGACAGAGGAGGGAATCTATGCGTGGAGCCAGAGGAAATGGGCGAGGTACTGAATGAGTACTTTGCATCAGTATTCACCAAAGAGAAGGACTTGGTGGATGATGAGCCTAGGGAAGGGGGTGTAGATAGTCTCGGTCATGTCATTATCAAAAAGGAGGAGGTGTTGGACGTCTTGCAAAGCATTAAGGTAGATAAGTCCCCAGGGCCTGATGGGATCTACCCCAGAATACTGAGGGAGGCAAGGGAAGAAATGGCTGAGGCCTTGACAGAAATCTTTGTACCCTCATTGGCTACAGGTGAGGTCTCAGAGGACTGGAGAATAGCCACTGTTGTTCCTTTGTTTAAGAAGGGAATCCAGGAAATTATAGGCCGGTGAGCCTTACGTCAGTGGTAGGGAAATTATTAGAGAGGATTCTTCAGGACACGATTTACTCCCATTTGGAAACAAACAAATTTATGAGCGAGAGGCAGCATAGTTTTGTGAAGGGGAGGTCGTGTCTCACTAACTTGATTGAGTTTTTTGAGGAAGTGACGGCGATAATTGATGAAGGAAGGGCAGTGGATGTTATCTATATGGACTTCAGTAAAGCCTTTGACAAGGTCCCTCATGGCAGACTGGTACAAAAGGTGAAGTCACACGGGATCAGAGGTGAGCTGGCAAGATGGATACAGAACTGGCTTGGTCATAGAAGACAGAGGGTGCTTTTCTGAATGGAGGGCTGTGACTAGTGGTGTTCCGCAGGGATCAGTGCTGGGACCTTTGCTGTTTGTAGTATATATAAATGATTTGGAGGAAAATGTAGCTGGTCTGATTAGTAAGTTTGCGGACGACACAAAGGTTGGTGGAGTTGCGGATAGTGATGAGGATTGTCAGAGGATACAGCAGGATATAAATCGGTTGGAAACTTGAGCGGTGAAATGGCAGATGGAGTTTATTCCGGACAAATGTGAGGTAATGCATTTTGGAAGGTCTAATGCAGGTGGGACATATACAGTAAATGGCAGAACCCTTAGGAGTATTGACAGGCAGAGAGATCTGGGTGTACAGGTCCACAGGTCACTGAAAGTGGCAACGCAGGTGGATAAGGTAGTCAAGAAGGCATACGGCATGCTTGCCTTCATCGGTCGGGGCATAGGGTATAAAAATTGGCAAGTCATGCTGCAGCTGTACAGAACCTTAGTTAGGCCACACTTAGAATATTGAGTCCAATTCTGGTCGCCACACTACCAGAAGGACGTGGAGGCTTTGGAGAGGGTACAGAAGAAGTTTACCAGGATGTTGCCTGGTCTGGAGGGCATTAATTATGAGGAGAGGTTGGATAAACTCGGATTGTTTTCACTGGAACGACGGAGGTGGAGGGGCGACATGTTAGAGATTTACAAAGTTATGAGCGGCATGGACAGAGTGGATAGTCAGAAGCTTTTTCCCAGGGTGGAAGAGTCAGTTACTAGGGGACGTAGGTTTAAGGTGAGAGGGGCAAAGTTTAGAGGGGATGTGCGAGGCAAGTTCTTTACACAGAGGGTGGTGAGTGCCTGGAACTTGCTGCCGGGGGAAGTGGTGGAAGCAGGTACGATAGCGACGTTTAAGAGGCATCTTGATAAATAAATAAATAGGATGGGAATAGAGGGATATGGGCCCTGGAAGTGCAGAAGGTTTTAGTTTAGGCAGGCATCAAGATTGGCGCAGGCTTGGAGGGCCGAATGGCCTGTTCCTGTGCTGTATTGTTCTTTGTTCTTTGTTCTTAAAGAAACAAAAGATGTGTCTGAATGAGGTGTGAATGGCAGGATAGGAGCTGTCCAAATGCAAACTAAAGGGATTAAGAAAGAGAGAAGAGGAAAATCCAAACCAGCAAAGAAAACAGAACAAAATGGGGGAAGTGGTTTTGTTCTAAAACTCAATGTTGAGTCCAGAAGGCTGTACAGTGCCCTGTTGAAAGATGAGGTGCAGTTCTGTGAGCTTGCATTGGAACACTGCAGCAGGCCAAGAACAGAAAGGTCAGAGTGGGAGCAAGTTAGAAAATTGTAATGACAGGCAACAAGAAGCTCAGGGTTATGCTCGCGGACTAAACGGAGGTGTTCCGCAAAGCGGTCACCCAGTCTGCGTTTTGTTTCTCCAATGTAGAGGAGACAACACCATGAGCAGTGAATTCAGTATACTAAATTGAAAGACGTACAAGTAAATTGCTGTTTCACTTGGAAGGAGTGTTTGGGGCCTGGGATGGTGAGAAGGGAGGAGGTAAAAGAGCCGGTGTTGCATCTCCTGTACTTGCATGGAAAGGTGCCGTAGGAAAGGGAGGGGTTGTTGGGGTGACTGAGAAGTGGACCAGGATGACACAGAGGGAATGGTCCCTTTGGAATGCTGAAAGGGGAAAGGTGGGGGAGAGCCAAAGATGTGTTTGGTGGTGGCATCATACTGGAGCTGATGGAAATGACGGAGAATAATCCATTGAATACGGAAGCTGGTGGGTGTAAGGTGAGGACAAGGGGAACCCTATTGTGGTTCTGGGAGGGAGGGGAAAGGATGAGAGCAGAAGTGCTTGAAATAGAACAGACATGGTCAAGAGCACTGCCAACATAGATGGGGGGAAATTCTCAATTGAGGCAACAGGAAGACATATCAAAAGTGCTAGTATGGAAGTTTGCACTGTTCGAACAGATGCGATGGAGACAGAGAAACTGGGAGAATGGAAATAATAGAGTCTTTGCAGGAAGCACAGTGTGAGGAAGTGTAGTCAAGGTAGTTGTGGGAGTCCATGAGCTTATAGTGAATATTGGTTGATAGCCTATCCCCTGGAAATGGAGTCAGAAAAGTCAAGGAAGAGAAGGGAAGAGTCAGAGATGTGAAGGCGAGAGAAGGGTGGAAACTGGAAGCAAAGTCAATGGAATTTTCCAGTTCAGCTCAAGAGCAGGATTTGGCACTGATACAGTCATCAACGTGCCAGAAAATGAGGTGAGGGAGAGGGTCTGAGTAGGACTATAGCAAGAAATATTCCACATATCCCACAAAAAGACAGGCATAGCTAGGACCCATGCCTGTACCCAAAGCAACACCTTTTATTTGGAGGAAATGAGTGGAGTTGAAGGAGAAGTTGTTTAATGTGAGGACAAGTTCAGCCAGACAGAGGAGGGTGGTGGTGGATGGGGACTGTTGGGCTTTCGTTCAAGAAAGAAACAGAGAGATTTCAAACTGTCCTGGCGGGGGCTAGAGGTGTAAAGGGATTGGACGTACATGGGAGAAAGGAGATGGTTAGGGCCAGGAAACTGGAAACTGTTGAAATGACGGATGGCATCAGAAGAGTCACAAGTGTAGGTAGGAAAAGAATGGAGAAGGGGCGAAAAAATAAAGTTAAGATGGGAAGAAATCAGTTTAGTGGGGCAGGAACATGCTGAAACAATGTCTCTACTAGGTCAGTCCTGTTTGTAGATTTTGGGAAGGAGGTGGAAGTGCGCTGTATGGAGTTTGAGGCAATGAGATTGGAAGCTGAGGAGGAAAGATCACCAGAAGAGATGATGTCTGTGACAGTCCTGGATACAACAGCTTGATGTTCAGTGGGGGGGGTCATCATCCAGGGGGAGGTAGGAGAAAGTGTCAGGGAATGGCTTTTGGTCTCTGCTTGAAGAGGTTGGTGCGCCAGACAACAACGGCACCACCCTTGTCAGCAGGTTTGATGACAATGTTAGGATTGGACCTGAGAGGACGCAGTGCTGAAGTTCAGAGGGAGATTGGTTAGAGTGAGTGAGGGGTGCAGAGAAATTGAGACAGCCGATGTCACGCTGGCAGTTCTTAATGATAAGATCGAGAGATGGTAAGAGGCCAGAAGGAGGGGTCCAGGTGGAGGGAGAATACTGGAGATGGGTAAAAAGGTCTGCTGAGTAGGGTGGGGGTGGGGGGCTTGGGGAGATCCCTGGCCAAAGAAGTGGGCGTGAAAGTGAAGGAAGAGGTCAGTGCCATGCCTAGCTCAAAATTCATTGAGGTGGGGGCAAAGGGGATGAAGCTGAGGTTTTGCAGAGGACAGATTGTTCAGAGTAAGAGGGGAAGATCAGAGGATATCGTGAATACACAGCAAGGGGCGAGAGTTGAAGAAAGGAAGGGTCAGAGAAAAGGGAAGGGGAAGAATGATTTGGAGGAGTGTTGGTATCCATGAGTTGTTGAAGCTTGCGATCCTTCACATCTGAAAGGAAGATAAAAAGATTTTTGTTAAACGCTGGATGGGGCGAAGGATGAAATGAAAATCACACAGGCTCACTAGGACATACCCAAATAATCCAGCTGAGATAAGGCACTCAGTGTATGGGAAATCACAGCTGAAAATCCAATTTGCATACATTCTGTGATTTTTATGTTTGCCCTCAGTTACCTGATACCCAGGCTCTGGCATTCCTCCCTTTTCCTTTCGACCTCTACTATTCTTTTAAAGCCCTATTAAAACCTACTGATTTGGCCAAGCTTTTGGTTATCCTACGTAGTATCTTGGCTTGGCATCCATTGTTTACCTTGCAACTCTGTAAAGTGCTCTAGCATGTTTTTCAACATTTAAGGTGACATATTAATGCTAGTTATTGTTGTGTTTGCTCGCAACATGATGTGTGACCAACCAAAGAGCAATGATTTTCACCAAAAACTTTGGGGACCCTTTTGAAGTCTGCAATTCAAAATGAGGTTTGTTTGCTGTGCGTTTCTTTTAGCTGAGAAGACAAAAACATGTGTGCAAGGTTACTGTATTGTTCTGCAGTAGTTCTAAGAAATCAACCAACCAATCAGTGAAAAAAATCAATGGTACTGCTTCGCAAAAATTGAACCTTCCATTGCAGGGCACATGTTTTAATGAACTTTTTTGTGATCATTAAAGAGCAACGTTAGTGTTAAGGATATGAAATACTTTCCATTTCAGGTACCCAATGTCCATATCGAGCACGCCCAGATCTGTTAAAGCATGAGTTAAATAAAACGTAAAGCTCCCTCTGCACTATTCCAATAAAATATGCTTCTATTGCGACCCCAAAAGAGCAACCCTTCCCTGTACCATTCCATTTACAACCAAATGAGTGCTGTGCTAAGGTCAGTTTAATGTTGTGGGTGTACATTCTCTAGAACTTGGATCAAGAGTGCTCCAGTTAATTTCATTTAATATTCTTACAGGCATGTTGAAGACTTTCATTCTCAGTCTCAGGTGGACGTATAGACCAACATCGAACCCAACATTGTCCAATTGGAATCATACTAGCCACATGTATGGCAATGGGCCACCCCATTTTAGCCACAAGCACTAACTTTAGTAGAAAACAATTTACATACACTCACACAATACAGGTAAGCCTACTTCACATGGATATTTACTTAACCTACCTTTATTCAGTAACCAAGGAACACTCACAATGATCATAAAACACTCTGCTTTTTGTCTTATAATTTCACCAATAAATGCATAAAAAGACTAAAGTTCACATGCGTACACCCCGTGAATATGAGTATTGAGATCACACACCCAATGAGTAATGTAAGTAGCCATATCTGGAGCCTCAATTAGCCACGTGTGGCTAATGGCTAATGTATTGGTCACACTGGTCGAATCCATTATATCGTCCAGTTCCCCCATTGAAAGTGTAATTTACAAATGCACTGCAGTAGTGTTTCGAGACTCCTTGTGCTCCACACTTCCCAGGACATTCATTACAAATCCAGACACCTAATTAGTAATTGATTTTGAGGTGTTTGCTTGAAAACTTTCTGATTATTCAAACAAAATGAGTGACACTAGGTGACAAATAATACAGATGTAAGATGGGCTGTCAGCACACTGGACTCACTGTGCAGTGCTCCCAGTAATACCCTAGAACCAGGGAGTGGGTGAATGTATTCATAACTATATTCCAGATAGGCCACCTACCTGGCCCCGAATCTGGTAATCTATTCAGCTTGTTGTTCACCGTTTGGGTCAGGGAATCTTCCTGGTTGAATCCCACAGATGGATGTCTCTCACGTTCAGAAAGTGCAGAGAATTCCTGGTACAAAAAAGGAATGCATCAAAAACAGCACAACTCAAAGAATCTTTTTTTTAAAAGTTTTTCTCTCATCTCTTGAAGATTGGGAATCAAGATTGTGCATGGCTGTGTTGCCCCTACAGTTCAATAGCATTCATTGCTCACTGTCTGGGTTCACACATGAAAGGCTTTAAGCCTCCAAGGATCCATGTCCTATTGAGAATCAACATTTCAAGATAGGAGAAATGAAGCGGAATAATGAAGCTTGCTTGCACTGCCTACCTGCTGTTTTGGACCCGCTCCAACATATGATTTCTGCAGCCTGGTTTGGTTGGAATCAATTAAGGATGGGACTGGTCCCTCACATGGTTGCAGAGGTAGAGGAGGAGGAAGTGGTATCTCATTGGAGTGAAAAGCATCTCTTGTGTTTTCTGGAGCGGAAGGAGGAGGAGGTGGGGGAAATTCTGCTAAAAAAAAAAGCACATAATATGGGCTGTGAAGAGCCAAGATGCACAGTCCTAGGACATATCCATGCCAAGTTGCTGTGACACACTAACATTTCTCTCTCTCTCTGTTGCTGTATAAGCAGTGCCCCCACTCAGGGCCAGGTGATAAAAACATGTCACAGCAGCGGCCTGATTGGACAGAACGTGTGTGTTTGTTTGCAAAAAATGAAAGAAATTAAAAATGACAAATTCCTTTTGAGTAATTTCTGAGATTTCAAGTTTGATATTTGACCTCATCTAGTAAACATAGCTTTGAACTGTTTGGAAAAACTAGATCAGTTCTTTTTCAATTTCCTCCCCTCCTCTGCGGAGGCTTGTTAGGCTATCTGCAATAGGTACTGGTTCACCTACCAATTCCTCATCAAAACACCCATTCTTCAAATGAGCTAACAGTGAGCATTAATAGGATATATGACCATGAAGCTATCATAGCCAAGCCCATGCTTGTATTCACCTGATGTCTCACATACATGCATTTTACAGCAGGGATCACTGAATTGTCTGCATTGAGGGCACAGAGTGTGATGAAGGGTGTTTGGTAAGTCAGGGTTAATCTCTCAGGTCTAGTTTTTGTTTGGTTTGCATTTAACAATTAACTGAAATTACTGTTTAAGTTAAGAGGCAAGTTAAGTTTCCTACAGTTTTAAACAAGCTCTCTGAGAGTGGCTGAAGCTAGTTAATCAGGTAGCTAGCTTAAACCGAGCTCTAGCAAAGCTGACACATCATTGTTTTCAGAGAGTATAAATTCAAGGGACTCTCAGTGCTGCTCAGGTCTGCACAGAGTGCTGCTGGATGGCACAATGTGAAGAAGGGAGTTTGGTAAGTGAAGGAGTTTGGTAAGGAGGGGAACTATAAATTAATTAAGAGAAAATAAACTTAATTAACAAAATTAAAATTGCAGGACAGGGGATGTGTTACGGCTGCAGTATGTGGAAGCTCCTGGATGCCACTGCAATCCATGGCAACTACGTCTGTAGTAAGTGCTTGCGCTTGAGGAGCTTCGGCTCAGAGTCATTGAGCTGGAGGCTAAGCTGCAGACATTGCGATGCATCATGGAGGGGTAAGTTACTTGGACTTAGGATAGGGTCATCTGTTTTGGTCAGTGATCAGGGACAGGAGGGTGAGACTGCGAGTCAGGCAGGTGAGGAGATCGAGAAGTTGGAAAGGGAGGAGCCTCAGCCCTTGCAATTGAGCAACAAGTTTGAGGTTCTTGCAGCTTGCATGGACAAGAGCGATGGCTGTAGTGTGGATGAGCAGACTGACCATGGCACCATGGTACAGGAAGCCGTTCAACTGGGGGGAGCAAAAAGGAAAGTAGTGGTAATAGGGGACAGTATAGTGAGGGGGATTGACACTGTTCTCTGCAGCAAAGAACGAGAGTCCAGAAGGCTGTGTTGCCTGCCCGGTGCCAGAGTTCAGGACATCTGCTCAGGGGTGGAGAGGAACTTACAGTGGAAGGTAGAGGATCCAGTCATCATGGTTCATGTAGGTGCCAATGATATAGGCAGGATAAAAAAAGTTCTGCATAGTCAGTATGAGGAGCTAGGCACCAAATTAAGAAGCAGAACATCAAAGGTAATAATCTTTGGATTATTACCTGAACCATGTGCAAATTGGAGTAGAACAAATAAGATTAGAGAAGTGAATGTGTGGCTCAAAGACTGGTGTGGTAGAACTGGGTTCCGGTTCGTGGGGCACTGGCACCAGTACTGGGGAAAGTTGGGGCTGTACCGTTGGGACGGTGTACACCTGAACTACGCTAAGATCAATGTTCAAGCGAGCCGCATAACTACGGAAGTAGAAATGGTTTTTAAACTAAACAATGGGGGCAAGGGATCAAATTTGGGAAGATGTGGTAAATCAAAGGGTAGACGCAAGGCAAGAGAGAAAGGTATTAAAATGACAAAAGATAAACAGACCTTGACAGGAAAGGACAGTGAGTACAAATCTAAGAGCAAATCGACAGACAAGTCAAGAGGTTACAAAAATAATAAAAGGGCAAAACTAAAGGCTCTGTATCTGAATGCACGTAGCATTCAAAACAAAACAGATGAACTGATAGCGCAAATAGAAATAAATAGGTACCATCTGATAGCCATTACAGAGACATGGCTGCAGGATGACATCGATTGGGACCTGAATATTGAAGGGTACATGACATTTAGGAAGGACAGGAAGCTAGGAAAAGGTGGAGGGGTGGCTCTGTTAATTAATGATAGTATTAGTACAATAGAGAGGGATGACCTAAGTTCAGGAAACCAGGATGTAGAAGCGGTTTGGGTCAAGATGAGAAATGATAAAGGCAAGAAGCCACTTGTGGGAGTGGTGTACAGGCCCCCTAACAGTAACCACATGGTAGGACAGAGTGTAAAGAAAGAAATAATGGGTGCTTGTCAAAAAGGTATGGCGATAATCATGGGGGATTTTAATCTACATATAGACTGGAAAAATCAAAGACAAAGGTTGCCTAGATGAGGAATTCATAGAATGTTTTCAGGATAGTTTCCTGGAACAGCACATTCTGGAGCCAACCAGAGAGCAGGCTATACTAGATCTGGTATTGTGCAACCAGATAGGATTAATTAATGACCTCATAGTGAAGGCACCCCTAGGCAGCAGCGATCATAATATGATTGAATTTTACATTCAGTTTGAGGGAGAGAAGTGTGGGTCTAAGACTAGTATTTTAAACTTAAATAAGGGCAATTATGAGGGCATGAAAGCATAGCTAGCTAAAGTGAACTGGCAAAGTAGGTTAAGGGACAGGTCAATAGAGGTGCAGTAGCAGACGTTTAAGGGGATATTTCATAATACACATAATAGATACATTCCAATGAGAAAGAAAGACTCCAAGGGGAGGACCCACCATCCGTGGTTAACTAAAAAAGTTAAAGATAGTATCAAGCTTAAAGAAAAAGCATATTATTGCGCAAAGAAGTGTGGCAGGTCAGAAGATTGGACAGAATATAAAAAGCAGCAAAAAATGACTAAAAGATTAATAAAGAGGGAAAATTTAGAGTATGAGAGAAAGCTGGCTAGAAATATAAAAATAGATAGTAAAAGTTTCTATAGATATTTAAAAAAGAAAAGTGTTAACAAAGTGAGCGTTTGTTCTATAGAAAGTGAGTCTGGGGAATTAATAAGGGAAAATAAGGAGATGATAGATGAATTGAACAGGTATTTTGCATCAGTCTTCACCACTAAGGATATAAGTAACATCCCAGAAATAGATGTAAATCAGGAAATGGAAGGGAGGGAGGAACCCAAGAAAATTACAATCACCAGGGAAGTGGTACTGAACAAATTATTGGAGCTGTAGGCTGACAAGTCCCCATGTCCTGATGGACTTCACCCTAGGGTGTTAAAAGAAGTGGCTAGTGGGATAGTTGATGCGTTGGTTTTAATTTTTCAAAATTCCCGGGACTCGGGGAAGGTTCCATTAGATTGGAAGATAGCCAATGTAGCTCCTTTATTCAAAAAGGGAGGGAGACAGAAAACTGGAAACTACAGGCCAGTTAGCTTAACATCTGTCATAGGGAACATGTTGGAAGCTATTAGTAAAGATTTTATAGTAGGGCACTTAGAAAAATTCAAGGTAATCAGCAGAATCAACATGGTTTTGTGAAAGGGAAATCATGTTTAACCAATTTATTGGAGTTCTTTGAAGAAGTAACATGTGCTGTGGATAAAGAGGAACCAGTGGATGTATTGTACTCAGATTTCCAGAAGGCATTTGATAAGGAGTCAAAGGTTATTGCGGAAAATAAAAGCGAATGGTGTAGGGGGTAACATATTGGCATGTACAGAAGATTGGCTAGCTAACAGGAAACAGAGAGTAGGCATACATGGGTTATTTTCTGGTTGGCAAGATGTAATGAGTGGTGTGCCACAGGGATCAGTGCTGGGACCTCAACTTTTTACAATTTATATAAATGACTTGGATGAAGGGACTGAAGGAATGGTTGCTAAATTTGCTAATGACACAAAGATAGATCGGAAAGTAAGTTGTGAAGAGGACATAAGGAGGCCGCAAAGGGACATTGATAGGTTAAGTGAGTGGGCAAAGATCTGGCAAATGGAGTATGATGTGGGAATATGTGAAACTGTCCATTTTGGCAGAAAGAATAAAAAAGCATATTATCTAAATAGTGAGAGATTACAGAGGGATCTGGGTGTCCCAGTGCATGAATCGCAAAAGGTTGGTACAGCAAGTAATTAGGAAAGAATGTTACCATTTATTGTGAGGGGAATTGAATACAAAAGTAGGAAGGTTATGCTTCAGTTATACAGGGCATTGGTGAGACCACATCTGGAGAACTGTGTGCAGTATTGGTTTCCTTATTTAAGGAAGGATGTAAATGTAAACAGGAAGCAGTTCAGAGAAGGTTTACCAGACTAATACCTGGAATGGGCAGGTTGTCTTCTGAGGAAAGGTTGGACAGGCTAGGCTTTTATCCACTGGAGTTTAGGTAAGAGGCGACTTGATTGAAACATATAAGATCCTGAGGGGTCGTGACAGGCCGGATGTGGAAAGGATGTTTCCTCTTGTGGGAGAATCTAGAACTAGGGGTCACTGTTTAAAAATAAGGGGTCGCTCATTTAAGACAGAGATGAGGAGAAATTTTTTCTCTCAGAAGGTCATGAGTCCTTGGAACTCTCTTCCTCCAAAGACAGTGGAGCAGAGTCTATAAATATATTTAAAGCTGAGGTAGATAAATTCTTGATAAGCAAGGGGGTGAAAGGCCTACTTCTGCTCCTAATTCGTATGTTTGTATAATGATAAGTAAAGAGCATAAATCCTGGTTGATTTTTCCTCTGCCTAGCACAGGGGTACTGAGGGTGATGTAGCAGCCCCAAGCACTACTTCGTTGAGATTTGCTAATTCAGCATTGACAAGTAATTGAACTGGGACTTTCCTCATCTGTATAGTTCAGTAACAAAACAGGCAATGTATTTCTCCTCTAGATCATTGGGGCAGTCTTACAATCAAATCCCTGTAGTATACTGCCTCTTCTCTGCTTATTTTCACCTGCACCTCCACCATCCTACATCCCAAACAATTCCAATATGGACAATTGTTACAGCATCACCACTCCCAGCTATGTGTCCAGAGACCCCCACAGTAAATTATAGCATTTGAGTCCATCACTGTTGAGAAGTAGAGAGTAACTAAAACAGACAGACACAGTGCCTCCCCTTACCTTTGTCAGCAGGACTGAAGGCTGATGGGATAGTCCCTACCATTCCTTTCATCCCCTTGTTTCCATATCTGTTTGGGTAGCTCCCAGACCTGGGTGCTGATGGCACTAGTTTTTGATGTGCATTAGTGTCCACCCTTGAGGCTTCAGGAGAGCTGTATGTCTTTGGAGTATTAATCCTCCCGGGAGTTGCAAGCTGAATGTAAACTGAGGAGACTTTCTTCACCTGAGACATCCTTCATATATATCTGAAAACACACACAACACAGTGCAATACTACCGCTTGGCTCAGGGTACATCCATTCCTCTGCAACGTCCTCGCTGTTAAAAATAAATGGTGTCAGCTGTAACAGGGTGAGGATGGCTGGTGCTATTGGAACTTAAGAGTCAAGAGAGGAGCTCAGAGAAATTAGTTCTTTTAAGAATTCTTTCAGAACAAACTCATGTGATAGTGTATTGTACATTGAATTATCACCGTACCATGCCCCAGAATAAAAGAATGCAGGACCGTTTCCCCAATTCACCCAATTCCCAATCTCAAGCTAGGCAGCTGTCAGGAGAGGAGCTAGGCCCCACCCACAGACAAGGGCCAATAAGAGATAGGCTCCTCCCCAGGTCAGACCTGCAAACCTTCCAGTAATTAATTTCAGAATGTTGTCAGTAGAAGCTTGGGAGTCAGTTACCAATCTTTGATCAACTAAACTGACACACCTAGTGAGATAAGTTGTCTCCTTGGCAACTGCAGAAAGAAAAAGAATTACATATCCTGGAGCGAAAAGCAAACAATTCCACTCAGGAGTTCAGAGGGGACTTTTAAACACAGTGACTGCCTGTAACTGACCTCATGGTGGTGTATTTGCATTTACAATTTTGCTGCAAATACCAACCAGAGGTAATCCTTGTGACGCATTTACTATGTCCATACCCTTAGCCACCAGATCCAGCCTTCCCCTCACCATGTCACTTACGTTTTTACCGAATTATAAATCCAAATCAGTAGAAATATTTTAGTGGAAGTGGTTTAATGCATGAGCTGAAGACAAAGAGGTTGCTGGGGAGGGCGTGTCCTTTTATACTAGTCTCAACTGTTACTTAGGAATGAACTGGATCGAGGAAACTTTCACTTTTAGCAAGACTCAACTAACAAATTTAGTGAGCGAGATTGTAAACCAGACTTTTGCAGCCCCATAAACTGCACCAGGTCTTTGTGGCACCAGTACAGATATATTTTGGTTTAAGGGTGTTAAAGTGTCACATGCCAGGTGCTATAATTAAACACCATACTCGTGACAGCGAGGACCCGGACTGCCCTGTTCTCTGTCCTCAGTTTGAAGATCATAGTGGTAACCACAGTCCTTGAAACAGAATACAAATCCATAGACACATATCCAACATTTTGTACCTCATGGTCCTTAATTCTTGCTAACAAATAGGATTCAGGGTCAGTAGAAATTGACCGAGGGAATACTGGGGATATGTAAGCTATAGGGACCTGCATGAAACTGTTACAGCGTGAGGTAACCACACATCAAACATTTACTAAATCACTCAATATAATGCCCCACCCAGTATAGTACATACAGATCAGGTAGGTCCCAGGTTCAAATCCGGGTATGCGCTTTGTTAGCTGGTCTTCACTGGAGTGGTAGTGGGAGGTTGTAATTGGACTGGTGCCCCAGAGATAGGTAAGGGAAATAAATCTGCCAGGATTCCCATTGATGTTTGCATGCATGTGTGTGAATATCAGCTGAGGAGAGGTATGGTCAAACAGCTGCCCGACACTCACTATTTGGGCTCATCCATGAAGAATAACCATATGAATGAGGTGCCACAGGCTGCCTGGGTCCTGTAAACCTGTACCCAAAGGAGATAACGTTGCAGGAACAAAGGTAAAATAGACACATTTGTATAGAGCTGTCTACAGTCGTATATAGATGCTGAAGTCTGCCTGAAGGTAACCCAGACTATAACTAAGGTATCCTACTGGCTAGAAACCCATTCCATTCACAGTTCACTGGAGCACTTACCAAAGGAGTGATTTTACAGTCTGAGGGTACAGCCTTGCAGGTTTTGATCCACTAGCACACCTCCTTCAGAGCCTGGAGACTGAACTGCTGTGAGCCTGAACTGCTTCTAATCATCTCACTCCCTCTCTCAGGAAAGTCTGTCCGCCTATCTCTGCTTCACTTTACCATAAAAGGAAAATGAATTCCTGGGGCATTAGTACAGGAAACAGGAAGCTGCTCTCTAACCTTACCACTCCACACAGACTCTGTTTCCATCCAGTCACACACTGCTGTCATAAATACATTATATAGTGATTCCAAGATAAGCTTGATTTCTTTGGAAGTTGGTTGGCAGATGACGTGTCTCTGACAAGAAATAGCCTGTTCTGCTGTTGGTTTTGCATAAACTGCTCCAACTGAAGCATTTATATGGATATTAGCTGATAAATACTCCTGTCTCAGTTCAAATCTGTATGGTTAATTTTACTTAAAGGGGAGGAAAAGTCTGAGATGAACAATTTGAACAGAACATTAACCTTCCACCCATTCTAGAATTTCCTTTCCTTCAAATTGACTACCAACTGGGGATGAGAAACAGCAATTCACTTAACCCTGTAAGTGCCAGAAGCCCTGGTCAGCGCTTTGTTTTAAGACTCTCCTATTGAGGCCAGTTCTTGGAAGAGTTTCTTCAGAGTCAAGACTCATGAGGGGCAAAACAACAAAGTGGGATCTGAAGTACCTTTTTTTGTGAACTTTTCTCCATTAAATTGGGGGAATGTTAGTCCGCGGAACATAGAAGCAGGAGTAGGCCATTTAGCCCATTGAGCCTGCTCCGCCATTCAATACGATCATGGCTGATCATCCACTTCAATGCCTTTTTCCAATACTATCCCCATATCCCTTTATGTCTGAAATACTTTCCATTTCAGATACTCGATGTCCCGTTATGATTCTATGAGTGACTCCCAGGGTGGAATGGGTGGCCCCGCCCCCATCCCACCTCCACCGAAATTTAGCCAGGGGCGGGAAGGCCTGTGAACGGCCTTTCCGCTCCGCTGCCAATTGAGGCCCTTAACTGGGTAATTAATCCCTAAATAAGGTCTTCTTCCCACCACAGCCGCAATTACCTGTGCGGCAGGCAGCCCTGTTGCCGCACGAAAAGCATGGTACGAGAAATCGCGTGGGCTGCTTCCCGGTTGCAGGGGTCACTCATTCAAATGCACTTGGTGCCTGAATGAGTGTCCCAGCATCAGGAAGTGGGGTGCCCACTGAGGGCCACCCCCTGCCCTTGCTACCGACCTCCCCTTCCCCATGGTCCCCACCCCACAAGAACCCCCCCACCCTGACCTACCTCAATCCTGGTTCAAGCGCCGCTCCTCGGTGTCTGGTCCCTGCAGGTGCTACAGCAGCAGCCACCACCACTGTGATGGCGCTGCAGCTGCCGGCCTCTGATGTCAAGTTAAGTGCCTGATTGGCACTAAATTCGGCAGGCCTTCCATACAAGAGATGACGCGGGGATCTCTACGTTGGTTTCCCCCCGACGCCGAGACCCCCTGCCGCCAGCATAAAATTCCACCCCCAAGTCAGGTGCAGCCCATGTTATAAGCAGAGTAAAGCTCCTTCTACACTGCCCCATTAAACACTACAATGTCAGCTAAAGCACAGATTAGTTACAAAGGTAAAGCTCCTTCTACACTGCCCCATCACGTACTCCCAGGTTAGGTACACACAGGATTAGATACAGAGTGATCACTCTACAGCACCTCAATAATATATCTCACCCCCAGCATCAGTGTGACAGTGTCCCATTTCTCATACCAGCCTTCCTTTGGTCTCTCCATCCAAAACGTATCAGCCTTTGCTTAGTGGTAGCACTCTCACTTCTGAATTAGATGATTCTAGGTTCATGCCCACTCCAGAGACTTGAGCACATCATTTTGCTGACACCAGCGGAATTGCTGTATTGTCTTTTGGATGAGATGTTAAATGAACGCCCAGTTTACCCTCCAAGGTGCATATAAAAGATCCCAGCGCTGTATTTGAAGAAGAGCTGGGGAGTTCTCCCGGTATCCTAGCCAACATCTATCCTTCAGCCAACACCAAAATTTGGTTATTTATCTCATTGCTGTCCGTGAGACCTAGCTGTGTGCAAATCGGCTGCTGTGTTTTCCTATATTGTACCTGTGACTACACTTCAAAAATACTTAATCGGCTGTATGGCACTTTGGGATGTCCTGAGGACATGAATGGTGTGATATAAATGCAAGTTCTTTCTTTCTCTCTGAATGGGATTTCCAATTTACTGTCGAATTTAGAGTAGTTTTATGCTTCAGCCTAAAAACTGGAATCTGAGTGCCTCAAACACATGGCAACAGAACAAAAACAGATAGTGGACTGGGTCATCTGGAAAAATTGTAAGTACTCCTAAAAAAACAAACACATAAAACTGCAGCAGGACATAAATTGGCTAGCAGAATGGGCAAACAAGTGGCAGATGGAATTTAATACAGAGAAGTGTGAGGTGATGCATTTTGGCAGAAGCGATAGGGAGAGGCAATATAGATTTAATGGCACAGTTCTAAAGAGTATACAGGGACAGAAGGACCTGGGAATTCATGTGCATAGACCTTTGAAGGTGCCAGGATATATTGAGAGAGTAATTAGCAAAGCATATGGGATCTTGGTCTTCATAAATAGAGGTATTGAGCACAAAAGCAGGGAAGTTATACTGAACCTTTATACACCTTGAGCCACAACTAAAGTATTGCGTCCAGTTCTGGTCACCACACTTTGGGAAGGATGTGAGGATCCTTAAGAGGGTGCAGAGGAGATTTACCAGAATGTTTCCAGGGATGGGGGGTTTTAGCTATGAAGTTAGGATGGAGAAGCTGGGATTGTTCTCCTTGGAGCAAAGGAGTTTGAGGTGAGATTTGATGGAGGTGTACAAGATTATGACAGGTTTAGATAAGGTAGACAAAAAAAAAACTGTTCCCATTAGCTGATGCTACAAGGACTAGGGGACACAGATTTAAGGTTTTGGGCAAAAGATGCAGGGGGGATGTGAGGAAGAACTTTTAAACACAGCGAGTGGTAATGAGCTGGAACTCACTGCCTACGAGGGTGCTGGAAGTGGAGGCGATCAATGATTTCAAAAGAAAATTAGATGAGCGTTTGAGGGAAATAAACTGGAAAGGTTATGAGGATAGAGCTGGGGAATGGGACTGACTGGATTGCTTTAGGGAGCCGGCATGGGCTGAATGGCCTCCTTCTGTGCCGTAATGACTCGAGAACTTTATATAATCAGCTGCCTAATGTGATTATTACATTTGTAATAAATAATCATGTCAGGAGACAGCATGTGTGGAGACAGAAATAGAGTTAACATTTGAAGTTGATGATTTTTCATCAGACCCCTATCAGCTCTGTAGACCAATACCAAACCTAAATATATTGTTTATCCTTTTCCTCAGAAAAAATCTCTCCCAGAAAGCAGTTACAGGGGAATTCTTGATTTGTTACAATACTGGCCTAGATGTAAATTTTGATTCAAAATGTCAACACGTTTGATCTCATACAAACAGATCCTCAGGGTCGTCACAGTGTTATTGTTTTCCTTCAGCACTATACTGCTGGCTGCAGTGGGTAATCACCTCCATATCTCAAACAGAATTCTACAAAGTAACAGGCGTTGATCAGTAACATTCAATGGTAATATCCTCACCTGTCTTCTTTATACTCAGCAGAATGGCTGGTTTGAAACTGGCTGGCTCAGTGATATCTGCCCAGTGTCTGTCCCAGATTTGTACCTCTCAGTGGTGTCATTCTCAGTAACAGCAGCCCCTGTATGCTCGATTGTGCTCATAATAGTCTGTTTTTGATCTTGGTGCTGTGAGGTGCTATCTGCTCTCAGTGGTGCCCACCCTATGTAGTGTCTGCCCTGAGTCCTGGTTGTGTCCATTATCAGTAGTACCATAACTATCCTGGTCACTGTCAGCCCTCAATGCTCTCTCTAACTCTGGGCTGTGTTGGTTTTCTGATTTGCAGTGATGTGTGAGACGTCCTTAGATCAACAGCTTGTCCAAAAATCTATCACTTCTGCCAGGGAGGTGGTGGTGTAGTGGTATAGTCACTGGACTACTAACCCAGAAACCCAGGGTATTGCTCTGGGGACATGAGTTTGAATCCCACTGCAGGCAGAAGGTGGAATTTAAATTCAACTAATAAAGCTGTAATTTAAAGATAGTCTAATGACGGCCATGAAACCATTGTCGACTGTTGTAAAAACCCATCTGATTCAGTAATGTCCTTTAGGGAAGGAAATCTGCTGTCCTTACCTGGTCTGGCCTACATGTGACTCCAGACCCACAGCAATGTGGTTGACTCTTACATGGCCTAGCAAGCCACTCAGTTGTATTTAACCTCTACGAAATCAATCGCAAAGAATTAAACTGGACGGATCACCCAATATTGACCTAGGCACCGGAAACAACAATGGCAAACCCAGCCCTGTTGACCCTGCAAAGTCCTCCTTTCTAACACCTCTTGTGGGTGGGGGGGTGGGGGGGGGGTGCCAACGTTGGGAGAGCTGTCCCACAGACTAGTCATGCAACAGCCTGACATAGTCATACTCACGGAATCATACGTTACTACCATCACCATCCCCAGATATGTCTTGTCCCACTGACAGGACAGACCCAGCAGAGGTGGTGGCACAGTGGTATGCAGTCAGGAGGGAGTTGCCCTTGGAGTCCTCAACATTGACTCTGGACCCCATGAAGTCTCAGGGCATCAGGTCAAACATGGGCAAGGAAACCTCCTGCTGATTATCACCTACTGCCCTCCCTCAGCTGATGAGTCAGTAGTCCTCCATGTTGAACACCACGTGGAGGAAGCACTGAGGGTGGCAAGGGTGCAGAATGTACTCTGGGTGGGGGACTTCAATGTCCCTCACCAAGATTGGCTCAGTAGCACCACTGCTGGCTAAAGGACATATCTGCTAGACTGGGTATGGGGCAGGTGGTGAGGGAAAAACATACCTGACCTCGTCCTCACCAATCTGCCTGCCACAGATGCATCTGTCCATGACAGTATTGGTAATAGTGACCACTGTGCAGTCCTTGTGGAGACGAAGTCCCGCCTTCACATTGAGGATACCCTCCACCGTGTTGTGTGACATTACCTCTGTGCGAAATGGGATAGATTTTGAACAGATCTAGCAATGCAAAACTGGGCATCCATGAGGTGCTGTGGGCCATCAGCAGCAGCAGAATTGTACTCAACCACAATCTGTAACCTCATGGCCTGGCATATCCCCCACTCTGCCATTACCATCAAGCCAGGAGACCAACCCTGGTTCAATGAAGAGTGCAGGATGGCATGCAGCACCAGGCATACCTCAAAATGAGGTTGACACCAGGTGAAGCTGCAACACAGAACTACTTGTGTGCCAAACTGCGTAAGCAGCATGTGATAGACAGAGCTAAACAATCCCATAACCAATGGATCAGATCTAAGCTCTGCAGTCCTGCCACATCCAGCCATGAATGGTGGTGGACAATTAAACAACTAACTGGAGGAGGTGGCTCCACAAATATCTCCATCCTCAATGATGGGGGAGCCCAGCACATCAGTGCAAGAGATAAGGCTGAAGCATTTGCAACAATCTTCAGCCAGAGTGCCAAGTTGATGATCCATCTCAGCCTTCTCCTGAAGTCCTCAGTATCATAGATGCCAGACTTCAGCCAATTCAATTCACTCCGCGTGATATCAAGAAACGACTGAAGGTACTGGATACTGCAAAGGCTATGGGCCCTGACAATATTCCTGTGCTCCAGAACTTGCCGCACCCCTAGCTAAGCTGTTCCAGTACAGCTGCAACACTGGCATCTACCCGGCAATGTGGAAAATTGCACAGGCATGTCCTGTCCACAAAAAGCAGGACAAGACCAACCTGGCCAATTACCGCCCCATCAGTCTGCTCTCAATCATCAGTAAAGTGATGGAAGGTGTCATCAACAGTGCCATCAAGCAGCACTTGCTTAGCAATAATCTGCTCAGTGATGCTCAGTTTGGGTTCAGCCAGGGCCACTCAGCTCCTGACCTCATTTCAGCCTTGGTTCAAACATGGACAAAAGAGCTGAACTCAAGAGGTGAGGTAAGATGCCCTTGACATCAAGGCAGCATTTGACTGAGCATGGCATCAAGGAGCCCTAACAAAACTGAAGTCAATGGGAATCAGGGGGAAAACTCTTTGCTGGTTGGAGTCATACCAAGCACAAAGGAAGATAGTTGTGATTGTTGGAGGTCAATCATCTGAGCTCCAGGACATCACTGCAGAAGTTCCTCAGGGTAGTGTCCTAGGCCCAACCATCTTCAGCTGCTTCATCAATGACCTTCCTTCAATCATAAGGTCAAAAGTGGGGATGTTTGCTGATGATTGCACAATGTTCAGCACCATTCGTGACTCCTCAGATACTGAAGCAGTCTGTGTAGAAATGCTGCAAGACCTGGACAATATCCAGGCTTGGGCTGAAAAGTGGCAAGTAACATTCGCATCACACTTTTGTCAGGCAATGACCATCTCCAACAAGAGAGAATCTAACCATCTGCCCCTTGACATTCAATGGCATTACCATCACTGAATCCCCCATAATCAACATCCTAGAGGTTACCATTGACCAGAAACTGACTGGAGTAGCCATATAAATACCGTGGCTACAAGAGCAGGTCAGAGGCTAGGAATCCTGTGGCGAGTAACTCACCTCCTGACTCCCCAAAGCCTGTCCACCATCTACAAGGCATAAGTCAGGAGTGTGATGGAATACCCTCTACTTGCCTGGATGGGTGCAACTACAACAAAGCTCAAGAAGCTCGACACCATCCAGGACAAAGCAGCCCGCTTGATTGGCACCCCATCCACAAACATTCACTCCCTCCACCACCGACGCACAGTGGCAGCAGTATGTACCGTCTACAAGATGCACTGCAGCAATGCACCAAGGCTCCTTGGACAGCACATTCCAAACCCACAACCTCTACCAGCTAGAAGGAAAAGTGCGGCAGATAAATGGGAACACCACCATCTGCAAGTCCCCCTCCAAGTCACACACCATCCTGACTTGGAACTATATCACCGTTCCTTCACTGTCGCTGGGTCAAAATCCTGGAACTCCCTTACTAACAGCACTATGGGTGTACCTACCTCACATGGAATGCTGCGGTTCAAGAAGGCAGCTCACCACCACCTTCTCAAGGGCAATTAGGGATGGGCAATAAATGCTGGCCTGGCCAGTGACGTCCACATCTCATGAATGAATAAAAAAAGAGAAAAAGTGGCTGTATCACCCAGTGCCCGAATGAGCTGATCTCTGCAGTTCCAGTTGGTGCTGACTGGACCAATGACATGTTATTTCTGTCTTTCTGTTAGTGTAACAATATGATCAAAAGGCAAAAAAGCAAAATCCAGCACCTACCCCAGAGGCAGGCAACTCCTGTACAGTCCTGTTTAGACTTGTAGTATCTTTGTTGCACAGCCACAGCTGCTGGTCTCTGTTTGTGGTTAATAAAAGCAATTTTTAAAATATAATTTAATTTGAACTATGCCAGGCATGCACAGACAGAATAACAGCAAAGAGATTGCACAAGATAATTAGAGATGAAGAATGCCATTCGGCCCTTAACTTATCCTGAGAGTCTCTCATTTAGCATCTAATTGTTGCTTAAATTATTATAGGGTTTACACCTCCAATTTTTAAAATCTATTTTAGACGTCAATCGCTGTCAATTCTGATTCAAAAGTTCATGGGTTTGATTCCTACTCCTGGGATGTGAGCATCTAGTCTAGGTTGATACCTCGGTGCAGTACTGAAGAAATGTCACATTGTTGTAGTTGCTGTCTTTCAGGTGAGATATTAACCCAAGTTTCTTCCAGCTGCTGTGGTGAATCTTAAAGATCCCATGGCACGATTTGAAAAAGAATAGGGGAGTTGACCTGGTTGATAATTATTCCTCAACCAAAATCAATAGATTAAATAGTCAGTTACCTCATTGCTCTTTATGGGCCCAAGCTGATACCTGATACATTAAACCTGATATTGATCAATCTAACCCCGTCTGGCTGCATTCCACAAGTGACATTCCCATGTTTCCAACAGAACTGAAACCATTCACTTCACAAGGATTTCATTATCTCTTTCTACACTTCATTTCTCCCTTTCAAGCCTGAAGATGCTGACTCAGTCTGAGATCAGCTCCACGGAGGCTGAACACCTCCTGGTACCTCAACCAGATGACCATTCTTTAGCTGTGAGCCGACACTAGGAGCATCAGCAGAATATTTAACTATAAAGGGCACGACAGTCAAGTCCAATCCTCTCACTTGATATGCACACTTGAGCACATGCCAGCTGGGGTCATGTAGGTGAGTGGTGTGGTGTGAAGGTTTGGGGGTGGGTGGGTGGGGGGGAGGGGGGTGCGGTAGTTGCAGTGGAGGTTTCGCTGTCTGAGGTAAATAAAAAGCCTTTTTGTTGGTGTTCTGGATTTTTACTTTTGTTGCTGTGCACGTTTTTCCAAACTTACCCAGTAGAATCAAGGGGCTAGATTTACCAGCCTTCTGGGGACAGGCTGGTAGGTGGGGGGAGTACGTAAAATGCTGAGGGAAGGCAGGAGGTCATCTTCTGCCGCCATGCCATATCAGAGGCTAACTGTGCCACTTAAGTGATCATTTAAGGGACTCTTCCCGCCTCCACTGGCATTTTACCAGTGGCGGGTGGGCCCTCTGCTGCCTGGGGAGACTGCCAGGTAAATCCTGGTGGACTCCCAGCTGGCTCAGGGGTGGGTGGGGGAAATACCCTCCGACTTGGACACTGTTTGGCCCACGGAGGGCCCCCTCCCCCCCGGTGGCAGTGACTGCTGCCGCAGCAATGGTGCTGCCTACCGTCACCAATCAGCCTCCCCCCTGACCTCGTCGAGGTCTGCCTGACTGGCCCTGGCACCCCCCCCCCCCCCCAGACCCCATTTACCTGGTTAGAAGGGCGGTGTCCTTCATTGGCGTCATATTCCGGGGTGCAGTCCCAGCAGTGGCCACTGCTCCAGCTCAGGCTGCCGATTGGCCGGCAGCTCCTGGGGGCAGGTGGCCATCCCTAATTGGGACGAACTCCCCGACATCAACCAATTAGTTGCCTGACCCCCGTAAAATGTGGCTGTGGGTCTCGCAGACAGTCGAAGCAGGGTTGCCCCCAGCTTTCAGGCCTGTCGCAGAACCCCTGCCGCAAGAACACAATTCCGGCCATAGTAACAGTAACACATAAGGAATGCAATCAGAACAGGAGCTTGAATTTCTTAGCACTAACGATACTTTGCTTGCAGTATTTCTGAACATTAGCACTGATATTTTGCCAGGATTTTTCCCTGGCCTGGTCACCCTGATGCCAGTTATTTTTAGACACTATTAGCTATCTCCTGATATTTAAGAGTTCAATTCCATCACAACAGCACAGAGCAGTTCAGCAACCAAACACATCTCCCAGACTGTGGCCACTTCAAATGACAACTGAACAAAGTGATGATCACGTGGTAAAGGAAGCCTATGTAATGTCGCAAGATTACATCAGGTACGTGACTGGTAGGACATCAAAACCAGCTCCCAGCACGGCTGCAGCAGCCTTGAGACATGCAGGCCATGACCTCCTGGAGAAATATCCCATCTTCTTCAAGCGATGGCCCCGGGTTTTCAGGGAAGTTTACCCTGACAGTGCCTGTGACTATTTATGCAAGATGCTGGATGAGCATTTCCAACCAGAGAAACCCTGGCAGAAGAAGGAGCTGACCTGGAGTGGGATCCTTTCCATTTACGTCCTGGCAGGGCAGCTGGCTATATACTGCCAGAAGAATGGCATGGATTCTGTGCTACAGGAGCTGGAATTCAGAGTGGGAGAGTATGTGGAGAGAAAAGTGTGTCCGCACATTAGAGAAAATGGAGGATGGGTAAGTATCACTGAAATAAACAGGCCTCACACAGTTGCTCTAAGGCAATGCAATTAAAATAGTTCAAATGCACTAACTGGTATGTAGCTTACTGCCCGGCAACAGTGATGTTCTGAGGAGCTGCGCCAATCAATGAGTTAGTGGTTTGGCTAGACTCCAAGCTGGAATTTTCACCTAGATTGTATCAGACTCCCAACAATGTGACATCCCACACTTTGTGTGATTGCGAATTATCTGCATCCAAGCAGACACAAACCACCATTTTCAAATTGTTTGGCCGCTAATTCTGCTGTTTTCAGTAATGGAACCAAGTAGATACCCTAATCTTTCTAATAATTCTTGTGCCTGTCATGCACATTAAGCCATTGGCCAATTTTCTTCTTTCTCATTGGTCGTGTTTAAGTCTTTGCGTTTTTCTGCTTTCCAATTAGTTATTTTATACTTTGGTTGTATTATGCTAAAACTTTCTGCCTAACCATATTCCACCAAAATACATTTGCACAGACATGTAACCATGACAATTCCTTATTCATGCCTCCAAACATGCTTAAAAATAGACAGTATCACAAAACAGATAAAAGATTCACAAAATAATCATAATCTGATTCATCAACTTGACTCCAACAACTTTATCCTCTCTTCCACAATTGGTAAGTCTGCTCCCGCAACCCCACTGGACCTCTCAGCAACCTGGACTCTTGGCTACACCCTTCCCTCATAGTCATGTAAACAACAATACAGATAAATACAAATAAACCATTCCCAGAGGCTTGAAGAAAAGGGAAGGTGAAGAAAAATAAGATGAGAGAAAAGAAAAGCACAAAGAGGAAAGGAGTGGACCACTCCTCACTGTAATACTCTGATATACCCCACATCTTTCACTGTAACACTCCCTGATATACCCCACTCCCCTTTCTGTAACGCTCCCTCATATACCCCACACCCCTTGCTGGAACACCCTCTGATATACCCACACCCCTCACTGTCAAACTCTCTGATATACCCTGTGAATGTGACTGTAACTGTCTGATATACCTCTCAGTGTAACATTTCCTGACATAACCAGGTCTCTCACTGTAATACTCTCTGCTAAAACTCAAACCCCTTACTGTAACACAGTCGGATATACCCCACATCCCTCACTGTAACCCTCTGTGAGGTATCCAGACACCTGACTGTGCCAATCCCTGATACACCCCAGACCACACTGTAACATTCCCTGATAGAGAGTCATAGAGTTTTACAGCACAGAAACAGGCCCTTCGGCCCAACATGCCTGTGCCAACCATCAAGCACGAACCCCATTTCACTGCACTTGGCCCGTAGCCTTGTATGTTATGGCGTTTCAAGTGCTCATCGAAATATTTCTTGAATGTCATGAGTGTTCCTGCCTCTACCACTCCTTCAGATAGTGTGTTCCAGATTCCAACCACCCTCTGGGTGAAAAAATTCCTCCTCAACTCCCCTCTGAACCTCCTGCCCCTTACCTTAAATCTATGCCCCCTAGTTATTGACCTCCCCACTAAGGGAAAAAGTTTCTTCCCATCTATCCTATCAATGCCCTTCATAATTTTGTATACCTCAATCAGGTCCCCCCTCAGCCTTCTCCACTCCAAAGAAAACAACCCCAGCCTATCTAGTCTGTCTTCATAACTGAAATGCTCCAGCCCAGGCAACATCTTGGTGAATCTCCTCTGTACCCTCTCCATTGCAATCACATCCTTCCTATAGTGTGGCAACCAGAACTGTACACAGTACTCCAACTGTGGCCTAACCAGCGTTTTATACAGCTCCATCATAACCTCCCTGCTCTTATATTCTATGCCTCGGCTAATAAAGGCAAGTATCCCGTATGCCTTCCTAACCACCTTATCTACCTGTGCTGCTGCCTTCAGTGATCTATGGACAAGCACCCCAAGGTCCTTCTGAACCTCTGTACTCCCTAGGGTCCTACCATCCATTGTATATTCCATTGCCTTGTTAGTCCTCCCAAAGTGCATCACCTCACACTTCTCAGGATTAAACTCCATTTGCCACTGCTCCGCCCATCTTACCAGCCTATCTATATCATCCTGTAGTCTAAGGCTTTCCTCCTCACTATTTACGACACCACCAATTTTTGTGTCGTCTGCGAACTTACTGATCATACCTCCTATGTTCACGTCTAAATCATTAATGTACACTACAAACAGTAAGGGTCCCAGCACTGATCCCTGCGGTACACCACTGGTCACAGGCTTTCACTTGCAGAAACAACCCTCTACCATCACCCTCTGCTTCCTGCCACTAAGCCAATTTTGAATCCAATTTGCCAAATTACCCTGGATCCCATGGGCCTTTACTTTCTTAACCAATCTCCCATGCACCAATCCCTAATACACCCCAGACCACACTGTAACATTCCCTGATATAACCACACCTCTTGTTCTAACACTCTCTGATACCCCTCACTATTTCTTTTCTCTCTCTAGTTTTCTCTCCTCCTCTATTGAAGCCACTGGCTCCCTCACTGGGTATCACTTGTTCTATGATCATACGAAAAGTGAGGGTCAGGAAAATTCCTATTGATCCATCCAGGTGGTTCCATGTAGTTGTGCTGTCTTGTGAATCACTTGAAACTGTGTAATCTGGAAGAAGGCGAAAAATGTTAATAACCCAGGCCAACTGGGGCAAACATCTCGAAAATTCCTCTCCGATCCCCTTAGGTGATCAAAATTAGACCAGGAGAAAACCCTGGCCTTAATAAATATTACAGTGTACCTACCTCTTGCGTGAAGTGATCTCTGCCTGCCAGAAACAGACCCAGCTCTCACTTGAAGAAATTCACCGAGCCAACCATCTGTTCCACTGGCCTGCTGTTCTTTGAGAAAAGAACAAACTCCTAACCTAGTTCTCCTTTATATAACTTGTTAGAGTAACCCCTGGTCCTTCCTAACATTCAGTTGAAACAAATGGTCTACACAAATAAAATCTGGTCTCTTCATCATCTTATAACCCTTAATCAAATGAACTAGAGACCCAGCTATGAGCCTCTCTGGGTAACTAAGATGCTTTAAACTAGGAATGAATTTAGTGACACTCCTCTTCCTCCACTGAAAAGACCACTTGTAGCAGGATTGCCTCATGGTGACTAGGAGCAGAAACACTTTCTTCTGATTCTTCCCCTCCCTGGCCCAGCAGTGCTTCAGCCAAATGTTTCCCCCCACCCACGCCCCCAGCCCTGTTGAGATCATCTAACTCAGGGGTCCCCAAACTTTTTTACCAAAGGGTCATTAACAAACATGTACTCACCCTCCCGGGCCTGATGGAGGAATCGTTCGCTGAAACCCTCAGAGTGATTTATGCGCTTGTTTCTCACTGACTAAGTGGCCAATGTCTGGGGTCACATTGGAGACAGCAATGCACACTCCAGCATGCAGATGATCATCAGATAGTCTTGATCTGAACCTTGATTCGGCAATCTTCACCCGTGAAAATGTCTGTTCACAAATGTACTTGCTGCCAAACATAGTAATGAAGCCCTGCGCACTTTCTTTCAGACATGAAAAATTGTCACTTGGGAGGTGCTTGTAGAATGCAATCAAATCACCTTCATTGTACTTGTCCTTCAAAGCATTGTTTGTCTGGAGATCAATGAATTCCATTTGTAGCGATTCTGGTGCTGAATCAACACTGACAGCAAACGGATTTTCAAAAAGCCGTTTGTCAGCATCATGTCAGTGGAAATCTTGGAATCTCTCAGAAAACTGCTCTTGTAGCAATGCAACCTTTTGTACAGCCATGTTCCTTGGAAAATCCGTCCCAGAGTTTGGCTCTGTTTGAGAGTTGCTCAAACTGGAAAATGATCCAGCTTGCCTTCAGCTAACTGCTTACTAAACAGCTGCGGCTTCATCTCAAACCCTTTCACATAGCTATATAAATCGCAGATTAGCTTCCCTTTGCCCTGCAATTTAATGTTGAGATCATTTATGTGCTGAGTCAGATCGGTTAGAAATGCGAGCTTCCATAGCCACTATTAAAACGTTCTTTCACAGGCCTGCCTTTTTCAGTCATTAATGTGTCAATTTTGGTGCACAGCTCCAAAAATCTTTTGAGCCCTCTGCCGCGACTGAGCCACCGAATGTCACTGTGGTAGAGCATGTTGATGTACAGTGCATCAGTTTCTTCCAAATAACTTTGGAATTGTCTCTGCTTGAGTGCACGAGAACAGATGAAATTTAACGTTGACACTACGACTTTCATAACCTCATCGAGGTCTAGTGCTTTTCCACAAAGCGACTGTTGATGAATAATGCAGTGTAATTCGATTGGTTTTGCTATGCCCATTCTACCCATCAACCCGACATTTTTCCCCATCATGTTCCTTGCCCAATCAATGGTAACACACTTCAGATTTTCCCACTTTAAATCCAGACGCTCAAGTGTTTTGGCAGCCCTGCCAGTTCCTCGCTAATGTTGAACGATTCGTCAAACTACGAATGAATACAAGCAACTGAGCTGTGTCAACAATGTCATTACTCTCGTCCAAAGCAATAGAAAAAACATCAAAATTTTGGGCATAACCTTGTAATTGTGTCAACAGGTCGTCACCTAAGTCCTTTACTCTTCTAGTAAGTGCGCTAGCTGACAGATTCACCGCTTCGAAGAGGTCTCGCTTTTCTGGGCATATTTCCTCAACTACTTGTAGCATGCACTGCTTGATAAACTCTCCCTCTGTAAAAGGCTTGCCGCCCGCTGCTATTAGCTGAGACACTCGGTACCTGGCTCTAACAGAGGCAACATTTTCCTCAAATTTCCTTTTGAACAGGTTTTGCTGGCCTGTGAAGGATTTTTTTCAACTACTCAAATTTTTCCTTCCTGCTTTCACAGAGAACCGTTGCTGGTGTTTTGCCTCGTAATGCCGTCTAATGTTATATTCCTTGTAAACCGCAATAGTTTCTTAGCATATCAAGCAAAGAATTTTATCTATGTGAGGGACACAAAAATATTCGTCTGACCACTTTTCATTAAATTTGTGACATTTTGCATCAATCTTTCGTTTCTTTGACATGATGGCTTAATGATGTGGCACTGGAAAAGGATGAGTGGAAGAGACTTAGCTGTTGGCAGGAAAAAAGACAGAAGCGCAAGGAGAGAGCCAACTGTGTAACAGCCCCGACAACCAATTTTATCTGCAGTGCCTGTGGAAGAGTCTGTCACTCTAGAATTGGCCTTTATAGCCACTCCAGGCGCTGCTTCACAAACCACTGACCACCTCTAGGCGCTTACCCATTGTCTCTCGAGACAAGGAGGTCAAAGAAGAAGAAGACTTGAAAAGGAAAACAACAAAAATATTGAAGTCTGATGTAGAGTGGGAACCGTTGCAATGCATTCCGTTTAATAGGCCGATTCACTACTTGCCTTTGATTGGCTGGCCACAATAGTTGTGCGCTTCACAATTGAACCAATTGAGAGTAGAGAGACATCAATGGGCTTGCGTTTTTTCTGCTGTGCATGGTCAGATTTATACCTATTTCCATAGGCCGTATCTTAATGCTTATTAAATTTATCTGTGCGGTCGATTTTTTTTTAAGCGTTTGTCGGAGGGCCGGTCAGAAAAATTAATTGGGCCGGGGGACCCCTGATCTAACTCAATAGAAACCAGCATCAATGCTTGGACATACTTGGTCCATTTGGCACTGAGACAGAAACCTCAGAGCAATTGGGATGGCTTGGTGGAGGGGTAGGGAGAGTGAATAAAGGTTGTTAATCAGGTCATAATGTACATGTTCAGGTTATGCCCCAAATCTAGCTGTTATGAATGATGGTCTGAGATTGTTCATAAAAGGGTGTAAGAATAAGGCCAGTAACGACAGGCCAGCCAGTTTAACCTCTGTTCTGGGAAAGCTTTTAGAAACAATAATATGGGACAAAATTAACAGTCACTTGGCCAAATGTGGATTAATTAAGGAAACCCAGCACAGAATTGTTGAAGGCAAATTGTATTTAACTAATTTTATTGTGTTCTTTGATGAGGTTACAGAGAGGGTTGGTGAGGGTAATTTGGTTGATGAGGTGTACATGGACACATGAGAAAATGCCATATAACAGATCAGTCAACAAAGTGGCAGAGTGGATATGAAGCTGGCTAAGTGACAGGAAACAAAGAGTAACGTTGAACAGTTGCTTTTCAGACTGAGGGAAGGTATATAGTGGGGTTCCCCACGGGGTCAGTATAAGGACCACTGCTTTTCTTGATCTATATTAATGACCTTGACTTCGGTGTACAAGACACAATTTCAAAATTTGCAAATGACATAAAACTTGGAAGTATTGAGAATATGAGGAGGATAGTGATACACTTCAAGAGGACAGGCTGGTAGAATGGGCGGACACATTGCCGATGCAATTTAATGCAGAGAAGTGTGAAGTGATACGTTTTAGTAGGAAGAACAAAAAGAGGCAATAGAAAATAAAGGATACATTTCTAAAGAAGGTGCAGGAACAGAGAGACCGGGGGATATATGTACACAAATTGTTGAAGGTGACAGGGCAGGTTGAAAAAGCGGTTAATAAGGCATACAGGAGCCTGGGCTTTATAAATAGATGCATAGAGTACAAAAGCAAGGAAGTTATGGTGAACTTGTATAAAACTCTGGTTCGGCCTCAACTGGAGTATTGTCTCCAATTCTGGGCACCACGCTTTAGAAAGGATGTGAAGGCATTGGAGAGGGTGCAGGAAAGATTTATGAGAATGGTTCCAGGGATGAGGGAATTCAGTTATATGGATAGATTGGAGAAGCTGGGGCTGTTCTCCTTCAAGAAGAGAAGAGATTTGATAGAGGTGTTCAAAATCATGAGTCATCTGGACAGAGTATATAGGGAGAAACTGTTCCCATTGGTGGAAGAGTTAAGAACCAGAGAACACTGATTTAAGGTGAATGGCAAAAGAACCAAAAGCGTCATGAAGAAAAACATTGTTATGCAGCGAGTGGTTAGGATCTGGAATGCACTGCCTGAGAGTATGGTGGAGGCAGATTCAATCGTGGCTTTCAAAAGGAAATTGGATAAGCACCTGAAGAGAAAAAACTTGCAGGGCTACGGGGAAAGAGAGGGGGAGTGGGACTAGCTGAGTTGCTCTTGCAGAAGGCTGGCATAGACACGATGGGGCCAAATGGCCTCCTTCAGTGCTGTAACCATTCTATGATTCTATGTCACAAAGACCATAACTGGCTTCACAGTCTCTGTGGATTCAACTATTTGCATGTGTGACCTGATCACTGAAGAATGAATTCCCTCTTCCCCATACCACATGTTGGCTCAATTCAGTTTAATGCAAAGAGTTACATTCACCCCTCTGGTGAACTGTCACCTTCCCTACAAGAAACGGTGAGTAAATTTTACGAAGTATGTAGGGGGTCTATGCCACATTGAATGGGTGATACATAGGCTCTGCCAGGAGCTCAGAAAGAACTGAAGAGTTAAGGACATATGCAAGCTCCCTCCCCACAACCATCCAATCCCAACACTCCCCAAGTTGAGAGAAGTGGACCCAATATGCGGAGATATTTGATTTTAAACACACCCAAAACAAAAAGCCACAGGCAGGGTGAGCTGTTAGTGCTAAAGAAGCCAGGGCTCAAAGAAATCAGGTGGTCATTAAAGATCCCATGACACTGTTTGAAAAAGACCATAGAATTCTCCTGGTTAACATTCTATTTGAACCAACAGCATCAGAAATTGATAAACTGGTCATTCATCTCATTGCTGCTTTTGACATCTTGCTGTGCACTTTAAAATGTTTTTGCAACATGTGATAAGGCAATACATAATGCGAGTATTTCTTCTCATTTCAAATTGTGCTGTCTTCTTTCTTTCTCAGTCTGGCTTCATAGAGCGTTACGCTAAGAAGGAAGAACCTGAACACACTATGATCCGAGCTTGCTGTGGAGTGTTACTCCTGCTGGGCACCATGTCCCTGCTTTACTACATTTACAGGAGAAGGTTATGCTGGCCGCAGACCTTTTGAGACATTCACCATGGGTCAGTTTCACTCCATTTCCTGCATAGCTCTCGCCAGAGCAATTCAAACTCAGTTTCCATCTATTACAAATTTAAATATTCCGGCCTCGGGTGAGCTGTCCCAGCACAGCATGGACATTTGATGACCCATACCAAATACATATATGTGATTCGTTAATTGGTTAAATTCTGTGCCTGATCCTCAGAGGACATTTGATTCAATGGATAATTTAACCTCTGCTTTCCATCAGCCTTTCTGTGTAACTAGATTGTGGGGTAAGAATGATTCCTATATTAAACAATGACTACAATTCAAAAGTACTTCATTGGCTGTAAAGCACTTTGGGACATTCTGCGGTCATGAAAAGTGTTATATAAATGCATCTTGAGTAATTTGATTTACCAATAGAGAACTCACTTCAGATTGGAACCAATCGTTATCTCAACCATTTATTTGTGTAAGATTTTAGTGGGGTTATTTCCCATCTGTTCATATACAGAATGCAACACTGTTGGGTCTGTAACAGATAAAAAGGAAAAAATGAACCTTGAGAATCTGAATCTTGGAATTGTAGAAGACACAAGTTCCAAAACAGAAATAGGCAGTAACCCAGGGGCTAAAAAGAGTGAGTAAATTAAGGAAATTGATATCAGCCGAGAAAAAGTATTGGAGAAACTTGAGGGACTAAAATCTGATAAGTCCCCGGGACCAGACGGCCTACATCCTAGGGTTCTAAAAGAGATAGCTGCACAGATAATGGATGCACTAGCTATGATTTTCCAGAATTCCTTAGATTCGGGAATGGTCCCATCAGATTGGAAGTTGGCGAAAGTTACACCGCTTTTCAAGAAAGGAGGTAGAGAGAAAACAAGGCCAGTTAGCCTAACATCAGTCATTGGGAAGATGCTGGTAACTATTATTAAAGAAGTCTTAACAATGCACTTTATTACGACTGAGGCAGGAGAAGTGCACTGTTTATTCTAGTCCCACTTCTCCACAGGTCACAACATATTATTTTAAATTTTCCCACTTACTAATACTCTATTTTTCCCAGAATAGAACACACTAACCAGGTTTTTTTTAATGAACAACAAAATTATCAGTTTATTATAAAATAAGTCTTAACTAATAATGAAGTAAAACATAAACACACATATTAAATTTTAAAGTTCCCTTTTTACCTTAGTCCCGTCACACTCAAACACAATATACACCGGTTAACCGAAAAAAATAAAAGGGATTTTTAAAATTCAGAGCTCTGTTACAGACAAAAAAAAACACTTAGGCAGATTACTTGCTCATTTTTGAAGAAAACAGCAGATGAGATATGTTGTTCCAAAACTGGCATACAGTCTGAGTACATGTGGACAGATCACTAAGATCTTTCCGAACAGTTCCTTTCAGGCGGCATTGCCAAGCAATTTAGCAGGATTTCTTCAAAGATAGGAAACAAGATGAATTGACACAGTGGACTTCTCAGGGTCCTTCAGAGATACTGGAAAGCAAGTTGGGTTGTGGTCTTCTCTCCTTTTTACACTTCTTCAGCAGACTTGACTTTATCAGCCATTAACATATTGTTTGCCTTTGCTCCATGACCTTTTGGTCAGCTATGTGGCCTTGTCCAATCTACAGCTTCTCCTTTGTTATCTCTTGCCCCACCCCCACCTCACTTGCTTATAACCTTTGCCATTTCTAATATTTGCTAGTTCCGAAGAAGGGTCACTGACCCGAAACGTTAACTCTGCTTCTCTTTCCACAGATGCTGCCAGACCTGCTGAGTGGTTCCAGCATTTCTTGTTTTTATTTCACATATACAGCATCCGCAGTATTTTGCTTTTATTTGACTTTATCAGCCGCTCACTCCAGAAGGTAAAACACACACTGACACAACCAATAAGCTTGTGAATTTTCTGCCCATCCCAGGTGCACTCTGCTGCTACTGGCCTTGTCCAATCAAGGGACCTCGTCACTTCTCTGCCCCTGTTACCAGGGTTTCTGTTCTATCATTAACTTGAGTCTGGTGACAACCTGTAACAATGTTGCCAAGCCTTCAGTGCCCCCTTGATGGCTCTCTTTTAAAAACAACTGGTGCAACATTTATTCAGTTTAACTATAAATTCCTTTAAAAATATTTTTAACAAAAACAGAATCACTTTCATAACTTGGAAAAGCATAGTATGATTAGAGCAAGTCAACATGGTTTTTCTGAAGGGAAATCCTGTTTGACGATTTTATTAGAATTTTTTTGAGGATGTCACTACTAGGGTAGATAAAGGGGAACCAGTAGATGTAGTATATCTAGATTTCCAAAAGGCATTCAATAAGGTGCCACATAAAAGATTAATAGGAAAAATAAGGGCTCATGGTGTTGGGGGTAATATATTGGCATGGATAGAGGATTGGTTAACAGATGAGGAGCAATGAGTGGGCCTAAATGGGGCATTTTCAAGTTGGCAGGCAGTGAAGAGTGGGGTGCCGCAAGGATCAGTACTGGGGCCTCAGCTATTTACACTCTATATTAATGACTTGGATGAAAAGACAGAAAGTAATATATCTAAGTTTGCTGATGGTCCAAAGCTCGGTGGAAAGGTAAGCTGCAGGGAGGAACATAGAGAGGCTGCAAAGAAATAGAGACAGGTTGTGACCGGGCAACAAGATGGCAGATGGAGTATAATGTCGGGAAGTGTGAAATTGTTCACTTTGGTTATAAAAATAGAAAAGCACAGTATTTTTTTTTAAAAGGTGTGAAACTGGCAAGTGTTGATGTTCAGAAAGACTTGGGTACAAGTAACACACAAAGTTAACATGCAGGCTATTAGGAAGGAAAATGGCATGTTAGCCTTTATTGCAAGGAAATTGGAGTACAGGAATAAAGAAGTCTTACTAAAATCGTAACGGGCTTTGGTGAAACCGAACCTGGAATACTGCATGCAATTTTGGTCTCCACATTTAAGAAAGGATATACTGGAGGCAGTGCAGCGAACATTTACTAAATTGGTCCCTGGGATGAGATGCTGAGTAAATTGGGCCAAGATTCTCTGGAGTTTAGAAGAACGAGAGGCGATCTAATTGAGACATACAAGATTCTTGATAGAATCGAAGTGGAGAGATTGTTTCCGCTGATTGGGGAATCTGGAACGGGAGGGGCACAGTCTCAGGATAAGATTAGATTAGATTAGATTAGAGATACAGCACTGAAACAGGCCCTTCGGCCCACCGAGTCTGTGCCGAACATCAACCACCCATTTATACTAATCCTACACTAATCCCATATTCCTACCAAACATCCCCACCTGTCCCTATATTTCCCTACCACCTACCTATACTAGTGACAATTTATGATGGCCAATTTACCTATCAACCTGCAAGTCTTTTGGCTTGTGGGAGGAAACCGGAGCACCCGGAGAAAACCCACGCAGACACAGGGAGAACTTGCAAACTCCGCACAGGCAGTACCTGGAATCGAACCCGGGTCCCTGGAGCTGTGAGGCTGCGGTGCTAACCACAGCGCCGCCCTATATGAAAACAGAAAGTGCTGGAAATATACAGCATCTGAAAGATTAAGGACAGGTTAACATTTCACTGATGGAGGGTCCTAATAGAAACATTAAATTATCTGATTTTCTTTCAGATGCAGATCTGTTATGGTTCTATAGCACTCTCTGCTAGTATTGCAATGGGTTTGGAGATGTGACTTTGTCCAGTTGTTCTTTCCTACCATGTGTGTACATCACAGACAAGACTGCAGGAAATACAGCAACGGTGCGTTGTCTGTGAATAAATGATGCCTCTTTTTTATTTGGTGTCAAGTCCTTTCTTGTCCCAGCATTTCTGTATTTTAGCACCTTCAGGAGAGGTGGAGCAAAGGAAATTGGAAAAGTGACAAATAATATTCTAACAAAATAATCAACCCCACCACCCAGTGGACACAAGGCATCATTGCTAATAATTCCTGCTGGAAAATCTACACACCTCTGAACATCGTTAGAAACCCACAATGGTTTAACATACTTGCTCGGACGTTGGTCCTGACTTTCTGAAGAACCCAGTCGGGTTGCCCAACATCAGTCTGCAGAACCATTTGATGCAGTGCAGTGTAAACTGTGTCACAAACACATAGGCTGAGCTCCCATAGAATAAAACAAAAATCAGCATTTACAAGGCTGCCAAATTCTTAACATGAATTCCAGAATTTTTTCTTTCCCCAATCTCCTCCCTTAATGCACTGACTTGTATTCTCTTGGGTTCCAGGGTCAGTGCACCAGACAGCCTCTGGGACTTCATCAAGTGACCTTTCTTGATTTGTGAACTTTTGACACTGGAGTATCCACAGAGCATCTGACCTGGCAGCAGCACAATTGTGATTCATTTCTGTCTGCATCTGACCTCCACACAAATAAGCCTAGCAGGGGTCACTACATAGTGATCAGGAGTGGGAACCAACAGATTTTTCACTCTTGATCCAGGCACTGAGGCCAATTGTAGCACCCATACAGCCACATCAGCTGAGCCCAGAGAACAGTGCTAACACCTGCTATCCACTGGTGGCAGAAGCTTCATGGGATATGCATCATATTCCACCCATCCCCCACAGGTTCATCCATTCACGACAGCATGCTCTGTTTGCTGGGATAATTAGGCTGACGATACAGTTTTTTCCCCAACAATATTTATTGACGGAAACACTTTCAATGAATTTTATATAGAATGTGACAGAACAAACTGGGGATGGTCATCAACAAATAACAGGCAGATAGACAGAAAAAAACCACTTTACATCACTTACATGTCCTACATAACTGAATCCACAATTTTTCCATCCAATTTTCTCCCTCCCTATACTGAATGTGCCAACTCTTGCCTAGTTAAGAGCTCCATTGATGCCAGGCACCTCCCAGTATCTTCCCCCTGGTTCCATTCTTCACAAGGAGACCCTAGACATCAAATGTCAGCAGAGTATTTGACTCTGGGGAGGCATTAAACTGAGTCCAATCCCATCCCTCACCCAATGTCCATGCACACTTTGAGCTGTGACCACTGATAGCAGCAGGATCTCTGGCTAACTTCTTTACTTCTCTGACTCAGGGATGCTTATGCTAATTGTACCGCCCCTAGTCCCACCCCTACTGAGATCAGCAAATACCACACAGACCAGGGAATCAGCACCAAAGCCTTCAATCACTGAGCATGGAGGTGGTAGTGAGGGGCTTCAACTTTAAAAATTACCTCGAGGAAGAAATGGGAAGCTGCAGCCAGTGTGGGGGGCCCAGTTTACTAATCAATATGAGGGTCCCAGATTCAGCTTCAAGGAGACATGCACCGCCCCCCCACCCCCAGCTCATTTACCCATATTATTAAGAACCTCCATGATAATGAGGCAATGGTAATCCCAAAACATACATTTTCCACCATGTTTTCAGTGTCTATTTACACATACCAACAAACCCTGGTATTGAAAGAAAGGTAGTTTCCCAGTCTGGCTGAAACTTACACCTCTCTCTCTCCAAGTCACTACAGTGTGCAAACAGCAAATCAAAAACTAATTGAAATGAGTTGGAGTTCAGAACTGTTTAAGCTGCCCCAGGCTGCTGAATCCGAGTACAGGTCTGAGTACAGATGCGGATCCACTCTCCATTCAGCTGCTGTCTTTTTGCTGATCCAGGGTTTGTGTGCCAGATACTCTTGACCTCTGTTGTGCACTTAACTGGGGTTGTCTTATTGCCCCCCGGGGACTGACATCTGAGGAACCCTGTAAAACATAATTTATAGTTTAAATTTAATGAAGACATTAAAATTCACCCCCCCCCCAACCCCTCCTCCCCTGAACTTGCTAACTCTTGCTGGGGTTCAGTACTACAGGCACCAGCTGCCCACCAGTGACTCACACTCACTTTTTATATGTGAGCTTGGACATTACTTACCAGACAGACATCCTTCCAATCTAATTCCGTTAACAGATTGGGAAACTTTAAAAACACTAAGTTTTTCATATCTGAACCCGGAAAAACATTCGACACCAGAGTCATTTACGGCACAAATAGAGGCCATTTCGCTCATCGAGTCCATGCTGGCTCTTTGCAGAGCAATCCAGTCAGTCCCACTCCCCCACTTGATCCCTATAGCCCTGCAAGTTTATTTCCTTCAACTGCCCATCCAATTTCCTTTTGAAATCAGAAAAGAGCATCAGTCCAAATAAATGTACTTGAGTGTGTAAACTTGGAAGGAAGTGTGCATGTGTATGGATGAACGTGAACATGGATTGTATGGGTGTGTGTAGAGGCAAATGTGAACATGGAGGGGATGTGTCCCCATATTGAGCTAAGTCTGCAAGCAGTGAATACTCAGCTGTTAAGTGAGATGTTAAGGTTACTATTTGCTTAGTTATATTTATATTTTAGGAAGACATGTAAGAATGTCATTACATGCTGAGATGCAAACAGAAATATAGACACAGCATCAACTTTAAAAATGATTAAACCATGCAATGGCAGAACTCACAAAAAATAGACATGGAATTATAAACAGTGAGGAGGCTGACTGGGTTAAATGTTCACATGGATCTCTGAAATTTGTATACAGAATCAGCCTTTTGGCCCCAGTGTTTCCTGCCATTCTGTACGTCACTGTTTGCAATGGGTTTTACCTCACTCTAAGGAATGGCCTGAGCCAGTCACTTCTGGTATAAAAGATAGGCAAAGAGACAAAGAGGCTTATTTACCTGTCGTCTGAAGGCCTCCAGCATTGTTCCTGCTCGAATCAGACACAACATCTCTCCGACCAGTGATAAGAGCACGTGGAACACGTCCACCCACTTCCCAACAGTCAGGGTCAAAATCAGCAGCCCACCCATCCTCACACTCACCGTCTGGTAGGTATTCTGCATAGTTGGATTCTGCTTCTGCTCCTCTGAAACATGAGAAAGAGATCATTTATACTGGCACATAAATGGAAAAGGTACTTACCATCTAACCATGTATAAGAGTAATGCAGGATCTTTCCTTTACCCTCATACCATTACCGTCTGCATTACATGGCACCTTTGACGTAAAAATGACCCAAGGTGTTTCACAATTCTGGGAATCGAGGGGTACAGATTCACACGTCACTAAAAGTAGCAACGCAGGTTAACAAAGCCTCTAAAAAGTACAAACAAAGCACCAGAGTTAATTAGAATTCAAAACCAGAGAAGTTATGTTAAACTTACACAGAAACTTCATTAAACTACACTTACTGTGAACTATTTCCCATGGTAGGGGTGACTAAAACTAGAGGGCATAGATTTAAGGTGAGAGGGAGGAGGTTTAAAGGGGATCAAAGGGGTAAATTTTTCACACAAAGAATAGTGGGTATCTGGAATGAGCTGCCAGAGGAGGTGGTGGAGGCAGGAACAGTAGCGACATTTAAGAGGCATCTGGACAGGTACTTGAAAGAGCAAGGCATAGAGGAATATGGAATTAATGCAGGTAAGTGGGATTAGTATAGATAGGCATTATGGTCAGCATGGACGCGGTGGGCCGAAGGGCCTGTTTCTATGCTGTACGACTCTATGACTATTCTGGTCTCCATGTTATAAAAAAGACATAGAAGCACTCTAAAAAGTGAAAAAGATGATTTACATGCACAACAACTAATATTTATATAGCACTTTTGACATCGTAAAATGTCCCAAGGATGCTTCACAGGAGCATTATAAAATAAAATGACACCAAGCCACAAAAGGAGATATTAGGGCAGATGACCAAAAGTTGGTCAAAGAGGTAGGTTTTAAGGAGCGTCTTAAAGGAGGAAAGTGATGTAGAGAGGCAGAGAGGTTTAGGGAGGGAATTCCAGAGCTTAGGGCCTTGGCAGCTGAAGGAACAGCCACCAATGGTGGAGTGATTAAAATCAGGAATGCTCAAGAGGCCAGAATTAGATGAGCACAGAGGATTGTGGGACTGGAGGAGGTTACAGAGATAAGGAGGGGCGAGGCCATGGAGGGATTTGAAAACAAGGGTGAGAATTTTAAAAATCGAGGATGACACCAGAACTGAGACACGTTAGCTATCAGGAAAGACTGAACAGGCTGGGTTCTAGAAAGAGAAGACTGAGCGATAACCTGATCGAAATTATGAAGGCATTTGACACAGTAGAACAAACAAAGAACAAAGAACAGTACAGCACAGGAACAGGCCATTCGGCCCTCCAAGCCTGCGCCGATCTTGATGCCTGCCTAAACTAAAACCTTCTGCACTTCCAGGGACCGTATCCCTCTATTCCCATCCTATTTATGTATTTGTCAAGATGCCTCTTAAACGTCTCTATCGTACCTGCTTCCACCACCGCCCCCGGTAGCAAGTTCCAGGCACCCTCTGTGTAAAAATCTTGCCTCGCACATCCCCTCTAAACTCTGCCCCTCGCACCTTAAACCTATGCCCCCTAGTGACTGACTCTTCCACCCTGGGAAAAAGCTTCTGACTATCCACTCTGTCCATGCCACTCATAACTTTGTAAACCTCTATCATGTTGCCCCTCCACCTCCGTCGTTCCAGTGAAAACAATCCGAGTTTATCCAACCTCTTCTCATAGCTAATGCACTCCAGACCAGGCAACATCCTGGTAAACCTCCTCTGTACCCTCTCCAAAGCCTCCATGTCCTTCTGGTAGTGTGGCGACCAGCATTGCACGCAATATTCGAAGTGTGGCCTAACTAAAGTTCTGTACAGCTGCAGCATGACTTGCCAATTTTTATACTCTATGCCCCGACCGATGAAGGCAAGCATGCCGTATGCCTTCTTGACTACCTTATCCACCTGCGTTGCCACTTTCAGTGACCTGTGGACCTGTACACCCAGATCTCTCTGCCTGTCAATCCTCCTAAGGGTTCTGCCATTTACTGTATACTTCCCACCTGCATTCGACCTTCTAAAATGCATTACCTCACATTTGTCCGAATTAAACTCCATCTGCCATTTCTCCGCCCAAGTCTCCAACCGATCTATATCCTGCTGTATCCTCTGACAATCCTCATCACTATCCGCAACTCCACCAACCTTTGTGTCGTCCGCAAACTTACTAATCGACATAGAGGTTTCAACTTTTGTGACGGGACGGGGGGTTGGGGAGTGTGTGGTTGAGTCCAGAACTAGAGGCTATAGATAGATCAGCGTCACTAATTACTCCAATAAGGAATTCAAGAGAAACTTGTTCATCCAGGGAGTGGTTAGAATGCGGAACTGGAGAGTTGAGGTGAATAGCATAGAAGCTAGATAAGCACATGAGGACATAAGGAATAGAAGGATATGTTGATAGAGTGAGATGAAGCAAGGTGGGAGGAGGCTCATGTGGAGCATAAACACTGGCACCGAGCAGTTGGGCCGAATGGCCTGTTCTCCTGTGTTGTAAAGTTCTATGTAATCCTGTGCAATAGGGATAAAAATGCTGCATCAGGAAGGAAGAGACTAACAAATGAAGGCTAGGTCAAAGAGATAGGTTTGAAGAGTTTTAAAAAGCGGAGGGATAGCTATATTTAGGGAGTAAGACTGAGGTGGCTGAAGGCCCTACTACCAATGGTGGGATGAAGGAAGGAAGGGAGAGTACACAGAGGAGCTGGGCATTCAGGAGGAGATGTATCCCTGTGTCTACTTAGGGACTCACCATCTGAAAACAAGTTTCTGGTTCTTAACATTTCTTTCCATGGAGACAAAGACTATGTCCCTTTTGCTGATTATAATTCGCACTGCACCTGTTTCTCCCAGTTTACAATTGCTTTTAAACTTCTGCATTTCCACAGATTACAGAAACAGCAAGGACGTTCAACACAATGCAGAGAAGGGCTCGGGTAAATTGGAGAACCTTAAAAATAACCAATTGACAAGATTAAAAATCAACCCTGTCACAGGAGGGAGGACAAACAATGAAACTTGCAGAGTTTTCAAATTTTGTCCTAATTTTCTCCCTTCTTCTCCTGAGGACACTGACTCATTCCTGGGGTACAGATTCCACAACTACTAGCTACCATTCAGTAATCCATCCCTTCTTTACATGCATTCCCAGACAATGAGCGTTGAATCATTGCACAGTGATTGGGATCAGAACCTTGGCCGATTTCGTTTTCTTCCTTTAATCCTGAGATTCTGAAGTAGTGACTGCTGGCCTGGTTTAGGTCAGTTAACTCAGCACAGACCATATATGGAACCTTCTTAGTCTGTACAGCACAATGTGATGCTGGGTAACACAAATAACACGGAGCCACTTGGTGAGGTGGTGGGGGGGGGGGGCGGGTGGAGAGGATGGGTGGCCTTGGCTTTGCCCCTTCACTTCACAGCTCTGTCCTGTGTCACTATGCAGTCACTTCTCACCTTGCATGTAAATCACCAGCAGGGTGTAGCAGATGGTCAGAGGTGTCCAGAATCTTATTGCCTCCGAGGTGGTGATGAAGTCTCTGTTAATGAGGAAGATGGCTGCCACATCTGCCACGATGAACACAATCTTCAAGGCATTGCACAGCAGCTTAGGAATCTGGTGCCAGGTGGCCAGGAGGAGGATGCACACCCCACAGTACCGCTCCTTACTGTGCAATTCATACATCATGCTGATGTGCTTTGCCAGTTTCCATACATACCACATGATGAGGCCAGTGAGGCCTGTGCTGAGCACCAAGCTTAACGTCGAGTGAGGAGCCCCCTCGTTCAGGTAGCTCAGGCTGGCCGTCATACCACATCCCACAGAGAACTGGCACAGTAAGAAGATCTGTTTATTGGAGGTTCCCTGAAAACCAGTTAGAAAGTTCAGTCTTAACTTCCTCAAATGTTCCAAACAGGTGGATGAACAGCAAATTAACATTACAATCAAAAAACAGTTGCCTGTCACTCTGTGCCCCAGTAACTGCTGGTCACTTCGTACCCCAGTAACTGCTGGTCACTACGTACCCCAGAAACTGCTGGTCACTACGTACCCCAGAAACTGCTGGTCACTACGTACCCGTTTACCTGCTGCTCACTATGTACCCCAGAAACTGCTGGTCACTCTGAAGCTCAGTAACTGCTGGTCACTATGTACCCCAGTAACTGCTGGTAACTACGTACCCCAGTAACTGCTGGTCACTCTGTACCTGAGTAACTGCTGGTCACTCTGTACCCGAGTTACTGCTGGTCACTACGTACCCCAGTAACTGCTGGTCACTATGCACCCGAGTAACTGCTGGTCACTCTGTAACCCAGAAACTGCTGATCACTCTGTAACCCAGAAACTGCTGGTCACTCTGTAGCTCAGTAACTGCTGGTCACTACGTACATCAGAAACTGGTCACTCTGTAACCCAGAAACTGCTGGTCACTACGTACCCATTTACCTGCTGGTCACTATGTACCCCAGAAACTGCTGGTCACTACGTACATCAGAAACTGGTCACTCTGTAACCCAGAAACTGCTGGTCACTATGTACCCCAGTAACTGCTGGTCACTATGTACCCCAGAAACTGCTGGTCACTATGTACCCCAGAAACTGCTGCTCACTACGTAGCCCAGTAACTGCTGGTCACTACGTAGCCCAGTAACTGCTGGTCACTCTGTACCCCAGTAACTGCTGGTCACTATGTACCCGAGTAACTGCTGGTCACTATGTACCCCAGAAACTGCTGGTCACTACGTACCCATTTACCTGCTGGTCACTATGTACCCCAGAAACTGCTGGTCACTACGTACCCATTTACCTGCTGGTCACTCTGTATCCCAGAAACTGCTGGTCACTACGTACCCCAGAAACTGCTGGTCACTACGTACCCCAGAAACTGCTGGTCAATCTGTACCCCAGAAACTGCTGGTCACTACGTACCCCAGAAACTGCTGGTCACTACGTACCCGTTTACCTGCTGGTCACTCTGTACCCCAGAAACTGCTGGTCACTATGTACCCCAGAAACTGCTGGTCACTACGTACCCCAGAAACTGCTGGTCAATCTGTACCCCAGAAACCGCTGGTCACTACGTACCCCAGAAACTGCTGGTCAATCTGTACCCCAGAAACTGCTGGTCACTACGCACTTGCTGACATTGTGTGTTACCCTGTCAAAAGCAATAAGGACCATAAAAACTTACATGATTGTTGGAAAGCAACATGGAAAGGGTTCGTAGGGAGAATTCCAGTACCACCAGAGAGGACACTCTTGATCCCACGATGGAGAATATGATGGTCAGGATGCATAAATGCAGAGAATCCACAATTTGTCGCTGGGAACGCAATTTGGAAGCTTTGACCCCAACTCGGGCAGGTTCACTGAAACAATAAAATGCCGGGCTTTCCTCATCATTGGCTCAGATTCTTTGTTTTTCGCCAACTTTTCTAGTGTCCTCAGACTAAAGCAGCTTGGAGAAATCCTGGTTTGTGCACTCCTAGTACCAGTTCCTGGGAAGGTCAGGCAGTGATTCTGGGATGACTCATTCAATCAACCTTTCCTATCGGATGGGATCAAGTCTGAATTTCAACACTCCCCATATCCTTCACTCCCCACCCTTCTCATTGATTGTGCAGGATGAAAGGGGTCACATTCCAATGCTGTTTGTTGCTATTTGAAAGCTTTGTCCACTCTATGAACAATGGACAGTGTACAATTACTGCAGGACATGAGCATCTTATGGATTCTCTCTCAGGAATAACTCGAAGCACTGAATACAATGAATTATTTCATGTGGACAAATGTGGCAGCTATTTTGCACACAGCAACATCCCACAAACTTCAATGAGATTAATAACAAATTTGTGTGTTTTTCATAGTTTTGGGTTAGGAATGTTATCCAGGAATGTTATCCTCGCTCTTGTTTGAATAGTGCCATAGGATCTTGAAGATTCACCTGAGCGATCAGGTCAAGCAAGCAAGGCTTTGGTTTAACATCTCATCTGAACGAGGACAACTTTAGAGAAATCAGTCTTTAAGGCGATAAAGGGAAGAGGATTTCAACAGCATAGTAGGGGAGGTAGGGTATAAAATGTTGTACATTGATCTGTAGGAAGCTGTGACTCATCCAGGATGTAATATCAGGCATAAAAACAAGAAATGCTGGAAATACTCAGCAGGTCTGGCAGCATCTATGGAGAGAGAAGCAGAGCTAATGTTTCAGGTCAGTGACCTTTCATCAGAACTGATTTGAGAAAAGAGATAGGTTTAAATATTGTCGTATAGGAGGACAGAGAGGTGGAGAGGTTTAGGAGGGGAATTACAGAGCTTGGGACTTAGACAGCTAGGCAGTGCTGCCAATAGTGGGACGAAGGAAGTTGGGGATGCACAAGTGACTGGAATTGGAGGAATGTAGAGTTGCTGAAGGACTGTAGGAGGTTACAGAGATAGGGAGGGGCAAGGCCATGCAGTGATTTGAACACAAGGATGAGAACTTTAAATTTGAGGCATCGGTGGACTGGGCACCCCGTGCAAGCCAGTGATTACAGGGATGATGGGTTTACAGGACTTGGTGCAAGTTAGGATGCGGACAGCAGATTTTGAATGACCTCAAGTTTATGGAAGGTGGGAGATGGAGGCCAGCCATTGTATTCAACTCATACCCACCACACATGCTGCGTAAAATAATTAAAGCTTCTTCCATTCTCACTACAGTTCCACTGTAAGAGTTACCCAACAGCACCTTAGGTTTTAAAATTCCAAATACCCGAATAGTGGAGTTCAGCCCCAAAACATTTGAAATAGGGTTTGGGTTTGACTTCCCCAGCCTGTGGAAGTAGTTTATCAGATGGCCTTGGAAAGGTTAAACTACCTCTCTTCATTTCAGCACACTAAGAATAGTTAGTTCTTGTCCTCATCAAGCAGAAACAGGAATTACTGCATCTCATCATCACATGTTGAGTGAGATGAATGAGGACTTGGGAGAAAAACAGACCGTTCATTATTCTGAGTTTGGTACACTGAGCCTGACCCATGGAGCGAAACATAGAAAATGTTCAATATAAATGGGAGCAGCTCATAATGTGTATTATGGCAGGTAACAGTGTGACATATATCAGAGACTGTTCCATTGAGGAGTGTAGGGTATATCAGAGACTGTTCCATTGAGGAGTGTAGGGTATATCAGAGACTGTTCCATTGAGGAGTGTAGGGTATATCAGCGGGCTACAGGCAGGGATGGTTGGCATATCTGGGAATGTTATACTGAGGGTGTGGGGTGCATTGAAGTATGTTATGGTGCAGTATCCAATCTCAGAATTCTACAAGATAATTTTGGATGAGAAAGGCCAGTCATCTATCCAGAGACATCCTAAGGTTTCCCCAAATGATCAGTGTAGTGTATGTCAGAGTGTTGCTCCACACACCTCATGGTAACACTCTGATATACCGCATCGTAGCCCTCTGACACACCTAACACTGCTCAAAGTATGTCAGAGGGTGTTACTGTCAAAACTACAGTGAGGTGCATGGGGTATTTTAGTGCAGTGAGCAGTTATGAAGGATTGTTACACTGAGGGGTAAGGTATATTGTGAAGGGTTATAGTAAGGGTGTGAGTGTATTAAGAAGTATTACAGCCAGGGGTGCATTGTTTTAATAGCTATATCAACACAAGAAATAAACAATTATTTGAATTGTAATGAGACATTTGCTTAAATATTGACCCAGTGTATGCTGCCAAAATAACGAGTGAGTTTAGAGGTGCTCACTTATTAATGTCTAAATCAGCCAGCGACTTGTGGTGAGGAAGAGACACCCCATGATTTCTGATGCACCACAAGTTGCTGGATGATTTGCGCAGCTCAGCAAAATGGCAGATCGCCCTCAACCTCCCTGTTATTTTAAGAATATGCTGGATTTTCAAATAAAACGTGAATTAAACTTGCTACAGCAAGTTTGCATTGGAAATTAACAGTTTAAGTACCCTTTTAATGATGTGATAATTGTTAACGCAATGCAAATCAACCTCTCCAGCTCAGAAAGGGAACTATTTAGAGTCATAGAGATATACAACGCTGAAACAGGCCCTTCGGCCCACCGAGTCTGTGCCGACCAACAACCACCCATTTATACTAATCCTACTATTAATCCCATATTCCCTACCACATTCCCTCAATTCTCCTACCACCTACCTACACTTGGGGCAATTTACCTATCAACCTGCAAGTCTTTGGCTGTGGGAGGAAACTGGAGTATCCGGCGGAAACCCACGCAGACACAGGGAGAACTTGCAAACTCCGCACAGGCAGTACCCAGAACTGAACCCAGGTCACTGGAGCTGTGAGGCTGCAGTGCTAACCACTGCACCACTGTCACTGATAAGTCTCATTCCTTCACAGATACCTCACAGCACACTAGTCCATAGTTCACTATACCTCACAATACACTAGTCTGTGCCCCTCTCTGTGAAACCATTACAAGAACAGTAGGGATTAGACGCAAAATCACCAAGGACTCACTAAGATCACTGAAAGTATTTAAACAGGAGGTAGATAGAGTTTTGAAATATCGGGGAGTTGGGAGCTATGAGGAGCTGGCAAGAAAGAGTGGAGGTCTGGGGCAGATCAGCCATGATCCTATTGAATGGCGGGGCAGGCTTGAGGGGCCGAATGGCCTACTCCTATGTTCTTATATTCTAAGGACTGGATAAAAACTTATCGAGAATCCCTAAAGGGAAAGCGATAGAGCCAAGTTCAGGAGGGTTATTTCCCCAAATAAACTTACTTCATACACTGGATCTGGAGGTGAATCCGCAGTAAATGGTTGAGAATGGAAATAGCACAAGCCGCAATCACGCCTGAGGAGAAAAAGGGGGCAATATTTAAAACTCAGTCAACCTATAGAACGGGCTGCCCCGCCTTTCCCAGTCCCGGCTCTTCCTTACCCTGCAGCAGGCTGTCTATGGGTTTCGAAGTCAGGGAAATCCACCCGAAGCTGGGAATGCTCCATCGCCAAAAACCCCACATTTCTAGGCTCTGCCCGCACTCTATCAATCTCGGCTTCAAGATCAAAGTCCGACCTGAGTCGGACTCGCCCTGAGTGGTTCATCCAACACCGCCTGGCGGTGGCTCCAAAGATGTCGGAATACAGATCGACCCACCCCCCGCAAATACCCTTTCACAAACCGCAAATATCCCTCCAAAAACCTCAAATGCCTCACTCACAGCCCACAAGCCCGAAAATACCCCCCCTAAACCTCAAATACCTGCAAAAAACCCCGACCTCACAAACAGTCCTATAAATACCAACCAAACATGAAAATATACCCAAACATTGCAAGTTATCCCTAAACCCTATACTAAACAATGTAAATAACTCAATCGTGTAAGTAAGCACTAACTCAAAGATACTCCCAAACACTGCAAATCTCCCCTTACCCCTGTTAATATCCTCAACTCCCAACAGTATCTCCCAATCTCATTAAACCTCCTAATATTGTCTAACAGCTCCCGCCATTATAAACACAACCCGAACCTTTCTAATGATATCCAATTGTCCACAGGTTCCCACTAATATTATTAAGTCACCCAACTCCCAACATCAGTCATAATTTCTCTCCAACTCCCAGATGTCACCACCCAATCACCCCCAAAACTCATTAAACCCACCCATCATTCAACTTGCCCCCCAACCAAATCTCCCCCAGCCTGAAATCCTGTCACTCTTCCTACCTTCTCCTATTTAACCTTTCACTCCTCAACCACTATGGATTCATGGCCTGGGTACAGGCACATGGTTGGATAGTTTTCCAACAATCTAAGCTTCTACATGATCACTTGGGCAAGGTACAGTGGGGCATCCAGCACTCATGGGGCCATACCCTAATAAAAGTCACAGTCTTCAGGTTAGAAAGGAAGAAAACTCTCTGGCTGTAGATTCATAAGGGTAGAGATCATAAGGGTAGAGATTATACTCAACAATGCATGAGGAAATTGCCCAAACAGAGACCGTCCTGAATTTGGGCCTTAGACTTCATCCATATCTTTGGGTTGAGCTGCTGGCACCTGCTGCACCTCATGAGAAAAGTGGGGGGAAAAAACAGTGTTTGTCAAAGGGGCTTTATCAACGTGCCAAGGGGTCACTAACAGGGTGCGACAGGGATCAGGTACTGAGGCCATTCTGAAAGTACAAAGAATTGCATTTATACAGCACCTTTCATGACCTTACACATCCCTTTTTTTGAAGTGAATTTTTTGAATTTACTGGGCAACAGCAGCAAGTTATTGTTAGCCAGGACATCAGGGAGAACTCCCCTTCCCTACTTCCAATAACATCAAAAATATACGCATTTATATAGAGTCTTTAACATTGTAAAATGTCCCAAGGCTCTTCACAAGAACAATTAGCGAGCAAAATGTGACACTGAGCCAATAAGGCGATATTAGGACAGATGACCAAAAACTCGGTCAAAGAGATAACTTAGAAAGAGCATCTTAAAGGAGTGGAGAGCAGAAAAAAGGCAGAGAGACTTAGGGAGGGAATTCCAGAGCTTAGGGCCGAGGCAGCTGAAGGCACGGGCTGCCAATGGTGGAGTGAAGAAAATTGGGAATGCGCAGGGAAGTCATGGGATCTTTTTTGTGCCACTTAGCGGGCTGACAGGATCTCAGTTTTAATGTCTCATTCAAAAGTTTTTATACATAGTGTATATAAATGAAGTAGTGCAGTGGGCAGAGACAAACATGTCTATGTTTGCAGTTGATACCAAATTGGGGCGGAATGGCTTCAAACAAAGGGAACTGATAGAAAAGGATCTGGATAGGTTAAGAAAATGGGCTGTTGAATGTCAAATGACATTGAATATAGAAAAATGCAAGGTCATAAGACTAGTGGAAGGAAATAAACAGTGGGATTATAAACTATATGGCTCTAAACTACAGAACAGGAGAAGGAACTGAGAGTATTGATAGATAGCTCACCAAAACCAGCAGAACAACATATAGCTAACTGGAACTTATGCCACATAGCCAAAGGGACAGAGCACAATCCCAGGAGATGATTATATACAAATTACTGATGCAGCCATCCTTGGACTACTGTGTACAGTTTTAGGTGTGGTACTACAGTGAGAGATCCCAGCATTAGAGGCAGTGCAGAAAAAGGAAACAAAACCAGTTTAAGCCATCTGGGTTATGGGGCGAAGATGAACAGCCTGGGGATGTTTGCTCAGAAGAGAAAGCTGATGAGAATTATTATTCAAGATCTTAAGGAAATGGATCAATTGTTCAGGATTGTCACAAATGCTAGAACCAAGGACATAGGTTAAAAGCATAGTTAGGTTAAATTTAACTTAATGTGTGGAATGAACTGACCAGGAAAAGTAGATGGATTATTTGAGAGAATGGTCAGTGGAGGGATACTAGTTTTTAGGAACAGCTACCTGAGTTTTTCCTGCTCCTGCACTTTGCTATATTTCAATATTCTATATCATTTAATTGTAAATAAACTTAAATGAATATTAAGCCTGCTTAGTTAATGGGTTTTTATATATTATTCATCTATGATGTTTCAGTGCATTGTAAAGGTTTATCATTAGGACCAGTGATTACACTAGCACACAATGTCTGTCTTCCTGCTCTATTATAAAATCTACTACTCTGTATGTGTGTGTGAGTGAGTGTAGGTGAAACTAGTTTTCCTGTAGTCCTGTTCGATAGTTCTGTGCCTATAATCCACATAAACTAGCTAACATGTACAATCATCCAATACTCTCTGTATTTCAAAACTTGTAACATGTCTCCCCTAAATTTAATTTTTGCCAGTTAAAATGAGTTTATATTTTGGCTTTTTTGCCTTTCTTCTCTGCATCCTCTCCAACACTGACTTATTTTGAGGTCAGAAGTGTAACTTTGTCCACACTGTTGTTAAGGTTGCTTCATCAACTAGCCACATCACAACTTGTTTTAACTTATGTCAACACTCACGAGATCCAGCCAAATATCCGATTGGCCTCGTTGATGACAGATTCCCACCTTTTCAATGGCCAGTCAGCAATCACATTCCAATCCTTTTCCACTGGACATTATTTCATGCCGTTACCAGTTTGTTCGATGCCTTCTTTGATCAGTGGGCACTGCATGTTGATTTTTTTTGATTTACCCCAGTTCTACTGTTTTAATTTGATCTTGTTATTTTGCTCTGTTAAAACCTAGTTTGCCAGCCCTCTGTGAAATATTATTTCCTCTTTACAAAGTGCTGCTTATAATCAGGCTGTGAGCACATAGAGATATGACCCATTCCTGCCCTTGGTGAAAATGGAGGTGAGGGGTCGGAATTGGGCATATGAGGCAAACCTAGAAGGTTTGTGAAGTGAGGGAGGTGAAAATTAAAATGCTGTTGTAGTTCCTGAGTTGTATAATTGTTAGCAGTTATTAAATATATTCTATTCTATATACATAACTGTTTTTAAGTTTTGTTTGGAAGAGGTTGAAGAGCTGTTACTTGGTGGTTATTTAGTCTAAGTCGTGGTCTTTGTATTTCCTGTTCTAGTATTTTCAGTCTTTCATTTATTTCCACATTAAGAAACTCACCTACTGTTCCTTTAGTCCACCTGTCTAATTTATCCCAGTGCCATCAGCATTTTTATGCCTTCAATGTTTTTTCTGGTTCCTGTTTTGTTGGACTGATATACAAAGTTCAGTTCCACTGTGTGGCACCATCAGTGTCAGAGTGGTCTCCTGGACTGAACTGATCGCCTGAGGGGGTTGGAGATGAATTCCCAGATTTTGTCCCTCCAAATTGACCTGGGTTTTTGTTTTTTGCCTCTCGCAGGAGATCACATGTATTTCAGGTACAGTGCTGAGTGCATATATTGTGATGAACAGAGGATCACAATTATGTGGGACAGGCACCAGAAGAGCTATTCCTGTCCGTCATTTTTCATGTTTTGCATTTGATTTAGGAAGCAGCTCCTAAAGCTGTGCTGGGCTATGCAGTGAAATATAGTCCCAGAGCACAAAGATGCAGGAACAGCTCCCTGGATTTCTTTTGTTGGGACAGGCACCCTTAATCTGACAGCAGATTCCTAAGCTGCTTTTATATTCTCTTTGTACTGTGCTCATGTTTTTGGCTTTTACAGTGGGTTTCTGGTATAGCTAGCAGCAACTTAAAGTTAACCTGCCAGATTTGCTAAGGTCAGCAGTGGAGAAGATGTGGTAAAATATGTCCAACAGTAGCATTCCAGTAATGTAAAACTGCCGTAAACATTCCACAACCTAATTTTGTTGAATATTTCAAAAGGGGCCCTAGGTTAAAACACTACACTCCCCATCGATCTATCTTTCTGTCCTATTAATATACATCATTTAATACTATTAATCACAAACATGGCACTGTTTGAGGAGGTAGTGCAGAGGGATCTGGCCCAGGAGAGCTTGATGCGGACACTGGGTGCTTGTAATGGAAAGTGGTCCACTTCCCAGCACTAACCTCCCTCAAATTGATGAACACAAACAATTGAAAACATTTTCATAATGTAAACCTCAATGATTTGCAATTTCCCATTGTAGTGATTTCAAAAATTAAAATTCAACTCTTGTTCACAACTCATTTTATTTGATTCGTTTTTTTGCAGTGTTACAGAAACACAATGGAAGGCACACAGGGTTAGAGTGATCCACAGGGCACACAGAGATCCCCAATGTGGACAGGGTTAGTGATCCACAGTGGAGGCAGGGTTACAGTGATCCTTTAGGCACTGTTAAGGCAGTTCCAGCCTATCCAGGTGTGACAAAATTAAGTGCTAAGTCACAGACAATGAAAGGCACTTTCACTGGGAAATCAAACAATTTAGATGCCAGAACACAATTCAAATTAACTTTCTTTTTCCCTTACAGGCACAATCAATGCACGGTTTGGAACAGCAGGCTCGGGAGCATTGTACTTGTATTGGAGATTCCATTCCATCGATTTAGTTCGATGCAGTTTTGGTCCAACTCGTTGATCTACTTCATTACTGTGAGTCAGGAGCCCCGTGCTCTAATATTGCAGCTGTAAAGGTTCTCAGTCTCTCAACTTCAGCAAGAAACTGATGCTTTAACTCAAAGACTGTAGTGGATAAGTGTGCAAAGCCATTACTATCCATGGCTCTTTCTAATAGTACATTTGAGTCAGAAACCGAAACCAAAAGTTACCACGGGATCTGATCCCAGAACCGTGTAGGACTCATCAGATGTTGAGAGCTGTATAATTTATGTATTCTTCCTCGCTCATTCATAAATTAGTTAAATGTCTTTGTGCTTCAAACTGAACTCTATCTCATTACAGTAAGTGTTGAATGTGAAAACAATTGCTGTACAAAACTAGATTTATGATTTCTGTTCTAGGTTCCACCTGTGCAACACATATTGAGGGTGCTATTCACCGTGGAAATAATATCGTTTTTGCTCACAGCCAGTCCCAGACTGGCAGGTTGAAAGCTCTTCTCTGCTAGTTACATGGGTACTACATGAAATGAAATGGGGCCGGTGTCAATTCAATCCTTGGTGAATTTGGGCCCACAGAACAAAACCACCCCTAATTCAGCATTAAACTGGCAACCCTCAGTAAGAGAAGCCACAGGTGGCAAGTGTAAGAAATATGAAAATATCACATTAGTATTCTTCTGAATTTGGAACAGAAACAAATTGTTCGGGTGTGTAGGGGAGCTTTACTCTACATTTAACCTGCACTCCTAATACTGCTTATACAGAGAGCTTTACTCTGCACTTATCTGTGCTTTTGATAACCTGGCACTGTTTGAAGAGGTAGTGCAGAGGGATCTGACCCAGAAGAGCTTGATTCAGACACTGGGTTCACTTCCCAGCACTGACATCCCTCAGATTGCTGAACACAAACAGCTGAAAACATTTTCATAACACCAGACAGCTAAGCAGTGGAGGCAGTGAAAAGCTGCAGGGTGGGTTGTATATTCACAGGTATACAAGGAAAGAGGAGGTCAGCAACTAGCAACTCTTGCATTAATTTTACATTGAAATGATAAAATGTGTAATTTGAGGCTGCACAGTTAGTGACAGAGGGGTCTGGACTGAGCAGCAGGTGGGGGATGAGGTAGGGGTGGTGGGGAAGACAAGATGGCCAGACTGAGGCCTCAACATAGACCTGAATGGTGGGGAAAGTGAGGTACAGATCAACAGATAAACACAAGGTGACGCTTCACAAATTAGTCCCTAATTTATTTCTAATGTTGCTCCTAGACCAGTGTATGGGCTAGTCTCTCCATGTGATTATGTCTTTCTAATTGGCCCACTGTTGCTGTTGTCATAGCTTCCTTATTCCCACAGGATGTAAATGGTGTGTGGGCCTGGGGTCATTGCTGAATTTTATAACTGTCTGTAGCAATGACTCACTCCACCAAATAGTTACTGAGGCAGTTGAAGTGAGAGGAACATCAGTAGAATGGAGTGGAGCTGTACTCAGACTGTTCCAGTGTAGTTTCAGGAATAATGGAAATCTCCTAGACCTGTGGACGGAAACACCCTCTTCTTGGTTACCATCAGAGACCTAATGGGCAGGTTTGTCAACTCCTTTGGCTCAAAGTTGATGGAGACCATCCACTCCCTCTGCTTCTACTGGAGGTTTCACCCCATTACGTAAGCACTCAGTATCTGTAGGGGGTGACTCAGATTTTCTCTTGGTAGTCAGGGTAGGCTAGTTTCTTGAGTTCGTCCCAGAATAGCAAACTGAAAACCGTGTGTGGGCCCAAGCGGAAGTAGCCAGGTCCGATTCCCTTATACAGACCCAAGAAGCCCTCCTTACATGAGACCTTCAGAAAACAATCACAGAATCCTTTGTAAAGCCTCCCCTACAAGAAATAAAAGTGGTTAAAATCAGACAGATCCTTCTTAAAGGCACACTACACTCACCTTATCAACACATGCACTCGTGCTCATTGACTAGCATCACTGATACAAAATGGGGTATGTTTTGGCCTTTGGGCAGCTGACTGGTGCAGCACGCTGATTGACCACCCTTTCTGGTGGCGAAGAGTCCCTGGCCTTAATTTAAATTCTGCAAGTGGGCCACAGGGCCCCAAAAAGGCAGCACTGATGCAGCTCACTGGATTGAGGTCTCAAGATTGGGCTGGAGCTTCAGCAAGGTCTGGGGGTGGGGTGCGAGGTGGGGAGGGGGGTGGGGGTGGTGGTGGTGGAAATCCTTGGGGGTTTTGGCCCAGCAGCAGCCCAGATTATAAAAATAATTGAAGACTGTCTTTTAGAGGGCGTCTTCTCTTCCACTGCATGCATCACGCAGGCTCCAACCAGTTCCTATCTAAAATAGCAATCGGGGTCCTATTTAGGTAATAGGACTCCAATTTCCAATGAAAAGTGTCCTATTGCCTGAAACAGGCGGGTAGTTTGGACACCTGGCAGTAGACCCCCTTTAAAATGGAGCCGGTCACATCATCACTGTTAACAGGGCAACAAGGGTACTGACCCCACTTTGAGGCCTTTACTTGCTATTAACATCTGGCAAGGGCACTTATAATCGACCCAGATATCCCCTTCCAAAATACGATGAAGGGTCATTTGGCATACAGGAGAAAAATCAACCATACACTTTAAAAACTAGTTGCATTTGACACTGAGAATGACTGGAGGTTATGGTAATGTTGTGTAAACTGTTTAGTCACACTTGGGGTATGGTTCCACAGGCAGAAGCCAGTCTCTGGTACCTCGCCCAAGAAAACATTCATTGTAGATAAGCTATGCAGTGAATGCCTGCAGACTGTTTGCCTGTCCTATCTTCGGCTGAGATTCACACCGAGCCACTTAGCAGCAAGGGCACTGGATAGCGATCAAAAGTTAGAATCCAGGCTGAATTTATTCCTCTTAGTCCAAGCTAACTGTAACTCTCTTTACTGCAATCAGTAAACTCAGCACAGTCTAGGGATTAAACTTGGAACCTTACCCGTCTGTACCATACTGGGAGCAGACTCACCAACTGAACAATCAGGGCATTGGAATGGATAAATATTATCATAGTGTCTTTAAGTTGTTAATGGTTTGTAAGGACAAGCTACCTAATTAGCCCCTACCTGTTTAGCTGCAATATTTAGACAGAGATTTTCAGTTTCCCTTCCTCCCTGTCTTTCACTGGGAGAGGCAGGACTGCTGCTCAATATTCCCCCTGTTTGCTTCATCTGGGCAACCTCTTCTCCAATTTTTCCAATGTCCAATTGGCCATGAGAAGGCAGTGCACCCTGAGGATAGACATGTCAGCTAACCAATGGTGGGAATGTGAGGACAGGGTGGGTAGAAGTCATGTGATGAATCCTCCAGGAATATGTCCAAGCAGAGTTGGCAAACCCACATGCCCTGTGTAGGTATGGCCAAACAAGGAGAGAGATTTAAACTCACACACTGTTCTGATGATGCACTTACACCAAGTACCATCATTCTGAATTGAATTTCATCAATTTTGGTTTTATTGGGCAAGTGGATTTAGAGATACTACAGGAATTCTGGCTGGTCTAGCTCGCCCTATAAGCAGATGTGAAGGTGGGGAGGAAAGAATTATAAATTCCGCTCATTACATAACAGAAACCTGAATGCTTTGATTATTACCTTGCCAACCTTATCTACTGGTTGGTTGTAGAGTCTTGTACTGATGACATCAAAAGGAGTCATGGTGATCACCACAGCAATGCTGCTCATCATTCCCCCTGCCAAACCGACCAGCCAGCTGTCATTGTTGAACCACTGAATGTATTAATAAAATGCAGAAAAAGCACATATTAAAGCTCATAAATTATTATTATTTTTTTTTTACTTAGCTCGATTTTCAAATGGACCCAACAGAAACCTGACCTGGCAGTTAATTCGCACCCAGTATTCCACCAGGGAATGTGTCAAAGTAAAGAAGTTAGGATTCAACATCAAAGGAGCTGACTTTAACCACACCAACAATGTGCATTTTGTCTCTCGCTACCCTATCTGTTCCCCTTAATATCTTGAAAACTTCGATCAAACCACCCTATATCCTTCTAAATTTCAAGGAATATAACCCCAGTTAGTATAATCTCCTCGTAGTTCAATCCATGGAGTCCTGGTATCATTTTGGGACAACTACTCTGCACTCCCTCCAAGGCCAATATATCCTTCCTAAGGTGTGGTGCCCAGAACTGAACTCAGTACTCCAGGTGTGGTCTATCCAGGGCTTTGTATAGCTGGAGCATAACTTCTACCCCCTTGTATTCCTGCCCTCTAGATACAAAGGCCAACATTCCATTAATCTTTTTGATTATTTTCTGTACCTGCTCATGACATTTTCACAATCTATGCATGTGGAGCCCCAAGTTACTTTGGACTTCCACTGTTTCTAGTTTCTCCACCATTCAATATTTACTTAACCTATTAATAACTCTTTGTAATTCTATCCTTCCATCTACAATGCTTACAAAGCTGTCTATCCTTTGGATGTGTTGACGTTTGTGAAGGGTGGAAGATGTGAGGCCAGCCAGGAGAGCTTTAAGCATCAGAGTAATAAAGTTTGGAGATAACAGTGGCATATATGAGGGCTTCAGCAGCACATGAGTGGAGGTGGGATGGAGGCAGACGATGTTATGGAGGTGGAAGTAGGCTGCCTTTCTGACAGTGAGAACATGGGTACGGAAATTCAGTTCAGGGTTGAACAGGGATACTGGGGTCAAGCATAGCCTGGTTCAGACCTCATAATTCTAAAAAAAAATCTATTAAATCTCTTCTTGACCTCATAGAGCCACAGAAGTCACTGCGGCACAGAAGGAGGCCATTCAGCCAACTGAGTCCATGCCAGACCTTTGCTGCTCCAGTGGAAATAGTCCCAATATCTTTTCAGAAGTATGTTTTCTCAGCTCTGGTATCATCCTGGTGAACCTTTAATGTCCATTCTGTTATAGGGCTCCTGACCCCTGTTTCAAAACATGCACGTTTCAAAACAGGGGACGGAAGCACGATCCTTGGCTGATTTTCCCTCCCTAGCCCAGGTCAATGAAACCAATTGCAGACCCTCTGCTGCCACCTCAACTGAAATCAGTTTCAGCCGGGAAAAAAAACCTAAGAGTTTCTGGATAAACCCATCAACCCATTGTGGGGAGAACTGGAGTACAAAATATTGAACAAGCAAATCCTTTGGATCACTGAGTCCTTCGCCTCCAACAGACCCTGAGAGGCCTGTAACATTAGGAACCCTCCTGAGGTTTGCTGAGTGGCTGCACTGCGATCACGTCAACTTGCTATCAAATTAACAACGCTGGAATTGTAAGCAGATTGTATATAATCTGAATTAAAGACTGAAGCTGCTAACCATTGTCCTTCTCAGTGCTTTATAACATTCCACACCTTGACATGCCACTCACCTGCTGGTCCTTGACTAGCTGTTTGGCAGAGTCAAAGGTAGCGAGCTGTGCTGCCGATCCAACCATCACCCTAGGAACAGCACCACTGACCCCTCGCCATAGGCCCAGAATCCCTTGTTGTCTGTAGATCGTCAAGAAGGCTGTCATAACTCCCTGGGGTTGAAAATACAACACTTGAACAAAAATTAGTCTGTACCTAAGCAAATTGAAATACCCATTACACAGGGAGTCTGTATATTACCACAACTTGCATTTATATAGTAATCTCATGTAGGAGGACATCAAGCAAGGGCCAGGAAGGTTTATGGGGGAGGGGAACAGACAGTGCAGTTGAAGAGATGTTTTGAAGGGGAGAGAAGTAACAAGGCAATGTGTTTTAAGGAGAGAGTTCCAAAGTGCTGAAGCACACTGACCGTGAGGTCAACCTCTGATAGTGCAGCAGAGGTGCCATGATCCCAGAGTAGCAGAAGTGGACAATGTGTTGGGGGAAGAACAGTGATCCAGTCAGAGTATGGAGAGTCACTGGGGAGCAGTGATCCAGTCAGAGGAGCAGAGAGTCACTGGGGAGCAGTGATCCAGTCAGAGGAGCAGAGAATCTATGGGAGAAGCAGCGATCCAGACTTGCAGGAGGGAAGGTTGTTGGGCACATTACTGAGAGAAGGAGGAACGAGACGAAGGGATTTGAAAACAAGATAAAGAAGTCAATGCCCATCCGGGCAGGAAACCAGTCAAATGGGTAAAATATATGAGGAAGGCATTAGGTGTTAACACTAGCCCATCACTGGTCTGTTATTAAGTGTAATAGTTGTAGTTTAATCTACTAGCATTAACCTGCAGCAAACCAGGACTGCTTTTGCACAGCTCCAAAGGGCTGATTCCAGGGTATGTCCAGCGCCCCTGCCTGTTCCCTGAGTCAGAGAATGAGGTCAAAGAAAACAAGCTGAAGGTATAATAGTCAGCCAGGATATCAGGATTAAACTTCAGAATGGAAAATGTAAATTGTGATCTCCTGGGGTCAGCCCAGCTCTGGCTACCCCTCACAGAATCACTAAAATCTTTGCAGTTATAGAGACACTGGCAACTACAGCTGTGGTTAATAACTGACTGCATCAGGATTGCAACATCATTAATGACCTTTACTGCAGAAAAACACTGGCTGGCTCTTAGCAGAACAACAAGCTATCAGTGACAGCAGGAGCACAGAGTCAGCACATTAACCTCATTTAGCACCAATTACTGCAATAACGTAAAGAACTTTTACCACTCAGAGATCCAGACGGTGCCAGATTGTGTTCAAATCTGTCCTGTTGGCATTATTCCAATCTCTTTACATTCTCTCATTTCCTTCAGCAGTTGAACCACAAGGCCTGCTGACCTCTAATATTCTGACAGTCTGGGGTGCTGCTATTACCCTCAGTGCCCTCGGCTCGGAGGAGAATAAAAATCTCCCAGGCTTCCTGAATCTGATTACTATCTAGTGATTCCTGATGATTATGCACACGTAGTTGTTCAGATGAGGATAGGATTGGGTCTGTTTTTGATGCCTCGGGTGGTAGAATAGCCTATTAATAACACCTACTGCCTGGGATGTGACCAGGAGTCACTACCTTCAGAGAGGAAGGGACTGGTGAGAAAAAAAAATCTTCCCATGGTTCAGGTTCAATGCTTAACAATCTCTGTCAACAGATCTCCATTTTATACTGCTTTCCATACACATTGTCCCCATCATCCCTAAAGGTATGGACTCTGGCTTGCGTATGTCCCCCTGGCTGCTCTCCTGATCAGGAGGCAAGAATCACGACTGATTTTGCCCTCCTGAAGCTGGGGTCACAGAGGCCCACTAACGCCCCGTCACTGCCACTCCAATGGAAATTCGCTGATTCTGCACAGACCAGGGATGGAGTTTGGTACCTTCCCGGCCTGTGTGGCTCAGAGCTGCATCAGCTCACTGTGGGGCATGTTCCTTGACATTCAAATGGAATTCACTGGATTTAAGAATAGCTGCACCTCACCAAGTGTAAACCCAAAGAGGATGACAGTTTTTTTTTAGCTTCTCTGAAAGATTGGGCTGCAGAAAGACCAAAGCAATGGCAAGGGGTTGAAGAAAGGTCGAGTACGGAACAGTAAAATTCTCAGATCACTTATAGAAGTGAAGATCCAGTGCCAATATTCCTCTGCCCTGTTGTATTGACTGGGGGTAACATACAGGGATTTAGAGAGGAGAGAGGGGTTGTTCCTTTTTCTGGACCAGTGATTGACCTTGTCCTAAGATGGTTTGACTATTAGATCAGATAGGTGAATGTGATCTACAGAAACAGTAAAATCACCAATAAAACCTGGGCAAATGGCAAAAAAACAGGATAAAACATACAATCCAGGTATCCTCTCTTTCAGTCTCTGTCTCTTTCTTTCTGTGTAGATCCAACTCTCTCTCTCTGATCTGTTTTATTTCCTGTTCTGATTTCTAACATGGACACCATTTAACTGCTGTTTTCAGTTTGGCCCAGACAGTCGCAACTCTAGGTGAGAAGGTCAAAACACATACCAGGGGTTTAAGCACCATTCCTAAAATTTAAGCACACAATCTGGGCTGACATTCCTGTGCAGTACCGAGGGGTTTGCTGCATTGCAGAAAGTGTCATAGTTCAAATGAGATTTTAAACTGAGAGCCTGTCTGCCTGCCATGGAGGTTCAGGGCACTATATGAAATATAGCATATAGTTCTCCCACTGTCCTGGCCAACTATCCTCTCTCACCCAACAAGATCAAAAAGAGATTGACTGGTCATTCATCTCATTGCTGCTTGCGAGGTCTCATCGTGTGTGCAGTTGGTGCCATGTTTGCCTACGTAACAGCAACTGTTACACTTCCAATCAATCATCGGCAATCCCTCATGTCGAGGATGATTCTTCCTTGCGGAGAGCTGAGTGGAAGTGAGGTGTTAGTATTTGCTGCGGGTTCACTGATGCTCATGAGCCCAATTTTAGCCTTGCAGGCTCTCCAACGGTGAGGACATGGGTTGTCGGCTGGTAGAAGTGCTGGCTCGAGCAGCTGCCCTCACTTTCTGTCTCTCTCTCTCACTGTTCTCTCTCAGTTTGATTGGAAAGTCTTGACACCATTTTTGATGATGGATTACCATTTTGGTTATGGCTGGGCATCTCTTCCCACGTCTTGTTTTTAATAGAGTTGATCTTCATGGCGACTTTGAGATTGCCTTTGAAATATTTTCTTTGGCTCCCATGTGAACAGGCTCCCTTTCGTAGCTCTGAGTAGAACCCCTGTTTGGGCAGACTTGAGTAGGGAATTCCAATGACATGTCCCCTCTATCTCAGCTGACGTCAGATTATCATGGCCTCTATACTTGGTATGTCTGTGTCTCGGAGGACACTCACATTTGTTTGTTCCTTTTTTCCTCTCACTTTATTCACACTTCCAAAAAGATTTGAAAAAATGCCGAATAAATGTAAGCTTTTCCTTCCAAATAGTTTGTACCTGATGGTTATGCTGGTGTCCCACGGCAATGACAGCTGCTGACTGGGCCTGCAGATGAGTCTTTACCTGTGAGTAAGCAAAGCACAAACAGTCACATGTGGTTTATGAACTATGCAGAAGAGGATCCCGGAACTAGATGTGAAATTAGTAAACCAGTAAATAAACTCTTGATAAAGTTAAAATAATTGCAGAAATATTGATATTCCATAACATCTGGATTTATTAAACCCATGAGTTGTAAAGTGCTTTGTGCGGGACTAACACTGCCCCACTGCAGCATTGGCACTAATGATCCATGGGAGCATTTGATTGGCATTCTATTAATTATTTCGCAACTAACATTTAGAAAATTGCATCTTATTTCATGACCAATTAGATCCTCAGCCTCCATAGAACCCAGTCTCATAAGCACAGAGGTTGTCTAATAATTCAAATTACCATTCAGGATTCAGAACCTCAATACGAAATAGTCAAATCCGTAGATGATACCAGACTAAATGGGGAGATTGAAATTACAGAACGCGATAGTCCGAATATGTAAACAGGTGGAACAACAACAGAAGAAATTTAAGTGCAAAGTGCACATATAGGAAGGCAAAATAGACCACATGCATACTCAATGAACAGTGTTGAAACAGCTAAAGGTGAAACTGAAAGGCTCCCACAAGCTACACAAAGAAAGCAACACTGAGAGAGCCAGCCACAGTTCATGAGTTGAAGAGAAGCAGCTGTTGTTTTCCTCCGCTTTGTAAATTTGCAAATTCACTGGAGCTGGGTCTGCTGTCCACGTGACTCAAGACTATTTAAATCTCAGCCTCATCTAAGCGGCACAGTGGCGCAGTGGTTAGCACCACAGCCTCACAGCTCCAGGGACCCGGGTTCAATTCTGGGTACTGCCTGTGTGGAGTTTGCAAGTTCTCCCTGTGACTGTGTGGGTTTTTGCCGGGTGCTCCGGTTTCCTCCCACAGCCAAAGACTTGCAGGTTGATAGGTAAAATGGCCATTGTAAATTGCCCCTAGTACAGGTAGGTGGTAGGGAATATGGGATTACTGTAGGGTTAGTATAAATGGGTGGGTGTTGGTCGACACAGACTCGGTGGGCCGAAGGGCCTGTTTCAGTGCTGTATCTCTAAATAAGCTTCCATTTAAATGAAATAAGAACATGCTCAAAGGAGCTGCAGGAGCAATTACCATGTCTTCCTATGGCAAGAAAACGGGGTCACTGCACCTCCCTATCTAGTTCATCCCTGACCAATGGACAGAACATAGAGGTTTACAAGTGTAATTTACTCTGCACTGAAACTGGTTCCCTCAGACTGATGAGCAGAACCATTTTGAACTCAATTTCACCAGAATATCAGATGATTGACAGTCATTGGTGAATCACACACACCAGGTCTGACAGCATCACAAACGGCAAAAGAACCTGACGTACACTGAAACTAAAAACAGCAGCTAACAGCTCAGCTGTGCTGCAGGCATTCAGCCCAAGTTAGACTGAGGCACTGAATCCCAAGGATAATAAAGGAGTTGTTCCAAGATAGTCACCAGCTTCTTCAATGAACCATGGCATTGGAGAAACTCAAGTCGAAGCCTGTGTGGACAGGGACACCTTCAACATCCGTCCTCCACACCCAAGTTTGTTCCAGCCTCTCTCGGAGCACTGACTTTTTCTTCCCTCAAGCACAGATCACCTCTGGTATCTCAACCAAGTGACCTTTCTTCAGGTGTGAGCCTAATCTGTCAGCTGTGGCTCAGAAGGTAACACTCTTGCCTCTGAGTCAGATGGTTGTGGGTTTAAGTCCCATTCCAGAGAATTAAGCACAAAATCAATGCTGGTGTTTCAGTGCAGGACTGAAGGAGTCAGTCTTTTGGATGAGATGTTAAACCAAGGCTCAGTCTGCCCTTTCACGTGAATGTAAAAGCTCCTATTGCACTAATTCAATGAAGAGCAGAGGAGTTCGTCCCGATGCCCCTTCCAACATTTATCCCTCAACCAACATCGCTGAAACGGATTATCTGGTTGTTATCACATTGCTGTTTGTGGGACTTGCTGTGCACAAATTCCCTTTCGAAAGCAACAATTGAGTCTGTCTCCACCACACTGTCAGGCAATGTATTCCAGAATCTAATCACTCGCTACTTTCCTCATGTCGTCTTTAGTTCTCTGCTTGAAGGAGAACAACTCCAGCTTTCATCAGGTCATTATCACATTGTTATTTGTGGAACCTTGTTGTGCACAAATTAGCTGCCACATTTCCTACATTACATCTGTGACTACACTTCAAAAAGTAGTTCATTGGCTGTAAAGTACTTTGGGACATCCTAAGGTTGGAAAAGGCACTATACAAATGCAAGTTTGTTCTTTCTTTCAAACATCAGGTTTCTGACAGCATAAGCTGTGCTTTCACCCATGCAGGTCCTTCCAAACATGCTTAAAGAAAATGTAAAACTTAAATATCTCACAATAACATGATTGCTTATAATATCGTTTTTTATGTCTTTATGTATCTTTGAAGGGGAGGCGGTGGTGTAGTGGTATTGCCACTAGTCTAGTAACCCAGAGACCCAGGGTATTTCTCTGGGGCCATGGGCTTCAATCCCACAACAGAAGGTGGAATTTGATTTCAAATAATAAAAATCTGGAATTAAAAAGCTAGTCTAACGATGGCCATGAAACCATCGTCAATTGTTGTAAAAAACCCATTTAGTTCACTAATGTCCTTTAAGGAAGGAAATCTGCTGCCCTTACCTGGTCTGGCCTACATGTGACTCCAGACCCACACCAATATGGTTGACACTTAAATGGCCTCTGAAATGGCCTAGCAAGCCACTCAGTTATATCTAACCGCTACAAAGTCAATAAGGAATGAAACCGAATGGACCACCCGGCATCGGCCTAGGCACTGGAAACAACAATGGCAAACCCCTGTTGGCCCTGCAAAGTCCTCTTGACTAACATCTGGGGGCTTGTGCCGAAGTTGGGAGAACTGTCCCACAGACTAGTCATGCAACAGCCTGACACAGTCATACTCACAGAATCATAGCTTACAGACAATGTCCCAGACACTGCCATCACCATCCCTGGGTATGTCCTGTCCCACCGGCAGGACAGACTCAGCAGAGGTGGTGGCATAGTAGTATACAGCTGGGAGGGAGTTGCCCTGGGAGTCCTCAACATCAACTCCAGATCCCATGAAGTCTCATGGCATCAGGTCAAACATGGGCAAGGAAATCTCCTGCTGATTACCACCTACCGCCCTCCCCTCCGCTGATGAATGTTGAACAGCACTTGGAGGAAGCACTGAGGGTGGCAAGGGCACAAAATGTACTCTGGGTGGGAGACTTCAATGTTCATCACCAAGAGTGGCTCGGTAGCACCACTGTTGACCGAGCTGGCTGTGTCCTAAAGAACATAGCTGCTAGACTGGGTACGCGGCAGGTGGTGAGGGAACCAACAAGAGGGAAAAATATACCTGACCTCGTCCTCACCAATCTGCCTGACGCAGATGCATCTTTCCATAGTACTGGTAGGAGTGACCACTGCACAGTCCTTGTGGAGACAAAGTCCCGTCTTCACATTGAGGATACCCTCCATCGTGTTGTGTGGCACTACCACCAAGCTAGATGGGATAGATTTTGAACAGATCTAGCAATGCAAAACTGGGCAACCATGAGGCATTGTGGGCCATCAGCAGCAGCAGAATTATACTCAACCACAATCTGTAACCTCATGGCCCAGCATATGCCCCACTCTACCATTACCATCAAGCCGAGGGACCAACCCTGGTTCAATGAAGAGTGCAGGAGGGCATACCAGGAGCAGCTGCAGGCATGCCTCGAAATGAAGTGTCAACCTGGTGAAGCTACAAGATGCACTGCAGTAACTCACCAAAGCTCCTTCAACAGCACCTCCCAACCCATGACCTCTACCACCCAGAAGGACAAGGGCAGCAGATGCATGAGAACACCATCGCCTGCAAGTTCCCCTCCAAGCCACACACCATCCTGACTTGGAACTATATCACCGTTCCTTCACTGTCGCTGGGTCAAAATCCTGGAACTCCCTTCCTAACAGCACTGTAGGTGTACCTACCCCACATGGACTGCAACAGTTCAAGAAGGCAGCTCACCACCACCTTCTCAAGGGCAATTAGAGATGGGCAATAAATGCTGGCCTAGCCAGCGACTCCCACATCCCAGGAATGAATTAAAAGAACATTTAGGCCTCACTCTCTCTCAAAAAGCCTACGGTTGGAGTTGATATTCTCTCAGAACTCCCACTGTTAGCTGAAGAACTGTAACAAATACAGCTGTGTTTGCATTTCCCTGGGTATTATTCAGCAATTAAGATGGTTTTGATTCTGTAACATGTGATGTCAAGAATAAGGCGTTTGTGTCCACTGGTGTACCATGTTTAGTATATTACTAACAAGACTCCCATGATGTTACTCATAATGAGTCAAAGGTCATGTGATTGCTAGGGGATACTGGATGTAGATGTGGAGTAGTTGGATGGGGATGGTGGTTGCACATCTCGAATGAGAGAATTTGAAATGAATTTTCTGGGAAATCTGCCAAGTCAATGAAGTAAATGTTTTTGATTGGTTCTTGTGAGCATTTTTAGTTTGAAGGAACTCCCATTCTCACACAGCAACAACTCAAAGCTTGTCTTTCCTCAGGCGGTTACAGCATTTATGATTTTGTTTTCCCAAGTGAGCTGAGGGAGATAGATAGAGGAAGATGAAAACAGCATCTGCCTTTGTTGTTCATGCTGAGAATTTGAAAATATTGTTCACCAAGATTTAATTATGAAGCTGTAAAATCTAATTAATTATTTCGCTGCAGTGGGTAAAGAAAATATCAATTATTTATTTTCCAAGAACCAATCAAAAAACACTTGCTTCATTGACTCTGGGCAGGTTTCCCAGAAAATTCTTTTCAAATTCTCTCATTGGACACATGTAACCACCATCCCCCCCCACCAACTCCACATGCACATGCAGTATCCCCTTGCAATCACATGACTTTTGACTTACTATGAGTAATATCATTGGAGCCTTGTTATTAATACATTAAAAGTGATATGTAGCGGACACAAACACCTTACTCTTGATCTCACAAGTTGTTACATAACCAAAACAATCTTCAAGTGCTGAGTACTTCTGAGCTACAGTCTGAAATCATCAAACACATTGCCATCAGGAAAATTGAGTGACCTGAGCTAATTTTCACTCAACAGTAATTTAACATCGACAAAGTAACAAACAACGTGGATAAAGGGGATCCTGCAGATGTGGTGTACTTGGATTTCCAGAAGACACTTGACAAGGTGCCACATCAAAGGTTACTAAGCAAAATAAGAGCTCATGGTGACATATTAGTATGGATAAAGGACTGGTTGGCTAACAGGCAGCAGAGAGTAGGGATAAATGGGTCTTTTTCGGGTTGGCAAGCTGCAACTAGTGGAGTGCCACAGGGATCAGTGCTGGGACCTCAACTATTTACAATTTATATCAATGACTTGGATGAAGGGGCCGAATGCATGGTTGCTAAACTTGCTGATGGCACAAAGATAGGTAGAAAAGTAAGTTGTGAAGGAGTCTGCAACGGGATATAGATAGGTTAGGTAAGTGGGCAAAAATTTGGCAAATGGAGTATAATGTGGGAAAATGTGAAGTTATCCACTTTGGCAGGAAGAATAATAAAGCAGCATATTACTTAAATGGAGAGAAATTGCAGAACTCTGAGCTGCAGAGGGATCTGGGTGTCCTGGCATATAAATCACAAAAGGTTGGTGTGCAGATATGGCAAGTGATTTAGGAGGGCAAATGGAATTAGAGAACAACTACTCGACCCGAACCCGACCAGACCCGACGACATGTGTCGGGATCGGGTCGGGTCTCTCTACCGGGTCCAGCATTCGGGCTCAGGTCGGACACAGTGCTGCCTTTTGGTCAGGGAGGGAAAAGCTTCAAAATTTGAACAGCCAGGACGTCAAGGCGGGAAACGTGCATCCGGACTCCGCACTAGTCTGCAGTGAGCGATTCCATCCAAGGTAGAGCACAACCTCTTTGATATAATCAACTTCACTCCGGTAGTTGGGTCGGGTCAGGTCAGGCACATGAAAAAAATCAAAGGACTCGGGCCGGGTCGGATGTGGTTCTGTTGGGCTCGGGTTGGGTTTCTATTGCAGACCTGAGCAGGCCTTTAAATGGAATATTGTCGTTTATTGCAAAGGGAATGGAATATAAAAGCAGGAAAGTTTTGCTACAGTTGGATAGGGTATTGGTGAGACCACATCTGCAGTACTATGTACCGTTTTGGTCTCCTTATTTGAGAAAGGATATAAATGTGTTAGAGGCAGTACAAGGAACGTTCATTCGACTGATACCTGGGATGAGGGCGGGGGTTATCGTAAGAGGAAAGGTTGGACAGGTTGGGTCAGTATCCATTGGAGTTTAGAGAATGTTTATTGAAACATACAAGATCCTGAGGGGACATAACAGAGTGGATGCTGAAAGGATGTTTCCCCTTGTGGGAGAGACTAGAAGTAGGGGACACAGTTTAAAAATAAGAGGTCGCCCATTTAATTTGGAGATAAGGAGAAATTTTTTCTCTCAGAGGTTTGTGGATCTTTGGAACTCTCTTCCCCAGAGAGTGGTGGAGGCAGGGTCATTGAATATTTTTAAGGCAGAGGTAGATAAATTCTTGACTCACAAGGGAGTCAAAGGGTACCGGGGGTAGGCGGGAAAGTAGAGTTGAGGCCACATTCAGATCAGCCATGATCTTATTAAATAGGGAGCAGGCACGAAGGGGCCGAATAGCCTACTCCTGCTCCTAATTCGTATGTTCATAGCCTTAAAGGGACACTACTGCACCATGGAAGAATTATACATTAAGCATTATATGGTATAATACACTTCCCATTCTAATAGTTCTAAAATTCTAAAAGTGCATCATCCAACTTAGCATGAAGAAAGTCATGGCAGGTCTAGTTATACTTATCAAAAAGTCATGTGTATGGTGTGCATATGTAAATTAGCTCCAAGCAAGAAATCCAGTCACTCCCAATTTACAGAGAAACTGTTGCACAGACAAATACCTTCCAACTGACTTCAGGGGCTACACTTTCAGAATATAAAAAAGCCAGTCTGATGTCTAAGGCTGTACCTTCCCCGTATTAATCCAGGAAGTTGCAGCAGCTACATCGCATGGGCTTAAAAGAGGCACCAAATTACACATAGCAGCATTTTAGCAAAAGATTAATAGCTTGTGCAAACACATTAAGAAGTTCAAATGTGTTACTTTATTTCTTAGCCAGTTTTCTCCTCTCCCGGAGGCACTGATTCTTGTTAGGAGACACGTCTATAAGTGTCAGCCACCCTCCAGCATCTCAATCAGGCCATTCTTCATGTGTAAACCCAGACAGTGATTGCTATCTCGTTAGTCAATCAATCGAGGGCATCACTGCTGAGCCTGATTCTGCCCCCATCACATATTGGCACACATGCTTTTTAGCAGGGTAACTGATCAGTGATCAGGAGCAGGAACACTGGTTGATTTTCTGCTCCCCATCCCAGGGCACTGAACCCAATTGTAAGGGCCCTGCCACCGTTCAAGGGCAGATGGTCTATCTCAGTACACCCTGTAATTTCCCTAGTCGGTATGACTTTGTACTACACCATGTTCGGTGCTATTTGCTCTCGGCTGTCTCACTTTGTACTAAGTGAACCAGTGTATTTAACCTGGATCTACAGAAGTTGTATCCTCCTGCTGGCTGAAACTCTGGAAAGTCTATTTGAATCCACAGTAGGAATGTGTGGCGAGCAGGTTAAGGTTTAACAGCTTGGAGTTATTTTTACCTCATAGAAAAATTTCCCTCTGTTACCTGGCCAACAACTCCCCAGGAACACCTGCTAAGGAATGCCCTGTCCCCATCGATCAGGTGCCAAACAGCAAGACTTTGGTGAAATTAAATATTCTGATTATGTTACAGATAGGCTTTGTTATCAGATGTTTTTATCCCTGAAGAATTGATGCAGGATGAAATGGCATCAAGGGGCCTTGGCAAAACTAGAGTCAATGGGTATCAGGAGGAAAACTCTCCACTGGTTGGAGTCATACCTAGCACAGAGGAGGATGGTTGAGGTTGTTGGAGGCGAAACATCTCAGCCCCAGGACATTGCTGCAGGAGTTCCTCAGGGTTGTGTCCTAGGCGCAACCATCTTCAGCTGCTTCATCAATGACCTTCCCTCCATCATAAGGTCAGAAGTGGGGATGTTCACTGATGATTGTACAATTCACAACTCCTCAGATACTGAAGTAGTCAGTGCGAGATCTGGACAACATTCAGGTTTGGGCTGATAAGTGGAAAGTAACATTCCATCTCCCCATGACATTCAAAGGCAATGAGAAGCTAAATGATTACTTGGTGTCTGTCGTCACTGAGGAAGATACAAGAAATCTCCCAGAATTAGAGATCCAAGGGATTAGGGGGAATGAGGAATTGAAGGAAATTAGTATTAGTAAGAAGGTTGTATTGGTGAAATTAATGGGGCTGAAGGTTGATAAGTCCCCAGGACCTGATATTCTACATTCCAGAGTGTTGAAAGAGGTAGCTATGGAGATAGTGGATGCATTGGTGATCATCTTCCAAAATTCTATAGATTCTGGAGCAGTTCCTGCAGATTGGAAGGTCGCAAATGTCACCCCACTATTTAAGAAGGGAGGGAGAGAGAAAACAGGGAACTACAGACCTGCTAGCCTTACATCAGTCATTGGGAAAATGCTAGAATCTATTCTAAAGGGTGTGATAAATGGACACTTGGATAATAATGATCTGATTGGGCATAGTCAACATGGATTTATGAATAGGAAATCATGTTGGAGTTTTTTGAGGATGTTACTAAAAGAATTGATAAAGGGGAGTCGGTGGACATGTGAGGCGGTTGCAGAGAGGCTTCAGGATGAGTTGGACAAGTCAAGTGAATGGGCTAATGCATGGCGGATGCAGTATAATGTAGATAAATGTGAGGTTATCCACTTTGGTAGCAAAAACAGGAAGGCAGATTATTATCTGAATGGCTATAAACTGAGAGGGGAATATGCAGCGAGACCTGGGTGTTCTCGTACACCAGTCGCTGAAGGTAAGCATGCAGGTGCAACAGGCGGTAATAAAGGCAAATGGTATGTTGGCCTTCATAGCGAGAGGATTCGAGTACAGAAGCAGGGATGTCTTGCTGCAATTATACAGGGCCTTGGTGAGGCCACACCTGGAATATTGTGTGCACTTTTGGTCTCCTTATCTGAGGAAGGATGTTCTTGCTAGAGAGGGAGTGCAGCGCAGGTTTACCAGCCTGATTCCTGGGATGGCGGACTGACGTATGAGGAGAGATTGAGTCGGTTAGGATCATATTCGCTGGAGTTCAGAAGGATGAGGGGGGATCTCATGGAAACCTATAAAATTCTAACAGGACTTGACAGGGTAGATGCAGGAAGGATGTTCCCGATGGTGGGGGAGTCCAGAACCAGGGGTCATAGTCTAAGGGTACGGGGTAAACCTTTCAGGACTGAAATGAGGAGAAATTTCTTCACCCAGAGTGTGGTGAGCCTGTGGAATTCGCTACCACAGAAAGCAGTTGAGGCCAAAACATTGTATGTTTTCAAGAAGGAGTTAGATATAGCTCTTGGGTCTAAAGAGATCAAAGGATATGGAGTGAAAGCCGGAACAGGTTACTGAGTTGGATGATCAGCCATGATCATAATGAATGGCGAAGCAGGCTCAAAGGGCCGAATGTCCTACTCCTGCTTCTATTTTCTATGTTTCTATACTTGGATTTTCAAAAGGCCTTTGATAAAGTCCCCCACAGGAGGTTGATTAGCAAAATTAAAGCACACGGGATAGGAGGTAATATACTGACATGGATTAAGGATTGGTTAACAGGCAGAAAACAGAGAGTAGGAATAAATGGGTCATTGTCGCATTGGTAGGCTGTGACTAGTGGGGTACCACAGGGATCAGTGCTTGGGCACCAGCTGTTCACAATATATATCAATGATTTGGATGTGGGGACCAAATGTAGTATTTTCAAGCTCGCGGATGACACAAAACTAGGTGGGAATGTGTGTTGTGAGGAAGATGCAAAGCAGCTTCAAGGGGATTTGGAAAGACTTAGTGAGTGGGCAATAACATGGCAGATGGAATATAATGTGGAAAAATGTGGTTATCCACTTTGGTAGGAGGAATAGATGTGCAGAGTATTTCTTAAATGGTAAGAGATTAGAAAGTGTAGATGTACAAAGGGACCTGGATATCCTTGTCAATAAGTCACTGAAAGCTAACATGCAGGTGCAGCAAGCAATTAAGAAGGTTAATGGTATATTAGCCTTTATCACAAGAGGATTTGAGTACAGGAGTAGTGAAATCTTGCTTCAGTTGTATAGAACCTTGGTTAGACTGCACCTGGAGTACTGTATGCAGTTTTGGTCCCCTTACCTTAGGGAGAATATTATTGCCATAGAGGGAGTGCAACGAAGGTTCACCAGACTTGTTCCCGAGATGGCGGGACTGCCCTATGAAGAAAGATTGGGGAAACTGGGCCTGTATTCTCTAGAGTTTCGAAGAATGAGAGGTGATGTCATTGAAACCTACAAAATACTTAAAGGGATAGACAGGGTAGATGCAGCTAAGATGTTTCCCCTGGTTGGAGAGTCTAGAACCAGGGGACACAATTTCAAAATATGGGGGAAGCCACTTAGGACAGACATGAGGAGAAATTTATTTACTCAGAGGGTTGTGAATCTTTGGAATTCTCTACCCCAGAGGGCTGTGGAAGCTCAGTCATTGAGTATATTTAAAGCAGAGATTGACAGATTTCTAAATACAAATGACATAACAGGATATGAGGATAGTGTGGGAAAAAGGCATTGAATTGGATGATCAGCCATGATCATATTGAATGGTGGAGCAGGCTCGATGGGCCTACACCTGCTCCTATGTTCCTATTACCATCACTGAACCCCCCCCCCCACCACCATCAAAGTCCTGGAGTTACCATTGACCAGAAACTTAACTGGACCAGCCATATAAATACTGTGGCTCCAAGTGTAGGTTGGAGACTGGAAATTCTGAGGTGAGTAACTCACCTTCTGACTCCCCAAAACCTGTCCATCTACAAGGCACACGCCAGGAGCGTGATGTAAAGGCCTGCTACCCGACCCGGACCCGACAACATGTGTCGGGTTTGGGTTCAGCCAGGTCCAGATCGGGGTCAGACACACACAGTATCAATGTTTGCTCTGCTGGGAGGAAAAGGGAAGTTGAGTTTAGTAAGTGTCAAAAGTTGAAAAGCCTACCTGAGCTGGGAGTCCGGGACATCAAGGAGGGAAACTCTGAGTCTGCGCAGCGAGCGAGTGAGCGTCTGTATGATGTAATCGCAGTCATGCTGCAGCTTCCTTCCAAAAGTGGTAAGTACAGTGAGTGCACTATGGTTCGGTCGGGCTCGGGTCGGGTCAGGCGCGGGTCCAATGTGGTTCTGTTGGGTTCGGGTTGGGTTTATTTTCCCTGCCCTGAGCAGGCCTTTAGCGTGATGGAATACACTCCACTTGCCTGAATGAGTGCTGCTCCAACAGCAATCAAGAAGCTTGACACTATCCAGGACAAAACAGTCCATTTGATCGGCACCCCATCCACCACCTTAAACATTCACTCCCTCCACTACGGACGTACAGTGGCAGCAGTGTGTACCATACACAAGATGCACTGCAGCAACTCATGACCTCTACCACCTAGAAAGAGAAGGGCAGCAGACGCATGGGAACACCACCACCTGCAAGTTCCCCTCCAAGCCACATAAAATCCTGACTCGGAACTATAATCACTGTTGCTGGATCTAAATCCTGGAACTCCCTTCCTAACAGCACTGTGGGAGTACCCACACCAGATGGACTGCAGTGGTTTAAGAAGGCAGCTCACCACCACCTTCCTCAAGGGCAATTAGTGATGAGCAACAAATGCTGGCTTTGCCAGCAACGCCTACATCCCATGAAAGAATTTTTAAAAAAACTGATACAGAATTAAGGGTTCAACTCTTTTTAAGTCAGCTGTGTTAATGACAGATCCATAAACCCATCCCCATGTTGCAGTCTCAAAATCAAAGGACTGAGAAACTCACACAGGCTGAGCTTTTGATTGGCTGATATGAATTGCACCCTTTACTCCTATAGGAAGCCACCCCATTTAACTAAGCCCAGCATGCTTAGGAACAGGTTGACAAAAGTCAGGGCTTAAGGATGCCCAAATGTTTGCAGGGGGGCTAGACTTAAACCAGATAAAACCTGATTGCCTTCCAGTACAGAGCACTAGCAAGATTCATAGAAACTTATGGCACAGAAGGAGGCCAATCGGCCCTTCGTGTCTAAGCTGGCTCTTGAAAGAGCAGTCTTGCTAGTCTCACATTCCCGCTTTTTGTCTGTAACCCTGAAAGTTCCTTATCCTGAAGTAGCTGTGCAGCTCCCTTTTAAAATTATTCATGGAATCAGATTCCATCTCCTTTTCTGGCGTGGCTTTCCTGATCCCGACAACTCTGAGTGAAAACATTTCTCCTCATCACCCTTCTAGATTTTTTTGCTAATGATTTTGAATCTCTGACCTCTAGTTATTAACCCACTCGCCAGGGGGAATAATTTTTCTCTGTCTACTCTATCAAAATCTTTCCTCACTTGGACACTTCTATTAAGTTGCCTTTGAACCTTCTGTGTTTCAGAAAGAAAAGTCTGAACTTTTCTAACCTCTCCTCATAACTGAAGACCCTCATTCCTAGTAACATCCTGGTAAACCTTCTCTGTACCCTTTCTAAGGCCTACACCTCTTTCCTGAAGTGTAGTGCTGAGAATTGTCCACAATACTCCAGCTCAGGACTAACCAGTGATTTATAAATTTCTAGCATGATCTCTTTGCATTTAAATTCCATTCCTCTATTTATAAGCCCAAGTAACCCACATACTTTTTTAACCACCTTACCAACATACGCTACCAGTTTTAAGGGTTTGTGTAGTTTCCACTGCATGTCTGTCTGATAGAGTGGATTACTAGGAACTGGGTAGGAAGAATCCTAAGCCCCAGAGACTGGTTCTGTCAATCAGATAAGCTGACTGGTCAGTCAACAGTGATTGGAGTTGTGTGTACCTGCCTAATTTGCAGGCTGACTCCATAACTCAGAAGAGCAAGGAGATGTGCCAATATCCTGGCTATCAATCCTCTTTCATCTAACACCCCTCAAAAAGCAGATAAACTGGTTAATTATCTTACTGAGTGTAGGCCCTTACTATGCACATTACCTATATCGTAGCAGCAATTGCACTTCCAAAGCATTCATTGGCTATAAAGCACTTTGCAAAATGTAACATTGTGCAATATAAATACAAGTCTGTGAAATACAGAATTATTGGTGCATATTGTAAATAGCACTTATAAAACCAGTTCCATTCTCTTTGTCAATGTAAACGCCACTGCTGTGCTGTAACCTGCAAGGCTATAGACCAGCTACTGGAAGGTGGGATTAGATTGGGCGGCTAGTTTTTTCAGCCAGCACAGACACGATGGGCTGAATGGCCTCCTTCTGTGCCATAATTTTTCTATGGTTCTGTGGCCACAGCATTTACAAAGGAGATATGCTGAAAATTCTTCGACACCAGCTAAACTTGAGTAAGACAATTTTACAGTTTTTACACCATGTGAATTTGCTCTGAAATGAGCAGTTGTTTCCTTGAAAAATTAGGTTTTTTTTTAAGAAGAACTGGCAGGCCTCAAAGTTTTGGGCAGCATACCCTGCCCTTCATCTAGAGGAATAACTGGAACAGATGGAAACAGTAGGTTTATATGTGGTGGGGAATGGGAATGTGGGCGGGATCTTACTGCTGATAGGTCATTACTGTACTGTGGGAGTACAGCACTGTCGGAGGTGTCATCTTTCAGATGAGACATTAAACCGAGGCCCCACCTGCCTGCTTGGGTGGATATCAAAGCTCCTTAGCATTATTTTGGAGAGCAGGGGAGTTATCTCCAGTGTTCTCGACAGTATTTAACCCTCAAACAGCACAAAAACAGATTATCTGGTCATTATCATATTGCTGTTTGTTGCAGTTTGCTGTGCGCCTACTGGCTGCTGCATTTCCTACATTATAACGGTGACTACACTTCAAAAGCACTTCATCGACTATAAAGCGCTTTGAGACGTCTGGTGGTCGTGATAAGAACAAAGAACAGTACAGCACAGGAACAGGCCATTTGGCCCTCCAAGCCTGCGCCGATCTTGATGCCTGCCTAAACTAAAACCTTCTGCACTTCCAGGGTCCATATCCCTCTATTCCCTTCCTATTCATGTATTTGTCAAGATGCCTCTTAAACGTCGCTATCGTATCTGCTTCCACCACCTCCCCTGGCAGCAAGTTCCAGGCACTCACCACCCTCTGTGTAAAGAACTTGCCTCGCACGTCCCCTCTAAACTTTGCCCCTCTCACCTTAAACCTATGTCCCCTAGTAACTGACTCTTCCACCCTGGGAAAAAGCTTCTGACTATCCACTCTGTCCATGACACTCATAACTTTGTAAACCTCTATCATGTCGCCCCTCCCCCTTCCCTAGTTGGACTCTCTACATATTGTTTCAAGAAGCTCTCCTGGATGCTCCTTACAAATTCTGCCCCATCCAAGCCCCTAGCACGAAGTGAATCCCAGGCAATATAGGGGAAGTTAAAATCACCCACCACTACAACCCTGTTACCTTTACATCTTTCCAAAATCTGTCTACATATCTGCTCCTCTACCTCCCGCTGGCTGTTGGGAGGCCTGTAGTAAACCCCCAACATCGTGACTGCACCCTTCCTATTGCTGAGCTCCACCCATATTGCCTCGCTGCATGACCCCTCCAAGGTATCCTCCCGCAGTACAGCTGTGATATTCTCCTTAACCAGTAATGCAACTCCCCCACCCCTTTCACATCCCCCTCTATTCCGCCTGAAGCTTCTAAATCCCGGAACATTTAGCTGCCAATCCTGTCCTTCCCTCAACCAAGTCTCCGTAATAGCAACATCATAGTTTCAAGTACTAATCCAAGCTCTAAGTTCATCTGCCTTACCTGTTATACTTCTCGCATTGAAACAAATGCACTTCAGACCACCAGTCCCGCTGTGCTCAGCAACATCTCCCTGCCTGCTCTTCCTCTTAGTCCTACTGGCCTTATTTACTAGTTCCCCCTCAGTTATTTCACCTGCTGTCCTACTGCTCTGGTTCCCACCCCCCCTGCCACACTAGGGCTATACAAATACAAGTCTTTTTTTTTTCTTTGTTATCTAGCCACCATCTTTTGCTTAACTGCATCTCTCCTCCTCAGCAACATACATTCCATGCAGCTCTCAAATACAGAGATGTCTCAGAGCTAACAGCAGGATGGAGAGACAAAAGTGGACGGTGTCACCAAGAATATGAGAGCAAAACAGGCAACAGAAAATGAGAGGGTCAAAGAAAAGGGTTTCTAGGAGTTGCTGAAAGCAGTGATGGTACTAAATTCAGTGAGGGACTTCCATAGGACAGGGTCATTATAGCAGGAACGGTGGTCACTGATGATGCAAACGTACTGATCTACACTAAGGGCACTAAGCCTTCTCCTGGAGTCCTCGAGGTGAGGGGAAAAAAAGTATATTAGTACAGTTTAGAAAGAATAATCATTTCAAAACTTTACCAGTGCACTGGAAAGCTGATTAATCCCACTAAGTAGGACAGTGTATCCTCTCCACCATCCCCTCAGGATCACACCAGCATCCTTCAAATGACTGAATCGCATCACTGTTCATCGGTACTTGACATGTGATCACAGAAGTCAAATGTGGATCCAATACTCACTGATTGATTGAATTGTGTCCCTAATTGCTGCAGCCAACTCATAATAACAAAGAAAATGGCCCAGTATTTAACAAAACAGCAGATTGGACAGGGAAGGCGAGGTGACCAATGGTGATGTTAAAGAGTATAAGGGTTTCTGAGACTCTTGAAAGTGGAGAGAGATAGAGATATGGCAAAGAGAAGGGAGGTTTAGAGTCATAGAGTGATACAGCACTAAAACAGGCCCTTCGGCCCACCGAGTCTGTGTCAACCAACAACCACCCATTTATACTAATCCTACATTAATCCCACAATCCCTACCACATCCCCACCATTCTCCTACCACCTACCTACACTAGGGCCAATTTACCTATCAACCTGCAAGTCTTTGGCTGTGGGAGGAAACTGGAGCACCCGGCGGAAACCCACGTGGTCACGGGGAGAACTTGCAAACGCCACACAGTTTAGTGAGAGAGCTCCAGATTGCCCAGGCAGGTGATGGGTTTGAATAAAAGTGGAGAATGTAGGGCTGGAGGAGATTGCAGAGACTGCATTAGCGGCTTAGAGGGATGTGGTGTTTGAAATCAATATATTAGAGGATGGCGAGAACGAGGTGGTGGAATGGAACTTTGCTGAGCATTTGGAGCTTTTGTACCAAGGGTTTGGGAACTTTTTTATTTCTTCCTTTCAGAGACCAATAATACGGGGCATGGAATTATTTCGCTCTGCTTGTGCTCATGAACCCTCCCCGTTACATTCATGAAAGTCATTGCAGATGAAACACTAGGGTAGCAGGCACACTATCATTTCGAAGGTTCTTTTACTCGCGAAATGTCAAAAGGTGCAAGGTTAAATGATGTGGAAAGCTGTATTTCAAAAGTGTTCCAACTTAAATAATAACAACTGACTAGAGTTAATGATGGGAAACTGCGCAAAAATTACCACTCAGCGGGTCACCAAGTATATAAAAACAAAGTTTCAAGCATGTGATAACAGCCCTTGAAAACACCGAGCCAAGGTTACATAGTCTGAAGATCATGGCTGGCTCTGATATGGATTCTGCTGACACTGATTGTGCAGTTTTGGACTAATTTCTGTTCAGTTTCTTTGCCAATACCAGTTGCTAGGCGACATCGCCACGCGAAGCGAACATCAATTACATGAAACCCTAACAATAACCATCTAATCCCACTCTCGCGAAAGCTGGTTTAAAAGGCGACCTATTTTTGACAGCTCACAGTGGGGGAAAAATAAACAGAATCCCCGGTGTTTCTCTGGGTTTTCGATTCCTCCAAACGCTGTCAGATAACGATCAAGACTTGGGTATGCGATAGGTGCAATCTTCCAATGTGACTCGTATAACATTGGGTGTAACAATCCTGGAAACGCATTTAATAGAGGATTCGACTTATTCAGTCACAAACTAATGAGCCCATGTGTTGATAGTATTGACAAGCTTTGCTGAACGTTGACAAGTCTGCAAGTTTATCCAGAAATAGCCCAGCAGCAGAATTACAGGAAAAACAAAAACAAAATACTCTGGCTGCTGGAAATCTGAAATATAAACAGAAAGTGCTGGAAATACTCAGGCAGCATCGGTGGAAAGAGAAACAGTGTTAACGTTTCAGGTCCATGACCTTTCATCAGAACTGGGGGAAAAAAGCCCAGGTGTCACAGGACAACACAACCCACTGCACTTAACACAAGGACTCACCAGATAGGCCGGGCTGCCCACCACAGCGCCCATGGCTCCAGCAGCTGCCCCGGCCGCGATGCTGCAGGTAGTGCTGACCCTGCCGCCCTGGTCCCGGGTGAACCCCAGCGCCTCCAGCTGCGAGTAGGCACCGAGCCGGACCCCGTTCATCAGCGCCTGGTAGAGGATGGCGGCTGCCAGTCCCTTCTGCAGCCCGAGCAGCCCGTCCTCCCGGCCGATCAGTGCCAGGGCATGGAAGACGTTGCGATAGAGTCGGGGGTACGAGCCCCGGGCGCGGAGCTCACCCTGCAGTTGCATCCGAGTCTTCACCACCTCCAGCGGGTTGGTCAGCACGCAGGCACCGGCCGCTGCCGCGCCGCCCAGCGCAAAGTCCAGCGCCTGTCTGCGCTGTTGCATCGCCCGGTTCGGTCCCCGGGGCCGGGGCTGGAGCCGAGATGCTCCTCTGAGTAACGGGGTGCAATTCCCGGAGCCGGAACTCAAGAACACGTCAATCACCACTCGCCACACCCATTGTGTTCACACCCCTACTGATTAAACCAATGGAAACCCGCAGTTGCACCGCGCCTCCGGATAAATCCCGCCCACTGTTATTCCTAAAGAACGCAATGCTATAGCAGGGCGGGGCTATCATTCGTTCAGTAATTTGCATTTGTATAGAACAAGTTATATTTACATCGTGCCTTTAAAATAGGAAAGTACAAGACAGTAATCCGACACAAACTGACACCAAGTCAGTGAAGATTTTAAACAGGCTGACTAAAATGTTGTTGAACAGGTAGGATTTAAGAAAAGCCTTAAAGACGAGAGAGAAGTGGAGGTGGAAAGGATGATGAAGGGAATTCCAGGGCACTGAGTCTAGACGGTAGAAAGTACATTTGGCAATGATGGAGTGAAGGGCATGTGACGATCAGAGTTGGAGAAGTGCAGAGTTCGTTTAGGGTTGTTGGACTGGAAGAGATTACTAGGATAGACAGAGGCAAAAGGCCATTAAGGGATTTGAACAAGAGGAAGGAAATGTTAAATTTCAGAGTTATATGGACTGAGATGGTGCGATCTTCACCCCGCACCCCCTTCCCCTGCACCCCCCCCACCCCCTCCCTCTACCCCTCCCCCTTGCATCCCCTCCTCCCACCGGCACCATCCTACACCTGTGTAGGGGCCCCAACAACCCCACTGCCTTGTGGGCGTCTCGGGAGAGTCCAAGGCTAAGGGAGTAAACCCTAACAGAAAATCCGGAGCGGAACCCCGTAGGCGGTCATGTGTCACCTTTGGCATGTTTCCGGCAGTTCCTGCAGCCATACTGGTGCCAAACGTCGTGTCCTGCACTCCTTTGGACCCCACCAGAAAGGCCGAGAGGGGGGTTTTGACGACTGGGCAACTCTCAACCTCCATAAATTTGCCCAGGCATGCGCCATGGAGAGGTCACTCCATAGTTGCCTCACAGCGACTGAAACAACACGGAAGGCAGCAGTTACGGGTTATAAGTCCAGATAAATTGGCGTAGAAACTGGGCGCCACGGGTTGCCTTTGTCGGTGGGAGAGGTCATTGCACCTCACTGGACAGCTACCGCCCGCCTCAAACCGGGCAGCCCTCGGTCAATAAGGTTCTGTCCCGCCACAGTCTGCCTGCTTCAATGGGTGCTTGGAGCTCAGGGTCATTGCCCGAAAGGTGGACTGATACACCGCACCAAACAACATGAAAAAAGGAAAGAAGGTACCAGCCCTTCGCTTTGCAAGCTGGAACGTCAGAACTATGTGTCCTGGCCTGTCGGAAGACCTTACACAAATCAACGATTCTCGGAAGACCGCCATCATTAACAACGAGCTCAGTAGACTCAATGTGGACATTGCAGCACTTCAGGAGACTCGCCTCCCCGCGAGTGGCTCTCTAGCAGAGCAAGACTACACCTTCTTCTGGCAGGGCAGGGATCCTGAAGAACCAAGACAGCATGGAGTGGGCTTCGCCATCAGAAACTCCTTGCTCAGCATGATAGAGCCTCCCTCAAATGGCTCGGAACGCATACTGTCCATCCGACTGCTCACCACCTCTGGTCCAGTACACCTACTCAGCATCTATGCTCCAACACTCTGTTCCGCACCTGAAGCTAAAGACCAGTTCTATGAACAACTCCATAACATCATTAGCAGCATCCCCAACACCGAACACCTATTCCTGCTGGGGGACTTTAATGCCAGGGTTGGGGCCGACCATGACTCATGGCCCTCCTGCCTTGGGCGCTATGGCGTTGGAAGGATGAATGAGAACGGGCAGAGACTGCTTGAGTTGTGTACCTATCATAACCTCTGCATCACCAACTCGTTCTTTCACACTAAACCCTGTCACCAGGTTTCATGGAGGCACCCAAGATCACGTCGTTGGCACCAGCTAGACCTCATTGTCACAAGGCGAGCCGCCTTAAACAGTGTTCAAATCACACGCAGCTTCCACAGTGCGGACTGCGACACCGACCACTCCCTGGTGTGCAGCAAGGTTAGACTCAGACCAAAGAAGTTGCATCATTCCAAGCAGAAGGGCCACCCGCGCATCAACACGAGCAGAATTTCTCACCCACAGCTGTTACAAAAATTTCTAAATTCACTTGTAACAGCCCTTCAAAACACTCCCACAGGGGATGCTGAGACCAAGTGGGCCCACATCAGAGACGCCATCTATGAGTCAGCTTTGACCACCTACGGCAAAAGTGCGAAGAGAAATGCAGACTGGTTTCAATCTCATAATGAAGAGCTGGAACCTGTCATAGCCGCTAAGCGCATTGCACTTTTGAACTACAAGAAAGCCCCCAGCGATTTAACATCCGCAGCACTGAAAGCAGCCAGAAGTACTGCACAAAGAACAGCTAGGCGTTGCGCAAACGACTACTGGCAACACCTATGCAGTCATATTCAGCTGGCCTCAGACACCGGAAACATCAGAGGAATGTATGATGGCATGAAGAGAGCTCTTGGGCCAACCATCAAGAAGATCACCCCCCTCAAATCTAAATCGGGGGACATAATCACTGACAAACGCAAACAGATGGACCGCTGGGTTGAGCACTACCTAGAACTGTACTCCAGGGAGAATGCTGTCACTGAGACTGCCCTCAATGCAGCCCAGCCTCTACCAGTCATGGATGAGCTGGACATACAGCCAACCAAATCGGAACTCAGTGATGCCATTGATTCCCTAGCCAGCGGAAAAGCCCCTGGGAAGGACAGCATTACCCCTGAAATAATCAAGAGTGCCAAGCCTGCTATACTCTCAGCACTACATGAACTGCTATGCCTGTGCTGGGACGAGGGAGCAGTACCCCAGGACATGCGCGATGCCAACATCATCACCCTCTATAAAAACAAAGGTGACCGCGGTGACTGCAACAACTACCGTGGAATCTCCCTGCTCAGCATAGTGGGGAAAGTCTTTGCTCGAGTCGCTCTGAACAGGCTCCAGAAGCTGGCCGAGCGCGTCTACCCTGAGGCACAGTGTGGCTTTCGTGCAGAGAGATCGACTATTGACATGCTGTTCTCCCTTCGTCAGATACAGGAGAAATGCCGTGAACAACAGATGCCCCTCTACATTGCTTTCATTGATCTCACCAAAGCCTTTGACCTCGTCAGCAGACGTGGTCTCTTCAGACTACTAGAAAAGATCGGATGTCCACCAAAGCTACTAAGTATCATCACCTCATTCCATGACAATATGAAAGGCACAATTCAACATGGTGGCTCCTCATCAGAGCCCTTTCCTATCCTGAGTGGTGTGAAACAGGGCTGTGTTCTCGCACCCACACTTTTTGGGATTTTCTTCTCCCTGCTGCTTTCACATGCGTTCAAATCCTCTGAAGAAGGAATTTTCCTCCACACAAGATCAGGGGGCAGGTTGTTCAACCTTGCCCGTCTAAGAGCGAAGTCCAAAGTACGGAAAGTCCTCATCAGAGAACTCCTCTTTGCTGACGATGCTGCTTTAACATCTCACACTGAAGAATGCCTGCAGAGTCTCATCGACAGGTTTGCGTCTGCCTGCAATGAATTTGGCCTAACCATCAGCCTCAAGAAAACGAACATCATGGGGCAGGATGTCAGAAATGCTCCATCCATCAATATTGGCGACCACGCTCTGGAAGTGGTTCAAGAGTTCACCTACCTAGGCTCAACTATCACCAGTAACCTGTCTCTAGATGCAGAAATCAACAAGCGCATGGGTAAGGCTTCCACTGCTATGTTCAGACTGGCCAAGAGAGTGTGGGAAAATGGCGCACTGACACGGAACACAAAAGTCCGAGTGTATCAGGCCTGTGTCCTCAGTACCTTGCTCTACGGCAGCGAGGCCTGGACAACGTATGCCAGCCAAGAGCGACGTCTCAATTCATTCCATCTTCGCTGCCTTCGGAGAATACTTGGCATCAGGTGGCAGGACTATATCTCCAACACAGAAGTCCTTGAAGCGGCCAACATCCCCAGCTTATACACACTACTGAGTCAGCGGCGCTTGAGATGGCTTGGCCATGTGAGCCGCATGGAAGATGGCAGGATCCCCAAAGACACATTGTACAGCGAGCTCGCCACTGGTATCAGACCCACCGGCCGTCCATGTCTCCGTTATAAAGACGTCTGCAAACGCGACATGAAATCGTGTGACATTGATCACAAGTCGTGGGAGTCAGTTGCCAGCATTCGCCAGAGCTGGCGGGCAGCCATAAAGACAGGGCTAAATTGTGGCGAGTCGAAGAGACTTAGTAGTTGGCAGGAAAAAAGACAGAGGCGCAAGGGGAGAGCCAACTGTGCAACAGCCCCAACAAACAAATTTCTCTGCAGCACCTGTGGAAGAGCCTGTCACTCCAGAATTGGCCTTTATAGCCACTCCAGGCGCTGCTTCACAAACCACTGACCACCTCCAGGCGCGTATCCATTGTCTCTCGAGATAAGGAGGCCCAAAAGAAGAATAAGAAGAATGGACTGAGAGCCAATGTAGGTCAGTGAGCACAGGCACAATAGATAAATGGGATTTGGTACAATGAGACTTGAATCAGTTTATAGAGAGAGACCAGCCAAGCGACCGTTAGAATTGTTGAGTGTGGAGGTGACAAATACGGACGATAGTTTCGGCAGTAGCAGGGGTACAGATAGGCAATGTCGGTGCTGTTTGAAATGGAGACGGTATGAGGTTGGAAACTTAGTTTGGATCAAGGTTGCAGAGGGCTACAGGTACTCGTTCTTCATGTGTGAGTGTAGCCAGCCAAATTCTGGCAGCACTGGAGTTAGAAGATTATGTCTCAGGAACTCGGACGCTTATGCTAGAGCCAGGTGCTGCTTTTCCTGACATCAGCAAACACAATTCGGCCCAAGATTGAATCCAAAACCTTCCTACCCCATAATCTCTGCAGAATAGGAAGAAGAAACTCCTTTAAGCAGTACATCACCCAGAAACTATATTCCACATACATTCCCTTCATCTAGTTTTCAATAAACTGTCAATATTCGAATTTTCATCCGAAAAAGGCTACACCGCTCAACACCCATTATAGATTTAACAAGAAAATATAAATCTTTAGTTCTAAATTTAATATATAAAAATCAGGGGTTATGGTTTTGAAAGACTGTAGATCTAAACAGAGGGAATGAAAGGGAATAAATACTTTGTGTGCTGGTTTAACATTAAGCCCCAGAGGGACCAACACATCTGCTTCTTTAAAAAAGATACACGGAGAGCAAGTATGAAAAAATTAATTCCACTAAAAAAATAGCAAAACATGTAGCAACCAACTGGAGCTGCCTAGTCTAATCGAATGCAATGTCTCCGCCATAATCCCCCCCCCCCCCCAATTCTTCCTCGTCAAATACTTATTGCTTCAGTGAATCTTCACTAAATGTTGAGGGGGGTCTCAATTTGTCGCTACTGGAACAGAGATTAGGTTAATTAAGTGAATAATTAAATTCCGTGTTTTAATAATTGTTGAAAATATTTCCAACTTCTTACTTTAAAATAATCCCGAATTTAAGTCCTCTAGTTGCCCAATTCACCAACCAACGGAGATAGCCACACTATTTACCCTCAACACAACTGAATTTTTATAGCCGCAATTAGATTCTTGGGGAAAAAAGCCCCACCTTTTCAAGCCTTTCTTCACAAATATCCTTTCTGGTTTTATTCTAATGGATCTTCAGTCTTTTTTCCTTTTATTATTACAGGCTTTTAAAAACCAAACTTGATGTAACCTAGATCACGGATTCTTCAGTTCCTCCCATCGTCACAATGCACTATATCCATGGCAAGTAATTCATTAAGTTTGCAGATCTGTTCAAACATTGTCAATATCAATTTTAATAAATCATGTTAAATATTAGTGCTGAGTATTGAACTTTTATAAGTTCTGGCATCCTGGTCAGTATCAAGTAGCCCCAGTCAGGCATGGCACAACCATAGAAAAGTTACAACACAGAAGAAATCCATTCAGCCCACCGTGTCTGCGCTGGCTGAAAAAAACAGCCGCCCAACCTAATCCCCCACTTTCCAGCACCTAGTCCATAGTCTTGCAGGTTACAGCACTTCGGGGACAGTGTAACGCTTCCTCAATACCACACTGACATCTCCACCCCAATACCTCTATTGCATTATAACATTTTCCACACCAGCGTGTGAAAATCGGTCAATCGGTGAGATTGTCAGTTAGTATAGAATTAGAAGGCTTTTGTCGCATAGGTCCACAACTAGTAGGAACTGGAATCAAGTCTTCAAGCTCGGAGATTCTTACAGCCAACAGAGACTTTCATCCGATTAGTTTTGGGCTGGATTTGAATCCAAGTCTCATTGATAAATTGGTCAGTGTCTAGCCCACTGCACCATCTAGTCCCACACACTGGTATTTTCACTACCTCCGGGACTTTTATGTGCAAAGATTAGGGATGGGTATGGACAGTAAGAGCAAGTATAGAAATTCACAGCATTTGTTGCAGAATGTCACTCCGTAACAAACCACTCGTCCCAACTACGGGCCTAGGCCATACTTGGCTCTTTTTTTAAAAAAAAAGCTCAGAATCTTCCCAAAAAATTAATTTAGTTGTATATCAAGTCTAATGCATGGAAACTGACCTAAAAAAAAGTAGAACATTTCTCTGACTAGACAGACAAGAAAAAGGAGACCAATACCTTTTTATTAATTCCATTCTATTTACATCAAATTATATACAATAAACACTGCATTTACATTGTGCAAACACAGAAACATGCATTGATAAGCATCAGTACTGGGGTACCTAAAGGCTGCTCCAACATTAATATACACACCATTAGGTTAGAGTACATTGTACAAGTAGTGAAATTTCTCCTTAAAGACCTGTCCTTTTATTTATGCCTCAACTAGGTATCAAAATTTGTAACATTCAATATTAGTGATATCAATAGATGATCAGCATTAGTCTCATCCAGTCTATTTCTGTTTCACCTCACTACACTCCACACCAGCACGAATATCATTGAGTAATATAGCAACAGCAGGGAAAACGTGAAGTGTAAAAATCTGTAGATCAATAGCAGGAAGACGGAGCCAAGTGAGCTTTCCTTGGCCAGTGCCCGAGACAATACTTACGCCCAATCATTGGCAAAATACACATTTATATTGTTCAACTTTTTTAGGGGGTGGGACCAATTTTGATATATCTATCTGCGCCAGATAGACTGATCTAATAGTTTCAATCAATTTCAATGAGAAAATGGCTAATTTATCATGACCAGAGCCGCTGTGTTATGGTGATTGAATTTAGTTGTTTTTTTAATTTAGAATTATGAGATTTTTTCAGATGTATTACTGGAGTTTTGGGGTTTACATTGTGATTCTCTCCAATTTTCTGTTTTAAAAGTAAACAATGGTTTTAATCACAACTTTAATCAACTGCCATTCCCAGACTTGCTGTTTCCATGCTGCAACATTTTCACACCAAGGCCACACCATGTTTCTCAAGTTACTGTAATTATACTAGGATTGAGGGCTTGGGTGGGTGGAATTTATTAGCTACAGCACATAATGCTCTAGCTAAATTAATAAGGCTCTCAATATTGAAAGATACAGCAAATCCAGGATCATTCAACTTCTGGTTTTAAGGAGGGATTTTTAAAAATGAGGATTGTAGATAATGGATTACATCCAAGGCAGAGTTAAATAGTTTGTTTTATTAAATACAATGTATATAATGTAACTTTTTTTTTTACTGTAAACCGATTACACAGCACTCATCTGAAAGTATCAGAATGTACCTTTCTTTAGATCACATACTGAAGGATCCATTACCCAGGTGGTGTAAAGGTGTAACTTTAACACATCTCAAGTCAACACACTGGAGAATTTAAGGGCAATAGCAAAATATTTTATACGGAACGAAGCCAGTCTGGATTCAACTCTGCAAGATTCTGAACAGTCCCTGATCCAAACTATAGAGTAAAAGATCCTCACATCAACAAATTAGCTGTGCACCTTAGCGCAGAGCAAAGATCACCAAGAATAGCAGCAACTATCCTACTAATGGATCTCAGTAATTAGTAACCCAAAGTAATCACAACCAGAAACATTTGGGACCACAGTGACACCATCACTTCCTAAAACAGGAAACCAACCTTTCCCTTTTTACAAAACATGTGAAAATATTTTAAAATTACTAGCTTACTTTCATCTTCTCATGGTCTTGGAAAACCTTACTCTAATGCATTGATAATTCAACTTGAACAGAATTACGTAGTCCACACTGGTTCAACATATACTGTGGACATTTCTACTTCTAGAGTCAGTTAAACTTTGACCTCTAGATGAGTTACAGGAAAACCTACAAAGCAAATAAAATCAAATCTCATTAAAAAGATCAGCAGACAATTGGATTGCCTATTTCACTCAATGAGTGCATTCAGTAACAAATCAGCATGGGCCAAGCTAGTAGGGTGTGTATCACACACACACCACAAATTACAACCAAAGTTGCACATGGACACTCTCAATGCCACAGTATAAAGGTTTCACAGTGGAGGACTTGGCCAGCCTGCATTACATAAATTTCTTACAAGAGAAACAGTCTTGTAAAGCAAAAGACATTACAATCTTAAACACTGTACATTGCACATGTAGTGGTTGGTTGTGTACATATGGACAGAGTACAAACTGCACCCTTCGTGACCATATGGTCCATCCCCACGTTAGAAGATCTCAACCCTGCCACAAATATCCTAACCAGATCTTGGCCCAATGGGTATGCAAACCAACCCCAGACCTGGTGAACCCATCACAGACTGGATCCAATATTAACATTTTTCCTCTTATTTTTTGACCTTTATAAAATAATTGTAGGTATGTGGTGCACCAATTACATTAGTAATAAGTGTAATAGAATACTAGCCTCCTACCCTATTGTACATGTTTCTTATCCAGGAATCTCCACACTACAACAATTTGTGTAGTTTCCTCTTTCATTTTTATCTGCCAACTTTAACTTCCCTGCCTAAAAGAGGAAAGAAATTGCATTTATATCCTTAGATTTAGGATGTCCCGAAGAGCTTCATGACCAATTAAGTATTTTTGAAGTACAGTCACTGCTGTTATGTAGGTAAAAACAGCATCTAATTAGCACACAGTGTGGCCCCACAAACAAGAAGATAAATCACCAGTTAAATCAGTTTTGGTGGTGTTGGTTCAGAATAATTCCTGCTCATGACACTAGAACACCTCTGTTTTTGTTTGAAAAGTGTCTTCCATCTGAACTAGCATGTGGGTGTAGTGATTCAACATCTTATCTGAAAGACAGCTTCCGAAAATGCAGCACTCCTCAGTACGGCACTGGGATATTAGTGCAGGTTATGTCATCAAGCCCTGGAGTAGGCCTTGAAGTCACAATCTAGCTCAGAAAAGAGACCACCACCACAGTCAAGCTGAATGAAGGTGTTAACTTGTTGCACAATTCCAAGGATACAAGCATGGAGTCAGCTGGGTACAGTTCCATGGATGCTTCATACACTTATTGTTGGATATATTTCCATAGGTGCCAACATAGACTCGTCACTAGGTACAGTTCTGTGGGTGCCAGCATTGATCTGGTTCTGGGTGCAATTTTATGGGCAGTGTTTACCCACTTCTGGATACAATTGCCAGTAGGCATGACAGTAAACATCAATAAGGTCACTAGAGTACAGTCAAGATTCGGTCCTCAATCAAGATCTGCGCACACACTCTTTTCCAGCACTAGACTGGAATAGAAACCTCAGCTAATTTTTCCCTAATCCTCTGACACTGAAGCAAACTCTTGTGCACCTACTGCCATCCTAGAGATCAGCCATCCGAGTATGAACCAGGGATCATCCTAATCCATGTGGCTCAGCTACTCAATGTTTAAACTTGCTGAACCACTGGGTGGGATAGGTGAAGTCTGACATTCAGCTTTCAACATTATACAGTCAGAATAAAAGAAAAGTCTAAAAACTTTACATTTGGGATGTCAAGGTTTACTTACACTGGTTGATGAGTCCTCTGAGGGAATCCAGTTACAGTAAAACCTAAAAAGAGAAGCCAACATTTGCTAAATTTATAGCAAGTTCTGTATCAGAATCAGACCCCAATCACTGCAAGCAAATGAAAAAACAGCACCACTGACACATCCTGCTTTAAAACTGCATTCTATTTCTGATCACTAAAGCCTTTCATTCTGATAAGATTGAAATGAACAGCTGAAAGCACAAATTCAAGTTCCCATCTGTTTGTGAAATACATCAACTACAGGAATTTAGAATGAGTATTTTTGCTACTCTGATGTCAGATGCAAGATTTAAAAAAGACATTGCTTATTGCAGCAGGCCATGTTTTGTTCTTAACCCATCCTTGCTCAGTTTTTGCAGAGTACTGGGGTTTTACAAAGAGATGGTGCAGTCTACAGCTTTTTAAAATAAGGCAACTAATAGTGTTTAATTTTACAAACCATCTAAGTGATGCTCAGATGTATTACTCATATCAGGCATTCACAGGAGTGTTGTAATATTTCTGCACTTGCAGGCTTCTGGAAGACTTACGGTCTAGTGTTCACAACTCAACAGCCTGCAATCCTTCAATACATCCAATGTTGTTGCATTCAACATTATACTAACTGTGACTGTTCTCTGTGGAACAGTTATCAATCTTATAGTTTTTAATGCCTTTATTACTCTTAATTGTATACGGTTTGTTGCTCTCATCACTCATTTGCTGTGCTCTGTGGTATTTAGTGACTGGCTGCTGTGTTCAGGATGACTACTTTGCCTTTAAAAACATAGCATCAGGAAAAGACCACCCACAGACACACTACACAGTTCAAAAACCTGTCCAGATAGGACACAGCTTTGTTTGCTTGTCATGGTCAAAGGAGAAGGTTGATTGTACATGATCAGGTCCAGTTCACCCCAATTTGCAGGACATCAGTAGGTGTTAAGTTTGTGCTGTGAATGGTGCAGACTATCCAGCAGTACAATTCTACATTCTGTCTTTCCAGTCCTGGATAGAGTCTTGAGAAGGCACTTTGAGCTGTATAACACTGAAGCACAGGTGGTTATCATTGGGAATAGTTAAGTTGATGAATTAAAGGCTTCACACAAGAACAAACAGGTACAATGAGGAAGGTCATTCAACCTATCCTACTTGTCCATCTAAAAAAGGTTCCTCCATCACACAATCCAGGATATTTTTCTCTACCATTCTACCCTGAGGAAGATGCTTATGCATACTGGCTGAAGTGCTTGCATTTTAAATAGCTGCGATTGTGTTTAAAAAAATAACCTATCATTATGAACTGCTTAGGATCTCTGCTATTATAAATGTTCTCTTTGCATCATGGCCCCTTTGACTGCAACATGTAACTTAATGGGCAAAAAATAACAGAAGTACAGGATTTGCAGTTCGACTTCAGTTGATTGGTGTATTGAAAGATCATCTGATTTAACTAATCAGGTTTAAGCAGGACTGCAAAAAAAATTATGAATTAAGTATTTCTCAACTATCTTCAGAAGGAATGCCACTAATGTTTTATTTAAAAACAGTGAGGGAGGGGAAGGTTAGACACAGTCTGGTGAGAGGAATTAATGACTATAAAGGAAATAACTACTAGTTTTCTCTGAATTCTCCTGTCCTGAATGTATTTATACTAAGATATCAAGTCTGTGAGGACGGACTCTGCTGGGATACAGATTTCCAAGGGCACTGGTTCCGTTGCTGTCAACTCTGGGTGGGTATGACTGTATAGGCACCAGTAGCTCATTAGAGTGGTCAATCATATGAGTTTAGTATTTGCCAACTGTTGTCACCAGTGGAGTGAAATATAATCCAGGTGTACAGCTCAGACAGGAGACTGTACATGATTAGAATACTAGCAGACAGAGATGAGTTTCCATTAAACTGAAAAACTCTTAACTGCCCAAATCACAAATACCCCTTTACAGACTGCACATTACAACATCTCTCCAGAATCCAGGAATTGTAACTTACAAGAGGAAAAATGAAGACAGTATCCACATTCGCTGCTGGGTTCACAGGAACTAGGAATACTCAGGTGAGCTGAAGAACAGAGATAGACTACATAAAGTTAATGCAACACTGAGATACTACCACTAGGTTATGGGCGGGGGGAGGTGTGGTGGGAGACGACAATGAATACTATACTGTAGTGTATTTGCAGCACCTAGTGGCAGTAAGAGAGTATGATAGCTTAATATGGTTATACTACATAGATGATAACTGGTTGAGAACAGCACTGAGATTTGCTAGGTCAGCACAGGCCTGGGCCTTCTAGCCTGTATGGGTTAGTGCCACAGCAGTCAATACCTTTACCCATGAAGCTATCAGGAAGTCTTACTGACATGCTGCTGTAAACGTTACTGTCCTGCAAGAGGTTCTTAAACAGTAGTACGTGCTGTTACGTCATTTGCACACGATTTCACCACCTACATTCTCTGCAGTGGAGCTACTTCCAGGTCAGAAATGCAACTTTAGTTGATTGAACTGTTTAGGAAAATGCACAAAATACTGTTTGCAGCATCTACCTTGAGTTACAGATTTAAAGTCCTTTCCTTCCTGCCATTTCTTACAATTTTTCAGATATATACTGGGAAAATCCAACCCCTTTTAATTGACTGAGAAGTAAAGCGGCTTAAAGCCTGATGTTGATGTTACCCAGTCCAATCTCTCATTGTAGATTTACATTTAAACAGTATTTGAGAGAGTTACATTCTGCGGTCTTAAAGGAAAGGTTGCAGTCATTGCTTCGCCAGATTTGAAGATAGGGATCACAGTCCCCATTATCATGAAAACTATCTTGTACAGGATTCACCATTTATCAGGAAGGAGATCACAAACTGAGCTATTATAGACACTGACCTCAGGGGTGCACGCAGTCTAAACTTATTTACAGATTAAACATTAAGAAATGCCATTGAAAAGTGGCTGATGTGCAGTCAGATCTAAATAGTATAACTATTAATAAAAGCACTGTCTATAAAAATGATTTTCTAATGTTCTGGAAAGGCCCAATGCAGATGGTTACATATCAGATGATACCCAGTCTTTTTAGTTACTGACACCAGGGTAGCAACTGAAAAAAATACTCCTTAAAACTTTCAGACAGATGTGACAACTGAAGCTCAAGGTAGGCGTTCAGAGTCTGGGATGTAACGACACTGACAAGATCACATTGCTCCATATTAGAAGCACAAGGCAGTGATTCAGAGAGAAGTGTTTCCCAGGCTCCCTCAGTCTTCGTACACTAGTCCTTTCACTTCTCCAAGAGAAAATATGTTTTGCCCAATAGTTGATTCAGAAAAATTCTCATGCAGTTAGAACATAAGCTCTGATGGGTTATCACTGAATGCGTCTTACTGAAGTAATAAAAAAGAGGCATTGAGAATGCAGATGTTTCATAATCTGGAGTTGGGAAACAGCACATCTGTTACCTAGCTCAATAGGCAGGTTTTCAGTCAAGATCTATCTTGTTCCCTCCTCCCCACCCTTTCCAATTATTGACACTGTTGAGGCATTTTCAAAGACTTGTGAGTTGGTAGATTTGGATTGGTGCCATTTCCTTTACAGTCCTGTATGCCAGTGTTCCTCTCTACACCCCCAGTAACATTGCATGCCGAGTTACATGCAACATCCAGAGACGCAACAAGCGAGTGAGCGATGCCTGCCGCATTCTCGCACCATACAGCCAAGGTTCCAAGGCGTTCAACACCATGGATCACGCTCAGCACGTCCTCGGGATAGACTGTCACTTCGCTGCCACATGGTCCGAATAAGCAGGACTGCATCGTCGCACTTCTTCTGAATGGAGGGGTCCTGAAGTGGTTTCCGAGGTAGATCCACCTGAAAAGGAGAATCAGCATTAAGTGCAGCAATCACCAAGGAAAAAAGAAAGCAAGTATCACATCAAGTCTAATCCTATCTTTATCCAAAGTCCATACATATGCACTTTCCAGCAGGAGATAATGGAATAGCAATCATGAACAGGAACCCTAGCTGACTTTTTCCACCCCAAACCCAAGAGTGGGGGCAATTGAGAATGCCCCCAATATCATGACTATCAGCCAACAACTCGATATACGGCAGGATTGGAGACATTCTCTGTTTTTAATGTTCAATACCACACTACATATTTCATTAATCTGCTGTCATCAGGGGAGCTCCAGGCAGATAGTTTAAACTTGATGACCACAGAAGGACAAGGAGATCACCCCACTAATAAGGGAACGTGCAATGGCAATTGAACTGTTGCTATTTACATTTGTCAACAGTGGTGAGCAAAGATTCAGTTAGGTTAAGTACTCTGTACATTTCCAGCTCACCTGGTAGATCTTCCTCCAAGCACCATTTAACGCAGCAAGAAAACGTTGCAGCTCCTGTGAACAACTGAAATACAGGAACCAGGGAGGAGACTTCTGATCATCGGACAGCTCCTGGAACACAATTTGAGAAACAATGGAATGAAGGAGAATAAAGTGCAAGAGGTGATCAACTAGCTTTTTAAAATATATTTGATTTTCGATAATACAGACAGTGGCGTGGCATAATCCAAACCTATGAATAGGGTAAGGACAGTGCATGTTCAAAAAGGTATTCTGTAACTGTTGGAAAAACAGGAGTTTATACCCAATTTATATTACAGCTCTCTTTTGGCATACACTCTCCTATTAAGCAAATAAATGGAGTTGAGATACAGATCAGCCATGATTTATTTGAAGGATGGAACAGGCGAGGGGCTGAATGTCCTACTTCTGTTATGTTCCTTTCCATGTTTCTGTCTGTGGAAGCAAACTATTGGCAGTTATTTATTGTGGGGTTGCTTACTGCTGGCATTGCCAGTTGGTTCTGGTTGTGTGCTGACCAAGCTCTCAGCTGGCCTGTAAAAACCAGCAATGCAGTTCATTTCTTGCCTATATATTCTGTCTTCTGACATCCGCAGGCAAAATAGTAAAACTGCTCATGTGTAATTTCCTTAAAGTAATTATCACTAATGTAACACAATCATAATTGGATCATTTGGCTGCACCAATTACACTGGCAGGGCCTCACCGATATAATGAGTATTAAAAACACCAGTGAGTATAGTGCCATGATGCCTTCAAGCCCCAGTGCACTGTACCATGCAGCAGGCTGCTTGTAGTTTCTAATATGGTGCATTCTGATCATAACTACAGCAGAGTAGAGACCAGGTGCTTCACATCTGGGAGGAAGGGAAGTGATCTTGGACTGCACTCCCAGCAGCTGGTTACAGACAGGCAGGGGTCATGGGGAAAGTTGCATGCCAGCTCTCATTGCTCAATTATAGGTCAGAATTTATTCTTATTTGATCAGGAGCATTAGAAAGGAAAATATACAAAGCTGTAATGATCAGGATCTGTCCCTTTATTCTATACACTGCACTAAAGGCCTGCTACCCGACCCGAACCTGATGGGACTCGACGACATGTGTCGGGTTCGGGTCAGGTCAGGTTGCACTTCCAGGTCAGGCATTCGGGCTCGGGTAGGGCCGGGTCGGACACAATATCACAGGTAAATGGCTCCAATGCTAATTTAATTTTTGGACTAGAAAGGTGGTTTTCTTAGTTATTTTAAGCTTGGGCAGATCAGCAACAAAGTGAAAAACAGAAGGTAAGTTAACTGATGGTTGGGTTGGGCGTGGGAAAAAAAATGGAAGAACTCGGGCCGGATGTGGTTCTGTTGGGCTTGGGGCGGGTTTTTTTTTTTGCAGACCCGAGCAGGCCTTTACACTGCACCAACTGACCCAACACAGGCTTTACAGCTTCAACAACGTGCAGACGCAACAGTGACCTGCAGAGCTGGAGCCATAGTCTTAAGACTTTTGGAATTTTGGATATAGTTTTCAGAGTTGTAAAGAAAGGATTAGCTCCCCCCGAAATCGCTCCACTGTCCTTTAGATTAAAATTCCTTACTCCACCCACCATACTGTAGACTAGGAATATCAGGACACCTATGGAACTGTAGCCCAGCAACAGTGAGCACCTTCAGGAACAAAATTTGCAAAAACAAAACATTTTCTAACAATGAAGTTAGTAAATATAGGATGTTGTACTGTTACTCACCATCAGACAGTACTCCCTGCTGGGGCTGGTGGAGACACTGCTGACACTAGTTAGCTCAGTGCTGCCCAATAACCGGAAGAAGCTGGTCTGAGAGTCCTCATGACACGTAAACACCATTCTGTCAGTCACAACAAGACAGCATGGGATGCATGGAGAGGGTGCAACACCTTGGGGAATGATCTGACAACACAACAGTTAATATACTAAAACAGCAAGCATAAAAATAGGGAACCTATGACTATAACTCAACTGCAAACACAACAGCATCAGAGTCAGGGCGCGAGAGTCTAGAATCAGTCAGTCTCTCCTCTCTACAACTCAAAGGATCAAATTCACCATGGATTCTGTGACAGCAGTTGGCACACATTCACAATGCTACTAATGACACCACAAATTGCTTGTTAATTAACACAGAAGTCATTCTCACTACAGCAGATGTACACATAGTCTCTGGTGCACAGATGGGTTCGTGGGTACTTCAAGTATCGAGCCTTTGGAAAACTAACAATGGCAGATAATACCAAGTTGTTTGCTGCAAGGAATCAAGCTTCTGGATAAAGCAGGAGGGACCAAAGAAATTGTTTTGTGCCCTCATCATTAAATGTCTGCAGCTGCACAGGCAGTGAGCACAAGTGACCCAGAGTGAAATGTTACATTAACTATAGACCTACCAGAGTGCTCAGGATCAGTATATTAACTCCTTTCTGCATTTCTAGTGTGTCCCCAACAGTTGACCAGGGCAAGACAAGCAAAAATTCTGAAGGGGGAAGGGTGAACAGCCAGAGGTTGTGGTACACATCGGTACCAATGACATAGGCAGGAAGAGTGATGAGGTCCTGCAGGGGGAGTTTAGGGAGTTAGGTAGTAAGTTAAAAAACAGGACCTCTAGGGTTGTAATCTCTGGATTACTCCCTGTGCCACGTGCCAGTGAGGCTAGAAATAGGAAGATAGTGCAGCTAAACACGTGGCTGAGCAGCTGGTGTAGAAGGGAGGGTTTCAAATCTCTGGACCATTGGGCTCTCTTCAGGGACAGATGGGACCTGTACAAGAAGGACGGGTTGCATCTAAACTGGAAGGGCACTAATATCCTGGCTGCAAGGTTTGCTAGCATCACTCGGGAGGGTTTAAACTAGTGTGGCAGGGGGGTGGGAACCAGAGCAGTAGGACAGCTAGTGAAGTAAATGAGGACGACATAGTAAATAAGGCCAGTAGGACTAAGAGGAAGAGCAGGCAGGGAGATGTTGCTGAGCACAGCGGGACTGGTGGTCTGAACTGCATTTGTTTCAATGCGAGAAGTATAACAGGTAAGGCAGATGAACTTAGAGCTTGGATTAGTACTTGAAACTATGATGTTGTTGCTATTACAGAGACTTGGTTGAGGGAAGGACAGGATTGGCAGTTAAATGTTCCAGGCTTTAGAAGCTTCAGGCAGGATAGAGGGGGATGTAAAAGGGGTGGGGGATTTGCATTACTGGTTAAGGAGAATATCACAGCTGTACTGCGGGAGGACACCTCAGAGGGGTCATGCAGTGAGGCAATATGGTTGGAGCTCAGGAATAGGAAGGGTGCAGTCACGATGTTGGGGGTTTACTACAGGCCTCCCAACAGCCAGTGGGAGGTAGAGGAGCAGATATGTAGACAGATTTTGGAAAGATGTAAAGGTAACAGGGTTGTAGTGGTGGGTGATTTTAACTTCCCCAATATTGACTGGGACTCACTTAGTGCTAGGGGCTTGGATGAGGCAGAATTTGTGAGGAGCATCCAGGAGGGCTTCTTGAAACAGTATGTAGATAGTCCAACTAGGGATGGGGCCATTCTGGACCTGGTATTGGGGAATGAGCCCGGCCAGGTGGTCGAAGTTTCAGTGGGGGAGCATTTCGGGAGCAGTGACCATAATTCCATAAGTTTTAAGGTACTTGTGGATAAGGATAAGAGTAGTCCTCGGGTGAAGGTGCTAAATTGGGGGAAGGCTGATTATAACAATATTAGGCAGGAACTGAAGAATTTAGATTGGGGGGCGGCTGTTTGAGGGTAAATCAACATCTGACATGTGGGAGTCTTTCAAACGTCAGGTGATTAGAATCCAGGACCAGCATGTTCTTGGATAACACGGGATATTGTGAGCCTAGTCAAAAAGAAAAAGGAAGCATTTGTAAGGGCTGGAAGGCTAGGAACAGATGAAGCACTTGAGGAATATAAAGACAGTAGGAAGGAACTTAAGCAAGGAGTTAGGAGGGCTAAAAGGGGTCATGAAAAGTCATTGGCAAACAGGATTAAGGAAAATCCCAAGGCTTTTTATACATATATAAAGAGCAAGAGGGTAACCAGGGAAAAGGTTGGCCCACTCAAGGACAGAGATGGGAATCTATGCGTGGAGCCAGAGGAAATGGGCGAGGTGCTAAATGAGTACTTTGCATCAGTATTCACCAAGGAGAAGGACTTGGTGGATGATAAGCCTAGGGAAGGGAGTGCAGATAGTCTCAGTCATCTCATTATCAAAAAGGAGGAGGTGTTGGGTGTCTTGCAAAGCATTAAGGTAGATAAGTCCCCAGGGCCTGATGGGATCTACCCCAGAATACTGAGGGAGGCAAGGGAAGAAATTGCTGGGGCCTTGACAGAAATCTTTGCATCCTCATTGGCTACAGGTGAGGTCCCAGAGGACTGGAGAATAGCCAATGTTGTTCCTTTGTTTAAGAAGGGTGGCAAGGATAATCCAGGAAATTATAGGCCGGTGAGCCTTACGTCAGTGATAGGGAAATTATTAGAGAGGATTCTTCAGGACAGGATTTACTCCCATTTGGAAACAAACAAACTTATTAGCGAGGGACAGCATGGTTTTGTGAAGGGGCGGTCGTGTCTTACTAATTTGATTGAGTTTTTTTGAGGAAGTAACGATGATTGATGAGGGAAGGGCGGTGGATGTTGTCTATATGGACTTCAGTAAAGCCTTTGACAAGATCCCGCATGGCAGACTCGTGCAAAAGGTGAAGGCACACGGGAGCAGAGGTGAGCTGGCAAGATGGATACAGAACTGGCTCGGTCACAGAAGACAGAGGGTAACAGTGGATGGGTGTTTTTCTGAATGGAGGGATGTGACTAGTGGTGTTCCGCAGGGATCAGTGCTGGGACCTTTACTGTTTGTAGTATATATAAATGATTTGGAGGAAAATGTAGCTGGTCTGATTAGTAAGTTTGCGGATAACACAAAGGTTGGTGGAGTTGCGGATAATGATGAGGATTGTCAGAGGATACAGCAGGATATAGATCGGTTGGAGACCTGGGCGGCGAAATGGCAGATGGAGTTTAATCCGGACAAATGTGAGGTAATGCATTTTAGAAGGTCTAATGCAGGTGGGAAGTATACAGTAAATGGCAGAACCTTTAGGAGTATTGACAGGCAGAGAGATCTGGGCGTACAGGTCCACAGGTCACTGAAAGTGGCAATGCAGGTGGATAAGGTAGTCAAGAAGGCATTCGGCATGCTTGCCTTCATCGGTCGGGGCATAGAGTATAAAAATTGGCAAGTCATGTTGCAGCTGTACAGAACCTTAGTTAGGCCACACTTAGAATATTGCGTGCAATTCTGGTCGCCACACTACCAGAAGGACGTGGAGGCTTTGGAGAGGGTACAGAGGAGGTTTACCAGGATGTTGCCTGGTCTGGAGGGCATTAGCTATGAGGCGAGGTTGGAAAAACTCGGATTGTTTTCACTGGAATGACGGAGGTGGAGGGGCGACATGATAGAGGTTTACAAAGTTATGAGCGGCATGGACAGAGTGGATAGTCTGAAGCTTTTTCCCAGGGTGGAAGAGTCAGTTACTAGGGGACATAGGTTTAAGGTGAGAGGGGCAAAGTTTAGAGGGGATGTGCGAGGCAAGTTTTTTTTACACAGAGGGTGGTGAGTGCCTGGAACTTGCTGCCAGGGGAGGTGGTGGAAGCAGATACGATAGCGACGTTTAAGAGACATCTTGACAAATACATGAATAGGAAGGGAATAGAGGGATATGGGCCCCAGAAGTGCCGAAGGTGTTAGTTTCGGCAGGCATCAAGATCGGCGCAGGCTTGGAGGGCCGAATGGCCTGTTCCTGTGCTGTACTGTTCTTTGCTCTTTGTTCTAAAACAAAGCACTTTGTATTTTATGTTTGTGCCACCATTTAGTGGGGAGCAAAGGCAGATACGGAGTACAAATACTTGAAAAGTCACTTCAAAATAAAAATAGAATCTCAATCTGCCCACTCCCCCAAATCTTAAAATATCCCTCAGGGTGACACCTACCCTCCTCAGGACTGGGTTAGCTGATCTCAGCCAGCACAGTGCCCAGGGATCTTTACAGAACCTCCAGGATCCTCTTCCCAATCAGTATCCAAAGATTCCTGATGAAACAATAAGTGTCTGGGCATTGGACAATGACAGAGTTAAGGTTGCTTGTGATAACTTGGTCTAATATGCCAACATTCTCTATTTGGGTTTATAATGTAAAATAGCCATAAGTGTGAGATACTGGAGGATGGCCAGTGCCTGTGGACTATATTCCAACCTTCAGGAGAAAATTGGAGAGTAAGAAAAAAGAATCCCCATTTGTAGAAGGCACAGTTATTTGCAGGTAGAAATAGAATACCTCATGCTCCCAGTTACAAAAGGCATCAAGACAGTGCTACGGAATGAAGACCAATAAATAAAGGATGGAATATACAGTCTTATTCAATCCTAGGAAATTTCTTTGGACTGTGTGTGACTGGGATCTCACTGCAGCACAAGCTCACTTACCCCTTTTGACACTGCCTGGCAGAGGTGCTGCATCCAGTCAGCCATTTCCTCTTCATTCTCAGCACTCAGTTCCAAAGCCAGGCGCTCTGTCAGAATCACCTGGAATGTGTGGGGGTCGCTCAGTTGTGTTGGACCTTCGACAGCCTCCACATTGCTCTCCACTACAACATAAACAGCAAGAGGCTCCCTCAGAGTCTGTATGACTGTGCTAAAACAAACAAACTGGGACGAACAGAATATTTAGACCTCCAAGTGATCTCTACTAGTTTTGCTGCAGGGATTCCAATTCCTTTCAATGACCAAGACATAAAATGCACAAATAAATTTCTGTTTCTCCAAGTCTAATAAACCAGAATCGGTGCTGAAATAGCTTCTCTCAATTCACATGATCACAAGATAAAACACAGGTGAAGGAGGCCATTCAGCCAATCTTGGTTCATCCAACTAGAATTCCAATAATTTCAATCTTCAATAATTCCAAGGTTTTTGCCTCCACTACATTACCTGGAAGTCCATATGATATTTTGATCACTTTGTGACATCACTCCCAAATCTGCCTTTTGCTAGTTTAAACGTGAGGCTCTCTTGTCCTATGGTCAGGATTTAGTTCAAATTAGTATTCCACATTCTTCTGTCCTAATTTATATACTTCAATAAGGACCCCTCTCAGTCTCCTCCCAATAAGCCCATGTTTCCCTAATTTTTCTCATTAGTGAGTGCCTTTGATATAAGGGATCAGCCCTGTGGCTCTACTCTGCATTGTCTCCATGGCTGAATCTCTCTCGTGTCTCAGTGACTAATACTCAAAATTGTGGTCTGGTCAGAACATTAACTGGAGTAGGACATCCAAATGCTTTGGTTATATAATTCAGTATTCAATTGGCTTTATTGGTTGCTATTCTGCAACGACTGGAGTAACAAATTAATTAAGCATTCCAGACCTCTCAACTTCATTCTTATTTCAACACCATTCATGAAGTGCCCGTTGGTCCATCCATTTATAGTTTTGATCCAACTACTTTTGTAGTTCCTGATGTGCTTCCTCAGATTCAGCTGCCCCTCCTAGTTTACATACGAATATACCAATTAGGAGCAGGAGTAGGCCACTCAGCCCCTCGAGCTTGCTCCGCCATTCAATAAGTTCATGGCTGAACTGATTACTCCACATTTCCACCTACCTCCAATAATCTTCCACCCCCTTGCCTATCAAGAATCTATCTACCTCTGCCTTAAAAATATTCAAAGACTCTGCTTCCACCACCTTTTGAGGAAGAGACTTCCAAAGACTCACGACCCTCAGAGAAAAAATTTCTCATCATCCGTCTTAAATGGGCAACCCCTTATTTTTAAACAGCGACCCCTAGTTCTAGATTCTCCCACAAGGGGAAACATCCTTTCCACATCCACCCTGTCAAGACCCCTCAGGATCTTATGTGTTTCAATCAAGTTGCCTCGTACTCTTCTAAATTCTAACAAATACAAGCCTACCCTGTCCAATCTTTCCTCATAAGACAGCCCGCCTATTCCAGGTATTAGTCTCGTAAACCTTCTCTGTACTGCCTCCAACGCATTTACATCCTTCCTTAAATAAGGACTGTACACAGTCCTCCAGATATGGTCTCACCAATACGCTGTATAGCTGAAGCATAACCTCCCTACTTTTGTATTCAATTCCCTCGCAATAAATGATAACATTCTATTAGCTTTCCTAATTACGTGTGGTACCTGCATACTAACCTTTTGCGATCCATGCACTAGGACACCCAGATCCCTCTGCATCTCAGAGCTCTGCAATCTCTCACCATTTATACAATATGCTTCTTTTTTTAATCTGCCTGCCAAAATGGACAATGTCACACTTTCCCACATTATACTCCATTTGCCAGGTCTTTGCCCACTCACTTAACCTATCTATATTCCTTTGTAGCCCCCTTATGTCCTCTTCACAACTTACTTTCCTACCTATCTTTGTGTCATCAGTAAATTTAGCAACTATACCTTGGGTCCCTTCATCTAAGTCACTTAAGTAAATTGTAAAAAGTCAAGGCCCCAACACAGATCCCTGTGGCACACCACTCGTTACATCTTGCCAACCAGAAAAAGAACCATTTATGCTTACTATCTGTTTCCTGTTAGCTAGCCAATCTTCTATACATGAAAATATGTTACCCCCTACACCATGATCTTTTATCTTCTGCAATAACTTTTGATCTGGCACCTTATCAAATGCCTTCTGGAAATCTAAGTACAATACATCCACTGGTTCCCCTTTATCCACAGCA